>NC_083332.1:33569649-34239148 GCF_963455315.2 Globicephala melas | reverse complement strand
GATGCAGGGGACACGGGTTCGTGCCCCGGTCCGGGAAGATCCCACATGCCGCGGAGCGGCTGGGCCTGTGAGCCATGGCTGCTGAGCCTGTGTGTCCGGAGCCTGTGCTCCGCAACAGGAGAGGCCACAACAGTGAGAGGCCCGCGTACCGCAAAAAAAATAATAATAATAACTGAACCATACAATGCTAATTACAAGGGAAGACAATGATAAAAAGAAGTCTTAACTACTGTTAAAAGTACAAATTCATACACAGAATTATCATAATGCTATTTTAAGTATTATCGAGTTTTAAAAAATCACAAGTCTTCATCACATAGAAAAAAAATAGATTTCACTTTTCTTCAAAGGGATGTCAATACTAAATATGATTTAAAACATTTGAGTAAAACTTTTTAGTTTTTCCCTCAACCTACTGAATATTTTCCAATGACATTTAGTAGTCTTATATAGAGTATTCACTACTCAGATTACTCAGGGAAAAGAACACGGCATATATTGTAATTATACAATGCAAAAGTGGGCTCTCATTTACAAACAAACCTGGAATATAGAAGCCATTCAAAAATATAAGTTAATCAAGAGCTCATTTAAAAACTAGTCAGTATTTATTATTTAGAGAATTGGAATGCACATTTTAAGACTGTTGGTTCTTGAAGAAGTGTGATAAGAACTTACCTAATGAAAGTGTTAAACAGTACCCTTGTACCCTCTTTCTAATGGAATACATCAAATTTGAACTTCCCTAGTTCTACTATTTTCATCAGGAAACTTAACAAGAGAGCATTGGGATACAACTATAACTAACCAGTTCAAATACAAGTTTTAAAAATTTGTGTTTGTGTTATGAATTTTACACTCAAAACCAGATCTATTATATTCCAAAGTTACTAACTCAGCCAACTTACTGTTTTTCTCACTTAAGCCCCAGGGTATGGATGACTGACTCAAGCACTTATACAACTGGGAAGTAATGCTCAAGAAAGAATTTCTAGGTCAAAGCTTAAGTTACAAAAGGACACAAGTGGCCTCGAATCAGATGACTCTTCAACTCAAACACTCCTTACTGACAGCACTTTATAAATCACACCAAGAAAGTCTGCCTCTCCTCACTCTCCCCAAATGGCAGGAGCTAACACACCTGCAAGTCATCACTGCAGCTTTTCACTTGGATTCCAGAAACAATCATGGAAGGTGGGCTAGATCGAGCCATCTCCACCTCTGCCTTCCCCAATCTTGTAGGATTCATCAGTGAGCTCACCAGTAAAATTACAGTTAAGTTAGAAACAAGTGAATGTAAACCAGAAGGGCAGGACTGTTACACTTGAAGGAGGATGACTGTCCACAAAACTAGGGGCTTTTTCAAAGGAGATCCCTGGTCATTTTTGGTCCTGGAGACCGGTGCTCACCTACTACTAAGCATGGGCACAGTTATAGTCACTATTAGATACGTAATTGTGTGAAGATCTGACAGGACCTCAACTAAATAAACTTGAATGTTTATAAACATAATTGCTCAACTGCTCTTGGTCTGATTTTCTCAAGTCTAAATAGGGAATAATGTATGATGTATCTTTCACATCACCCAATATTCAGGAGAACAGCCCTGTGGTCAGTACCATAAAGACGTACAACTAACCAAAAGGTCATTTCTATCTATTAAAAACATTAACTGTGTCAATCTCTTTTCTTTAAGTAGCTGCATCTTATAAGATTTCCTCTACATTAAACCTACAGTCAATCATTTGTAATAAGGCATACACAATATACCATTAAGCAATAACACGACCAGCAAACTCTTTTGCCTTAAGATTTATTTTTTAATTCCCTCAAATTTGATCGCTAATTTAGCAGTGTTTTAAAAAGATTTTTAATTTGGTATTTTTCTCTTATGCTGACAAAATCTAATTCTGATTCAGATCATTCCAAAATATTTTTGAAAAGGGCTTTGTGTCACTTGTTAAAACCAAATTTTCATCTCTTTCACTGTAACTGTCACCGTCAATTGAAATAACTAACTTTACAATCCAAGAGTTCAAAACGTAACAGACCCACTTTTAGAAACTTCTTCACCTTCACAGATCACCATTTTACCACGGTTGTAAGAATAACTAAGATACATAAATTCCAACAGCACAAATGTTGGAATTTGTGCATTACTGGGGGAGGGTTCTAATGAGCGCTAGATCTCTCTCGTTTTTTATACCAATGCCCAAAACTTTCCCCAGCCTAGTCAATTTTAATAGTTTCCCCGTCTGTTTAATTAGGATCTGTTGTTTGTTGAAATAAGATCTAGTGATACTGGTATAAAATGTACTAGTCAGTAATACACTGGGAGTTCTGCTGTAATACAACTCATTAAGAGTGTAAAACTGGTACAGGAGTTGCACCTTGGACTCACTCAAGCAAATCTCTAGCTCCCAAAAGTAACAGAAGATCCTCATCACAAAGATCTGCAACACGGTTTTGGAGTATACCCCCAAGAATGGTATCAGAGCAAGGGTCCCACAAACTTTATTGACCTAAACCTGCCATTGTCTCTTAACATTCACCTGTCTAGTGGGGGAAAAGCAATCCTTGCCTGTAAGAATTTTACAAGTTTAATGTGAAATTAAAAAACAAAACAACAACAAAAAAACAAATAGAAAGAAGTCCACTTTCTTTAATGTTGTACAAAAAAGTATGAGTAGAACCAAAAGTAAGTTAAACATTATCACATTTGTTTATACCACAATCAAATTTTTCATATTAACTTTACCATTCAAACAACAGAAAGTAGGTGGTAATTTAGGGACTGGGGAAGAGATAAAACCAAAAAAACTTTTCTAGCATGTTTACTCTACACTGTGTATAGCTGTGCTCACAAAGACGGCTTCCCTTACTTCTCTGCTGCGCAGGAATTCAGTTGTATATAAAATTGAACCTGAATTTTAAAAAGAACAATATCTTTATTAAAAACAGTATTATTTACATAGTTTCTACCTTAGTTGATAAAGAAATTTATTTGGACATTTCAACCCTCCCTTGACATTTTGGGCATTTTCTACACAGAGACACCCTTTTCTTCCACCTGTCACATCTTACACATTAAATAACAGTATCGCTGAATACATACAATTTAAAAACTTTTAAGAGTGTAAATTTGATTAATTATCCACTTTCCTTGAGGGAAGGAAAAGTTATTATACCTCATTGTATTCTGACCACTTAGCACAATTCCTGTTACCTGATAAGTAGTGTTTAAATAAATGAATAATATGACTCTTTTTTCATATCCCATACTTCACCGTGTAACCCATCAGCAGACCAAAGCAGAGGAGCAAAAGATGAAGTCTGATTTCTGTGCCAAAATAGAAACACCAATTTCATACTAAACAAGCTTTCATAGAAGGCCAAAATCACTACTGAAATTTTTTTTAAACTAACATTTATTAAGCACTTACCAGGTGCGTGGCATTATTCTAAGCACTTTCTATGTATTATTTCATTTAGTCCTAACAATTCTATGAAGCTGGGACTACCATCCGCATAAAGAAACAGGTATAATAATTTGTCAAAGGTCACATTGCCAGGAGGCAATGAAGATGGAATTCAAATCCATGTAGAATCCATATTATTAACCACTATGTTATTCTGATTGACTCAAGGACCTCAACCAGTACAAGTCAATTTAAAAAACAAAACAACACACATTTCTCATCACTCCATCTGCCTTAAAAAAAAAAAAAAAATCAAATTCCATGTAAAAATTCAGGACTTAATCCCACATGCCCCAACTTGGGCCTGAATAGATTTCCAAATGGAAAGAGAATATGTATTATACCTAGAGATTCAGTTCTCCACATTTTTATATACGTAACTCCCATCATATTTATTATCCTCATATTTATTATACATTGCTGACTACTATTTTACCATCTCTTCTTTGAATGAAGACTTCAAACTTAACTGTAGAGAATATCAGATTTGGGGAAGAACAGATGCACAAACACCAGAATGTCATGCTGCAACTTAGGGTCTGAGGACACAGTCATATTTAATCTTTGGCTTAATCTGCACAAGACCTAAGGATCCATCTACTGTCTTAGTTTCTTTGAAGACCAAAATTTATGAACTGTTCCTCCTCAAGTGGCTTGGATTATTTTAAATCTGGCAGTTTAGACTAATCAACCACAAAACATCCAACTTTCCATACCTGCTCAAAAGCTGGGGGAGACTAGAAATGATGGGTCCATATCCAGGTGCATTATCATACAGTTCAAAAAGTGGTGCAGCTACCAGCTTGTAATTTTTAGGGACTGCAAACAAGGCTAAAATAAGATAAAACAGTATTCATTTTCTATATTTTCTTATATAATCACTGCTTCTACTTCACTAGTAAAGTATAACCAATTTTACATTTGAGAAACTTTTGAAGAAAAAGTTAACTCTCATTAACACACTTTGGTTGTGTCTTTTAAGCAAAGTTCATAGTCACAGCTTTGAAACTGACTCTCCAAAGAGATCTATGCTGTTAACAACCACGAGCACCTTATGAGTGCTGGCCCTGGGAGAAGGGGGAGAAGACCCCTGAGCTTCTAATTCATTTTGTATTCCATTTTAAAAGTAACAAAAAATGGAGTAATTATTTGTTAATATGCACAACAGAGCTAAAGACTATATTAAAATCAATTCATCTGTCTCCTAAAATTTTCAGTTTATCACAATGTGAAAATCAATACAAACAGCTAAACAGTTATTAACAATACTATAATCTGGTATTTTAGGCTCTAGTTACTTACTTTTCCCTGTAACATGACTGGCAGATCCAAGAAAAACTAGGTAGTTCTGTATAAAAATGGTATGTGCTTTTAGTTTAATGATAAATCCCCAAATTCAAGGAACTTGGGAAAAACACAAATAGAAGTATCCTTGAAATTACACTGCAAAAGTTTTTAGATGGCTGCCTTCAAAAACAAAATAACTTACCCTTCTCTTGAAGCTGAACCAAAAACAACTTCTTATGTTCCTTAGGTTTTGTAATATGTGCAGGAATATATGGATACTAAAATAACAAGAAAATAATTTGTAGTTGCCAAGACATCCCTGATACGTCCCATGCCTCCACTGACCAACTTCTCCTGTTTCAGACATTAAGCTCAAATATCAGCCCTCTGAGACCAAGTTACTCATAACCCCAACAAAATATTAACATGTATACCATGGCTTCATTTATTTCTTACATGTTTACTCCCCAATATACTGTAAACTGCTTGGAGAAGAAGAATCCTTTCTAGTCTTCCCTTTACCAGGATCTGGTACCCAACAGATGTACTAATAAATAAATGCTTTAATAAATATAAAATATCAAGCAGTAAACCATTCAACTGTTCAAGACAATTAAATATGTACACATAGGATTTATTGCTTGAGAAGTTTAAACACAATGAAGTCTGATACTAATGTTTTTAATAAAAGTTGTCTTTTAAAAATATATCACTAAGTTAAATTTTCTAGAATCTTGATGTGGACATGTTTACTATATTAAAAGTTTAAATACAGCCTGTGAGGTATTTAACAGGACATTCCTCCCCACAACAACCACACACGCATATGGGACACATGCTGCAGGAACACCAGGTGAGCCGTCTTTGTCAGCTGGACAAAGTCAAATTGCTTGTGAAAAATGAGAAAATATTTTGAAGAATTTAAAGGGATGAAGAGAATCAGAGAGAGAAGGTTGCTACCTGAGAAAGAAGAATTTTAACACAGAGAATTTTACAAGTCCAAGATAGAGACTTCTTTTTGTTCTGTGTGCGTATAATGAAAACCTCTCCTACATCTCCCCATAATACATTCAGAAAAATCTACTTTTCTTTTGGAGTATTTGAGGGCAGGGGAATTAACAAGTGCTGAAAATAGGTATAATGGGAAAGGAGGATAAAAACAGTGGCTGCCAAAAGGAGGTATTATCACCCACATTTTATGTAAGGAACTTGTGCAGAGAGGCTAAGTATCTTTCCCATGATGATACAGCTAAGCAGCAATGCCAGGATTCAATTGAATCTATCCAACTCTCATCTAACTATAAAAGCCTATGTTATTTCCCACTATGCTGTCCCAATGGCACCCAACCAGTACTCTGGCTAGAATAATTATGTACCAGAGCCATCCCTAGGGTATAATGAATCAAGACAGTTATCCTAGACTTTGGAGGTACCCTACACAATCATGAAAAACAGGCACATTGGCAGCAACAGAGACAAAGAAGTGAGAAGAGCCTGAACAGCACAGTGAGACCTGCGGTTCACATACAACAAAAGTTCCCAAACCATGGCCAAACCAGTGACCAGCATTACCCCAGTTTTCTTCTACTCGAGGCTATATGTTCCTTTTTGTTTAAGCCTTTCTTTTCCATTCTTCATCTTGGTGTTTAAGCCAACTGCACTTTACACAAAAAGACCAGGGACATGGTGTGATGCTCTTTTCCCACTGACACCTAACCAATACCCTAAATTTACTAAATAAACACACAATCCTTATGTCATATCTTGTACTAACAGAGCCAAGCTTAGGGTTCAGTGAATTAAGAGAACTGTCCTAGAACCGTGGTAGGGGAGGTGAATGAGGGTATTCAGAAAAGTAGCCTGGAAAATGTTGGTATTATTACTGAGCATTTGCCAGTTAGATCAAGGAATGTTCAAGAAACCAAACAAAGTTTATAATAATTGTTCTATTTATCTTTGGACCAGAAACTTCACTATTTCCAGATGAAATTATACTTTCCTAACGCCAAGACAATTCTCAGGTAGTGAGCATGAGCACCAGCTTCCCCAGCACCTTCTCTTTCTATCCTGCAGCTACACCAGAGTCAGAAGACAACAAACAGAACAGTCCTCTGCTTGGCTAATATGCTGTGCAATTCTTGACCTGGAACATCTTATCATGCAAAGAAGTTATCAAAGGCATAGAGCCTTGTCAGAAGAATTCAGGATCCAACTTACTAAGGCTCCCATTAGTCAAAAGATAGGAAAATTTGAGCAATAGTAACATTAGCAATCATTATAATGGATTAAAACACATCAAATATATCGAAACCCTTTAGGTCAAACGACACTTTAAAAGGTCACCAAAAGAGATGCTTTTTGTGCTTCTCATCGGTTTCTCATCCCACCTCAAATTTCAGAGAGGCTGTGCTTTAAAGTGTCAAAAAGCTCCCTTGCTTGCTTCCAACATCCCACTCTTGCTTTTCAGCCTCAAAGCATTTCCAAAGCCCTGGAAATTCTCTCAACCAGTGATAGGTCTCAACATGAAAGGGCAAGGGAGTTATTACAACCCTCATCCAATGGGGGATGGAAGTCCCTGGCCTTCCATCCTTCCAACAGACAATTCTGAGGTGCATCCCTCATGGTCCTTAGCAGGATCAATCCAGTTACTCACAGGTGTAATAAGATCAATTATGTACCTTTTAAAAAAAAAAAAAAAAAAAAAAACAACTTCTGCTGCTTCTGGTCTCCCTTTCCCTGCACTCTGCTGCTTCCTGGGATGACATCCCAAACAAACTACCTGCACCCAAGTCTTTGTCTTACTCTCTTTTTGAATAAAGTCATGACTTTGGAGGATGCTAAGAAATTAACTCATTCTTCTGAACACCGGTAAGTAGAGGAAAAGAAGCATCTGTTTCTTCCTACACAAACTATACCTCAGGGTGACAAATAATTGGTAAGTTTTTCTTTACATAAGGAACACAATCCTGATTAATTAATAGATCTAGGAAACTATTACCCATGAGCTACTAACATTATGAAAAGAAACAACCAGACATTAGAAAATTCCTGATGGAAGTAAACAATACCACCTGTGGTAGCCGGGCTCCAAGATCACCCTCAATGATTCCTGTCTCATGGTATCTCCTCCCACAATGTACTATGTTGGTCTGTGTGACCAATAGCATACAGCAGAAGTGATGGTATGTCACTGCGAAGATTAGGTTATAACAGACTGGGATGCCAGCTGTCTTACTAGGAGTTGCCCTATGGAGATGCTCTCACAACAACTGAGGGAGGCCTTCGGTCAGCAGCCAACAAGGAACTGAAGCCTTCAGTTCAAAAGCTCAGGAGGAAATGAGAGGTATGCTCACAAATACATGTGTGAGCTTCGGATCAGATAATTCAGCCTCAGTCCAGCCTTCAGATAATGCAATCCCGGCAAAGAACTTGACCATAACTTAGCTGGGTGACAGAACCACCCAGCTAAGCAGCTCCCAGATGCCATACCCTGAGAAACTAAGATAATAAATGTCTGTTGTTTTAGGCTGCTAAGTTCTGGGAAAATACATAT
The DNA here is from genome assembly GCF_963455315.2 of Globicephala melas. Lineage (NCBI taxonomy): Eukaryota > Metazoa > Chordata > Mammalia > Artiodactyla > Delphinidae > Globicephala > Globicephala melas. The sequence continues at coordinate 34,230,829 of NC_083332.1, read as the reverse complement.
ACAGCAATAGATAAATAATATACCACCTATGACAAGCCTTGTACCCACTTCGCAAAAAAACTGAACCCAAATCCAGTCTCGTGATCTAACTAAGCAATTTATATAGGACACGGAGGAGAAAGCTATGTGTTCAATAATACCAGGGGAATGCAATCAGCAACGAAAACACTAAGGACTTTAAATGGCCTGTCTCCATTAACAAATAAATTACAAGGAAAAAAAGAAAAACAGGGAGCCAACCTACAGAAGAAAAAGAGACTTAAGAGACTATCCTAGGGACTACCCTGGTGGTGCAGTGGTTAACAATCCACCTACCAATGCAGGGAACACAGGTTCGAAACCTGGTCCAGGAAGATCCCACATGCCACAGAGCAACTAAGCCCGTGCGCCACAACTACTGAAGCCGGTACACCCTAGAGCCCGTGAGCCACAACTACCGTGTGCTGCAACTACTGAAGCCCACGCACCTAGAGCCCATGCTCCGCAACAAGAGAAGCCACCGCAATGAGAAGCCCACGCACCACAATGAAGACCCAACGCAGCCAAAATAAATAAATAAATTTTAAAAAAGAGACTATCCTAATTCAAACAAATTATAAAAATAAAATTTGAAACTATCAGGGATATTTGAACAGTGCCTACACATTTAATGATATTATGAAATTATTTATTTTTAGTATGATAATGGTAGCACTGTGGTTATGTTTTTAAAAAGATCCTTACTTTTTAGAGATGCACATTAAAATATTTACAACTGAAATTATATCTAGGATTTGCTTCAAAATAACCCAAGATGAGGGCAGCAGGAATGGAGCCGTCAGGGGAAGGATAGGGTTGGTGAGGTTTGACCATGAGTTGCTAACTGCTGAGGGTGGATGATAGGTAATGAGGTTTGTTTAATTTTACTATTCTATTTTTGTATATATTTGAAATTTTCCTTTAAAAGAAAAAAATGCTTGGCTTTTTAAATTTAAATTAAGTAGGGAAGAAAGGAAATTTCAAGTCAAATTCTACTATGATCTTTTTAAATGGCTGGAATTAAATCAGCTTCCTACTTCCCCAAATGCCCAGCAAATGTAACTGAACACTAACCTGAGGAGGTTCAAAATTTGGTCTCCACCAGTTACCAATGCAGTCATCAATAACCCAGTCTTGCAGGACTCCATCTTGACGACCCAATATCTGTCAAAAAGAAATGATAGAGCCAGTAAACAACTAAATATACATAGCCATGAATATCCTTCTTCAGTGAAGAAAATATCTTTGGCAGCACTCCTAATGGAGACTAATGGCTAATATGCCTCCCACATGGATTTCCTTTCTATAATTTGTTTATTATTTATTATCTGTGTCAATCTGCCCAAGACACACTATTAGTTCAAAATTAGCAGTCTAGCATCAACATAACCATGGAGGACCAACACACCTGCTCTATGCCCTTGCTATGCATGGAAAACCAAAGGTGATAATCCTTTACAGACTGCCAGTCAATTCAGTTTTCAGTCCATGCATGCCCCCTCTTTCACTGGCACTAGGTACCCCCAATTCCTTGGCCTTTCTGGTGTTCTACAGTGCTGGGTCCTGGACTTGCCCTTCTGCTGGGCTGAGGTTCTGGCTAAGTCAGTTATGATTTGCTCATCTGCTTTCTAGCTTCTATCTTGCTTGCTGCTATCTCATTTTGCATTCCCTCAATCCTACTGGATTTTTACCTTTCTAAAACCCCTTTACTACTTGTCGGTAGAGTTCTGAGAAAAAGCTGAGGTAAGCAGGTAGGTTCAATCTACCATATGTAAATGAAAGTCCAAACACAGCACAATATTTAAGAGTTGTAATGCATTTAAAAAATACAAAAAAGACAAACCAATAGGTCAAAGTGGTAGAATTACAGGTGATTTTAGTTTTGTCTCTCCTACTTTCTGTATTTGCCAAACCTGTTGTACAGAATATGTATTAGTTTTGTAACTAAGGGGGTGGGGGGATTGCATGCTAAAAAAGAAAAATATTTAATAATGAAAACAGCTTACAATCTCAAAAACCTCCAGCATCTATACGCATTTGGCCCCAAGTCTTTAGAGACAGACATTAGAACAACTTCTAAGAAGTAGCACAACTTGGGCAAAGCCTAAAAGATATGGGCAAAAATGAAAACAGGTATATAACAGGAATCATTCCCTTGTCAAAATTCTATTGACACCTATTCTGGAATAAAACTACCTGCATTCAAATCTCCAGCTTCACGACACATTAGTTGTATAACATCAAGCAAGTTACTTGAACTCTCTGTGCTCTAATTTCCTTATCGGTAAAACAGGATTAATAATAGTACCCACTTCCTAGTGCTGTTATAATGAGTAAAGGAATTATCACATGTAAAGCACTTAAAGTGCTTAGCAGTCAGTACTCAGTAAATGTTGTTTCATTAACCATTATTGCTGTATATACAATATCAATGTAAAATAATGTTAAGATAAAGGAAGTATAAGTTCAACTTGCAGAAAATAAACATTGTACTAAGATTCTCAGGTTTAAGTTTTATTTATTGAAAACTAAATAGTTAAAATAAACTCATGCCTTTCAAGACATAAAAAAACTTGATTATGCATTAAGTTGATGGTATTTAAATGAGCATTAATGAAACCGTCAAAGTGGTTAAATAGAAAAATACCTCTGTCATTAAGCGTTTTAGTCCTTCAACTTCATCTTCTCCTGGGTTAAGCTCACCACCAGGTCTGTATAAAGGTTAAGAATTTCAGCTTTCAACTTAATACAATTTGGGGATAACAGGAAAAACACAATAATAATTATTTCTATCAAGTAACTGCATAACACATTTCAGTAACACATGATAAGGCAATCAAAGCAAACTAATGTCAAATGGAGGGGGAGAATGTGCTAGAAAACTGAATTCATAATGTTAAGTCGCCTGACTTACAGTACACAAACCCTAGTTTTAAATAAACAAAATAGGTACCGCTACATAAACATCACATAATTGCTGGAAACCAGTCCATCCCACTCTTTTCTCTCTGGACGTTATCTGGTGATAATGGAGTCGAGAAACGCCCAGAAAGCAGTGGACCCACATTCTCTAGATCTTAAGAATGGGGCATTTTTCAAAATTTCCAAACTAGGTATTTGAGAACTCTCTTTTTGGTACAATCTGGTCAAATGGTTGTGGACTAAACACGTAGAGAGATTTATGAGCTTAAATGAGAAAACTAAACAATTATCTATAAAAATGTAACCCATTTTAAGAATAGGAAACACTATTCATCCTAAGCAGGAAATAATATCAATTGTTCTTAGTAATGCTACAAAGACACCTAGAAATTGAACTCAGACTCATTTGTTTCATAGGGCTCCTATCAAGCTCAGTCACTAACATCAACAATACACAGAAACATGCAGATTTGTACTTAGGCAATAAATGAGCACTGCACTGGAGAAAAAAATGCTTTTGAGTTTCTCTTTCTAAAGACTCCATTAACAGCAGTGTTTGTTGAGATAAATGACTAAAAGCTAAAACTGTATTCCAAAGCTGCAGAGAACAGCAATCCTATTAAAAGTTGTTAATTTCCAATGACACTCACAGTTTAAAGAAAGTTGTTCCCAGCTGTAGCAGTAACACATGGGGTAGCCGGTGCTCATGGACAATCAAAACCCCTTCTACAGTCCTCCTCATGCCAATTTTATCAAATTCCTCCCTCATGCGCTGAAATCTGGCTGCAACGGAGCTGTCCTTCTCATAGAGGGGCTCTTTTGTACCAAAAGTGTAATTGGTTAGAGGGTACCTGTGATCCAAAGACAAACATCAGAGAACTGTAGAACATAACTTAGCAGGACAGATACCAATCACATATAAGGAAACCATGGTAAAAAGTTTATATATTACACTCAGAGACAATAGGATATGTCCAAAGTTAAACAACTAGTTAATAAAACAGCAGAGACTAGAATCTAGCTCTTTGGACTCTAAGGCCAGAGTTTTCATTAGAACAAGCTGCTACTTCATACTTGAACTTTCAAGCACAGATGACAGTATCCTTGAAGTCCTTAAATGCTTAGAGGAGTGGCTATCTGAATAACTGGTAATCCTCTGGTTTTAGATCATGGATGCTACACTAACACTGCCAACCTGGCTAATGCACCCTTGGGTTCCTCTACTAATCTAATCATAAATTCTATTAATTATGGGCGCTAATGGTTAATCTCTCTTTTTCTACAAGCTGAGTCACCACTTTCCATCATCTCCCCAGTTATTTTCTATTTCTCCCAGTCAACAATCTTCAGACTTTTCTCATATCTTTCTTCTTCAGATGAACTTTTCTTTCCCTTCTAAGCCTTTTAGCCTTCTACATTTATTCTATTCAGTATCCCTATTCTTCCTTTCCCCTCATTTGAATCTTTTGCCCACTAGATGTAATCTGAATATTCTCTCCTCCTTTATCAAGAATTCAAAATATGACTTATACTTAAGACAGTTTTCTTCTTGCCTAGTAAGATTTTTTCCTTAAAGATAGTTTAAAAACTCATATTTATATTTCATCACAGGTACTACCTTGTAACCCCTTGATCATAAGACTTACAATAAGAAGCCTTTGGTTATAAACCTTTGAGTAAGAATGCTCTGGCCACACCTGTCTGTCCCCAATGCATTTAGTCTACCAAAACACCTTGCATTAGAAATCAACAACAGCATAACTAATCCACTTAGTTATTCTTGAAAGGGGAACAAATCAAGGTTGCCAAAACTTATAAAATTACTTTAATCCCAGAAGCCAAATTCTAGGCATAAGTGAAGCAGCTCCAAAATAACTAAAATGAACTATTTCCAAGATGCTTTAAAGATTTTAAGAATTTCCCCAGTAGACTCAGTGCGAAATCTAACATCTTCATCACTAGCAGCAGCAATCCCACACAGCACTGTGTGCCCTGCAATTAAAAAGAAAATGCTTTATATATATTAACATTTAGTTCTCACAACCTGAGTTAGAAAGAATTAAAGACAGCTATAACACATCTCTACTGTAAAAGCCAGCTCTCCCATCACGAGATGCCATCAAGATGAAATATAAGAATTTTCAGCTGTGAAATGAGAGTGCCAGCCCAGATACATCTGTAGTATTCCCATCATACTGTGAGCTTTGTAAAGCAGGGACTACACCTTACTTCCTCACCCCTGTATACCCAGCATTATTCCCAGTGCCAGCTACAAAGTAAGCATTCATGCAATATCTCATACAATACTTCCTAATAAAATATATTGGAGAAGAGAGAACTTGTTTTCAATTCAGACCATTACTCACCCACGTGAACTGAGTTCACAACACAATCATTTCTGAATACTGTGTTTATATAGGAGAGGAAAAGTACTGCAAATCCATTAACCCATAACTTTAATGGAGCAAAAATTAAAACATTTTCACCGTTAGTTCCATATAATGGCTTGATGCAAATTGATCCAATAATCAAGGTAAATCAAGGGAAAATTGTGAGTGAGTCCTAGTTCTAATTACCAGTGAAAGTAATCCAGAAGCTGTGCTTTCACATTTTTTAGAAAAACGTTTAGCCTTTCCCATTTCATGGGAATATTATGAGGATTTTTCTAAAGACATCATAGGAAATTAAAATGCTATATGTTAGTGTAATAGCTAAAGATATTAACTTGTATAATATCTACTAGTTCCAGATTTCATAAACCCAACATTTTTATTACCTAAATTTCCAGTACCTGTTTTGTCAAATAAAACAACAATAACCATCTTTTCAATTTCAAATCGCTTTTGAGGAAAGAAAGTTCATTTATTTGAATATAAAATAGAGAAACACCTGAAGTGTCCTACCAAAACACCAGTTATCAGTAAATCCTTGCACCCTTTAAATACTGACCAGCATAAACTGGCCGTTTTCTTCCATTAGAGTCAGCACCACGGTGCCTCACAAACTTTCAGAGGTGATTAAAAAAAAAAAAAAAAAAAAGCACACATAATTTCTTGAGCAAGACACAGCCCGAATGTCAATTCCCTGTCACTGCGAGGTTACTTTTGAGAGCGGCTTCGAAATGCAATGGCTTGAAGAGCTTAAACAGAAAGATGCTGAAAATAAACGCAGCCCGCAATGGGATCTCTGGAGCTTCATTGTGGTCCTCGCCACGGTCTGAAAGCCCAACCACAATGAAAGCCGCAGCCCCCTCGCAAGATGGGCCCTCCTGGGCGCTTGGATCCTGTCGCTGCGGCAGGGAAGACACGTGAATGCATAGGGGGAAGCCAGATAGCCCTGAGCAGACGAATAAAATGTGTATTCAGGAGCTGAAACGCAATAAAGCAAAAGGAAAAAAACTAAACCCGCGCATTATAGCTAGATCTCGAAATCTATTAGAGCAAAGCGAAAACTGCAAAAGCGATGCTACGTTATACCACTCATACCAAATAAAAACACACAATACGATACCATACACGCGATGCTGAAGGATAAACACCACGGTTTGCGGCCGCTTATCTCCGGAGAGGTGAGGAAAGAATGAGTTCACAGCAAAGGGGGTTTTCCTACAATGACTGAATGCAGGGGCATGGGAACAAGCTATCTTTCCAGAAAAGGGAAAACCCTCTCAACTAGGACTCTAGCCCCGTGGTGCTGGAGGTCGAAGAAGCGGAATCCCCCGAGGGCGCGCCAGAAGGAGAGGACTGGAGTCTTTAGGGGCGCTCACTACGAAGGGGATGCCGACAGGACAGCGCGCGAGGGCCAGGCCGCACTTACAGGTTGATGGTGCGCTCCAGGGTGAGGGGCTTGGTCTGTTGGATGTACTTGTTGCCGAACTGGTTGACCCCGCGGGGCCAGCCGGTCTGCGAGCGATTGGGCGGCACCACGGACATGCTGCCGAGCTCGGGCACTAGCGGCGAGCGGAAAAGGAGTGGCAAGGAGACGTTCCCTGTGCGGGCAGCCGTTATCTGCGACCCACTCAGCAACCGCCGCCCGCCATTAACAAGAAAGCGCCCGAGGAGGCGTACGTACGCCGGAAGTGCAGCCAGAGCCTCTGGCGGCAGGAAGTAGAGAGGCGGTGGCCTGCCCGACCGAGCAACATCGATCCAATCGCTGCTGGGATGGCCGCAATATCTGGAGCTCCCATTGGTAAGTCGGGTATGGGGTCCGCCTCCCTTTACTTGGGTACTTCCTATTAGATAGCGGTGGAGAAACACGGGAAATGAGGCATTCTGGGAATTGCAGTCTCCGTAGGAAAAAAGCCGCTAAGTTAGCGTGACGTGGGTCTTGCAGCTTGCGAGGAGATGAGTGGTAAGAGGCCTGCTGAGCCCGTCCCGGGCCGGGCTGGGAAAAAGGGAAAGAAGGAGGTGATGGCGAAGTTTTCGGATGCTGTCACGGAGGAAACCTTGAAAAAGCAGGTGGCTGAGGCCTGGAGTCGCAGGACGCCGTTCCGCCACGGTAAGCGGGTGCTGTGAAGGGGGAGGCGCAGCGCCGGGTCGGGGGCCTCTGAAAAAGTCCTGACACTCTAGCCGATTCCTGAGCAGCGAGGCCACAGGGGAAGAGGCTCTTGGAGAGAGCGTGACTTTGCCACCTCCGACTCTCCTGCCTGGCCTGCTGTCCCTTTTCCAAGTTCAGTTTGGATTTAGAAACCTAGAAGAGGAAGAAATGAAGGCCAGGGAGTTTCGGGAAGTACAGGGCATGCAAGTTCATGGAAATTCTGGAATTAAAGGTGAGGTAGAATCTTCTTCACTGTGCGTCGTTGGGCAATGGGTTCAGCTCCTTACTATGTAAAGTAGGATAGCTAATAGTATTTCCCTCAGAAAGATGTTGAGTGTGATTAATAAGCTAATTATGTATGCATCAGTACATATTTTTCTGAGTAAGGACCAGTAAACATTTGGACACATAGTCGAGGGCTTTTGCGGTTTTCCTCCGAAGGTAACGCTCGTTTGTCCCATGATAGCGTAGCCAGAGCATTTGTTGGGAGCTGCCAAATAGCAGGCACCTGAGCTTACTCAGTTTTGCCGGTCTGTAGTTCAGCAACGTGACCCATGAAGGTAAACATGGTTTTGACCAAAGGAAGGAACCTTCATCAAATGATTCTAGCCTCAGCTTTGTCAAATATCACCTGATAGGATAAGAACTCTGCTTAATGCATCATGCTTTCCCTTCTAAAGTTTGCCATGATTTTTGTTTCAGTGGTTGAGTGCTTTAAGAGATGAGTCCTTGGTGTCCCGGATGCACAAAGAAAGTGGTAGCTTAGTGTTTGGAGTGTAAGCTCTGGACACTCAGGGACTTTTCAGTTTCCTTATGTGTGGGATGGAGATAGTGATGACGTCTATCTTAGAACTGTTGAGAAGATTAAATGAGATAATGCATGTTAAAGCACCACAGTACCTGGCAGCTGGTGGGAGGTGGTGGTGGTTTGTATTAGAGGGGTACGTAATCTGTCCCACCAGAAGCAGTGGGTAAAACGTTGAGGTAAAACTCAAAGAGTTAAAGGAGGTTATGCCTGACCTGATTTTTTTTTTTTAAGAAGTGTGTATTTTTTTAACTTCCTCCAGCAGTAACTTAGGCAAAGAAAAAGGGTTGAAGAAAAATTGGCTACCAGTATTGTTATTCTCATTTTTAATTTGCTACTCTCATTTGAAGTTTGGGGGGAAATGAATTAAGACTGTAAAATACATTCAGTTGAATAAGTAATCGTTGAACTAAAAAACCCCAAAAAGAGCAGAAATCTTAATTTAGTGACATCGTTTGTACTCATCTTAAGGACTAATATTTTTAAGCACAGTACCTTTAAAAAGTAGCATTAAGTGGAGGAAAAAAAAAGAGGAAGAGCCTATAATTCTTGCCCAAAATCTTAAATTTTAGGTACTAGATTTCTGAAAATTCACGACCATCCCTTTTGTATTCTCTCTACTGTGCTGCTCACAGGTCAAAAATACAAAAGGGGGCTTCCCTGGTGGCGCAGTGGTTGAGAGTCCGCCTGCCGATTCAGGGGACATGGGTTCGTGCCCCGGTCTGGGAAGATCCGACATGCCGCAGAGCGGCTGGGCCCGTGAGCCATGGCCGTTGAGCCTACGCGTCCGGAGCCTGTGCTCCACAACGCGAGAGCCCACAATAGTGAGAGGCCCGTGTACCGCAAAAAAATATATATATATACAAAAGGGAAAAGTCACAGATAATGCTTTCCTCCCCACAGAAGCCATTGTCATGGACATGGACCCCTTTCTTCACTGTGTGATACCAAACTTCATCCAAAGCGAAAACTTCTTGGAAGGACTTCAGAAGGAACTTTTGAACTTGGACTTCCATGAAAAGTATAATGATTTATATAAGTTCCAGCAGGTATTTATGGCCCTTTCACATTAGCTTTTCCACTTCAGAAATTCATTTTCTATAAAATCATTGAATACCTTTAGACTTGAGGTTTTAGTTTGGGTTTGCCATTGAGGGTCCTTGCCTTGACGTTGTTAAAAGCATTCATTTATTTAACATAAGCTGAGTGTTAACTATGTGTTTGGTGCTTTAATTATTATATGGAAGTCTTTGCCAGTTCCTACCCTGAAAGCCTTTAAAATCTAAAATAATAGAGGTGATAGTGATGGTGAAAGATAGTCAGAAAATACAGTAAGCCAGTAAGTAAATACATTATAAACAAAAAGGATAAGTACATTTTGGGGAGTGGTATAATGAAGAGAGTAGTACTTTGGAAGGTAATAACCATTTAAATTTTTGAGTTCATGTCTTTGTTTTAGGTGGCTTTCTGTATTGCAGTATGTCCTGCAGAGAGTTAGAGCTATTCTTTTTCAATCGGTGGACAGTTGAATTTGGCAGAAAAGACTGTTTCAAAATCAAGGCTGGTTTTCCTACTCTTAGGAGACAGGCCCAGTCTAGGTATAAAAACATATAGGTCATTGGTTTCCCCAGTTTGTGGGGGATATCTTTTAGTACATGGCGTACATCACTCTTAGAAATCGTTATAGAACCTCAAGGACATCAGCCTTTAAAATCACAAAAAATAAAAGTGAAGATTAAGAACTATTTTGTTTTCTTTCCATTTCCCACTGATTTCTTTTTATCTGGGATAAAAGAGTAACAATTCTCTGTTTTGCATTTATTCTTTTACACTAGAGCTGGTTGTGTCCCCTGGTCTGTCTATCTTTGGGCCTTATACATATGATTGAATTAACCAAGTTAGGTTAAATACACAAATGATGTTACTCTTAATAATTCAGAAAATCTAATGAAAAATAACTTTTGTCCATAGTAAAGTTGTAAGATTTTAATTAACCTATAGGTTAGTTAAAAACCATGGTTGTCTGCCTTTGTAATTATATCAGCTTTGATAACACTAGGCCTCTTTTGTTGATTTGGGGCTATATGCATCTGATTACTGAAATTGAGAAATCAAAGTGGTTTTTACTTAATGCAATTTGGTAGATGAAAATACTTCTAATTGTGAAGTCAGTGAGAGGCAAAATAATAGAAAGGGCCCCGGGTAATGAGAGGAAAAAGAAGCAGCCATTACTTTAGATCCCCATGGGTGCTTGGCGAAACTCTGCTGTGAATAATTTTTACTATGCTGACTTTGGGACTGAACTTCTTCATCCTAAGACAGTAAATATAAAACCTGCTTTCAGTCTCCTGTCCCATAAAACTTCACTTATATCCCTTTTTCTTTGCTTGTGTTGTGAATTGACTTGATAATTGGGTCTATAACAACTTCCAGTTCTCCTAACCAAGTTTGTCATTAGGAGTAGCCTGATACTCTGTATTTTAAAGCAAGCATTACTGAGTGCATGCTTTATGCCACGCTAAGTGCTTTATATTTATTAATTCATTAAATCCTTATAATGATACATTACTGGTTCCTGTTTCACAGATAAAGAAACTACATCAGGTTTTCCTTCTTTTCTGGATCATTCCCTTCAACATACCAAAAAAAAAAAGAAAGAAAGAAAGCTGTTAGTTCTTCTTTTCTTAAGGAAAAAAATGCTGTTGACCTAACTTTCCCCTTCAGCTATCACCCCATTCCTCTGCTCGCCTTGACAGTAGCATTCCTTCTGAGTTGTGTATAGTGTCTCAAATTCCTCTTCTGTTCTCTGTTAAGCCCACTTTATTAGGCTTTCACCTGTTACACGCCACTGAAACTGTACTTGTTAAGGTCACTCACAACTTCCACATTAGTAAATCCAGTCATCAGTCTTCAGGCCTGGTTTTACTTGACTCTCGGCAACATTTGACCTACTTTGTTTCTCCTCCTTCCTGGAGACTCTCCCTCGACCCCCCCCTTACTTTCAGGAAACCATCCTCTCTTCATTTTCCTTCTGCCTCACAGGTGAGTCCTTCTTAGTTCCCTTACGGTAGGTTTTCCTTTTGTACCTGGCTTCTTAATGACAGTACTCTAGGGCTTAACCTTTGGATCACTTCCAAACAGATTGCAGAGAGTCTCATGGCTTTGCCTCTACTCTAGGATATTTATGAAGTGTCTCACACTTACCAAAACTAAACTCCTGATCTTCTCCCCCTAAATATGCTCCACCTGCAGTTTTCCCCATCTCAGTTCATGACAATCTTTCCAGTGGCTGAGGTTATCCTTGATTCCTCTCTCATATCTCATCTCCAGTCCATTGGGAAATCCTGTGGGCTGTACCTTCAGAATATATTCAGAAAAGCCCACTTCTTTCCACTTCCACTGCCAACACCTGATCCAAGCCATCTTTTTCTCTCACCAGGATTATCCTCTTAGCATATTAACCAGTCTCCTTGCTTCCACCCTTGCCCACCTACAGCCATTGTGTTCTTTTAAAATGTTAATGGAGGGACTTCCCTGGTGCCACAGTGGTTAAGAATCCACCTGTCAATGCAGAGAACTCAGGTTCAATCCCTGGTCCAGGAAGATCCCACATGCCGTGGAGCAACTAAGCCCATGTGCCACAACTACTGAGCCTGAGCTCTAGAGCCCACAAGCCACAACTGCTGAGCAGCAATCCACAGCTGCTGAGCAGCATGCCGCAACTACTGAAGTCCACGCGCCTAGAGCCCATGCTCCACAACAAGAGAAGCCACCGCAATGAGAAGCCCACGCACCACAATGAAGAGTAGCTCCCTCTCGCCACAGCTAGAGAAAGCCCGTGTGCAGCAATGAAGACCCAATGCAGCCAAAAATAAAAATTAATAAAGTAAAAAAAAAAAAGTTAATGGACCCAAGAGAATTGAAAACATTTGTTCACATAAAAGCTTGTGCATAGATGTTTGTAGCAGCATTATCTATAATAGCCAAAAAGTAGAAACACCCGTCTGTCAACTAATGAATGGATAGACCAAATGTGGTGCGTCTATACAATGGAATATTATTCAGCCAGAAGAAGGAATGAAGTACTAAGTACTGCTGCAACATGGATGAACCTTGAAAGCATACTCAGTGAAAGAAGCTAGACATAGAAGGCCACATATAGTGTGATTCCTTTTATATGTAATGACCAGCAAAACATATATAGAGACAGAGAGTAGATTAGTGGTTGCCAGGAGCTGGGGGGAGGGAGGGTGGGATGGGGAGTGACTGCCTGATAGGTACAGGGTTTCTTTTTAGTGTGATGAAAATATTCTGGAATTAGTGGTGATAGTTGCACAGCAGGTGAGTATGCTAAAAATCCACTGAATACACACTTTCAGGTGGTTAAAATGGTAAATTTTATGTGAATTTTATCTCAGTTTTTAAAAATTAAATGGGATCATATTATTCCTTTGCCCCAAATCTCCAAAGGTTCTCATTTCTCTGAGTAAAAGCCAGAGTGGTTCTAAGGCTCCCATTGCATCTTTGGCCCCTTCTCCTGCTGCTCTCCCCCAAATCGCTGTTGCAGCTGCACAGGCTCCTGCAATTTCTTGAACAGGCCAGGCATTCTTCACACTCAGGACCTTGAATCCACTTTGCTGAGATATTCCCTTGGTACACCTCCCAACCTCCTTCAAGCCTTTGCTTAACCTCAGTGAAGTCTAACCTGGCCACCAAATTTATAATTGCAAACCTTTCCCCACTCTCAGCACTTCTGGTCCCTTGTACTCTGCTTTATTTTCCCTCGACATTTGTCACCTTTTTTTATACTGATAATCGACTTTTTATGTTTGTTGTCCCTCTCCGTCAAGAATATAAGTCCCACTGTAATAACTATGTAAGTATTTGTTGAATGAGTAAGGCACAGAGAGGCTAGGTAACTTGCCTGAGTCACAGAGCTGCCAAATGGAGGGGCCATACCTGAAACCCAGGGAGTTTGGCTTCAGAGTCCAGGCTCTTAACGACAATGCTTTACTGCCAGAGTGTTCCCTAAACTAGTCTCCTCTGTGTGTCTGATTTATGAAGGAAATCCTTTTTTTTCTTTTTTTCATGATCAAGTCTGATGATCTGAAGAAGAGAAGAGAGCCTCACATCTGTGCTTTAAGGTAAACAAGCGCTCATATTTGTTGGGTGCATAATATGTGCCAGACAGAGGAGTAAGTGTTTTAAATGTTATGTCATACAACCTTTGTTGGCGTTATTGTCCCCTTTTGTAGAGGAGGAAACAGACACTGAGAAATTAAGTAACTTCTTCAAAGTTAACTAGGTAAAAATTGAGGGAATTAAGATATAAACCTAAGTCTGTCTGATTCCAGGGCCCAAGTTCTCAATGATAAAATGTTCAACCGTTAGTAATTAAGGAAACAAATTGATGCTGGAGATACCATCTTTCACATGTTAGTTTGCAAGTATTTAAAACAAAAACTCCAGTGTTGACAGAGGGGTAGATACCTTTATACAGTGCCACAATCTTGAAGATGGTTTTGAAAGGTGTATCAAAACCCTTAAAATGATGCTTGTCTTTTTGTAGTGTAATTCCACTTATAAGAATTTATCCTGAGAAAATAATTAAGGGTGTGCTCAAAAATTCTATACAAGATTGTTTATTTTGATGGTGTTTCTAACAGTGAAAAATCACAAATTAAATGTCCACCCATCAAGATTTATATAGCTACTGGTACAAAACAAAGTGAAAAACTATACAATCGTTGAGTATGATGTGACTTTTTTTTTTTTTTTTTTGGCTGCATTGGGTCTTTGTTGCAGTGCGCAGGCTTCTCATTGCGGCGGCTTCTCTTGTTGCGGAGCACGGGCTCTAGGCACACGGGCTTCAGTAATTGTGGCTCGCAGGCTCTAGAGTGCAGGCTCAGTAGTTGTGGCGCACAGGCTTTGTTGCTCAGCGGCATGTGGGATCTTCCCGGACCAGGGATTGAACCTGTGTTTCCTGTGTTGGCAGGTGGATTGTTAACCACTGTGCCACCAGGGAAGTCCCAATGTGTGTGACTTTTAACACATGAGTATGGTAAAGTTATTTCATCATTCTAAGGTGCTTTTTGTGTGTGTATTTTAACCTCTCTGAGACTCAGTGTCTCACACAATTATTGTTGTATCCTATTTTTTGAAGTGATGTATAAAATGATGATACTTCTTGCAGGCAAAGGCATATTAGGCTAGATGAAATAAACTTATCAAGAGAAAAGTTAAAATAGCACACATGGTGGATCCCATATGAAAAAAGAGACGTATATTTGGATACCTGCGTGTGTACAAAGGAAAAGACTTGGAAGGATGGAATGTTTAAATCTGGCTAGTAGGACTACAGGTTTTTTTAAGTTTCTTTTTACCTATAATAGGGTTTTTTCCTAGTTTTGCTACAGTAAGCCCATGTTACTTTGTAATAGCTGTCTGTTTTTCATCTATACAGTATACGTTATATTTTCTCATTCTTTTCTTCTCTGCAATATTTCCATAAATGGTAGCAGTCTGCAGAGTTTATTTCTTCTAAATCCTGAAGTATTGCTCACGTGTTAACTGTAACTCATAATATTTCATATTTATTTTAGACCTTTTTTCCCCCAAGACCATGCTTTAAAGCACTATCTCATTAGTTCATACCACACCTCTGGTAAGTATTTCTTTCCTATGGGACTGAGTTACATTCTGTATCCAACACATAACAGCCAGATGGTATGAGAGATGTAATTCCTTGGTCTTTACCGAAAGGTGATCTTTTTATTTCCCAATTGGGTTCTGTGATTTCTCTCATGAATACAATTAACAAATGAGACTGACGGCAGAAAATAACCCTGTCGTGACACTTTCATAGGGTAACTAGAGAAAGAGCTTTCTATGGAATAAATTTGTGGAAGCTGATGTTACCAGTAACAGAGGGAGTGAAGGCTTTGATAATACTAGTTACATAAAACATCAAGATTCAAGATTTTGTGAAAATGTTGACCACCTACATTACCTGAAGCCTGGTTTAGCAGTTTGCTATGCTGACCTATTATGTCTAATTTGCAACTCTGCCTATAAAAGTTACATGGCACTTTTGTTTGGACTAACCAAGCACAATATTTTATGGAATTTTTCGGATTGGGTAGCATACAGTGTAAAAAGATATTTGGTAATAAAATTTCAGGGCATCAACCTGGAGACTTGGTATCTAGTTATTAACAGTACAATTGCATTTTATGGGGATTTCAGTGATGTACATTTGGACTAGAATGATCCAAAAAATACTGTCTCTTCATGTGCAAAATTTGAACTAACATAAACCCTTTAAAAATGTTTTTAAAAATGTTTTTCCAGTTTTATTGAGATATAATTGACATAAAAATGTTAATTCATCAAAGTTAACATAATTTCAAAGTTGACTGCCAACTGAGTAAGTTTTAAATTGTGTTAGAGTTCTATACAGAGCCACTTTAGCTGGTAAATGGAAATGTTCAACCATCTTTGTTTTTTTGGTATACTGTTAATATCAGAACTTCTGTGAAAGAGTTTATTATTACACAATTAGCATAATAGTCACCATTATTTTAATCTACAACAGTGTCACCCACCCAAGTGTTCATTAAACAACAGTGCTAGTATTGGTGCTGAAAAACAGCTCTAAAAATCAGTGACTTTGGGCTGGAACATTGGTGTTCCTATGACAAAGGCCAGACCACTGTCATGATAAGGCAATACTATAAATTTAAGAGTAAGAAAAATAAGATGAGGAACTTCCCTAGCAGTCCAGTGGTTAGGACTCTGCGCTTCCTCTGCAGGGGACACTGGTTCGATCCCTGGTTGGGGAACCAAGATCCCTCATGCCACATGGCGCAGCCAAAAAAAAGAAAAGAAAAGAAAACAGGGGCCTCCCTGGTGGCGCAGTGGTTGGGAGTCCAGCTGCCAATGCAGGGGACACGGGTTTGTGCCCTGGTCCGGGAAGATCCCACATGCCGCGGAGCGGCTGGGCCCGTGAGCCATGGCTGCTGAGCCTGCGCTTCCGGAGCCTGTGCTCTGCAACGGGAGAGGCCACAACAGTGAGAGGCCCGCGTACCGCAAAAAAAAAAAAAAAGAAAAAAAGAAAACAGTAGAGCAAAAATATATTGCAGTAGAGAGATTTACATTTATTTCTCTGGGGCTGTTACTCCTAAACTTTGCAAGTTTAAAGTGAGGAACATTCTCAAGAATAGATCTTAAATAAACCAAAACCTCCAGGAAAAAATAGTTGTGGCATAGATCCAAATGGAGCCCACATTATGGTGTAACAAGTTATCTTTTGTTTACATTTCTAGGAAAATTCTGTTTGAACATTTCCGGGCTTGGCTTTCAGACATTTCAAAGATTGACCTGGAATCAACCATTGACATGTCCTGTGCTAAATATGAATTCTCAGGTAAGAAAGATTAAAATCTTGCTGTCGCTAAGATTTCAAGGCTTTAACTAAATGATGATGGGAAGACAGTTGTCATTGTTCCAAAATCCTAGACTTCGTGTCACTGCATAGCATGAGGATCTTCTTGATGAGTACAGTCTGACCCAGCTCATGTATAGAAATGCCCATCTTATTGGAAGGTATAAGGCAGTGGTTCTCTTTGGGAGTATGTTGAAAGCTATGAACATATTGTAACCAAGCAAGGGCTTGTGTGCCCAAGGCACACAAAGCCAAGCTCTTGACAGCGGTGTTTGTAGCAAAATAAGGATGCCAAGCAAGGAGAATGGGCAGCTCACGCTCAAAAAATGTGAACTCCCCAGTGGCTTTCAGGGAGGGGTCTTTAAAGACAGGGGAGAGGGTTTTTGGATGCATGATCAGCTTGTGGACTTTCTTCTGATTGGTTGGTGGTGAGGGAACAGAATGATGTTTCAGGAATCTCAATCACTGACCTTCTGGTTCCAGCCAGAAGTCTGGGGACTGTGTGCTTGTGGTCAGCACATAATTGCCATCCTCCACCTGGGTGGTGAGGGGGTTTCTTAGTTTCTGCAGAACAACTCAAAAATATGCATCAGATTCTTATCTCTCTCCCTTCAGGAGGAACTAGGAGTCCTGTGACTCTCGTTTCCTAATCATTAACTGCTTGAGCCTGCTCTTTGTAACCTGGGGGAGGCCCAGGAGACTGAAGTCTTTTTTTCTATAAACAAGAAATAAGGGACACAGAGGGGCTTTTGTGCCCAGGAAGGCCTTGCAGGGTCCTGCTTGGTTTCAGTATATTCAGAAAAAGGCCAATAATGCACATACACACCAACTTTGCATACGGTATCTGGAAATTCAGAGGTGATGGTGTAAACTACTCTTAAACTTCCCAGGAAACACATATTTCCCTCAATGTCTTTTTTTTCTTTTGAAGGTAATGAGTGAATATATTCTTAAGGAAAAAACATCAAACAATATAGAATACAGTATAATTCACAATAGTCCCCTTCACCTTCTCCTTGTCCCTCTTTATCTTCAGATGTGTCCACTGTCACCAGTTTGGGGTGCATCCTTCTTGTTACCTTTCTGAGCATATAAATGTCCTTTTGATAACATGTTTGGTTTTCATCTGGAAGGAAAAGTGTTTTGTATTGTTTTGTTTTACTAAACAAAATTCTGCTTTGGGTTTACTCTCCCACATTGTCCTAGGGAAGTACAAATTGGTAACAGCATTTTGAGAATAACTTAGACACATGAAGAGTCATATCATATGCCCTTTTCTTTAACTTTTTTTTTAATTTGAAGTAATTTCAAACTGACAGACAACTGGCAAGCATAGTACATTAAATAAGTTTTTTCCATTTTACCTGAGAGTAGGTTGCCCTTAGGATGCTCTGTGACCCCTGAGTACTTCAGTAACTCCTACAACAAGGACACTTCTGCTATGTGACAGTAAGAAGCCATCAGAATCAGGAACTACGATTAATACATTATTCCCATCTAATCTGCAGGCTCCATTCAAATTCTATGATTTGGTCTTTTATAGCAAAGGGATCTGGTCCAGGGTTGCACATAGCATTTAGTTGTCATGTGCCTTCAGTCTAGAAAAGTTCCGCAGTCTTTCTTTGACCTTCATGATCTTGATGCTTCTGAAGATTTACAGATGAGTTATTTTGAAGAACTTTCCTCATTTTGGGTGTGTCTGCTGCTTTCTCATGATTACATATGTGTTCTTTTTTTTTTTTTTTTTTTTTTTGCGGTACGCGGGCCTCTCACTGTTGCGGCCTCTCCCATTGCGGAGCACAGGCTCCGGACGCGCAGGCTCAGCAGCCATGGCTCATGGGCCTAGCCGCTCCACAGCATGTGGGATCTTCTCAGACTGGGGCACGAACCCGTGTCCCCTGCATCGGCAGGCAGACTCTCAACCACTGCGCCACCAGGGAAACCCAGATATGGGTTCTTTTTACTGCATCTTATCAAGTGGTAGATGGTGTCTTCTATTACTACTGATACTAA
The DNA here is from genome assembly GCF_963455315.2 of Globicephala melas. NCBI lineage: Eukaryota > Metazoa > Chordata > Mammalia > Artiodactyla > Delphinidae > Globicephala > Globicephala melas. Next base: position 34,212,092 of record NC_083332.1, on the reverse strand, counting down.
GTTTGATCACTTAATTAAGCTGGTGGCTGACATCAAGTTTTTCCACTGTAAACTTGTTCTTTTCCTCTATTTAATAAGTATTTTGTGGGGAGACACTTTAAGATTATGTAAATATTCCATTTCTCATCAAACTTTGATTCACTTCTTTTAACATCCACTGATATTTCTTTTTTTTTTTTAACATCTTTATTGGGGTATAATTGCTTTCAAGTGGTGTGTTAGTTTCTGCTTTATAACAAAGTGAATCATTTATACATATACATATGTTCCCATATCTCTTCCCTATTGCGTCTCTCTCCCTCCCACCCGCCCTATCCCACCCCTCCAGGCGGTCACAAAGCACCGAGCTGATATCCCTATGCTATGTGGCTGCTTCCCACTAGCTATCTACCTTAAGTTTGGTAGTGTATATATGTCCATGCCTCTCTCTCGCTTTGTCACAGCTCACCCTTCCCCCTCCCCATATCCTCAAGTCCGTTCTCCAGTAGGTCTGTGTCTTTATTCCTGTCTTACCCCTACGTTCTTCATGACATTTTTTTTCTTAAATTCCATATATATGTGTTAGCATTCGGTATTTGTCTTTCTCTGTCTGACTTCCTTCACTCTGTATGACAGACTCTAGGTCTATCCACCTCATTACAAATAGTTCAGTTTCCTTTCTTTTTATGGCTGAGTAATATTCCATTGTATATATGTGCCACATCTTCTTTATCCATTCATCCGATGATGGGCACTTAGGTTGTTTCCATGTCCGGACGATTGTAAATATAGCTGCAGTGAACATTTTGGTACATGACTCTTTTTGAATTATGGTTTTCGCAGGGTATATGCCCGGTAGTGCGATTGCTGCATCATACCGTAGTTCTATTTGCAGTTTTTTAAGGAACCTCCATACTGTTCTCATAGTGGCTGTACCAATTCACATTCCCACCAGCAGTGCAGGAGTGCTTCCTTTTCTACACACCCTCTCCCACATTTATTGTTTCTAGATTTTTTTTTTTTTTTGCTTTTTTTTTTTAACATCTTTATTGGGGTATAATTGCTTTACAATGGTATGTTAGTTTCTGCTTTATAACAAAGTGAATCAGTTATACGTATACATATGTTCCCATATCTCTTCCCTCTTGCGTCTCCCTCCCTCCCACCCTCCCTATCCCACCCCTCCAGGCGGTCACAGAGCACGGAGCTTATATACCTGTGCTATGCGGCTGCTTCCCACTAGCTATCTACCTTACGTTTGTTAGTGTATATATGTCCATGCCTCACTCTCGCTTTGTCACGGCTCACTCTTCCCCCTCCCCATATCCTTAAGTCCATTCTCCAGTAGATCTGTGTCTTTACTCCTGTCTTACCCCTAGGTTCTTCATGACATTTTTTCTTAAATTCCATATATATGTGTTAGGATACAGTATTTGTCTTTCTCTGTCTGACTTACTTCACTCTGTATGACAGACTCTAGGTCTATCCACCTCATTACAAATAGCTCAATTTCCTTTCTTTTTATGGCTGAGTAATATTCCATTGTATATATGTGCCACATCTTCTTTATCCATTCATCCGATGATGGGCACTTAGGTTATTTCCGTCTCCGGTCTATTGTAAATAGAGCTGCAATGAACATTTTGGTACATGACCCTTTTTGAATTTTGGTTTTCTCAGGGTATATGCCCAGTAGTGGGATTGCTGGGTCATATGGTAGTTCTATTTGTTGTTTTTTAAGGAACCTCCATACTGTTCTCCATAGTGGCTGAACTAATTCACATTCCCACCAGCAGTGCAGGAGTGTTCCCTTTTCTCCACACCCTCTCCAGCATTTATTGATTCTAGATTTGTTGATGATGGCCATTCTGACTAGTGTGAGATGATATCTCATTGTAGTTTTGATTTGCATTTCTCTAATGATTAATGATGTTGAGCATTCTTTCATGTGTTTGTTGGCAGTCTGTATATCTTCTTTGGAGAAATGTCTATTTCGATCTTCTGCCCATTTTTGGATTGGGTTGTTTTTTCTTTTGTTACTGAGCTGCATGAGCTGCTGATAAATTTTGGAAATTAATCCTTTGTCAGTTGCTTCATTTGCAAATATTTTCTCCCATTCTGAGGGTTGTCTTTTGGTCTTGTTTATGGTTTCCTTTGCTGTGCAAAAGCTTTGAAGTTTCATTAGGTCCCATTTGTTTATCTTTTTTTTTTTTTTTTCCATTTCTCTAGGAGATGGGTCAAAAAGGATCTTGCTGTGATTTATGTCATAGAGTGTTCTTCCTATGTTTTCCTGTAAGGGTTTGATAGTTTCTGGCCTTACATTTAGGTCTTTAATCCATTTTGAGCTCATTTTTGTGTATGGTGTTAGGGAGTGATCTAATCTCATACTTTCAAATGTACCTGTCCAGTTTTCCCAGTACCACTTATTGAAGAGGCTGTCCTTTCTCCACTGTACATTCCTGCCTCCTTTATCAAAGATTAGGTGAGCATATGTGCGTGGGTTTATCTCTGGGCTTTCTATCCCGTTCCTTTGATCTGTCTTTCTGTTTTTGTGCCACTACCATACTGTCGTGATTACTGTAGCTTTGTAGTATAATCTGAAGTCAGGGAGCCTGATTCCTCCAGCTCCGTTTTTCGTTCTCAAGATTGCTTTGGCTACTCGGGGTCTCTTGTGTTTCCATACAAATTGTGAAATTTTTTGTTCTAGTTTTGTGAAGAATGCCAGTGGTAGTTTGATAGGGATTGCATTGAATCTGTAGATTGCTTTGGGTAGTAGAGTCATTTTCACAATGTTGATTCTTGCAATCCAGGAACATGGTATATCTCTCCATCTACTTGTATCATCTTTAATTTCTTTCATCAGTGTCTTACGATTGTCTGCATACAGGTCTTTTGTCTCCTTAGGTAGGTTTATTCCTAGAAATTTTATTCTTTTTGTTGTAGTGGTAAATGGGAGTGTTTTCTTGATTTCACTTTCAGATTTTTCATCATTAGTGTATAGGAATGCAGGGGATTTCTGTGCATTAATTTTTTTTTACAACTTATCTCATTATTGCATCTATTTGTCAAATACAAGTTCACAGTCTTATATTGCTGTAGACTCTTTCTACTATGTTTAATATCATAACATCACTACCCTCAATTTTCTCCCCTTCTTTATTGATGTTACATGTTAAAAAACATACTTTATTTTTTTCAACATCTGTGTTGGCGTATAATTGCTTTACAACAGTGTGTTAGTTTCTGCTTTATAACAAAGTGAATCATTTATACATATACATATGTTCCCATATCTCTTCCCTCTTGCGTCTCTCTCCCTCCCACCCGCCCTATCCCACCCCTCCAGGCGGTCACAAAGCACCGAGCTGATATCCCTGTGCTATGGGGCTGCTTCCCACAAGCTATCTACCTTACGTTTGGTAGTATATATACGTCCATGCCTCTCTCTCGCTTTGTCACAGCTCACCCTTACCCTCCCCATATCCTCAAGTCCGTTCTCCAGTAGATCTGTGTCTTTATTCCTGTCTTACCCCTAGGTTCTTCATGACATTTTTTTTTCTTAAATTCCATATATACGTGTTAGCATTCGGTATTTGTCTTTCTCTTTCTGACTTCCTTCACTCTGTATGACAGACTCTAGGTCTATCCACCTCATTACAAATAGCTCAATTTCCTTTCTTTTTATGGCTGAGTAATATTCCATTGTATATATGTGCCACATCTTCTTTATCCATTCATCCGATCATGGGCACTTAGGTTGTTTCCATCCCCGAACGATTGTAAATACAGCTGCAGTGAACATTTTGGTACATGACTCTTTTTGAATTATGGTTTTCTCAGGGGATATGCCCGGTAGTGGGATTGCTGCGTCATACCGTAGTTCTATTTGCAGTTTTCTTAAGGACCCTCCATACTGTACTCATAGTGGCTGTACCAATTCACATTCCCACCAGCAGTGCAGGAGTGCTTCCTTTTCTACACACCCTCTCCCACATTTATTGTTTCTAGATTTTTTGATGATGGCCATTCTGACTGGTGTGAGATGATATCTCATTGTAGTTTTGATTTGCATTTCTCTAATGATTAATGATGTTGAGCATTCTTTCATATGTCTGTTGGCAGTCTGTATATCTTCTTTGGAGAAATGTCCATTTCTATCTACTGCCCATTTTTGGATTGGGTTGTTTGTTCTTTTGTTACTGAGCTGCATGAGCTACTTACAAATTTTGGAAATTATTCCTTTGTCAGCTGCTTCATTTGGAAATATTTTCTCCCACTCTGAGGGTTGTCTTTTGCTCTTGTTTATGGTTTCCTTTGCTGTGCAAAAGCTTTGAAGTTTCATTAGGTCCCATTTGTTTATCTTTTTTTTTTTTTTTCCATTTCTCTAGGAGGTGGGTCAAAAAGGATCTTGCTGTGATTTATGTCATAGAGTGTTCTGCCTATGTTTTCCTGTAAGGGTTTGACAGTTCCTGGCCTTACATTTAGGTTTTCAATCCATTTTGAGCTCATTTTTGTGTATGGTGTTAGGGAGTGATCTAATCTCATACTTTCAAATGTACCTGTCCAGTTTTCCCAGCACCACTAACTGAAGAGGCTGTCCTTTCTCCACTGTACATTCCTGCCTCCTTTATCAAAGATTAGGTGACCATATGTGCGTGGGTTTATCTCTGGGCTTTCTATCCCGTTCCTTTGATCTGTCTTTCTGTTTTTGTGCCACTACCATACTGTCTAGATTACTGTAGCTTTGTAGTATAGTCTGAAGTCGGGGAGCCTGATTCCTCCAGCTCCGTTTTTCGTTCTCAAGATTTCTTTGGCTACTCGGGGTCTCTTGTGTTTCCATACAAATTGTGAAATTTTTTGTTCTAGTTCTGTGAAGAATGCCAGTGGTAGTTTGATAGGGATTGCATTGAATCTGTAGATTGCTTTGGGTAGTAGAGTCATTTTCACAATGTTGATTCTTGCAATCCAGGAACATGGCATATCTCTCCATCTACTTGTATCATCTTTAATTTCTTTCATCAGTGTCTTACAATTGTCTGCATACAGGTCTTTTGTCTCCTTAGGTAGGTTTATTCCTAGAAATTTTATTCTTTTTGTTGCAGTGGTAAATGGGAGTGTTTTCTTGATTTCACTTTCAGGTTTTTCATCATTAGTGTATAGGAATGCAGGAGATTTCTGTGCATTAATTTTTTTTACAAGTTATCTCATTATTGCATCTATTTGTCAAATACAAGTTCACAGTCTTATATTGCTGTAGACTCTTTGTACTGTGTTTAATATCATAACTTCACTACCCTCAATTTTCTCCCCTTGTTTATTGATGTTACATGTTAAAAAACATACCTTATTTTTTTCAACTTCTTTATTGGGGTATAATTGCTTTACAAGTGGTGTGTTACTTTCTGCTTTTTAACAAAGTGAATCATTTATACATATACATATGTTCCCATATCTCTTCCCTTTTGCGTCTCTCTCCCTCCCACCCGCCCTATCCCACCCCTCCAGGCGGTCACAAAGCACCGAGCTTATATCCCTGTGCTATGTGGCTGTTTCCCACTAGCTATCTACCTTACGTTTGGTAGTGTATATATGTCCATGCCTCTCTCTCGCTTTGTACAGCTCACCCTGCCCCCTCCCCATATCCTCAAGTCCGTTCTCCAGTAGGTCTGTGTCTTTATTCCTGTCTTACCCCTAGGTTCTTCATGACATTTTTTTCCCTTAAATTCCATATATATGTGTTAGCATTCGGTATTTGTCTTTCTCTTTCTGACTTCCTTCACTCTGTATGACAGACTCTAGGTCTATCCACCTCATTACAAATAGCTCAATTTCCTTTCTTTTTATGGCTGAGTCATATTCCATTGTATATATGTACCACATCTTCTTTATCCATACATCCGATGATGGGCACTTAGGTTGTTTCCATGTCCGGACGATTGTAAATACACCTGCAGTGAACATTTTGGTACATGACTCTTTTTGAATTATGGTTTTCTCAGGGGATATGCCCGGTAGTGGGATTGCTGCGTCATACCGTAGTTCTATTTGCAGTTTTTTAAGGACCCTCCGTAGTGTTCTCATAATGACTGTACCAATTCACATTCCCACCAGCAGTGCAGGAGTGCTTCCTTTTCTACACACCCTCTCCCACATTTATTGTTTCTAGATTTTTTGATGATGGCCATTCTGACTGGTGTGAGATGATATCTCATTGTAGTTTTGATTTGCATTTCTCTAATGATTAATGATGTTGAGCATTCTTTCATGTGTTTGTTGGCAGTCTGTATATCTTCTTTGGAGAAATGTCTATTTCGATCTTCTGCCCATTTTTGGATTGGGTTGTTTGTTCTTTTGTTAGTGAGCTGCATGAGCTGCTGATAAATTTTGGAAATTAATCCTTTGTCAGTTGCTTCATTTGCAAATATTTTCTCCCATTCTGAGGGTTGTCTTTTGGGCTTGTTTATAGTTCCCTTTGCTGTGCAAAAGCTTTGAAATTTCATTAGGTCCCATTTGTTTATCTTTTTTTTTTTTTTTCCATTTCTCTAGGAGATGGGTCAAAAAGGATCTTGCTGTGATTTATGTCGTAGAGTGTTCTGCCTATGTTTTCCTGTAAGGGTTTGATAGTTTCTGGCCTTACATTTACGTCTTTAATCCATTTTGAGCTCATTTTTGTGTATGGTGTTAGGGAGTTATCTAATCTCATACTTTCAAATGTACCTGTCCCGTTTTCCCAGCAGCACTAACTGAAGAGGCTGTCCTTTGTCCACTGTACATTCCTGCCTCCTTTATCAAAGATTAGGTGACCATATGTGCATGGGTTTATCTCTGGGCTTTCTATCCCGTTCCTTTGATCTGTCTTTCTGTTTTTGTGCCACTACTGTACTGTCTTGATTACTGCAGCTTTGTAGTATAGTCTGAAGTCGGGGAGCCTGATTCCTCCAGCTCCGTTTTTCGTTCTCAAGATTGCTTTGGCTACTCGGGGTCTCTTGTGTTTCCTTACAAATTGTGAAATTTTTTGTTCTAGTTCTGTGAAGAATGCCAGTGGTAGTTTGATAGGGATTGCATTGAATCTGTAGATTGCTTTGGGTAGTAGAGTCATTTTCACAATGTTGATTCTTGCAATCCAGGAACATGGTATATCTCTCCATCTACTTGTATCATCTTTAATTTCTTTCATCAGTGTCTTACAATTGTCTGCATACAGGTCTTTTGTCTCCTTAGGTAGGTTTATTCCTAGAAATTTTATTCTTTTTGTTGCAGTGGTAAATGGGAGTGTTTTCTTGATTTCACTTTCAGATTTTTCATCATTAGTGTATAGGAATGCAGGAGATTTCTGTGCATTAATTTTTTTTACAACTTATCTCATTATTGCATCTATTTGTCAAATACAAGTTTACAGTCTTATATTGCTGTAGACTCTTTCTACTGTGTTTAATATCATAACTTCACTACCCTCAATTTTCTCCCCTTCTTTATTGATGTTACATGTTAAAAAACATACTTTATTTTTTTCAACATCTTTATTGGGGTATAATTGCTTTACAGTGGTGTGTTACTTTCTGCTTTATAACAAAGTGAATCATTTATACATATACATATGTTCCCATATCTCTTCCCTTTTGCATCTCTCTCCCTCCCACCCGCCCTATCCCACCCCTCCAGGCGGTCACAAAGCACCGAGCTTATATCCCTGTGCTATGTGGCTGTTTCCCACTAGCTATCTACCTTAAGTTTGGTAGTGTATATACGTCCATGCCTCTCTCTCGCTTTGTCACAGCTCACCCTTCCCCCTCCCCATATCCTCAAGTCCGTTCTCCAGTAGGTCTGTGTCTTTATTCCTGTCTTACCCCTAGGTTCTTCATGACATTTTTTTCCCTTAAATTCCATATATATGTGTTAGCATTCGGTATTTGTCTTTCTCTTTCTGACTTCCTTCACTCTGTATGACAGACTCTAGGTCTATCCACCTCATTACAAATAGCTCAATTTCCTTTCTTTTTATGGCTGAGTCATATTCCATTGTATATATGTACCACATCTTCTTTATCCATACATCCGATGATGGGCACTTAGGTTGTTTCCATGTCCGGACGATTGTAAATACAGCTGCAGTGAACATTTTGGTACATGACTCTTTTTGAATTATGGTTTTCTCAGGGGATATGCCCGGTAGTGGGATTGCTGCGTCATACCGTAGTTCTATTTGCGGTTTTTTTAAAGATCCTCCGTACTGTTCTCATAGTGGCTGTACCAATTCACATTCCCACCAGCAGTGCAGGAGTGCTTCCTTTTCTACACACCCTCTCCCACATTTATTGTTTCTAGATTTTTTGATGATGGCCATTCTGACTGGTGTGAGATGATACCTCATTGTAGTTTTGATTTGCATTTCTCTAATGATTAATGATGTTGAGCATTCTTTCGTGTGTTTGTTGGCACTCTGTATATCTTCTTTGGAAAAATGTCTATTTCGATCTTCCGCCCATTTTTGGATTGGGTTGTTTGTTCTTTTGTTAGTGAGCTGCATGAGCTGCTTATAAATATTGGTAATTAATCCTTTGTCAGTTGCTTCATTTGCAAATATTTTCTCCCATTCTGAGGGTTGTCTTTTGGGCTTGTTTATAGTTCCCTTTGCTGTGCAAAAGCTTTGAAATTTTATTAGGTCCCATTTGTTTATCTTTTTTTTTTTTCCATTTCTCTAGGAGATGGGTCAAAAAGGATCTTGCTGTGATTTATGTCGTAGAGTGTTCTGCCTATGTTTTCCTGTAAGGGTTTGATAGTTTCTGGCCTTACATTTACGTCTTTAATCCATTTTGAGCTCATTTTTGTGTATGGTGTTAGGGAGTGATCTAATCTCATACTTTCAAATGTACCTGTCCAGTTTTCCCAGCACCACTTACTGAAGAGGCTGTCCTTTCTCCACTGTACATTCCTGCCTCCTTTATCAAAGATTAGGTGACCATATGTGCGTGGGTTTATCTCTGGGCTTTCTATCCCGTTCCTTTGATCTGTCTTTCTGTTTTTGTGCCACTACCATACTGTCTTGATTACTGTAGCTTTGTAGTATAATCTGAAGTCAGGGAGCCTGATTCCTCCAGCTCCGTTTTTCGTTCTCAAGATTGCTTTGGCTACTCGGGGTCTCTTGTGTTTCCATACAAATTGTGAAATTTTTTTGTTCTAGTTTTGTGAAGAATGCCAGTGGTAGTTTCATAGGGATTCCATTGAATCTGTAGATTGCTTTGGGTAGTAGAGTCATTTTCACAATGTTGATTCTTGCAATCCAGGAACATGGTATATCTCTCCATCTACTTGTATCATCTTTAATTTCTTTCATCAGTGTCTTACGATTGTCTGCATACAGGTCTTTTGTCTCCTTAGGTAGGTTTATTCCTAGAAATTTTATTCTTTTTCTTGTAGTGGTAAATGGGAGTATTTTCTTGATTTCACTTTCAGATTTTTCATCATTAGTGTATAGGAATGCAGGGGATTTCTGTGCATTAATTTTTTTTTACAACTTATCCCATTATTGCATCTATTTGTCAAATACAAGTTCACAGTCTTATATTGCTGTAGACTCTTTCTACTATGTTTAATATCATATCTTCACTACCCTCAATTTTCTCCCCTTCTTTATTGATGTTACATGTTAAAAAACATACTTTATTTTTTTCAACATCTTTATTGGGGTATAATTGCTTTACAGTGGTGTGTTACTTTCTGCTTTATAACAAAGTGAATCATTTATACATATACATATGTTCCCATATCTCTTCCCTCTTGCGTCTCTCTCCCTCCCACCCGCCCTATCCCACCCCTCCAGGCGGTCACAAAGCACCGAGCTGAAATCCCTGTGCTATGGGGCTGCTTCCCACTAGCTATCTACCTTACGTTTGGTAGTGTATATACGTCCATGCCTCTCTCTCGCTTTGTCACAGCTCACCCTTAACCTCCACATATCCTCAAGTCCGTTCTCCATTAGGTCTGTGTCTTTATTCCTGTCTTACCCCTAGGTTCTTCATGACATTTTTTTTTCTTAAATTCCATATATATGTGTTAGCATTCGGTATTTGTCTTTCTCTTTCTGACTTCCTTCACTCTGTATGACAGACTCTAGGTCTATCCACCTCATTACAAATAGCTCAGTTTCCTTACATTTTATGGCTAATATTCCATTGTATATATGTGCCACATCTTCTTTATCCATACATCCGATGATGGGCACTTAGGTTGTTTCCATCTCCGGACGATTGTAAATACAGCTGCAGTGAACATTTTGGTACATGACTCTTTTTGAATTATGGTTTTCTCAGGGTATATGCCCAGTAGTGGGATTGCTGCGTCATACCTTAGTTCTATTTGCAGTTTTTTAAGGACCCTCCGTACTGTTCTCATAGTGGCTGTACCAATTCACATTCCCACCAGCAGTGCAGGAGTGCTTCCTTTTCTACACACCCTCTCCCACGTTTATTGTTTCTAGATTTTTTGATGATGGCCATTCTGACTGGTGTGAGATGATATCTCATTGTAGTTTTGATTTGCATTTCTCTAATGATTAATGATGTTGAGCATTCTTTCATGTGTTTGTTGGCAGTCTGTGTTTCTTCTTTGGAGAAATGTCTATTTCAATCTTCTGCCCATTTTTGGATTGGGTTGTTTGTTCTTTTGTTAGTGAGCTGCATGAGCTGCTTATAAATTTTGGAAATTAATCCTTTGTCAGTTGCTTCATTTGCAAATATTTTCTCCCATTCTGAGGGTTGTCTTTTGGTCTTGTTTATGGTTTCCTTTGCTGTGCAAAAGCTTTGAAGTTTGATTAGGTCCCAATTGTTTATCGTTTTTTTTTTTTTCCATTTCTCTAGGAGATGGGTCAAAAAGGATCTTGCTGTGATTTATGTCGTAGAGTGTTCTGCCTGTTTTCCTGTAAGGGTTTGATAGTTTCTGGCCTTACATTTAGGTCTTTAATCCATTTTGAGCTCATTTTTGTGTATGGTGTTAGGGAGTGATCTAATCTCATACTTTCAAATGTACCTGTCCAGTTTTCCCAGCACCACTTATTTAAGAGGCTGTCCTTTCTCCACTGTACATTCCTGCCTCCTTTATCAAAGATTAGGTGACCATATGTGCATGGGTTTATCTCTGGGCTTTCTATCCCGTTCCTTTGATCTGTCTTTCTGTTTTTGTGCCACTACCGTACTGTCTTGATTACTGTAGCTTTGTAGTATAATCTGAAGTCGGGGAGCCTGATTCCTCCAGTTCCGTTTTTCGTTCTCAAGATTGCTTTGGCTACTCGGGGTCTCTTGTGTTTCCATACAAATTGTGAAATTTTTTGTTCTAGTTCTGTGAAGAATGCCAGTGGTAGTTTGATAGGGATTGCATTGAATCTGTAGATTGCTTTGGGTAGTAGAGTCATTTTCACAATGTTGATTCTTGCAATCCAGGAACATGGTATATCTCTCCATCTACTTGTATCATCTTTAATTTCTTTCATCAGTGTCTTACAATTGTCTGCATACAGGTCTTTTGTCTCCTTAGGTAGGTTTATTCCTAGAAATTTTATTCTTTTTGTTGCAGTGGTAAATGGGAGTGTTTTCTTGATTTCACTTTCAGATTTTTCATCATTAGTGTATAGGAATGCAGGAGATTTCTGTGCATTAATTTTTTTTACAACTTATCTCATTATTGCATCTATTTGTCAAATACAAGTTCACAGTCTTATATTGCTGTAGACTCTTTCTACTATGTTTAATATCATAACTTCACTACCCTCAATTTTCTCCCCTTCTTTATTGATGTTACATGTTAAATAATATACTTTTTTTTTTCAACATCTTTATTGGGGTATAATTGCTTTACAGTGGTGTGTTACTTTCTGCTTTATAACAAAGTGAATCATTTATACATATACATATGTTCCCATATCTCTTCCCTCTTGCGTCTCTCCTCCTCCCACCCGCCCTATCCCACCCCTCCAGGCGGTCACAAAGCACCGAGCTGATATCCCTGTGCTATGTGGCTGTTTCCCACTAGCTATCTACCTTACGTTTGGTAGTATATATACGTCCATGCCTCTCTCTCGCTTTGTCACAGCTCACCCTTCCCCCTCCCCATATCCTCAAGTCCGTTCTCCAGTAGGTCTGTGTCTTTATTCCTGTCTTAACCCTAGGTTCTTCATGACATTTTTTTCCCTTAAATTCCATATATATGTGTTAGCATTCGTATTTGTCTTTCTCTTTCTGACTTCCTTCACTCTGTATGACAGACTCTAGGTCTATCCACCTCATTACAAATAGCTCAATTTCCTTTCTTTTTATGGCTGAGTCATATTCCATTGTATATATGTACCACATCTTCTTTATCCATACATCCGATGATGGGCACTTAGGTTGTTTCCATCTCCGAACGATTGTAAATACAGCTGCAGTGAACATTTTGGTACATGACTCTTTCTGAATTATGGTTTTCTCAGGGTATATACCCAGTAGTGGGATTGCTGCGTCATACCTTAGTTCTATTTGCAGTTTTTTAAGGACCCTCCGTACTGTTCTCATACTGACTGTACCAATTCACATTCCCACCAGCAGTGCAGGAGTGCTTCCTTTTCTACACACCCTCTCCCACATTTATTGTTTCTAGATTTTTTGATGATGGCCATTCTGACTGGTGTGAGATGATATCTCATTGTAGTTTTGATTTGCATTTCTCTAATGATTAATGATGTTGAGCATTCTTTCATGTGTTTGTTGGCAGTCTGTATATCTTCTTTGGAGAAATGTCTATTTCGATTTTCTGCCCATTTTTGGATTGGGTTGTTTGTTCTTTTGTTAGTGAGCTGCATGAGCTGCTGATAAATTTTGGAAATTAATCCTTTGTCAGTTGCTTCATTTGCAAATATTTTCTCCCATTCTGAGGGTTGTCTTTTGGGCTTGTTTATAGTTCCCTTTGCTGTGCAAAAGCTTTGAAATTTCATTAGGTCCCATTTGTTTGTCTTTTTTTTTTTTTCCATTTCTCTAGGAGATGGGTCAAAAAGGATCTTGCTGTGATTTATGTCGTAGAGTGTTCTGCCTATGTTTTCCTGTAAGGGTTTGATAGTTTCTGGCCTTACATTTACGTCTTTGATCCATTTTGAGCTCATTTTTGTGTATGGTGTTAGGGAGTGATCTAATCTCATACTTTCAAATGTACCTGTCCAGTTTTCCCAGCACCACTTATTTAAGAGGCTGTCCTTTCTCCACTGTACATTCCTGCCTCCTTTATCAAAGATTAGGTGACCATATGTGCATGGGTTTATCTCTGGGCTTTCTATCCCGTTCCTTTGATCTGTCTTTCTGTTTTTGTGCCACTACCGTACTGTCTTGATTACTGTAGCTTTGTAGTATAATCTGAAGTCGGGGAGCCTGATTCCTCCAGTTCCGTTTTTCGTTCTCAAGATTGCTTTGGCTACTCGGGGTCTCTTGTGTTTCCATACAAATTGTGAAATTTTTTGTTCTAGTTCTGTGAAGAATGCCAGTGGTAGTTTGATAGGGATTGCATTGAATCTGTAGATTGCTTTGGGTAGTAGAGTCATTTTCACAATGTTGATTCTTGCAATCCAGGAACATGGTATATCTCTCCATCTACTTGTATCATCTTTAATTTCTTTCATCAGTGTCTTACAATTGTCTGCATACAGGTCTTTTGTCTCCTTAGGTAGGTTTATTCCTAGAAATTTTATTCTTTTTGTTGCAGTGGTAAATGGGAGTGTTTTCTTGATTTCACTTTCAGATTTTTCATCATTAGTGTATAGGAATGCAGGAGATTTCTGTGCATTAATTTTTTTTACAACTTATCTCATTATTGCATCTATTTGTCAAATACAAGTTCACAGTCTTATATTGCTGTAGACTCTTTCTACTATGTTTAATATCATAACTTCACTACCCTCAATTTTCTCCCCTTCTTTATTGATGTTACATGTTAAATAATATACTTTTTTTTTTCAACATCCTTATTGGGGTATAATTGCTTTACAGTGGTGTGTTACTTTCTGCTTTATAACAAAGTGAATCATTTATACATATACATATGTTCCCATATCTCTTCCCTCTTGCGTCTCTCCTCCTCCCACCCGCCCTATCCCACCCCTCCAGGCGGTCACAAAGCACCGAGCTGATATCCCTGTGCTATGTGGCTGTTTCCCACTAGCTATCTACCTTACGTTTGGTAGTATATATACGTCCATGCCTCTCTCTCGCTTTGTCACAGCTCACCCTTCCCCCTCCCCATATCCTCAAGTCCGTTCTCCAGTAGGTCTGTGTCTTTATTCCTGTCTTAACCCTAGGTTCTTCATGACATTTTTTTCCCTTAAATTCCATATATATGTGTTAGCATTCGTATTTGTCTTTCTCTTTCTGACTTCCTTCACTCTGTATGACAGACTCTAGGTCTATCCACCTCATTACAAATAGCTCAATTTCCTTTCTTTTTATGGCTGAGTCATATTCCATTGTATATATGTTCCACATCTTCTTTATCCATACATCCGATGATGGGCACTTAGGTTGTTTCCATCTCCGAACGATTGTAAATACAGCTGCAGTGAACATTTTGGTACATGACTCTTTCTGAATTATGGTTTTCTCAGGGTATATACCCAGTAGTGGGATTGCTGCGTCATACCTTAGTTCTATTTGCAGTTTTTTAAGGACCCTCCGTACTGTTCTCATACTGACTGTACCAATTCACATTCCCACCAGCAGTGCAGGAGTGCTTCCTTTTCTACACACCCTCTCCCACATTTATTGTTTCTAGATTTTTTGATGATGGCCATTCTGACTGGTGTGAGATGATATCTCATTGTAGTTTTGATTTGCATTTCTCTAATGATTAATGATGTTGAGCATTCTTTCATGTGTTTGTTGGCAGTCTGTATATCTTCTTTGGAGAAATGTCTATTTCGATTTTCTGCCCATTTTTGGATTGGGTTGTTTGTTCTTTTGTTAGTGAGCTGCATGAGCTGCTGATAAATTTTGGAAATTAATCCTTTGTCAGTTGCTTCATTTGCAAATATTTTCTCCCATTCTGAGGGTTGTCTTTTGGGCTTGTTTATAGTTCCCTTTGCTGTGCAAAAGCTTTGAAATTTCATTAGGTCCCATTTGTTTATCTTTTTTTTTTTTTCCATTTCTCTAGGAGATGGGTCAAAAAGGATCTTGCTGTGATTTATGTCGTAGAGTGTTCTGCCTATGTTTTCCTGTAAGGGTTTGATAGTTTCTGGCCTTACATTTACGTCTTTGATCCATTTTGAGCTCATTTTTGTGTATGGTGTTAGGGAGTGATCTAATCTCATACTTTCAAATGTACCTGTCCAGTTTTCCCAGCACCACTTACTGAAGAGGCTGTCCTTTGTCCACTGTACATTCCTGCCTCCTTTATCAAAGATTAGGTGACCATATGTGCGTGGGTTTATCTCTGGGCTTTCTATCCCGTTCCTTTGATCTGTCTTTCTGTTTTAGTGCCACTACCGTACTGTCTTGATTACTGTAGCTTTGTAGTATAATCTGAAGTCAGGGAGCCTGATTCCTCCAGCTCCGTTTTTCGTTCTCAAGATTGCTTTGGCTACTCGGGGTCTCTTGTGTTTCCATACAGATTGTGAAATTTTTTGTTCTAGTTCTGTGAAGAATGCCAGTGGTAGTTTGATAGGGATTGCATTGAATCTGTAGATTGCTTTGGGTAGTAGAGTCATTTTCACAATGTTGATTCTTGCAATCCAGGAACATGGTATATCTCTCCATCTACTTGTATCATCTTTAATTTCTTTCATCAGTGTCTTACAATTGTCTGCATACAGGTCTTTTGTCTCCTTAGGTAGGTTTATTCCTAGAAATTTTATTCTTTTTGTTGCAGTGGTAAATGGGAGTGTTTTCTTGATTTCACTTTCAGATTTTTCATCATTAGTGTATAGGAATGCAGGAGATTTCTGTGCATTATTTTTTTTTTACAACTTATCTCATTATTGCATCTATTTGTCAAATAGAAGTTCACAGTCTTATATTGCTGTAGACTCTTTCTACTATGTTTAATATCATATCTTCACTACCCTCAATTTTCTCCCCTTCTTTATTGATGTTACATGTTAAAAAACATACTTTATTTTTTTCAACATCTTTATTGGGGTATAATTGCTTTACAGTGGTGTGTTACTTTCTGCTTTATAACAAAGTGAATCGTCTATACATATACATATGTTCCCATATCTCTTCCCTCTTGCGTCTCTCTCCCTCCCACCCGCCCTATCCCACCCCTCCAGGCGGTCACAAAGCACCGAGCTGATATCCCTGTGCTATGGGGCTGCTTCCCACTAGCTATCTACCTTACGTTTGGTAGTGTATATACGTCCATGCCTCTCTCTCGCTTTGTCACAGCTCACCCTTCCCCCTCCCCATATCCTCAAGTCCGTTCTCCAGTAGGTCTGTGTCTTTATTCCTGTCTTACCCCTAGGTTCTTCATGACATATTTTTTTCTTAAATTCCATATATATGTGTTAGCATTCGGTATTTGTCTTTCTCTTTCTGACTTCCTTCACTCTGTATGACAGACTCTAGGTCTATCCACCTCATTACAAATAGCTCAATTTCCTTTCTTTTTATGGCTGAGTCATATTCCATTGTATATATGTACCACATCTTCTTTATCCATACATCCGATGATGGGCACTTAGGTTGTTTCCATCTCCGAACGATTGTAAATACAGCTGCAGTGAACATTTTGGTACATGACTCTTTCTGAATTATGGTTTTCTCAGGGTATATACCCAGTAGTGGGATTGCTGCGTCATACCTTAGTTCTATTTGCAGTTTTTTAAGGACCCTCCGTACTGTTCTCATACTGACTGTACCAATTCACATTCCCACCAGCAGTGCAGGAGTGCTTCCTTTTCTACACACCCTCTCCCACATTTATTGTTTCTAGATTTTTTGATGATGGCCATTCTGACTGGTGTGAGATGATATCTCATTGTAGTTTTGATTTGCATTTCTCTAATGATTAATGATGTTGAGCATTCTTTCATGTGTTTGTTGGCAGTCTGTATATCTTCTTTGGAGAAATGTCTATTTCGATTTTCTGCCCATTTTTGGATTGGGTTGTTTGTTCTTTTGTTAGTGAGCTGCATGAGCTGCTGATAAATTTTGGAAATTAATCCTTTGTCAGTTGCTTCATTTGCAAATATTTTCTCCCATTCTGAGGGTTGTCTTTTGGGCTTGTTTATAGTTCCCTTTGCTGTGCAAAAGCTTTGAAATTTCATTAGGTCCCATTTGTTTATCTTTTTTTTTTTTTCCATTTCTCTAGGAGATGGGTCAAAAAGGATCTTGCTGTGATTTATGTCGTAGAGTGTTCTGCCTATGTTTTCCTGTAAGGGTTTGATAGTTTCTGGCCTTACATTTACGTCTTTGATCCATTTTGAGCTCATTTTTGTGTATGGTGTTAGGGAGTGATCTAATCTCATACTTTCAAATGTACCTGTCCAGTTTTCCCAGCACCACTTATTTAAGAGGCTGTCCTTTGTCCACTGTACATTCCTGCCTCCTTTATCAAAGATTAGGTGACCATATGTGCATGGGTTTATCTCTGGGCTTTCTATCCCGTTCCTTTGATCTGTCTTTCTGTTTTTGTGCCACTACCGTACTGTCTTGATTACTGTAGCTTTGTAGTATAATCTGAAGTCGGGGAGCCTGATTCCTCCAGTTCCGTTTTTCGTTCTCAAGATTGCTTTGGCTACTCGGGGTCTCTTGTGTTTCCATACAAATTGTGAAATTTTTTGTTCTAGTTCTGTGAAGAATGCCAGTGGTAGTTTGATAGGGATTGCATTGAATCTGTAGATTGCTTTGGGTAGTAGAGTCATTTTCACAATGTTGATTCTTGCAATCCAGGAACATGGTATATCTCTCCATCTACTTGTATCATCTTTAATTTCTTTCATCAGTGTCTTACAATTGTCTGCATACAGGTCTTTTGTCTCCTTAGGTAGGTTTATTCCTAGAAATTTTATTCTTTTTGTTGCAGTGGTAAATGGGAGTGTTTTCTTGATTTCACTTTCAGATTTTTCATCATTAGTGTATAGGAATGCAGGAGATTTCTGTGCATTAATTTTTTTTACAACTTATCTCATTATTGCATCTATTTGTCAAATACAAGTTCACAGTCTTATATTGCTGTAGACTCTTTCTACTATGTTTAATATCATAACTTCACTACCCTCAATTTTCTCCCCTTCTTTATTGATGTTACATGTTAAATAATATACTTTTTTTTTTCAACATCCTTATTGGGGTATAATTGCTTTACAGTGGTGTGTTACTTTCTGCTTTATAACAAAGTGAATCATTTATACATATACATATGTTCCCATATCTCTTCCCTCTTGCGTCTCTCCTCCTCCCACCCGCCCTATCCCACCCCTCCAGGCGGTCACAAAGCACCGAGCTGATATCCCTGTGCTATGTGGCTGTTTCCCACTAGCTATCTACCTTACGTTTGGTAGTATATATACGTCCATGCCTCTCTCTCGCTTTGTCACAGCTCACCCTTCCCCCTCCCCATATCCTCAAGTCCGTTCTCCAGTAGGTCTGTGTCTTTATTCCTGTCTTAACCCTAGGTTCTTCATGACATTTTTTTCCCTTAAATTCCATATATATGTGTTAGCATTCGTATTTGTCTTTCTCTTTCTGACTTCCTTCACTCTGTATGACAGACTCTAGGTCTATCCACCTCATTACAAATAGCTCAATTTCCTTTCTTTTTA
The DNA here is from genome assembly GCF_963455315.2 of Globicephala melas. NCBI lineage: Eukaryota > Metazoa > Chordata > Mammalia > Artiodactyla > Delphinidae > Globicephala > Globicephala melas. Next base: position 34,193,341 of record NC_083332.1, on the reverse strand, counting down.
TGGCTGAGTCATATTCCATTGTATATATGTTCCACATCTTCTTTATCCATACATCCGATGATGGGCACTTAGGTTGTTTCCATCTCCGAACGATTGTAAATACAGCTGCAGTGAACATTTTGGTACATGACTCTTTCTGAATTATGGTTTTCTCAGGGTATATACCCAGTAGTGGGATTGCTGCGTCATACCTTAGTTCTATTTGCAGTTTTTTAAGGACCCTCCGTACTGTTCTCATACTGACTGTACCAATTCACATTCCCACCAGCAGTGCAGGAGTGCTTCCTTTTCTACACACCCTCTCCCACATTTATTGTTTCTAGATTTTTTGATGATGGCCATTCTGACTGGTGTGAGATGATATCTCATTGTAGTTTTGATTTGCATTTCTCTAATGATTAATGATGTTGAGCATTCTTTCATGTGTTTGTTGGCAGTCTGTATATCTTCTTTGGAGAAATGTCTATTTCGATTTTCTGCCCATTTTTGGATTGGGTTGTTTGTTCTTTTGTTAGTGAGCTGCATGAGCTGCTAATAAATTTTGGAAATTAATCCTTTGTCAGTTGCTTCATTTGCAAATATTTTCTCCCATTCTGAGGGTTGTCTTTTGGGCTTGTTTATAGTTCCCTTTGCTGTGCAAAAGCTTTGAAATTTCATTAGGTCCCATTTGTTTATCTTTTTTTTTTTTTCCATTTCTCTAGGAGATGGGTCAAAAAGGATCTTGCTGTGATTTATGTCGTAGAGTGTTCTGCCTATGTTTTCCTGTAAGGGTTTGATAGTTTCTGGCCTTACATTTACGTCTTTGATCGATTTTGAGCTCATTTTTGTGTATGGTGTTAGGGAGTGATCTAATCTCATACTTTCAAATGTACCTGTCCAGTTTTCCCAGCACCACTTACTGAAGAGGCTGTCCTTTGTCCACTGTACATTCCTGCCTCCTTTATCAAAGATTAGGTGACCATATGTGCGTGGGTTTATCTCTGGGCTTTCTATCCCGTTCCTTTGATCTGTCTTTCTGTTTTAGTGCCACTACCGTACTGTCTTGATTACTGTAGCTTTGTAGTATAATCTGAAGTCAGGGAGCCTGATTCCTCCAGCTCCGTTTTTCGTTCTCAAGATTGCTTTGGCTACTCGGGGTCTCTTGTGTTTCCATACAGATTGTGAAATTTTTTGTTCTAGTTCTGTGAAGAATGCCAGTGGTAGTTTGATAGGGATTGCATTGAATCTGTAGATTGCTTTGGGTAGTAGAGTCATTTTCACAATGTTGATTCTTGCAATCCAGGAACATGGTATATCTCTCCATCTACTTGTATCATCTTTAATTTCTTTCATCAGTGTCTTACAATTGTCTGCATACAGGTCTTTTGTCTCCTTAGGTAGGTTTATTCCTAGAAATTTTATTCTTTTTGTTGCAGTGGTAAATGGGAGTGTTTTCTTGATTTCACTTTCAGATTTTTCATCATTAGTGTATAGGAATGCAGGAGATTTCTGTGCATTATTTTTTTTTTACAACTTATCTCATTATTGCATCATCTATTTGTCAAATACAAGTTCACAGTCTTATATTGCTGTAGACTCTTTCTACTATGTTTAATATCATAACTTCACTACCCTCAATTTTCTCCCCTTCTTTATTGATGTTACATGTTAAATAATATACTTTTTTTTTTCAACATCTTTATTGGGGTATAATTGCTTTACAGTGGTGTGTTACTTTCTGCTTTATAACAAAGTGAATCATTTATACATATACATATGTTCCCATATCTCTTCCCTCTTGCGTCTCTCCTCCTCCCACCCGCCCTATCCCACCCCTCCAGGCGGTCACAAAGCACCGAGCTGATATCCCTGTGCTATGTGGCTGTTTCCCACTAGCTATCTACCTTACGTTTGGTAGTATATATACGTCCATGCCTCTCTCTCGCTTTGTCACAGCTCACCCTTCCCCCTCCCCATATCCTCAAGTCCGTTCTCCAGTAGGTCTGTGTCTTTATTCCTGTCTTAACCCTAGGTTCTTCATGACATTTTTTTCCCTTAAATTCCATATATATGTGTTAGCATTCGTATTTGTCTTTCTCTTTCTGACTTCCTTCACTCTGTATGACAGACTCTAGGTCTATCCACCTCATTACAAATAGCTCAATTTCCTTTCTTTTTATGGCTGAGTCATATTCCATTGTATATATGTACCACATCTTCTTTATCCATACATCCGATGATGGGCACTTAGGTTGTTTCCATCTCCGAACGATTGTAAATACAGCTGCAGTGAACATTTTGGTACATGACTCTTTCTGAATTATGGTTTTCTCAGGGTATATACCCAGTAGTGGGATTGCTGCGTCATACCTTAGTTCTATTTGCAGTTTTTTAAGGACCCTCCGTACTGTTCTCATACTGACTGTACCAATTCACATTCCCACCAGCAGTGCAGGAGTGCTTCCTTTTCTACACACCCTCTCCCACATTTATTGTTTCTAGATTTTTTGATGATGGCCATTCTGACTGGTGTGAGATGATATCTCATTGTAGTTTTGATTTGCATTTCTCTAATGATTAATGATGTTGAGCATTCTTTCATGTGTTTGTTGGCAGTCTGTATATCTTCTTTGGAGAAATGTCTATTTCGATTTTCTGCCCATTTTTGGATTGGGTTGTTTGTTCTTTTGTTAGTGAGCTGCATGAGCTGCTGATAAATTTTGGAAATTAATCCTTTGTCAGTTGCTTCATTTGCAAATATTTTCTCCCATTCTGAGGGTTGTCTTTTGGGCTTGTTTATAGTTCCCTTTGCTGTGCAAAAGCTTTGAAATTTCATTAGGTCCCATTTGTTTATCTTTTTTTTTTTTTCCATTTCTCTAGGAGATGGGTCAAAAAGGATCTTGCTGTGATTTATGTCGTAGAGTGTTCTGCCTATGTTTTCCTGTAAGGGTTTGATAGTTTCTGGCCTTACATTTACGTCTTTGATCCATTTTGAGCTCATTTTTGTGTATGGTGTTAGGGAGTGATCTAATCTCATACTTTCAAATGTACCTGTCCAGTTTTCCCAGCACCACTTACTGAAGAGGCTGTCCTTTGTCCACTGTACATTCCTGCCTCCTTTATCAAAGATTAGGTGACCATATGTGCGTGGGTTTATCTCTGGGCTTTCTATCCCGTTCCTTTGATCTGTCTTTCTGTTTTAGTGCCACTACCGTACTGTCTTGATTACTGTAGCTTTGTAGTATAATCTGAAGTCAGGGAGCCTGATTCCTCCAGCTCCGTTTTTCGTTCTCAAGATTGCTTTGGCTACTCGGGGTCTCTTGTGTTTCCATACAGATTGTGAAATTTTTTGTTCTAGTTCTGTGAAGAATGCCAGTGGTAGTTTGATAGGGATTGCATTGAATCTGTAGATTGCTTTGGGTAGTAGAGTCATTTTCACAATGTTGATTCTTGCAATCCAGGAACATGGTATATCTCTCCATCTACTTGTATCATCTTTAATTTCTTTCATCAGTGTCTTACAATTGTCTGCATACAGGTCTTTTGTCTCCTTAGGTAGGTTTATTCCTAGAAATTTTATTCTTTTTGTTGCAGTGGTAAATGGGAGTGTTTTCTTGATTTCACTTTCAGATTTTTCATCATTAGTGTATAGGAATGCAGGAGATTTCTGTGCATTATTTTTTTTTTACAACTTATCTCATTATTGCATCTATTTGTCAAATAGAAGTTCACAGTCTTATATTGCTGTAGACTCTTTCTACTATGTTTAATATCATATCTTCACTACCCTCAATTTTCTCCCCTTCTTTATTGATGTTACATGTTAAAAAACATACTTTATTTTTTTCAACATCTTTATTGGGGTATAATTGCTTTACAGTGGTGTGTTACTTTCTGCTTTATAACAAAGTGAATCGTCTATACATATACATATGTTCCCATATCTCTTCCCTCTTGCATCTCTCTCCCTCCCACCCGCCCTATCCCACCCCTCCAGGCGGTCACAAAGCACCAAGCTGATATCCCTGTGCTATGGGGCTGCTTCCCACTAGCTATCTACCTTACGTTTGGTAGTGTATATACGTCCATGCCTCTCTCTCGCTTTGTCACAGCTCACCCTTCCCCCTCCCCATATCCTCAAGTCCGTTCTCCAGTAGGTCTGTGTCTTTATTCCTGTCTTACCCCTAGGTTCTTCATGACATTTTTTTTTCTTAAATTCCATATATATGTGTTAGCATTCGGTATTTGTCTTTCTCTTTCTGACTTCCTTCACTCTGTATGACAGACTCTAGGTCTATCCACCTCATTACAAATAGCTCAATTTCCTTTCTTTTTATGGCTGAGTCATATTCCATTGTATATATGTACCACATCTTCTTTATCCATACATCCGATGATGGGCACTTAGGTTGTTTCCATGTCCGGACGATTGTAAATACACCTGCAGTGAACATTTTGATACATGACTCTTTTTGAATTATGGTTTTCTCAGCGGATATGCCTGGTAGTGGGATTGCTGCGTCACACCGTAGTTCTATTTGCGGTTTTTTTAAAGATCCTCCGTACTGTTCTCATAGTGGCTGTACCAATTCACATTCCCACCAGCAGTGCAGGAGTGCTTCCTTTTCTACACACCCTCTCCCACATTTATTGTTTCTAGATTTTTTGATGATGGCCATTCTGACTGGTGTGAGATGATATCTCATTGTAGTTTTGATTTGCATTTCTCTAATGATTAATGATGTTGAGCATTCTTTCGTGTGTTTGTTGGCAGTCTGTATATCTTCTTTGGAGAAATGTCTATTTCGATCTTCTGCCCATTTTTGGATTGGGTTGTTTGTTCTTTTGTTAGTGAGCTGCATGAGCTGCTGATAAATTTTGGAAATTAATCCTTTGTCAGTTGCTTCATTTGCAAATATTTTCTCCCATTCTGAGGGTTGTCTTTTGGGCTTGTTTATAGTTCCCTTTGCTGTGCAAAAGCTTTGAAATTTCATTAGGTCCCATTTGTTTATCTTTTTTTTTTTTTCCATTTCTCTAGGAGATGGGTCAAAAAGGATCTTGCTGTGATTTATGTCGTAGAGTGTTCTGCCTATGTTTTCCTGTAAGTGTTTGATAGTTTCTGGCCTTACATTTACGTCTTTGATCCATTTTGAGCTCATTTTTGTGTATGGTGTTAGGGAGTGATCTAATCTCATACTTTCAAATGTACCTGTCCAGTTTTCCCAGCACCACTTACTGAAGAGGCTGTCCTTTGTCCACTGTACATTCCTGCCTCCTTTATCAAAGATTAGGTGACCATATGTGCATGGGTTTATCTCTGGGCTTTCTATCCCGTTCCTTTGATCTGTCTTTCTGTTTTTGTGCCACTACCGTACTGTCTTGATTACTGTAGCTTTGTAGTATAATCTGAAGTCAGGGAGCCTGATTCCTCCAGCTCCGTTTTTCGTTCTCAAGATTGCTTTGGCTACTCGGGGTCTCTTGTGTTTCCATACAGATTGTGAAATTTTTTGTTCTAGTTCTGTGAAGAATGCCAGTGGTAGTTTGATAGGGATTGCATTGAATCTGTAGATTGCTTTGGGTAGTAGAGTCATTTTCACAATGTTGATTCTTGCAATCCAGGAACATGGTATATCTCTCCATCTACTTGTATCATCTTTAATTTCTTTCATCAGTGTCTTACAATTGTCTGCATACAGGTCTTTTGTCTCCTTAGGTAGGTTTATTCCTAGAAATTTTATTCTTTTTGTTGCAGTGGTAAATGGGAGTGTTTTCTTGATTTCACTTTCAGATTTTTCATCATTAGTGTATAGGAATGCAGGAGATTTCTGTGCATTATTTTTTTTTTACAACTTATCTCATTATTGCATCTATTTGTCAAATAGAAGTTCACAGTCTTATATTGCTGTAGACTCTTTCTACTATGTTTAATATCATATCTTCACTACCCTCAATTTTCTCCCCTTCTTTATTGATGTTACATGTTAAAAAACATACTTTATTTTTTTCAACATCTTTATTGGGGTATAATTGCTTTACAGTGGTGTGTTACTTTCTGCTTTATAACAAAGTGAATCGTCTATACATATACATATGTTCCCATATCTCTTCCCTCTTGCATCTCTCTCCCTCCCACCCGCCCTATCCCACCCCTCCAGGCGGTCACAAAGCACCGAGCTGATATCCCTGTGCTATGGGGCTGCTTCCCACTAGCTATCTACCTTACGTTTGGTAGTGTATATACGTCCATGCCTCTCTCTCGCTTTGTCACAGCTCACCCTTCCCCCTCCCCATATCCTCAAGTCCGTTCTCCAGTAGGTCTGTGTCTTTATTCCTGTCTTACCCCTAGGTTCTTCATGACATTTTTTTTTCTTAAATTCCATATATATGTGTTAGCATTCGGTATTTGTCTTTCTCTTTCTGACTTCCTTCACTCTGTATGACAGACTCTAGGTCTATCCACCTCATTACAAATAGCTCAATTTCCTTTCTTTTTATGGCTGAGTCATATTCCATTGTATATATGTACCACATCTTCTTTATCCATACATCCGATGATGGGCACTTAGGTTGTTTCCATGTCCGGACGATTGTAAATACACCTGCAGTGAACATTTTGATACATGACTCTTTTTGAATTATGGTTTTCTCAGGGGATATGCCTGGTAGTGGGATTGCTGCGTCACACCGTAGTTCTATTTGCGGTTTTTTTAAAGATCCTCCGTACTGTTCTCATAGTGGCTGTACCAATTCACATTCCCACCAGCAGTGCAGGAGTGCTTCCTTTTCTACACACCCTCTCCCACATTTATTGTTTCTAGATTTTTTGATGATGGCCATTCTGACTGGTGTGAGATGATATCTCATTGTAGTTTTGATTTGCATTTCTCTAATGATTAATGATGTTGAGCATTCTTTCGTGTGTTTGTTGGCAGTCTGTATATCTTCTTTGGAGAAATGTCTATTTCGATCTTCTGCCCATTTTTGGATTGGGTTGTTTGTTCTTTTGTTAGTGAGCTGCATGAGCTGCTGATAAATTTTGGAAATTAATCCTTTGTCAGTTGCTTCATTTGCAAATATTTTCTCCCATTCTGAGGGTTGTCTTTTGGGCTTGTTTATAGTTCCCTTTGCTGTGCAAAAGCTTTGAAATTTCATTAGGTCCCATTTGTTTATCTTTTTTTTTTTTTCCATTTCTCTAGGAGATGGGTCAAAAAGGATCTTGCTGTGATTTATGTCGTAGAGTGTTCTGCCTATGTTTTCCTGTAAGTGTTTGATAGTTTCTGGCCTTACATTTACGTCTTTGATCCATTTTGAGCTCATTTTTGTGTATGGTGTTAGGGAGTGATCTAATCTCATACTTTCAAATGTACCTGTCCAGTTTTCCCAGCACCACTTACTGAAGAGGCTGTCCTTTGTCCACTGTACATTCCTGCCTCCTTTATCAAAGATTAGGTGACCATATGTGCATGGGTTTATCTCTGGGCTTTCTATCCCGTTCCTTTGATCTGTCTTTCTGTTTTTGTGCCACTACCGTACTGTCTTGATTACTGTAGCTTTGTAGTATAATCTGAAGTCGGGGAGCCTGATTCCTCCAGTTCCGTTTTTCGTTCTCAAGATTGCTTTGGCTACTCGGGGTCTCTTGTGTTTCCATACAGATTGTGAAATTTTTTGTTCTAGTTCTGTGAAGAATGCCAGTGGTAGTTGGATAGGGATTGCATTGAATCTGTAGATTGCTTTGGGTAGTAGAGTCATTTTCACAATGTTGATTCTTGCAATCCAGGAACATGGTATATCTCTCCATCTACTTGTATCATCTTTAATTTCTTTCATCAGTGTCTTACAATCGTCTGCATACAGGTCTTTTGTCTCCTTAGGTAGGTTTATTCCTAGAAATTTTATTCTTTTTGTTGCAGTGGTAAATGGGAGTGTTTTCTTGATTTCACTTTCAGATTTTTCATCATTAGTGTATAGGAATGCAGGAGATTTCTGTGCATTAATTTTTTTTACAAGTTATCTCATTATTGCATCTATTTGTCAAATACAAGTTCACAGTCTTATATTGCTGTAGACTCTTTCTACTATGTTTAATATCATAACTTCACTACCCTCAATTTTCTCCCCTTCTTTATTGATGTTACATGTTAAATAATATACTTTTTTTTTTCAACATCTTTATTGGGGTATAATTGCTTTACAGTGGTGTGTTACTTTCTGCTTTATAACAAAGTGAATCATTTATACATATACATATGTTCCCATATCTCTTCCCTCTTGCGTCTCTCCTCCTCCCACCCGCCCTATCCCACCCCTCCAGGCGGTCACAAAGCACCGAGCTGATATCCCTGTGCTATGTGGCTGTTTCCCACTAGCTATCTACCTTACGTTTGGTAGTATATATACGTCCATGCCTCTCTCTCGCTTTGTCACAGCTCACCCTTCCCCCTCCCCATATCCTCAAGTCCGTTCTCCAGTAGGTCTGTGTCTTTATTCCTGTCTTAACCCTAGGTTCTTCATGACATTTTTTTCCCTTAAATTCCATATATATGTGTTAGCATTCGTATTTGTCTTTCTCTTTCTGACTTCCTTCACTCTGTATGACAGACTCTAGGTCTATCCACCTCATTACAAATAGCTCAATTTCCTTTCTTTTTATGGCTGAGTCATATTCCATTGTATATATGTACCACATCTTCTTTATCCATACATCCGATGATGGGCACTTAGGTTGTTTCCATCTCCGAACGATTGTAAATACAGCTGCAGTGAACATTTTGGTACATGACTCTTTCTGAATTATGGTTTTCTCAGGGTATATACCCAGTAGTGGGATTGCTGCGTCATACCTTAGTTCTATTTGCAGTTTTTTAAGGACCCTCCGTACTGTTCTCATACTGACTGTACCAATTCACATTCCCACCAGCAGTGCAGGAGTGCTTCCTTTTCTACACACCCTCTCCCACATTTATTGTTTCTAGATTTTTTGATGATGGCCATTCTGACTGGTGTGAGATGATATCTCATTGTAGTTTTGATTTGCATTTCTCTAATGATTAATGATGTTGAGCATTCTTTCATGTGTTTGTTGGCAGTCTGTATATCTTCTTTGGAGAAATGTCTATTTCGATTTTCTGCCCATTTTTGGATTGGGTTGTTTGTTCTTTTGTTAGTGAGCTGCATGAGCTGCTGATAAATTTTGGAAATTAATCCTTTGTCAGTTGCTTCATTTGCAAATATTTTCTCCCATTCTGAGGGTTGTCTTTTGGGCTTGTTTATAGTTCCCTTTGCTGTGCAAAAGCTTTGAAATTTCATTAGGTCCCATTTGTTTATCTTTGTTTTTTTTTCCATTTCTCTAGGAGATGGGTCAAAAAGGATCTTGCTGTGATTTATGTCGTAGAGTGTTCTGCCTATGTTTTCCTGTAAGGGTTTGATAGTTTCTGGCCTTACATTTACGTCTTTGATCCATTTTGAGCTCATTTTTGTGTATGGTGTTAGGGAGTGATCTAATCTCATACTTTCAAATGTACCTGTCCAGTTTTCCCAGCACCACTTACTGAAGAGGCTGTCCTTTGTCCACTGTACATTCCTGCCTCCTTTATCAAAGATTAGGTGACCATATGTGCGTGGGTTTATCTCTGGGCTTTCTATCCCGTTCCTTTGATCTGTCTTTCTGTTTTAGTGCCACTACCGTACTGTCTTGATTACTGTAGCTTTGTAGTATAATCTGAAGTCAGGGAGCCTGATTCCTCCAGCTCCGTTTTTCGTTCTCAAGATTGCTTTGGCTACTCGGGGTCTCTTGTGTTTCCATACAGATTGTGAAATTTTTTGTTCTAGTTCTGTGAAGAATGCCAGTGGTAGTTTGATAGGGATTGCATTGAATCTGTAGATTGCTTTGGGTAGTAGAGTCATTTTCACAATGTTGATTCTTGCAATCCAGGAACATGGTATATCTCTCCATCTACTTGTATCATCTTTAATTTCTTTCATCAGTGTCTTACAATTGTCTGCATACAGGTCTTTTGTCTCCTTAGGTAGGTTTATTCCTAGAAATTTTATTCTTTTTGTTGCAGTGGTAAATGGGAGTGTTTTCTTGATTTCACTTTCAGATTTTTCATCATTAGTGTATAGGAATGCAGGAGATTTCTGTGCATTATTTTTTTTTTACAACTTATCTCATTATTGCATCTATTTGTCAAATAGAAGTTCACAGTCTTATATTGCTGTAGACTCTTTCTACTATGTTTAATATCATATCTTCACTACCCTCAATTTTCTCCCCTTCTTTATTGATGTTACATGTTAAAAAACATACTTTATTTTTTTCAACATCTTTATTGGGGTATAATTGCTTTACAGTGGTGTGTTACTTTCTGCTTTATAACAAAGTGAATCGTCTATACATATACATATGTTCCCATATCTCTTCCCTCTTGCGTCTCTCTCCCTCCCACCCGCCCTATCCCACCCCTCCAGGCGGTCACAAAGCACCAAGCTGATATCCCTGTGCTATGGGGCTGCTTCCCACTAGCTATCTACCTTACGTTTGGTAGTGTATATACGTCCATGCCTCTCTCTCGCTTTGTCACAGCTCACCCTTCCCCCTCCCCATATCCTCAAGTCCGTTCTCCAGTAGGTCTGTGTCTTTATTCCTGTCTTACCCCTAGGTTCTTCATGACATTTTTTTTTCTTAAATTCCATATATATGTGTTAGCATTCGGTATTTGTCTTTCTCTTTCTGACTTCCTTCACTCTGTATGACAGACTCTAGGTCTATCCACCTCATTACAAATAGCTCAATTTCCTTTCTTTTTATGGCTGAGTCATATTCCATTGTATATATGTACCACATCTTCTTTATCCATACATCCGATGATGGGCACTTAGGTTGTTTCCATCTCCGAACGATTGTAAATACAGCTGCAGTGAACATTTTGGTACATGACTCTTTCTGAATTATGGTTTTCTCAGGGTATATACCCAGTAGTGGGATTGCTGCGTCATACCTTAGTTCTATTTGCAGTTTTTTAAGGACCCTCCGTACTGTTCTCATAGTGGCTGTACCAATTCACATTCCCACCAGCAGTGCAGGAGTGCTTCCTTTTCTACACACCCTCTCCCACATTTATTGTTTCTAGATTTTTTGATGATGGCCATTCTGACTGGTGTGAGATGATATCTCATTGTAGTTTTGATTTGCATTTCTCTAATGATTAATGATGTTGAGCATTCTTTCATGTGTTTGTTGGCAGTCTGTATATCTGCTTTGGAGAAATGTCTATTTCGATCTTCTGCCCATTTTTGGATTGGGTTGTTTGTTCTTTTGTTAGTGAGCTGCATGAGGTGCTTATAAATTTTGGAAATTAATCCTTTGTCAGTTGCTTCATTTGCAAATATTTTCTCCCATTCTGAGGGTTGTCTTTTGGTCTTGTTTATAGTTCCCTTTGCTGTGCAAAAGCTTTGAAATTTTATTAGGTCCCATTTGTTTATCTTTTTTTTTTTTTCCATTTCTCTAGGAGATGGGTCAAAAAGGATCTTGCTGTGATTTATGTCGTAGAGTGTTCTGCCTATGTTTTCCTGTAAGGGTTTGATAGTTCCTGGCCTTACATTTAGGTCTTTAATCCATTTTGGGCTCATTTTTGTGTATGGTGTTAGGGAGTGATCTAATCTCATACTTTCAAATGTACCTGTCCAGTTTTCCCAGCACCACTTACTGAAGAGGCTGTCCTTTGTCCACTGTACATTCCTGCCTCCTTTATCAAAGATTAGGTGACCATATGTGCGTGGGTTTATCTCTGGGCTTTCTATCCCGTTCCTTTGATCTGTCTTTCTGTTTTTGTGCCACTACCATACTGTCTTGATTACTGTAGCTTTGTAGTATAGTCTGAAGTCAGGGAGCCTGATTCCTCCAGCTCCGTTTTTCGTTCTCAAGATTGCTTTGGCTACTCGGGGTCTCTTGTGTTTCCATACAAATTGTGAAATTTTTTGTTCTAGTTCTGTGAAGAATGCCAGTGGTAGTTTGATAGGGATTGCATGGAATCTGTAGATTGCTTTGGGTAGTAGAGTCATTTTCACAATGTTGATTCTTGCAATCCAGGAACATGGTATATCTCTCCATCTACTTGTATCATCTTTAATTTCTTTCATCAGTGTCTTACAATTGTCTGCATACAGGTCTTTTGTCTCCTTAGGTAGGTTTATTCCTAGAAATTTTATTCTTTTTGTTGCAGTGGTAAATGGGAGTGTTTTCTTGATTTCACTTTCAGATTTTTCATCATTAGTGTATAGGAATGCAAGACATTTCTGTGCATTAATTTTGTATCCTGCAACTTTTCCAAATTCATTGATTAGCTCTAGTCGTTTTCTGGTAGCATCTTTAGGATTCTCTATGTATAGTATCATGTCATCTGCAAACAGTGACAGCTTCACTTTTTCTTTTCCGATTTGGATTCCTTTTATTTCCTTTTCTTCTCTGATTGCTGTGGTGAAAACTTCCAAATCTATGTTGAATAAGAGTGGTGAGAGTGGGCAACCTTGTGTTGTTCTCGATCTTAGTGGAAATTCTTCAAGTTTTTCACCATTGAGGATGATGTTGGCTGTTGGTTTGTCATATATGGCGTTTATTATGTTGCGGAAAGTTCCCTCTATGCCTAGTTTCTGCTTGATCTTTATCTTAAATGGGTGTTGAATTTTGTCAAAAGCTTTCTCTGCATCTATTGAGATGATCATATGGTTTTTCTCCTTCAATTTGTTAATATGGTGTATCCCATTGATTGATTTGTGTATATTGAAGAATCTTTGCAGTTCTGGAATAAACCCCACTTGATCATGGTGTATGATCCATTTAATGTGCTGTTGGATTCTGATTGCTAGTATTTTGTTGAGGATTTTTGCATCTATGTTCATCAGTGATATTGGCCTGTAGTTTTCTTTCTTTGTGATATCCTTGTCTGATTTTTGTATCAAGGTGATGGTGGCCTCGTAGAATCAATTTGGAGTGTTCCTCCCTCTGCTATATTTTCGAAGAGTTTGAGAAGCATAGGTGTTAGCTCTTCTCTAAATGTTTGATAGAATTTGCCTGTGAAGCCATCTGGTCCTGGGCTTTTGTTTGTTGGAAGATTTTTAATCACAGTCAATTTCAGTGCTTGTGATTGGTCTATTCATATTTTCTGTTTCTTCCTGGTTCAGTCTTGGCAGGTTGTGCATTTCTAAGAATTTGTCTATTTCTTCCAGGTTGTCCATTTTACTGGCATAGAGTTGCTTGTAGTAATCTCTCATTATCTTTTGTATTTCGGCAGTGTCAGTTGTTACTTCTCCTTTTTCATTTCTAATTCTTTTGATTTGAGTCTTCTCCCTTTTTCTCTTGATGAGTCTGGGTAATGGTTTATCTATTTTGTTTATCTTCTCAAAGAACCAGCTTTTAGTTTCATTGATCTTTGCTATTGTTTCCTTCATTTCTTTTTCATTTATTTCTGATCTGATTTTTATGATTTCTTTCCTTCTGCTAACTTTCGGGTTTTTTTGTTCTTCTTTCTGTAATTGCTTTAGGTGCAAGGTTAGGTTGTTTATTCGAGATGTTTCCTGTTTCTTAAGGTGGGCTTGTATTGCTATATACTTCACTCTTAGAACTGCTTTTGCTGCATCCCATAGGTTTTGGGTTTTCGTGTCTCCATTGTCATTTGTTTGTAGGTATTTTTTTATTTCCTCTTTCATTTCTTCAGTGATCACTTCTTTATTAAGTAGTGTATTGTTTTGCCTCCATGTGTTTGTATTTTTTACAGATCTTTTCCTGTAATTGATATCTCGTCTCATGGCATTGTGGTCGGAAAAGATACTTGATACAATTTCAATTTTCTTAAAATTACCAAGGCTTGATTTGTGACCCAAGATATGATCTCTCCTGGAGAATGTTCCATGAGCACTTGAGAAAAATGTGTATTCTGTTGTTTTTGGATGGAGTGTCCTATAAATATCAATTAAATCCATCTTGTTCAATGTATCGTTTAAAGCTTGTGTTTCCTTATTTATTTTCATTTTGGATGATCTGTCCATTGGTGAAAGTGGGGTGTTAAAGTCCCCTAGTATGAACGTGTTACTGTCAGTTTCCCCTTTTATAGCTGTTAGTATTTGCCTTATGTATTGAGGTGCTCCTATGTTGGGTGCATAAATATTTACAGTTTTTATATTTTCTTTTTGGATCGATCCCTTGATTATTATCTAGTGTCCTTCTTTGTCTCTTCTAATAGTCTTTATTTTAAAGTCTATTTTGTCTGATATGAGAATTGCTACTCCAGCTTTCTTTTGGTTTCCATTTGCATGAAATATCTTTTTCCATCCCCTTACTTTCAGTCTGTATGTGTCTCTAGGTCTGAAGTGGGTCTCTTGTAGACAGCATATATATGGGTGTTGTTTTTGTATCCATTCAGCCAATCTGTGTCTTTTGGTGGGAGCATTTAGTCCATTTACATTTAAGATAATTATCTATATGTATGTTCCTATTCCCATTTTCTAAATTGTTTTGGGTTCGTTACTGTAGGTCTTTTCCTTCTCTTGTGTTTCTTGCCTAGAGAAGTTCCTGTAGCATTTGTTGTAAAGCTGGTTTGGTGGTGCTGAACTCTCTCAACTTTTGCTTGCCTGTAAAGGTTTTAATTTCTCCATCAAATCTGAATGAGATCCTTGCTGGGTAGAGTAATCTTGGTTGCAGGTTTTTCTCCTTCATCACTTTCAGTATGTCCTGCCACTCCCTTCTGGCTTGCAGGGTTTCTGCTGAGAGATCAGCTGTTAACCTTATGGGGATTCCCTTGTGTGTTATTTGTTGTTTTTCCCTTGCTGCTTTTAATATGTTTTCTTCGTATTTAATTTTTGACAGTTTGATTAATATGTGTCTTGGCATGTTTCTCCTTGGATTTATCCTGTATGGGACTCTCTGTGCTTCCTGGACTTGATTAACTATTTCCTTTCCCATATTAGGGAAGTTTTCAACTATAATCTCTTCAAATATTTTCTCAGTCCCTTTTTCTCTTCTTCTTCTGGAACCCCTATAATTCGAATGTTGGTGCGTTTAATGTTGTCCCAGAGGTCTCTGAGACTGTCCTCAGTTCTTTTCATTCTTTTTTCTTTATTCTGCTCTGCAGTAGTTATTTCCACTATTTTATCTTCCAGGTCACTTACCCGTTCTTCTGCCTCAGTTATTCTGCTATTGATCCCATTTAGAGTATTTTTCATTTCATTTATTGTGTTGTTCATCATTGTTTCATCTTTAGTTCTTCTGGGTCCTTGTTAAATGTTTCTTGCATTTTGTCTATTCTATTTCCAAGATTTTGAATGATCTTTACTATCATTATTCTGAATTCTTTTTCAGGTAGACTGACTATTTCCTCTGCATTTGTTAGGTCTGGTGGGTTATCTTGCTCCTTCATCTGCGGTGTGTTTTTCTGTCTTCTCATTTTGCTTATTTTACTGTGTTTGGGGTCTCCTTTTTGCAGGCTGCAGGTTCGTAGTTCCTGTTGTTTTTGGTGTCTGTCCCCAGTGGCTAAGGTTGGTTCAGTGGGTTGTGTAGGCTTCCTGGTGGAGCGGACTAGTGCCTGTGTTCTGGTGGATGAGGCTGGATTTTGTCTCTCTGGTGGGCAGGTCCACATCTGGTGGTGTGTTTTGGGGTCTCTGTAGACTTATTATGATTTTAGGCAGCCTCTCTGCTAATGGGTGGGGTTGTGTTGCTGTTTTGCTAGTTGTTTGGCATAGGGTGTCCAGCACTGTAGCTTGCTGGTCGTTGAGTGAAGCTGGGTGCTGGTGTTGAAATGGAGATCTCTGGGAGATTTTCGCCGTTTGATATCATGTGGAGCTGGGAGGTCTCTTGTGGACCAGTGTCCTGAAGTTGGCTCTCCCACCTCAGAGGCACAGCACTGACTCCTGGCTACAGCACCAAGAGCCTTTCGTCCACACGGCTCAGAATAAAAGGAAGAAAAAGTAGAGAGAAAGAATTAGTAGAAGAAGAAAGGAAGGAAGGAAGGAAGAAAAGGAAGGAAGGGAGAAAAAGAAGAAAAGAAGGAAAGAAAGGAGGGAGAGAGGGATGGTGGGAGGAAGGAAGGAAGGAAGGAAGGAGGGAAGGAAGGAAAAAAGAAAAAGAAGCTAAAGTAAAATAAAATAAAGTAAAATATATTAAAGTTATTAAATTAAAAAATAATTATTAAGAAAAAAATTTTAAAAAAAACAACAGACGGATAGAACCTTAGGACAAATGGTGGAAGCAAAGCTATACAGACAAAAGCTCATATAGAAGCATACACATACACACTCACAAAAAGCGGAAAAGGGGAAAAAATCATAAATCTTGCTCTCAAAGTCCACCTCCTCAATTTGGGATGATTCGTTGTCTATTCGTGTCAGATGCAGGGTATATCAAGTTGATTGAGGAGCTTTAATCCGCTGCTTCTGAGGCTGCTGGGAGAGATTTCCCTTTCTCTTTGTTCTCACAGCTCCCAGGGGCTCAGCTTTGGATTTGGCCCCGCCTCTGCGTGTAGGTCACCTGAGGGCATCTGTTCTTCGCCCAGACAGGACGGGGTTAAAGGAGCTGGTGCTTCGGGGGCTCTGGCCCACTCAGGCCGGGGGTAGGGAGGGGCACGGAGTGTGGGGCGAGCCTGAGGCGGCAGAGACCAGCATGACCGTTGCACCAGCCTGAGGCCCCCCTGCGTTCTCCCGGGGAAGTTGTCCCTGGATCCCGGGAACCTGGCAGTGGCGGGATGCACAGGCTCCCCGGAAGAGTGGTGTGGATAGTGACCTGTGCTCGCACACAGGCCCCTTGGTGGCGGCAGCAGCAGCCTTAGCGTCTCCCGCCCGTCTCTGGGGTCCGCGCTTTTAGCCGCGGCTCGCGCCTGTCTCCGGAGTTCCTTTAAGCAGCGCTCTCAATCCCCTCTCCTCACGCACCAGGAAACAAAGAAGGAAGAAAAAGTCTCTTGCCTCTTCGGCAGGTCCAGACTTTTCCCCGGACTCCCTCCCGGCTAGCCGTGGTGCACTAACCCCTTCAGGCTGTGTTCACGCCGCCAACCCCAGTCCTCTCCCTGCGCTCGGACCAAAGCCCTAGCCTCAGCTCACAGCCCCGCCCGCCCCAGCGGGTGAGCAGACAAGCCTCTCGGGCTGGTGAGTGCCGGTCGGCACCAATCTTCTGTGCGGGAATCTCCCCGCTTTGCCCTCCGCACCCCTGTTGCTGTGCTCTCCTCTGCGGCTCCGAAGCTCCCCCCCTCCGCCACCCGCGAAGGGGCTTCCTAGTGTATGGAAACCTTTCCTCCTTCACAGCTCCCTCCCACTGGTGCAGGTCCTGTCCCTATTCTTTTGTCTCTGTTTTTTCTTTTGCCCTACCCAGGTACGTGGGGAGTTTCTTGCCTGTTGGGAGGTCTGAGGTCTTCTGCCAGCGTTCAGTAGGTGTTTTGTAGGAGTTGTTCCACGTGTAGATGTATTTCTGGTGTATCTGTGGGGAGGAAGGTGATCTCCGTGTCTTACTCTTCCGCCATCTTCCCCTCGTGCCCCCACTGATATTTCTTACTACAGTATTACTATGCAGGTTGCCAAATGGTGATTTCTTTCCTAATAAAATCATTTCTTTATTAGTTGTCATTCTACTGTAAAGAAAACCTTTCCCTCTCCCCACTCATTTATGTCAGTGTGAATTTAAGGATTATTGTTTATGTAATGGTTACTGTCATTATGTTGATGCTCATATTGTCCCTGATTTGATCAAGAGGAGCCCCTTTAAGCTGACTTCTGTATCCTTTTAGTATGTCCTGTTAACTGAAACAAACTCGGTTTGCTCACAATGCACAGCAAAGCCAGTCTCCTGAAACCAGGTTGTGGTGAGGGAAAGTAGTTTATTCCAGGGCACCAGACAAGGAGAACGGGCTGCTCATGCCCAAAAGACCCAGGCTCCCTGATGGGTTTTAGGGAAGGGTTTTTAAAGGCAAGGTAAGGGAGAGGGTCACAGGGTGTGTGATCAGCTCGTGCACAGTTCTGATTGGTGCATGGTGAAGTAACAAGGTGAGGTCACAGGGGTCAGCATCCTCAATCTTCAGGTTCCAGCCGGTCTGGGGGCTACATGCTCGTGGTCAGCTTTTCTTATCTGGTGTGGGGGGTCTGGTTTCTATAAAACAGCTTAGGAATGTGTGTCAGACTTACCTTTACCATTGAAGCAGAACTGGGAGTCCTTGTGACTGACTTATTAAGTTATGGCTACTCTCATCTGCCTGCCCTGTCTTTGTTTCTGCATTCTTTATTCCTCAGTCATTAGCTGCTGGGGCCTGCTCTTTGCTTCTCATGGAGGGCCTAGGAAGTCACAGCTTATTTCCATAGCCTCTTTTTCCAATCAGCAATAAGCAGGGAACACCAAGAGGTCTGTCACCGAGAAGGCCCCTACGTGGGTTTCACTCACTTTCACTCATCATTCTTATTATATCTTACTTCCTAGCAAAACAAGATTTTCCAGGGTTATCTTGTATTTCCTGTGCTCTAGACAAGTCACATTGATTCCTCTGGTTTCATTTCCACACCACAGGGTTCATTCTAGATTTCTCCTTTTCCATATTTGCAATGCCATTCTTCAACCCTGAGAAATCTGCCTTCCATTATTTTCAATATGTTTGTTTATTAAAACAACCCCTCCGTGTGGAATGATCTCACTTCACCCATAGCATCCCCTCCCCTCTCCCACCTTGCCCGGATGCCTATCTTGCTCAGTCCTAGAATAACTATGCAGCCATTAAAAGAGATGACAGAAAAGACATTTGCCATGTAATAAAAGAAAAAGCCACAAAACAACCACTGTAGGATGCAATTTTTTAAAAAGCAAATACATGTATGTTGAAAAATACTGGAAGAATATATGTAAAAATTTTAGTAGTGATTGTCTGAGTCTACATATATGTTCTTCAGCGTTTTTAAGAGTTTTCTATATTGACAGTTTTATTTCTGTAATTATAAAAGAGGAGAAGTAAGTGTCATTTTAAAGCTGGAGGAGCTGACGTTATGGAGGAATAGCAGGTGGACTGATAGTGAGCGCAGAGTCAGATGTCCGCTGCTCATTGCCGCACAGGGACATTACGGTGTGCGCTGAACTATTGCAGATGCCCTGCTCTGCCATGACGACGAGCTGGAAGGACGCCGGATTGCCTTCATTCTTTACCTGGTTCCTCCCTGGGACAGGAGCTTGGGGGGCACCCTGGACCTGTACAACGTTGACGGTAAGACAAAGGCGTGCTCTTCAACACCAGCAGCCACTTCCGGGTCCTTAGGCGCTCTGTCTGTGCGCCTCGGGAGATGGAAGCTCTTCATTACAGTGGCGACTGCAGGGGGATAATTGCCAGCCCTGACAGCCACCTCTCCTGAGTTGTGCCTGAAATAATCATTACTCCAGAGATAAGTTAGAGCCGAGTTAAGATGAGGAATAGTCAGACCCTGCTTCTGAATGCTGGCCGTGGGAGGGTAGAGAACATGTGCAGCCACCCGTGGCTATGAATCTGCCAGGACCAGTGCCTCTGATAGGAGGTCAGGGTCTTTTTTATTTTTTTAATGACTGACACCAGAGCTCGACTCCAGAAGACGTTCAGAACCTTTTCCAGCCTTCATCAGTAATAGAGGATGGTGGAGTAAGAACAGATATCACCTAGCAGAACTATATAAAACAGATGGAACGGGTGGCATATGGGGATCTGGAGGGGACATTTAGCTACCCTTAGAAATTGGCAAATTGTCAAGGTGAAACGAGGCGGCCGGGAAGTGGTTAATGACGATGAAGCACATTTACAGATGTGTTCTCGCCCCACGCAGAACACTTTCAGCCGAAGCAGATTGTCAAGTCTCTTATCCCTTCGTGGAACACACTGGTTTTCTTTGAAGTGTCTCCAGTATCCTTTCACCAGGTAAAGACTGTGAACCACAAATACATAGAGGGCCAAAGAGCATGCTTTTCAGTCGCCCGTTCTCTAAATGTGACGGCTTCCGGTTGGACTGTCCGGCCAGGTTGTTTTCACACCTAGTGTGAAGGGTCCTGAAATTAGTGAGCCTTGGCTGGTAATCTTCCCTGCTGGTCTTTGCATTGATGTGCTACTGGTCTTGTCCTTTCAGGTTTCTGAAGTCCTGTCTGAAGAAAAGTCGCGTTTGTCCATCAGCGGCTGGTTTCATGGTCCTTTACTGACCAGGCCTCCCACCTACTTTGAACCTCTCATACCTCGGAGCCCTCACGTCCCACAAGATGTAAGGATAAATTCCTGTTGCTGGGATTCTTGTCTTAGAAAAGCTGTGGCGTATCATTTGCTTTTCTGGTTTTAAAAGTGGCTCATCCTGCTAACAGAACTAGGCTTTGAGCTTGCCTTTCCACCCTTCTTAGATACACTTTTGATAGTGTCTGTCTAAGGCAGAGCTTTCCAGAACTTTATTTAATAAGGAGAAAATTATAAAGTGAAGATTTGCATATATTTTACTAGTGTAAAATGATTCAGAACAAAAGCAGTAGGAATTATTAACTCACCCTTTGCATCTGCTGCTGCTTTGTAGCATGAAATTTTGTATGATTGGATCAACCCTACTTATCTCGACATGGAGTACCAAGTTCAAATTCAAGAAGAATTTGAAGAAAGCTCTGAAATTCTCCTAAAAGAGTTCCTTAAGGTAGGCCAGCAAATCCTGTCCGATATACCACATTTGGCGTGCAGCCTTGCTTCCTGGGTGGGTGAAGAGGCATCACTAAGAGCTTTTGTTGCTTTTTGTTTTGTTCCTGGTTAGCATGTTTACATCATCCTCTTCTTCAAATTAAGTATAGAAATGATGATAATAGCTAACACTGGTATCAGTCGTATGTTAGTGGGTCGAGTCCCTTGGGTATTCCCCAGTTCTCTAGAATCTTAATCACGCACACTTTTTTTAAAAATTATTTTATTTATTTATTTTTGGCTGCACTGGGTCTTCACTGCTGTATGGGGGCTTTGTCTAGTTGCAGTGAGTGGGGACTACTCTTTGTTGCGGTGCATGGGCATCTTATTGCGGTGGCTTCTCTTGTTGCGGAGCACGGGCTCTAGACACGCAGGCTGTAGAGCACAGGCTCAGTAGTTGTGGTGCACGGGCTTAGTTGCTCCGCGGCATGTGGGATCTTCCTGGACCAGGGCTCGACCGTGTCCCATGCATTGGCAGGTGGATTCTTAACCACTGCGCCACCAGGGAAGTCCCACACATACACTTCTATATTGGGGATGAGTGGTGTGTAGTTCCCATCCTAGTCATTTGATGACTATGGTACTTACCAATTACTTTTAAATAACAGAAAGATTGCTGATTAACAAATTAGTAACAAATGTTTTGAGAATGATGAGGTAGCACATTATAGTGGAGAGAGAACCAGGTTAGAAGTTAGAAGACTTTATTTTTTTTTAATTTATTTTTGGCTGCGTTGGGTCTTCATTGCCGTGCGTGGGCTTTTCTCTAGTTGCAGAGAGCGAGGGCCACTCTTCCCTGCAGTACGTGGGCCTCTCACCATGGTGGCCTCTCTTGTCGCGGAGCACGGGCTCTAGGGGCATGGGCTCAGTAGTTGTAGCTCGTGGGCTCTAGAGTGCAGACTCAGTAGCTGTGGCGCACACGGGCTCAGTTGCTCAGTGGCATGTGGGATCTTCCCGGACCAGGGATTGAACCCGAGTCCCCTGCATTGGCAGGCAGATTTCTAACCACTGCACCACCACGGAAGCCCTAGAAGACTTTATATTCACGTCTTAGCTCCGTGGTTTTACTGACCTGAGCAAATTACTAAGGTCTCAGTTTTATTTCATCATCAGTTAAACTGGGATAATACTTGCCCTGCCTGTCTTGAAGAGTTGTTGTGAGGGCCAGATGAGATCACATATGCGAGTGTGGTTTTTCCCAGGTGACCCTGGGTCCCATGGAATCAGTCCCAAGAGTTGGTGCCTCCTTGAAAAAAAGGTCTCACTACATACACTACATACTGCCTCTGTCTCTGAATTATATAGCTGACATAGCATATTAAGGAATTTGAGAAGTATTAATAGTAAATAAACTTGTTTAACCCTATTTAATTCAGCTCACCTAAACCATCCTTCGGGATCCTCTTTCCTGTTTTATAACTGATAGGATTACTGTTTGTAGAATACTCTTGGGAAACTGCATTAAACAAGTACTTATAAAGGCTCTTGTGGAGAATATTTTAACAGATTAATCAGCTTCTTGTACTACACTGGACTTTTTAAGTTTAGAATGCTGATTAAATCAAGGGAATGAGCTGAGGCCTAAAGAATCTGTATTATTATATAGACATTTTCATTATAATAAATGCAGGAATTTGAGAGGTTTACCAATTTGACGTAAGACATACAACTACTTAAGGAAATGGCCCAAATTGACACTCAGGTGACTTGGCTAAAGCATGCTGACGATTTATCCAGTCTTTGCTCTGGCTTCAGTGTATCAGGACTGGGGGAGGTTGTGTGAAAGGGATGAGAGTCACCCGGCCCTTTTAGGAATCAGCCAGCATGATTCCGCAGAGCTGCTGTACCTGCAAGACCAGTGTGGGATCATAGGGAGATCTGCTAACTGCTGCTTCATTTGCTCCTTTTCCAGCCTGAGAAATTTGCAGAGGTGTGTGAGGCTTTGGAGAAAGGAGATGTGGAATGGAGCAGCCGAGGTCCCCCTAACAAAAGGTAGAACCCATCATCCAAGACATTTGCTTCTGCATTCAACACCTGCCTGTTTGTCTGCAAGGCTCACCTCCAATAATAGGGCATTTGCCCTAATGATGTTTTGTTCCCAGGGACATCCAGTAGCAGGCCCTAACAAAACCTCATTATTGTAACAACTTGGACATTAGTAAGCTATGCAAGGTTTAGGGAGAGAGATACAAAGCTAATGATCAGCTTTCATCCCATGAGTAATATTACATCTGTGGCTTTGATGAACACCTTGGCATCGCTGCTTTCCAGGTTTTACGAGAAGGCTGAGGAGAGCAAACTTCCTGACATCTTGAAGGACTGCATGGCATTATTTCGCTCCGAGGCAATGTTCTTGCTGCTCTCCAACTTCACAGGCCTGAAACTTCACTTCTTGGCCCCTTCAGAAGAAGGTGAGCTTGAGGACAAAAAGGAGGGAGAAGCAGCCTCTGCTGCTGAGAACACTGAAGAAGGGCCTAGCCACAGTTCTGAGCCAGAGAGCAGGCAGGTAGCCATCAGCAACAGCAGTCAGCAGAGCAATGAACAGATGGACCCAGAGCCAGAGGAAAACGATGCAAAGAAAGGTAAGCTGCTGTTACGTTCTGTCCTTCTTTTACTATTAGGTATTCACAATTCAGTCATTTATTCATTCAACAAACATTTCTTAAGCACCTACTATATGCTAGGCCCTATTTCTGGAACTGGAGAAGAAGACAGACAAGGTCTCTGCTCTCCCTGGCTTACAGTCTGTTGATAGTAGGAGAAGACAGAGATTAAATGATACACGAACAACAAGAAAACATCAAATAAGGCTAGGTGCTCTGCAGGAAATCTGAATAGGGGTATGTGCTGAGGAATGACTGGGTGGCCTCTTAGGTGAATGGGCAATCTGGACCAGCCTGTCTGAGGAGCTGTCATCCAAGCTCAGATCTGAATGACAAGAAGGATCTGCTAGGACAGCATTCCGGGTAGGAAGAACAGCTAGTACATTTTATTAGGCTAACAGTAGTACAAATGGTGGAGAGAAATATGACTGGCGTTACCTAAACCTACTTTGAAACACAAGAACATAAAGAGGAAGGTGAGTGGCTTCTTTCTGCTAAGAACCAATATCAGCCTAAGAAAAACTTGCTTGAATTTGGACAGATAGGTAGAAGGAAATTATTAAAAGCAGAGGACGTTTAATCATCTCCAAACAAGATGGAATGGACACATGACATTAAACTAGTAGAATGTACAATACCAAGAGCAAACCCTAACGTAAACTGTGGACTTCAGTTAATAATGCATCAATATTGGTCAGTTGTAACAAATAAATCACACTAAGGCAAGATGTTAATAATAGAGGAAACTGATGGGGAGGGGCAGGGGTTGTGTGTGGCAGGAGTAGAGGAACTGTACTTTCTGGGAAACTTTTCTATAAACTGCTCTAAAAAGTAAAGTTTAGTTAACAATATTCATGTTATTTTAGAGAAAATTTCTGGCAGCTAATTATATACTCCATCTGAAAATCATGGTAAAGAGAAATAGAAAGTCAACTTTTTTTCATTATAAGCCTTATATATTTAATAATATAATGGAGCAATAGGTCAGCTGAAGGTTTATGGAAATAGTCTCTCTTTAGTGCTATAACTATTCCTAATTATCATTCTTTTGCAATCTGCAGTGGTATCAAGGTTATTTTTTTCTGGCCTTCTGTTGTTTTTTTTCTTAGAATCAAGTGTTCCCACATGCCAGGGGGAACTGAGGCATTGGAAGACTGGTCACTACACTTTAATCCATGACAACAGCAAGACTGAATTTGCCCTGGACTTACTTCTCTACTGTGGCTGTGAAGGTAAGAGGGACAGTCTCTCCTGAGTGACCCTCTCTAACTGAACCAAGATCACAAGTAATTCGCCTTGGCCAGGATCTCAGATCACAGGAGCTCTGCTGGAAGGGATCTTAGGGGTCATGAATTTCAGTCATCTCCCAACTCAAAGTACTATTTGTATCTGTGACCAAGGTATAGGAGATGAACTAAATCATAATTTCCATCTAATGAACCCCCCAGCACTTTTATGTAATTGTCCTTCTAGGTGTATTTTATATTTAGTTCTTAGTTTTCAGTTCTTATTCAGTGTTGGTTGAATGATAAATTCAGGCTCGTAAGTCAGAGTTAGTTCTACTGAACTCCCAGATCCCCGTTTTAAGCAGCATGGGATCAGTGATTCAAACAGATCAATGTAACTCTTGCAGTGAGAGCTTTCTGAATGCTCTTTGTTTTCCCTTCATAAGGCTGGGAGCCAGAGTATGGTGGCTTTACCTCCTACATTGCCAAAGGAGAAGATGAAGAGGTAAGTTGCTTCTGATAGCAAACCATCCTTTTTTAGTTCTTGAAGACACTTTCATTCTTCAGAGACGCAACTTTTACGACCTTCTGCCAGTGTCTTTAGCTGATAAATCCACATTGGTCTGGCTGGCAGTGGTTCTAATTTCTAGTAGAAAGTATTCAGCGTGGAATAAAGAGGCTAAAGGATAATCACTAAGCATTCTACCCAGCTAAAAGAAATTCCAAATAAATTAAGAGTCAGATGGTGCATTCCCATGAATCTT
This sequence comes from Globicephala melas, assembly GCF_963455315.2. NCBI lineage: Eukaryota > Metazoa > Chordata > Mammalia > Artiodactyla > Delphinidae > Globicephala > Globicephala melas. Next base: position 34,168,085 of record NC_083332.1, on the reverse strand, counting down.
TCAATGTAGTAAGAAATCAATGCATTAGGTAAAACTTTTCTGGGTATGTACTGGAATGGGGCCTATTGGAAAATGTCTGGACAGCAAGATCAATAGCTCCTCCTAGTAAAGGATACTTTAAAGGATCCTCTATTGCCGGAGGCTGAGTATTTGATATGGAACCGTCTGTTTAAGAAAAGAGGTGAGAATATAATCTCCGTGTTCTGATGTATCACTGTATTTGCCTATTTCAGCTGCTAACAGTGAATCCAGAAAACAATTCTTTGGCCTTGGTCTACAGAGATAGGGAAACTCTGAAATTCGTCAAGCATATTAACCACCGAAGCCTAGAACAAAAGAAAACTTTCCCAAACAGAACAGGTTTCTGGGACTTTTCATTTGTCTATTATGAATAAGGTTGGGCAAAGCTGGAAAGAGGAGACCCTTCCTCAGTACTGGGACGTCTGGAAGAGTTAGGCATCGAGTGAAGGAGAGCTACAAGGTGAGCTGTGTGACAGCGTTCTTAAAGCTGTGTGTGGTTGTCCTTTAGTAGGGCTCATGATGATCATTCTCAACCTAGACCTTGACCTTGGAGCTAGGTACTCATCTCTTGATGTAAAATAAAAAGGAGTTTTGTCTTTTTCTTTAACATACAGTTCATTTTCCATATTGGCTTCTTCAGTGATTAAAAAACAATATGTGGTAAAATATACGTGACATAAAATGTATCTTTTTCAAGTGTCCAGTTCAGTGGCATTAAGTACATTCACATTGTTGTGCAGCCTTCACCACCATCCATCTCCAGAACCCTTCCATCTTACCCAGCTGTACCTCTGTCCCCATTAAATAGTAACTCTATTTTCCCCCCAGCCTCTGGCAGCCACCATTCTACTTTCTGTCTCTATGAATCTGACAACTCATATTCCTCATAAGACAAATAATAGAATGTCTGTCCTTTTGTGACTGGCTTATTTCACTCCGCATAAAATCTTCAAGGTTCATCCATGTTTCCAGTGACTTTTTTTTAAAAAATATGGACTCATGAATTTATGACTGCAGATTCTGTCCTTCCTAATTTCACAGGTTTAGAAGATTACAGAACCTTACACCCTGTTCATTCTGGGCCCATTGCACTTCCTCCCACTGCCTGTGGCTTTGTCCCACTGTGACTCTCTGTGGACTGTATGGACTAGGCGATGTGTAGTCTGTTCCCTTGGAAAAAGCCTGGCCTAAAACCACGTGGCCACAAGAAACTTCTGGTCAGTAAAGAAGATGTGCAGTAGTTTTCAGGTGCCCACTGCTCTTCCATCCTGGAGTTGTGCCTCCACTATGACTATATGATTTTCTAATCTCACATATGGCTTTCATTTCCTAAATATTGTAGGGTCAACTATCAAACTAGTTGCCTTTCTTGAAGAGACCAAAGACTAAAGACCATGGCAAAATGCCAAGAAGCTGTCCATTTTGTTACATTCTTTTTCCCCTGAACTGTTCAAGGGGATTATATAATAACTGCTACCCATGTGCATGGGCGTGCATGGATAGGTGTAAGGTGTCACTGCATCTTTAGTAGAAAGATGCTATTCTCATTCCATTCCAGTGCTGTCTCCCTGTTAACTTCCTCTTTTCTTACGTGTATTATTAGGTATTGCAGTAGCTTTTATTTTGGATTTTACTCATTAATAGGAAAAGCATTTGGCTTTATCTTTTTTTTAATCTCCTAAAACTTTGAGTACTAAAATTTGAACTTAAATGAAGAAAACGAGTTGCACTTTCTTTTAGGTTGATGGTTTCAAAATTTTGATCTTGTACCCAATCAGTAAAAAAAAGTTGTAGCACGTATGCTCATTATATGGATATTTAGCTATAAATTTTACACATGTACTAATATTCAGTATTAGTTGTTATAAAACAAACACTAATTTTTAAAACTTGAGCTAAAAAGAAATACCTAGCACTAGTTCTCATATTGTCTTTCCTCACCAACATGGGGGGGAGCATTTACATGCATACTGTTTTGGGGAGCACAATTTTTTAACCATAGTGTGGTGACACTCAAGTGGGATTACAAGTACTACTCTGTTGCTAATGGTTTAAATTTCAAAGCTTGCCTTTTCTTTTAAGTTCCTGCAGATAGTTAACACCGTCTTTGCGGCATAACCCCAGGAAGCCCCGGGGAATAGGGCTGAGCAGGTGAAACCAGCACGTGTGCCAAGCTTAGAAAACAGTTTGAGACTCATGGTTGTAGGTAACATCTAAGAGTTCTGGAGCACTGAGTCTAAGTCGTAGCATCCTACACAAGCATGAAAATGTGTTTATTACATTCTCCTTAATCTCAGTGTGTTTATGGTCTGTCAACACAGCAGAATCATCTACGCACTACAAAAAAGGATTCTGGTGCCCAAGGGGAAAGAATCCCTGAGAGCCAGACTGTGGTGCTGCTGTTAGTTACATCATTTACAGTGGTACCTCTTAGACTGTGAAGGATGGTGTAACTCGCAGGTCAGTTTTCTCCACTGAAGGTACCCAGTGATGAAGAAGTTGCTTTTCCTCAGCATTTCATTCTTCATCTTGACTTTTAGGGCCTAGAGCCGATGTTGACAACTGTTAAGTAGCAACAGAGGAATTAAAACACGGGCATCCTTTTTATACTTCTTGCAGAGAAAAGCTATGCTATTCACCTGTACAATATGTCATCTCTTAATTCTTATAATTCCTTTTAATAAAGGAAGATTTTTTTTCCCAAATAGCTTTATATATTTTTTTTTAGATTATCTATATAATACATGTTTGTTGTGAAGAACACAACATGTAAAAATATGAAGTAAAGGGCACCTGGAATCCCACCATACTGTGATAGCCACTGTGTGCTATGTGATACATCAACTTGGCTAGACTGAACTACATTTCCCAGGACTCCCTTCCCTCTGTTTCCAGTTAGGATGAGCCACACATCCTTGTGCGAGATATGGAGGGCCAGAATGAAGCAGTAGCCATTTTGTAGCTCACACACACTGTAGCTTACCTGCTGGCTCACCTTCTCAGTGTGATTCCACGTCTGCGCCTCCAACTGCTCCACCGTCCCTGGCTCTTCCTTCAGCTTCTCTGATGAAGGGTCTCCCCACACCATCAAGGTCAGAGGCAAGAACTGAGATTTTAATGTGTCCTTGTGGGCTCCAGCTCATGCCTCTGGGTTCCAGCTTGTTCCTGTTCTTCCCAACTCTACATCCTTTCTGACTGCCTGTCCCGTGGGCTTCAAGTTCCAGCCTCAGACTAGAAAACTGACAGACTACACTTTGCCACTTCCTACAATTGTGTAAGGTCAGGTCCCCATGACACATTCCCCTTATCATGTTAACCATTATGTAAATAAGAACATTTTCAGAAAGTTACTTTGAAAGCATATTAGTATTTCTGTTAAGCAAAGGAAAAATAAAGTATTTAAGGAAGAACCCTATAAATCTGATTTCAGTCCCTCACTTAAAGATGTAGAAAAATGAAACGAAACCTACGAGAGAAAGAGGCTGTTACGTTTTAAACCTGGCTTTTCTACAGCTCACTGACTGCCTCAAACTCCTCTGAATGTGGTGTTTCTTTTCCCATAGAATACTGAAAAAAAAAATCAATGCTTGGGCTGCCTCTCCCAGACCAGCATTTCCTCAGCAAGTAAGTTTTGGCTGCGGTACCTCTTCAGTACCATTACATACTGGCCACTACTGCAACTGAATGAGAAAATCAAACCCTGTTAAAAGAGTCCTTGATAGAGAGAAATGATAGCGGCAGGCTCTCCAGCCTGCGTGAACTGGACATTCCTACAAAAACAGATAATTCCTTCTCTGACTGACAAAAAATCAGTCCACATAGCCAATTTTGAAAACTACTTGGAAATTGCCCATGTAGCTTCATGTCAGGAATAGTACATTTCTTTACCACACAAATAAAAAGATGACTCATGAGCTAGAGCATATAGTGTGGGCAGGGGTCGGATGGGGAAGAGGCAAAAATGCAAAACACCAGGCTGCAGTGGGTGTCTTACTGTACTTTAGTGTCAAAGTGAAACGAGATAATTTAGTTTTGTGATCACAGGACTCTGCACTGGCAGATTTATAACTGCTAATTATAAAATTTGAAATGTTAATAATGTTGAAAATCATTCTTGTAAAGTACTTCTAGGGTTGCTTAATAGTTGTAAAGTTCCTAGTTCTTTGATTTCTGAAGCCACTGACAGGCTTACTGAGGACAAACACTTCCATGGGGGGCAGCAGATGCTTCTCTATGCTCAAGGCACTGGCTTAGCACCATGGGGAGGACAAAGCTGATTAAGATGTAGCCCCTGCTCTCACTTAATCGGGGATTGAGATATATATAAACACAAAATGTAATAAGGGTTAAAGAATAGACACGGGAGAGGAAAGGTCTCCTGAGAGAGCATTTGAACTGAGCCTTGATGTAGTATTTGAACAGGCAGACATGGTGGGAAAGAATAAAGACCATACTCTCTCTAAAATATTGAATACCTGAATCTAGGGATAAGGGGGGTGACTTTATAAGGGATGCTTTAAAAATGACTAAAAAGCTTTCTCCCAGATACCAGAATCCTCAAGATCAGCTTTTAAATGAAGGCAGAGTGTTCACTTAAAGCTTCAACAAAATTCAGCAACAAAATAGAGCTTAAGCTGTAGCTTGTAGAAGGCACTCAGATTCTATCAGGACAGAAAAATACGGCAACAAAATAGAGAAGTAGCTGATAACCAAACAGTTGTTCTCTTCCCTAAGCTGAACATGACTTCTAAGAGGATAAAAAGGATGAATACTATGAACATTTTCATCTCATCTAGTCTTCACTCACTTGGGAGCAGTCTGAAATAGCAGAAAGGGCCATGACTACTTGGTTTCCAGCTTCTACACTGCGTCTTAACCAAGCTGTAGGACCCTGTAGAAAACATTCTGCCTGTCTGAGCTCAGAGATACTAATACCAAGAGGATTAAATTAATGTGAAAATAACCTATTTGTAATCTGTAAGTCAGGGCTATAAAAAATAATCTTGCTGCAGGTCGACTCCTTCAAGCCTTATCCATGAATATTTTTAGGTATAAGAAGGAAGTTTGGGGGCTGAAGTACAACAGAATGACCTTTAATGAAATGATTCTTTAAGGGTCCCTAAAAATGAATAATGCCATACAATTTAAAACCAGCACCAACTAGAGATTTTAATCTCAAAGGGTGTAAGTTAGACTATGGCTAAAACAGAAAAAGACCCCACGGTGGGACTTGCGTCTTGCCAGTAGCTCTGTGGCTCTGGCAAGTAATTAATCCCTGCGCTTCAGTTTCTTCATCTCTGAAGCAGGTATAAAAGATTACTACTTTGGAGATTGCTGAAGATAATATAGTATATATGGATGTCTTTTGAGCTTACAGGTTGAAAATGCAAAACAAAGGTATTAGAGGGGCCTAACAGTCTCATAAAAATTAGGGCTCCTTAAAGCTCACATTTCAGAAATAGAAGAGGTAATCCTAAATGGCCAAACGGAGGAAACTATGAAGTTAACTTACCACAGAGGAAAGGCCTGTGTTCTGTATAGTCTCTTTGGGGTTTCATACAGGTCAGTATTCTGATGCAGAGAACAGATTCCTCACTAGACAATTTGAATAAAAGGATTACAGCCTGCCAGATAGTTCACAGAATTATTAAGGCTGTCGAATAAAAACCTGTAGGATGCAATTCCAGAATCTTTGCTCAAGTCTGTACTGCAGAACCAGGCTGCCAAAGCAGCTGCTCCTGCCAGATCAGGAAGCTGCTTGTGAAACCAGAAGGCACCCTTTATTGCATATATAAACATAGGACTGCCTCAGGCTGAGCCACTAAATCAGCTACCATTTACAGTTCCAGAACAGCATCACAGTGCTCCATTCAGGAGACCTCATGTGCAAAACCAGGAAGCTGCCACTCCAGCTTCAAGGTCCCCCAGTCATGCCAGCTTTTCTACTACCCAGAATCTATTTCTGCCACATCGGCAAGCCTCAGAGACAGAGTTTGGCTCCAGAACCACGCTACGTTTGCTATAATCCACACTGATCAAATACGTGCCCAATATCCCATTTATCTCAGTTCAAATTTCAAGTCTCATGTGATTGCATCTGAAATGCAAGCTGAATCAAACCTGGATCACCAGCTGAAAACGAATTGGAGAAACTTCTGTTTTAGCTTCCTGCTCTTCACCAGAAAGGGAAGTCACACTAGAAGAAAATTGGAACAGATATTCTGAGCGAAACCTCCATAATTGCTTTAGACTTCACTCTCACTTCTCCACATTCAGCTCTGAAAATTCCAAACTTTTTTTGTTATACAGAGAATTATATATATGGCCCATCTTTGGACCAAAGTCTAGAACATTCCTACTGTAAATAAGTTCTTAATAAGTATATATTCAATAAAATGACGTGAGGTTTAAAAAAAGGGGCACAAATTGAATATCCATATTTTTGTTTTTCTCCACATAACACAAATGGTTTTATGCAATTCTGATGTGGTGATTTTACAAATCAGTAAACACATAGTGCAACACCTTTAAATTTTAATGAAAAAGTAGATAATCTACTTTAATTACAATTTCAAGAAAAAAGATGCATCTACACACTGACTTTACATATGTACAGAAAAACTGGACTTTGAAGCCCTAATGTTTCAAAAGTATTCATTTCCCTCCATACAAACGTAGTGTATTCTGCAACAGTACTACTGATTTTAAAAAAAAGAAAGTGAATACACTTTTCAGATGCAATGCTTTGTCTTTCATTTGTACAACTCACCAAGGTGGTTTTCGCTCTCAGCACCTTGGGTTCACCGGGATGTGATCCAAAGCAAACCAGCCTAGAAGTTTAAGGAGAAACCCCTTCTAGCAACCTAGTTACCTATTCTTTCCTCTCCTATGAAGAAGCTGTCCCCACCCGCATGATTCGGAACAGCGTGTTGATGTTGTTGCTTCGAATCGCATCCCGACAAGCAGTGATCACCTGGTTCTTTGGTTTTCCAACTGTAAGAGAAGAAACATCAAATCCATATGAGCCAAAAGATTATTAAAAGTGAAATTATGAATCAGAGGCTATCTATAAAAACAACATAAAACTAGGGTAGAAAAGAGTTATAGGTAAGTACAAATTTAACCAATTTATCTTACCATTCCCTAAAAAAGATACATACCCTTGTAAGGGACTTTATCACAAACACAAACCAAGCTTAGAAACTATCTCACACCTAGAAACCAAGAGTCAGTTTTAGAAATAATCTTTGCTAAGTGGACATGAGCTTTGATCCTTTTCTATAAAAGGAGGTCAAAGCACTGACCCAAAACAGCAGATTCCAAGTATAAATCTCTGGCTGATATTTCTGCTTCCTTTGGTTTATTCTGTTGTTCTTTTTGTAAATTTTAAGTTGGACACTTAACTCATTAATTTTCAGTCTTTTTTATTTTTTTCTAATAGGAGTATTTAAGGCTTTCCTCTTGAGTATGTCACTAGGTTTTTCTTTAGAGGATGCAGCAAGATCTAAGAAAAGATGCTGAAAGTGTTCTTTCCCTCTGAAGTCTGCAGACTAAAGCCAAACAATAGGCTGACTGCAACTCAAGTGAACGGTGCTAACTTCAGTATGAAAGGCATCTTTATAGATACAAGCCCTGATACGAATTCTTGAAGCTACCACCATCTTCAATGGTTCTCACCCCAAAATTACAGACGAAATACAGTGCTACAAACAGAGACTTACCACGTAGACGACCTGCTCTTTGAATCGCTTGATTTACTGCTTTGAGGCTTCCCAACAGCTCTGTGTGATGGTTAGAGCGAATTTTATATCCATTGAGCAAGTCTTTATTAAGGTCATATAGTTCCATATAGCGATTCTTCATTGTTCTCCTGTGTACATCAAGAGAAATTTAACACCACTGTACCTCAGTATGGCAGGCTTAAATGAAAAGACCTGCAAACTTCTTAGACATTAAAAAAAGGAACAAACCAGATTTTTAGCTGTATTGTCATTAAAACAGGGTAACTGCTAAAGTCTGCTTTGAAAACATTGAGAATTTTCTATGAAATACTCTGCTTCTTCCAAATAAATGGAAGACAAGTGGCCTTCCTTGGTTATTGATCCATGGTTTGTTTGAACTTAGGAACCAAGAATTTTCATGCCCATGATATAAGGGGTGGGGAAAAGTGAGTAAGGTGATAGGCTATCTTCCAAGCTTCAGATTAATACTGACAGTTTCTTGTAAAGTTAAACATATACTTACTATACAACACAGCAATCACATTATGCCACATTTCACCCAAAAGAAATGAAAATATGTCTGCAAAAAACCTGTATGCAAACGTTTATAGCAGCTTTCTTCTCAATCACCAAAGTCTGGAAACAACCCAAATGTCAATTAATTGGTGAATGGATACAAAGTATGGATATCCATACAATAGAATACTATTCAGCAATAATAAGGAATGAACTACTGATAACTTGCGACGATATGGATGAATCTCAAAGGCATTATGGTAAGTGAAAGAAGCCAGACCCAAAAGGCTATATATTTGTATGATTCCATTTATATGACATTTAGGAAAAGGTAAAACTATAGGAAGAGAAATTAGATCAGTGGCTGCCAGGGCCTGGAGGTTAGGAGAGGTACTTGATTCTGGTAGTATAAATTTCCCCAATTTTATTGAACTGTAAACCTAAAAAGGGTGAATTATCTACATGTATATTATAAATTATATATCAACTAACCTGGCTTTAAAAAATACAATGTATATTTGATAGTCTCTAAATGAAATATAAATAAATCAAGAAAAAAGGAATTTAGAGGTTGCTGGTCACCTCTCTCCAGTTTAGCACAGTCAAATGCCTAAAGCCAGCAACATCTCTTTCACTTAAAAAAAAAAAAAGCCAGAGAGAGAAAAAAAGGAGCTCTGTAGATAAAGTTGGCAAAAAAAGCAAAAATCTTACATACCTCAGAGAAAACAACTGGAAGAAAATGAACTGGAAAGAGGTAAAACTATCTCAATTTACAAATAATACAGTGTATCTCTGGAAAAACTAAACTATAAGATAATTCAGTAAAGTAGTAGACTACAAAATCAACATAGAAAAATCAAGTGTTCATATAGACAAACAAAAAACCAGTTAGAAGATACAATGTGGAAGAGCGAGCCTATTTACAATTGCAAAAAGAAAATACCTACACCTAAACTTGACAAGTAATGTCTGATACCTACAAGAACAAAACCATAAAACTCCTGAAACACATAAACATGCCTTGAACAAAATATAAAGACATACCACATTCTTAGTAAGACCGAACATCACTGTAACAATGTCAATTCTTCCTAAGTTAATAAATTTAATGTGATCCCAGTAAAACTACCTACTTTTTTCTGGAGCTAAAATAACTGATAAAGTTCACAGAACAAACAAGCATGAGTAGCCCGGAAAACCATGAAAAAGAAGAGCAAAAGGGTTGGGAGAGGGGCACCTAGCCATACCAGACATTAAAACACACAAAGCATTTTTAAGAAAAGAATCGCACTGTCAAATGAAGAGACAAGTCGGACGGATAGAGCAATATAGAAAATCCAGAAATAGACCCACTGCATATGGAAATACATTATATTATTATAAAGGCAGCATCTCAAATCAGTGGGAAAACAGGCTTTTAAAGTAGTATTACTGAAACAATGTGACAGTCACATAGAAAAAGATAAAACTGAATTTATAACTTACACTGAACACCAGGATAAACTCCAACTGTAACAGACTTAAATGTAAATATACAAAATACTAAAAGAGAATTTCTCTACAAATGGGAAGTAAGGAAACTTCTGTAACTAGAACTCAAAATGTAGAAGTACCAAGGAAAAGATGGATCAATCTGACTACATAAAAAATTTTAAAAGCTTTCATAAGCAAAACCAAAAATCTAAATAGGCTAAAGAAATAAACAATTTACAAGGAATTCCCTGGCAGTCCAGTGGTTAGGACTCCAAGCTTCCACTGCAGGGGGCACGGGTTGATCCTTGGTTGGGGAACTAAGATCCCTCATGCTGCCTGCTATGGCCAAAAAAAAAAAGAAAGAATTTACACACCAAAAGAAACGCAAATAAGCCCTTAAAATAATGAAAAGATGCTCAATACTGCTCATAATAAATGAAAATTAAAACAACAATGAGACCATTTCTCACCCACTGAATTGGTAAGTATCCAAGAGTTTGCCAACATACTCCATTGACAAGACTAAGGGAAACAGGCACTCTCAGAGGAGAATGCAAAATGATTTGACAGCTATGGAGGGGAATTTGGCAAAATCTTGCAAAACTGTATACACATTTTATCATTTTCCCCAGCAATCCCATTTTAGAACTTTTCCCCAAAGATACCTGAGTAAAAATATGAAAAGATTTATGTAACGAAATTATTCACTGCAATATAATAGCAGAAGAGCAACCCAAATGTGGAGAACTAGCTGAATAAACATCCAGAGAATAGAGTACTGTGCAGCTGTAAAAACAAATGAGAAGTCTCTCTGTGTACTACTGTGGAATGAACTCCAAGATATATTTTTAAGTGTAAAAATTAAGGTGGAGGGCTTCCCTGGTGGCGCAGTGGTTGAGAGTCCGCCTGCCAATGCAGGGGACACGGGTTCGTGCCCCGGTCCGGGAAGATCCCACATGTCGCGGAGCGGCTGGGCCCGTGAGCCATGGCCGCTGAGCCTGCGCGTCTGGAGCCTGTGCACCACAACGGGAGAGGCCACAACAGTGAGAGGCCTGCGTACCAAAAAAAAAAAAAAACCAAGGTGGAGAAGAGTAATTTGCTATGATTTACTTACCATGTGAGGAGATGTGTGTATGTATATTTAAATTTTTGATTGGTTATTTATAGTGAAAGGGAGGAAACAGGATGGAGGTGACGGGAAAGAGAAGTTAGACTTTTCTGCACATGTTTTTTAGGGCCGACTTTGGACCCATATAAGGTTTTGTTTGTTTTGTGTGTTTTTTTTGCGGTACGTGGGCCTCTCACTATTGTGGCCTCTCCCGTTGCGGAGCACAGGCTCCGGATGCGCAGGCTCAGCGGCCATGGCTTACAGGCCCAGCTGCTCCGCAGCATGTGGGATCTTCCTGGACTGGGGCACGAACCCGTGTCCCCTGCATCGGCAGGCGGGCTCTCAATCACGGCACCACCAGGGAAGCCCCCATATAAGGTTTTAATAAATATGTAATAAAATCAAACCAAAAAGGAAAAAATGTCAGTCCCCTAAGATTGACAGCAAAATGAACCAAATGAATCTAACTGTATATCACACTTGTAGTATGACCAAAAAAAGAGGAATTATTTCAAATGACTTTAAAATATAGTCATTTGACTAAAACTCCCTACTAGAACACACTCTAAAGACACAAAGAACTAGAAAAAAGTCTTACACCATTTTCGGCAGTCATATTGTTGACAGTAATGTTGGTACTATCCTTAAATGTTGTGTGTGTACCATAAGATAAAGCCAATAGTTATGTTGACAGTGGTTAGAGACATGATTTCCACTGTGAGAGAGAAGAGATACACCGTTAACATCAAAATTAAGAGCCTGTATTCATAAATTTGAATTGGAAATAGTATGAATTCATGATATATTTGCTCACTGAAAAAAATATATACATTACCTAGCTTTATCTGTGGAAAAGGTCTCAAATCAATATCCAACCCAGTAGCAATGAGCATCTCTAATGCTCAGACTGTGATCTCCATTTCCCACTATAAAGGACCAGGATTGAAGAAATAGCTGATTCCAGATTCAGAAGAGGATATATACCAGATAAGCCTAAAAAATCTTGTACAAGAAAACAAACTAATGAAACTAATAGGTCTGTCCAAAGGTATTGATAACTGCAGCCAACCTGAAAAGGCTTCTACTGGCCAAAGACAGGACAACTGAGCCACCATAAAGAATAACTGAAATGGCCTGAAGCACATTAAAAATGTTAATAGGATTTTAAAAATCTCATTGGTCAACTTAGAGATGCTAGGGAACCAACTCATTATTTTAAAGCTGAGAGTGTGTCATTCCAGTACAAACTGTACCTCAGGGAACCAAATAATTAATTCATGAGGGAATGTTACTCTTTATAGAAGTACTTCAGCCAATTTACAAAGAAAAAATAACAATTAAAATATCACTATTTTGCAAACCCCAGAAGAAATATTTCAGCAGTGATCATCAACAGCTGATAACATAATAAAAAGAGACAGCCAGACGTTACATGCATCCTCACAGAAGTACACAGCACCACTTATGAAGCATTCTTGCTAAAAAACTGAACCTGAATCTGATCAATCCTCTATATCTAACTACCATTTTCACAGAAATATAGGGGACAGAAGAATAATACTAAACATTACCACAGGATACAATCAACAAAATCCAAGGTGGGAAACTACAGAAGAAGGAGAGAGGAGAAAAAGTGAGCAAGCAAACATATGGATTAAAAGAGATTTATCAACCAAATTCAATGCATGGTCTTTGGTCTTTGAATCTTGATTTGAACAAAACAAAACACCAAACACACACATACATTTGAGACAACTGCGGTAATTTTAAACACCGACTAGATATTTTGTGATATTAAGAAATTATTTTACATTTTTCTAAGTGTGATAATGGTATTGTGGTTATTGTTTTTTAAAGGTTCATTGAAATATCTGTGGCTAAAATTATATGATGTCTGGAATTTGCTTCAAAATAATACAGTACCTAGAAGAGGAAGAAGGTGAATGTGGAGATGAAACAAGATGAGCCCTTAGTTGATGACTACTGAAGCTAAGTAGCTGCTATAGAGGAAATCATTATATAATTCAATCTACTTTTGTGTTTGAAATCTTCAACAATATAACTTTCAGAAATCACTTACTTCTGAGCAAGACCATTTTAACTATCTGCTAATGATTCAGGCCTTTCAGAAAAAACAAGCAGCGCCTTAGGCGAACTCTTGCCTCTAAAATGCACACATAAACTTCACCTGTCATTGGTGAACTATTTTACTGAATCCACCTCAGTACATTTTATTGCCGAGATAAATTTTGCATCTTAGCAAGAAGCCAGACGTGCACAAATTTTTTAACTTTTTTTTTTTTTTTTTTTTTGTGGTACGCAGGCCTCTCACTGTTGTGGCCTCTCCCATTGTGGAACACAGGCTCCGGACGCGCAGGCTCAGCGGCCATGGCTCACGGTCCCAGCCGCTCCGTGGCATGTGGGATCCTCCCGGACCGGGGCACGAACCCGTGTCCCCTGCATCGGCAGGCGGACTCTCAACCACTGCGCCACCAGGGAAGCCCCTGTTTTTAACTTTTTATTCTAAAATATAATACATATTCAGGGACTTCCCCAGTGATCCAGTGGTAAAGAATCTGCCTTCCAATGTAGGGGACATGGGTTTGATCCCTGGTCAGGTAACTAAGATGCCACATGCCACAGGGCAACTAAGCCCGCACACCACAACTACTGAACCCGTGCGTCTCAACTAGAGAGTCCGCATGCTGCAAACTACAGAGCCCACGTGCTCTGGAGCCCGCGCACCACAACTAGAGAGAAGCCCGAGCGCCACAATGAAAGATCCCGCATGCTTCAACGAAGATCCTGCGTGCCGCAACTAAGACCTGATGCAGCCAAAGTTTAAAAAAATTTAAAAATATATAAATAAATATATTTTAATACATTCAGAAAAACTCACAAAACAAATGCTTGTTAACTAGGTCAAGAAATAGGACATTGCCAACATTCAAGAAGCTTCCCAATGTGTTCTCTCTGAATAGAGTCCCCTCCTCCCCAAGGAGAATATACTATCTTAAATGATAATCTCTTCCCTGTATTTCTTTATATTTTTATCATCTATGTATGCTTCCCAAATGATATAGCTTAGTTTTGTCTGTTTCCAAACTAAATAAATGAAAGCATTTTGTACATATTCTTTTGAGTCTTACTTGTTTCAATCTCCATTATGTTTGTAAGATTTGTCCATGTTGTTACATGTCATCCAGATATGTGCATTCTCATTGCATGTAGTATTCCACTGTACAGATATATAATTTATCAGTTATATTAGTATGGATTGTTTCCACTTTGGGGTTCGTATGAACGACGCCTTTATGAACATTCTTGAACTAATATCCTGGTTTATATGCACAAGTTTCTCGAGGTTATAAACCAGGAGAATTGCTGGGTCATAGGGTGTGCACATGTTCAACTTTACTGATGATGCCAAGTTACCTTCCAAAGTCTCTGTACCTATTTACACTCCTACTAGTAGCATCTGAGAGATGTTACTCCATATCGCTGATGCTTTCAACCATGTACCTGTCCTAGCCATGGTAAATACTCACATGTCCCTCATCAGACGAGCATCCTCAGCTCGAACCAGCAAACTTCGGATCAGATTAGAATTATCAGCCATGTCAGCACTGAGCTTCTGATGCACTGAGTGATATTCATCCACCTGGAGACCATGAACAGCCAGGAATTAGAAAGACCTCACAGGGACTTCCCTGGCAGTCCAGTGACTAAGACTCTGAGCTTCCACTGCAGGAGCCATAGGTTTGAGCCCTGATCAGGGAACTAAGATCCCGCATGCCGCATGGTGGCCAAAAAAAAAAAAACCAAAAAACCTCACAGGGCTTCCCTGGTGGTGCAGTGGTTGAGAGTTCACCTGCCGATGCAGGGGACACGGGTTCGTGCCCCGGTCTGGGAAGATCCCACATGCCGTGGAGCGGCTGGGCCCGTGAGCCATGGCCGCTGAGCCTGCGTGTCCGGAGGCTGTGCTCCGCAATGGGAGAGGCCACAACAGTGAGAGGCCCACGTACGGCCAAAAAAAAAAAAAAAAAAAAGCCTCACAAGCGTCTTGAAAGCTAGATAAATTGAAAAGACGCTATGTATTATATACCAAAGCCCTTTTATTTCTTTTTTATTTAATTAATTAATTTTATTTTTGGCTGTGTTGGGTCTTCATTGCTGCACGCAGGCTTTCTCTAGTTGCGGCGAGCGGAGGCCACTCCTCGCTGCGGTGCATGGGCTTCTCATTGTGGTGGCTTCTCTTGCTGTGGAGCACGGGCTCTAAGCGGGCAGGCTTCAGTAGTTGTGGCACATGGGCTCAGTAGTTGTGGCTCGTGGCTCTAGAGCGCAGGCTCAGCAGTTGTGGCGCACGGGCTTAGTTGCTCCGCGGCATGTGGGATCTTCCCGGACCAGGGCTCGAACCCATGTCCCCTGCACTGGAAGGCGAATTCTTAACCACTGCGCCACCAGGGGAGCCCCGCCCTTTTCTTTCTGCCGTTCACTTGCCCCATCTTAACTATCTCCCGGGTTTCATCTCCTCCTGTGCTGCCCCCAACACTCAAAATGACATTCGATGTGAATCTTACCCACGTCTTAGCAGCGTGAGCCCAAGCAACACAAATATTAACATTTTAGAGATCTGGGGTAGGGATGTTGTTATAAGTGGGGACAAATCACAATCCTTTTCTTTTTTGATTTTGGGTTCTTGGAAAGCACTAAACCAAAAAGCAAAGTAGATACAACAGATAAGATGAAAGGCTAGCAAAGGAAAATGTTCATTTATTGTTTTTAAAGTGTCCCTCCAAACCAAACAGAAAGCAGGGTGCAAGAGCTAACCACTCACTTTTATAAAAGGTATCTTTTTAACTCATGAACTCTCCAATACTAGCTAAATTTTTATTTTAAGAATTTTCAAAAGTTCTTTAAAACATGACTATCATGTAACATATGTACATTTGTAGTAACACTAATTTAAAAGAAATATTTCAAACATTATTAGACCACAGTGTTCTCTCAAATGCACCCACCAGGTGCCCTCACCTTAACTAGCACCTTTCGTAATTCCTCGAAACAGACAGGGAAATCGGCTTCTACCTGAAGGTCCTCAATAGCAAAAAATGATGCCATCGACTGGATGATATCACCAGCCAAATCAATGTCATCAGTATTTATAGTGATCTATCCAGAGAAAAAAAGACAAGTTAGCATCCTTGGACATTAAAGACAAACTTGGCTGGAACTACCTGAAATTCCCCATATCTAGCACATTTATTGAACATAAATGTATACGTGGTGATAAATAAAGATAAGGTCTAGCCCTCAAGGAAATTACAAACCACATTAATTATTTCTAGCAGCAGGCAAAAAAAAATCAATCCTCTTCCCTTATAAACTGAACAACAAGGTCATTCAGACAGGGAAAATGTTTTGTCCTCCTCTGTATTCCTAACCGTCCCAAATAAGGCAAGGAATGGGTGAAGGGAAGGGGGGAGAGAGGCAGAAAACCACTGTTCTAGATTATACGCCCGTGTCAGAGATGATAACACTAACAGACTAGGCTGAAACACGTGGTTTTATGACCTTCAGATTGGTTTCACCTGCCTCACTTTACACTGAACGTTAAATGTTATGTGAGAAATCTGTGCCCGTGACAGTAAAAATTACCTCTCCACTAAGTTTTATTTTTATACACAGCTGGCCACCATTCCGTAAGGATGTGAAACACACTTGAAATGGAACATTCTGAATGTTAGTGTCCTCTGGTAACAGAAAGTTCTGGTTGAGCCACATAAAAACCTTAAAGATGAACAGGATGAAATGAATTTCCATTGTGAAAGTACAGTCATTATTAAGAGTTATCCTGCTTTCTAGTTTTACTCCTTGGAAAAACAAAACAAAACAAACAAACAAAAAACAAAGAATTATACTTCACCCCCACCAAGAAAACACTATTCACACTCCTTTTCCCCACCCCATGCATGTTCTTAAGTAACGTTCATAATTATGTCTGGTCCCACAGCATGCGTAATTTTATAGCATTTTCTACTTAGACATAATCTTATATGCAATGTGGAAATGATTCAGGTATGAGGGTAATTCTGTTTACATGATAGCTCTTCTGTGGCTATATCCTGCTTAAAATCATTCCATTCCACTCTTTAAAAAATTTAAATGAAGTTTGCACACATACAGCACAAACACAGAGATACATCCACACTATAAGTAAATAATTAATTTTAATATAAATAATAATACTTTACAGTGGTTTGCAACACAGGTTCCACATAAGATCCACCTGTGAGGCCTTTTGGAAGGGGCCACCTGTACAGTTTCCTGTTTCACAGGCCAGGAAGGGGCCTGAGAATCTATATGACTAAAAGCCTCACTGAGAATTCCAAAGTCCAGCCAATGTTAAAATCCACAGGTATTGGCCCTTTAAACTTTACAAAATGCTATTATACCAATTATGTAATCCTCAGGGGCTCCCTTGTGAGGTAAGACTATCCTCACCTACAGATAAGAAAACTTGGGCTCAGACTGTTGAGGGGAATTCCATAAGATCGCTAAGAATTTACTAGTTAAGGTAGCACTTGAACCCCAAAAACGTTCCCGTTTCCAAGTCCCCACTCTCTTTCCATTCTGATGCACGCTCCTCTTGGAACACTAGATCCAACCACACTAAGACTATAAGAAAGAGAGGAATTGAAAACTGGGGAGAATTCACCTGTGACTAAGGATTGCTTAGGTAATAAATTATTAATAATTATTAAGTATTACTAATAAATTATTCGAAATAAATATTTCTGAATTGATTATCAAAAATAAATATTTTTGAATAATTTTTCAAAATGGGAGAAGATATTTTAGCAACATTTTTGGTACAGGTTATAAACAATCCAACTCCAGGCTACATAACCCTTTCATGTCATATTTACTGCTACCAAGTAACACATTCATGTAATTTCCCCCTTTCTACAAAAAAACATCCAAAGGATTCTAAAGTGCCCAAGTGTTGAAAGAGAAAAGCCAGATACTCACCCTCTGTGCCCGTTCTGCGATGATAAAGTTGACATAACTGAGCGGCTCACTGGCAGAGTCCGGGCTGGTCAGCGCATACATGGAGAAACGGGGGAGTTGTCTTGTCAACTCAAACACATGAAACTGGGTGCTGTGGCCAACCAATGGAACACAAGAGAACTGTTTATGTAGAATTTATTTCAAAGGGCAAGGCCCAGAAAATAAATGTAACGTCACTACCAGGTCATCAAGCTGACATTTAAGGGTTTCAATAAAGAAACTCCCCCTGCCCAAAAAAGACTTGAGGGTTAAAGTCCCATATGTAATGGTGTTTGGGGTTTAGTGACATGGTGAGTCTGTGGCCAAAAAGTTCATTCGTAAGATGTTACGGAAAACCCCGAACGAACTTTTTGGCCAACCCAATACACGCCTGCACCAAGGGTTTAAAACACTCTAAAAGGAACGTGACAAGGTTTTTATCTTCCAAAAATCTAGTGGTTTTCTTTCACTAGCTGAGGTTACATATGACTCTCATGTAAAGGTGCAACCTAACCTTGTAGTCTTAGTGGCCAAAACTAACTCATCCTTTAAATGTATTTTTGGAACTTTTGTGAATATGAGATCACCTGACTAAAACCAGAAATAACCATCTTAAACTTATATACTCGTTATTTTTTTTTGAAAGATTTCAAATTAGAGAAATAAGAGGTCACAGGAAACCCTGCCTGGGTGGGAAGAACCATTAAACGGCTTCTCCGGCCCCACAGAATCCATGACATAATGGGCAATCTACACATTTTGCTCTCGAACTGCTCTCTGGAAATGAACTGTGACTTGCAAAGGGTCACCTGCTCCTGTAGCCCACGAAGGTTTTCAAGTGCAGATCCACAGGGACATCTTTGGGAGGTGTAATTGGGATGCGGATGGAGCTGGAAAGGTTGTGAATGCTGGGATGCACCACGTGGCTTTCGCCTAGAAAAATTCCCTCTGCAAAAATCAATACTGCTCGGATGATGGTGTCTGCAGGGAAGAGAGAAGACAGCAGTCCAAGAACCACTCCAAGATGGCACAGGTGCCAACACACCAGCTCCAAGTAACGACTTACCATTAGAAGTGGAAATGCACAACTCTGCATGGGCAGCCTGCGCCTCGCTCCCCAGATTGACGGAGAGGGCAGTGTGGAGCTTGGTGTTGGCCGGGATGATGCCCCGATGCCCATCAGCCTCATTCAGTGGACTGCTCAGTTCGGCCTGCAAAACGCCCCACCCACTTCCAGCTCAGTCACCGGAACAGTGAACTCATGTTAATTTTAAATAACATGGCTATTTAGCTTCAGAAGACAGATCCCCCATCATCTTATTCACCTGATTCTTTAGACTTCAGAGGACTCACCTCATTAGTGCTCTCACCCTAACCTGGCTTTTTCTCCGAAGGAAAATACTCTCATCCCTTCCTGTGGTTAGGGTCCAGTGTCCCCCAGCATGTCTTTTACATTTGTCTGCATTTCTTTTAGTAACTAAAGAAATTCACTTAGTATAGCAAATACAAATACAGTTATGCATCACGGGACGAATTAAAATCCTACTCCCCAGCTCATCCTCCAGCCAGTTTGGTACATACATGTACACATACACACATGCGCGCGCACGCGTGCACACACACGCACGCGTGCACACACACGCACGCACACACAGAGCTTCTGCAGTTGTCAATTTTTATGTTATTTGTTGTTGAAAAAGATAAGTTACTCTATACATATTGTTCTCGCTTCCTTTCATTCAGTAATACCACAGATACCCTTCCATATCAGTCCCCATATATATACTTCATTCTTTTGGGCTGCTTAATATTCCCCAGCCCACAGTCCCTACTACTGATCAAAAGGTAAGTTGCTTCCAACTGTTCCCTGCTACAAATAGTGCTGCAGTAAATGTCTCTGAACACTCATGCAAGTATTTCCATAGTTTAGCTGCCCAGCAGTGGAATTTCTAGGTTAAAGGATACACACCCTCTTCATTCTGACACTAGCAAAAAGGCAAACCATCTGGGCTTCCACCAGCGGGGAGGGGGAGCCCACACCGTGGCAGACGCTGAAACTCTTCTTTCACAGCTGCCAATCCTCCTGGTCATTCTCAACTTCTCAGACTCCCATGGGCCCTCCACATTAGGACCTACCTTGGCATTGTCCTCATAGTTACGGAGCTCCAGCAACAGGTTCTGCTTTTTCTGACTCAGCTCTCGGATCAGGTCCTGCTCTACGCTGGTGTCCATGAGGTTCCCTCTCATCTCCGCCGTGTCTGGCAGGTAGCCCCGGACTGACAAGAGGAAACAACACTCACCAGACTGAGGGATAAGCCCAGGTACAGCCAGGTCTACTTTTAAGTCCTCAATTACCTGTTCTTAAAAGCTAAGTTTTCATTTCCCCAACTTAGGTGAACTTATTAGGGTGAAAGGATATCAACACAAACACTTTATAGTGGAATTTCCCGGTATTCGGACCCAAATCAAAATCTGACTTTTCAAGGATTTTTCCTGTCCCGATTTACTTTCCCCATCCACCGAGCAGCAGATTAACTGTATGTGGCCATCCATCCGGTAATCTCCCTCC
This sequence comes from Globicephala melas, assembly GCF_963455315.2. Classification (NCBI taxonomy): domain Eukaryota; kingdom Metazoa; phylum Chordata; class Mammalia; order Artiodactyla; family Delphinidae; genus Globicephala; species Globicephala melas. The sequence goes on along the minus strand of NC_083332.1, from coordinate 34,147,627 downwards.
ACCACACCAGCAACTGCAGAAGAAAAGTTGTCCTTAAAGATGACCTCCCCAGTTCGGTCACTTCGAGCATCGACCTAAAAATAAAACAAGAACTTGAAAAATAGCTTATGCTACAGTTTTTTTAAAATAACACAAAATTTTAAAGTTGAATCAGCTTTAAAGTCAGCTATGGTCTAGAAGTTTTCCAGAGTATTCCATGGGGCCCTGTGGCTTCTCAGGACGTACCTACGACCATCAGGGCCAAGGGGCCGCAATCAGCTCTGTTTTCTTTTTCTTATTAAGTAAAAGCTGTTTTACATACTGGCCTGCACGTAGTACTTCCTTTGAAGAAGTGGGTTGCCTGAGAGGCAGTACATTCAGAATATACAGGACAGTGCAAAAGTCCAAACTGCGTGGGTCTGAATTCCAGCTTTGCCACTGGGGGCTTTTTTTGCCTGTGGGATCTTGGACAAGTCTCTTAACCATTCTGTGCTTGACCTCCTCATCTGGAGGTCAATAACTGATTGATCTGGAGATCAATAATAAGAACATGAGGAAAATAACTGTATCCACACCTCAGAGGTGTAATGAGGCCTAAAGGAATTAACACGTGGGAAGCACTCAGAACAGGGCCTGGCACATAGAGGCATACAAGACATGTTAGCTCTATATACAAATTTTATCTTTACTATATGTAAATGTATACAATATAGTTATAGCTAAAGTTTGAAAAATGCCAACCTAGCCCAATCTTCCACCATATAACCTTTTGTAATAGCCCTGTTTAAGAGTCCCTCTTCCGGGACTTGTCTGGTGGTCTCAATGCAGGGGGCCCGGGTTCGATCCCTGGTCAGGGAACTAAGATCCCACATGCCGCAACTAAGAGCCCGCATGCTGCAACTAAGATCTGGTGCAGCCAAATAAATAAATAAATATTTTTTAAAAAAAGAGTCCCTCTCCCACATACACTACTGAGACACCTCAGAGAGCCCTACTATCCTCTGAGTCTCCTCTTCCCAAGGGAGGCAAATAACCAACCCATCAGAAACAAAAGCATCTCAGAACGACAATGAAGGATAACCACTTAAAATGATGACTTTGTTCTAAGCAAGAACATATGCATTATATTAATAAAAGCCTAGCTACAGAAAATCTAATAGGGCAAGCATCTCAGTGACCACTATTTCTGTCTTTTCATAAACATCCTTCTGGGCAAAACTTTGCAATGAAAAACACTAATTTTAGGTCATAGCTTACTACTAGTTCCTACCCCATGTCTGAAGAATACCATGCTCTTAATAACAACATCAGTTAAGGCTGAAAATTATGGATGCTAAAGCCTGTAAGGTAATGAATGGCCCGTATTAACCAAAGCTCTTCGCACGGTAACAGAACGCTCGAACTCAGATTGAACTGAACTTGCTTCTTTCTCACTACTCCATGGCCTTCAGCATTGCATTTCCACAATATTTAGCAAACAAGAGGGTTCATTTGCTAACTAAGAAACAGGACTACGAATTTATATTTCTGTGGATTTTCTATTCTTTTGCTTTATCCAACATGAAGGTTTTGCCTTGGAAGAGAAGATGAGCCTCCAACTCAACAAATGACCTACTAAAGAAAAAGTCAGTTGAGTAGTCGCAGTTAATTTAGTAATTTTGTACCTATATTCACCTGTTGGATCTGTATATTTTCCTTTCAATGCTATTTCTGTTAAGTGCAGATATCAACTTTTCTACTTATATAGTGAAGTGTATAGTTTTCTTATCTTTTTTATGCCCTACAACAGATTACATAATAGAAATTTCTTAAAATTTTGAAAGCATTTAACAAGAAAAACATCTAGGTCCAGAGTCAGATCTGAAGGTTACTTTTGATAACTTCTCAAGTCAAGTAGTTTCTAATTCTCGAATCAACCATAATAATTTATATTCCTCCAGAACAGGGTCCCCTTTATGGATTTTCCAGTTTCTTAATAAGCAACTACATGGTCTTCTTTTATCATTTTTAACATCCACTACCAAAGACAAAACCAAGTGGAGAAGTAGCAACCAACGTAACAGTTTTTTAGAATCTGTTCTTCACACAACACCAAAGGAAGGTTACAAGGCACTGGCCAAAAGTAAAGAAAAGTCAAAGAAGATAGAATTAGCTGATCTCCTCCAGGCAATGGGCACTGACAGATGAAAGAGCTAGGGCAAATGGTATCCATGGAGATCTGACAGCTACTGAAGCAGTTGCTAACAAGATAATCCTGACTTGCCAAAAGACTGTAGAAAATTCTGATTTGAAGTTAAAAAAGGAGAGAAGCAAAAAAATTCTATTTTGAAGTTCTAGCTCAGAAAACAATATGCTAACATAATTCTTCCCATTAATTCTGTTTTTAGTCAGACTTGAAGATTTACTAGAAAAGAGCTATACACAGTTCACTATTAGCTTATTAAAAATCCTTTTTTTTTTTAACGTGCTTATGCTTAGGATCAACCTGATTAAATTGATTCTTATTCCTTCAAGGAAGAGATTTAGAAAGAACCTTCCTAGAGATTTTCCCCCAAATAGCGCTTATGAGACGGAAAGGACACTCACTCACTCTGCAGTGTTGATAACTAGAGCAAGAATAAAAATACATGGGAAGATTATAAAGTTACATTTGAAAGCACAGCCAAGGAACTCAAGTTTATATTCTCGTGTTACTGCTGAGTCATACAGCCAATGTATCTCAGACAATTATTACTTTAAATCATACTTGAACTCTGTTTAAACTTACCTTCCCATTGGACCAACCGGTTATCAGTTCACACACTCCATCAGAATTAAGGTCAAAAGCATGAATGCTCATGGCATGGTTTTTGGACTGAAAAGGAATTTCAACAATTAGTACATAAGTCTCTCAATAAGTATAAAATCCCTGAATCTCAGAGGCTTAATCATACTAACTTTAATTCTCCAGTATCGGGCTGTTTTGTCATAAACTCCAACTGTGCCATTGGAAAGGGCATAACCAAATCGACTGCCATACATGGGACAAAGAGAGGTGATTATCTGCAAAAAATAATGATAAACACACAGTTCATTAAGGCTCAATTTAGTGCAAAGTGTGGCTTTATAAAACTGCATGCCTTGGGGGCTTCCCTGGTGGCGCAGTGGTTGAGAGTCCGCCTGCCGATGCTGGGGACACGGGTTCGTGCCCCGGTCCGGGAAGATCCCACATGCCGCGGAGCGGCTGGGCCCGTGAGCCATGGCCGCTGAGCCTGTGTGTCCCGAGCCTGTGCTCCGCAACGGGAGAGGCCACAACAGTGAGAGGCCCCGCATACCGAAAACAAAAACAAAAACTGCATGCCTTGCTATAAGTATGTTAAAATTAGATTTAAATGCACTTCCAAACCATTAGAGGGGAATGCATTCCCCTTCTCTATGAGCCGTGTCATCTATTTCAGAGTTGGATAATCAGAATTAAATAAACTCACAAAATTTACTGTTTTAGACTGAGCATATGTAGCAAGTTTCAACAAATTAGTATTTTTAAATAATAAAATTAAGGAATTAAGGAGGGAATAAGCCACGTACACAAGATCTGGAATATGTACAATAGACGTTATACACACTAACTCAAAATGTTTTAATTATTCCAGTTTCCTTAACTTATGATACCCTAGTCTAAATTTTAAAAGGACTTGTAAAATCCACAATTAAACATCTTTTAAGTGTATACTTTTCTATGACATAATTTATTGTTTGCTAGAGATGAAAGACATTTTTTAGAAGAAAACATAATCCTTTGAAAAGCAAAAACCCAGCACGTGGATTTCGGTACGTATCTAACAATATATATAATGTATATATTATACTGAAATATTTATAGAATTATTAGAGGATTTAACATACTTAAGAGGATAAAATTTTAGATACTGAAAAAAATTATCCTTAAAAGTTAAAACCAAAGTTTAATGACATCTATGATCCTGCAGATCTACTTCCTAATTCTGACACTAATACAAGAGATATAAAGAAATAAATTGTGTAAAGCAGAGAATAGTTATGTAATTTCTTCTACACCTACAGCTTTTCTACAAAACCACCCACTTCACTTAACTGAATACAAAGTGCTGGGTAGGACTCCAGAATTATTTAGCTCAAGGCATTCTTTTGGCAGTGCTGTTTAACTGCCAAATAAATTATAATTTTGCTGATGTGTGAAAAGACATTTGAACTAGGAGCAAAATCAAACCAAGAGGACAGGAAAACAGCCCTGAAATGCACAATCTTATGAAGTCCACATTTTTGTAAATTTAGCCCCAGTTTCCCTCGGTCCCTTAGTCCTTCATTAGCTCACTAGTTTCTTCTTTTGCGGACTAGAGGATCAAGAGGCACCTCAAATCCCTTGCTCTATTTCATATTCTTCTGTCCTTTTCCAGGATTTAGGAAAGAGGTGTTTCAAAGAATGCACTCCCCTCACATCTAGTATTGACAATAAACAGATATCCAACAACACCTCAATGATTCCCTAAAAGAGAAAAGATTTACTACAAAAATTTTTTTAAACAAAAAAATTTTTTTTAATTTATTCATTTATTTTTGCCCGCGTTGGGTACTCGTTGCTGCTCGCAGGTTTCTCTAGTTGCGGCGAGCGGGGGCTACTCTTCGTTGCGGTGCACAGGCTTCTCGTTGCGGTGGCTTCTCTTGTTGCGGAGCACGGACTCTAGGCACACGGGCTTCAGTAGTTTTGGCACGTGGGCTCAGTAGTTGTGGCTTGTGGCTCTAGAGCGCAGGCTCAGCAGTTGTGGCGCACGGGCTTAGTTGCTCCGCGGCATGTAGGATCTTCCCGGACCAGGGCTCGAACCCGTGTCCCCTGCATTGGCAGGCAGGCGGATTCTTATCCACTGCGCCACCAGGGAAGTCCCAATTTACTACAAATTTGAATGAAAGGGAAATGGTAATGCAGGACACAGCACCTACAGGCCAGTGATTCTCAAGTTGTTTTTTTAACAGGGTGGTGGCAACCCCCTTCAAGAATCTAATGAAAGCTAAGGATCTTCTCTCTAGAAAAGCACACATTAAACACATACACATAAACAAAACCGCCCCCATATGGACACACATCTTCAGACTGTTGCTTTTGGCACTCACTTCTCCCCTTCATTTTCCTCCACCCAAAGCTATTAGTTTACAACCATGATAACTAAGACTGCATAAAAAGTATAGTAAGTCGAAGTAAAAATCTATAATAAAGGTAAACCAGTTAAAACTGATTGATAACACTTTTATATATCAATATGCAGGTTTTGCTTTGTGGTCTCCCTTCTGTAGTCAGGGAAATAGAAGCCTGACGTCCCTAGACAGCTTTGTAAGTGGCGAGAAGCGAGGATGAGTAGCCAAGGTGAGTTCTGAGGTGCCCTCAGAACTTGGTGCCCTCAAGCTTTTCTGATACAGATTCCCAAGCACCACCTGATTCAATTTTGCACAGTCCCATCATTTTGATCTCCAAGACTTCCTTCTGTTTTTTTTTTTTCTGTCCATTTACAATGGTCACAGCCATTGCTCCTTTATCCCTTTCTCCTTCCTTAATTCAGAATATCCTAATTCTTTTTTCTGTTTCCATCTTGCCCAATCCTAGAAAACCAGCAGCAAATAAATATCCTAAGAATACCAAAACTACAAAGGATGAGAGTAATCTTCACTGTTTTAAAAAAAAAAAACAACTCTTTAAGAAACATCTCAGGTTCAATTACATGAGTAATTCTAATCACAAAGAAACTAGTCAAGTTCTCTAACATCTGATTTCTAAGTTTACCTATAGAAATGTGCCTAAGAAGTACTTAATTTGAATTAAGAGAAAAAGTATAAAAATCTCATTTACACACTTTATTCAATATTCAACCCCATTTAAGACACATGAGGAGGCGGAGGCACAAAGCTTCAAATCCTGACCATATGCCACTTAACAGCCATGAGCTTGTGAGAGAAACTTAACAGGGAAACTTAACATGTTCCCTCATCTGTAAAATGAGAACTAATAATACCTTCATAACAGGGTTGTTGTAGGATGAGTAAGTTCAGTGCCTGGCATATTTCAGGTGCACAATAAATGGTTGCTATTATTATCAGTAGCATGTATTAGCTCATTAAAAGAAATACCTTTATGTGCTCAATAATTTTTCTCTATTTAATCAGTCTTTTCAAGATATATCTTGATAAATGATATTTAAAATGCTTCTTTCTCTGTATTGCACAACTCTGTTTAATCCCCAGAGTTTTTACCCTAAAACTGTCTGGGCTGTGAGAAGATGTCCCAGCACTCTCCTTTAATGTTACATTTGACTATGCTAATCTGTCAAGGTTATCATAATTCTGATACCTTCTTACACTTCTTACCTCTGTTTCTGTCATTTCTGCCACAATCTCATCTTCTTTAAAAACTCGGATATCAAAATCCTCAGATCCAACAAGAAGCTGAAAGGAAAAAAATCATACATATTTAGCTCAGCGAGTGAACACAGCAAAATTTCCAAAACTAAAACAAAAAAAATCGCATGATACTTCATATGTTCCTACAGCCACCCAGGAGTTCCAACTTCCCAGCAATGTGATGCTCAGAAAGGTTCCTTCCATTGAGAAGGTTAAGATTCAGTCAGTGAAGAAAAAGTGGTTACTATAGATCCTCCCATGTGGGCTGCACCTCCTACCCAGAACAAGTTCTTTCACCAGGCACCTGAAAATGTGCTTGGTTTGGTGTCTGTCTGCCTGCAGGTGGAAGCCTTGTTTAAAAGCCAGAGCCCAGTATCCGTGGACAAGTGGAGGGTAAGTCAATGCCCAACACAGTACTTCACGGGCCGCTCAAGAAGTTAATTTCTAGAGAAACCATTAGAATAGTTTAAAAAGGCTAAGAGCCAATCTCTAAAACTTTCAGATTCCTGAAAAAGTTGGCTAAAACTGAGAACTAGGTACAATTTAAAAGCATTGGAATCAAGTTATAAGACTGTGAATGTGACTGCGATCCCATCAAATGTTCTGCCTTCTCTCCCTGTCAGGTGTCTTTGAAACATCGTGGTCTTGATCTCTGTATTAGACAAACACAAGTAAATTATTGTTGAAAAGAGAGGAGAAAGATGAATGAGGCCAGTTAGCTCATCATTTAGGCAACAGAGCACCAAAATCCCCTGTGAGAAGCTAACAGCTCTCTCAACACTAATGTCACCGTCATGGGAAAATGTCTGTCCTCAGCTGAGAAGTATACACAAGTGAAGCATCTCCTCCCGCACATACCTCTTTCTTCCCATCACCATCAAAGTCACACAAGGCCAAGGAATGAACATTATCTCCAGTAACCTGAAAATAGAACCAAAATCATTACTATACCATCTTTTTTCACTTAATCCCAAACACAGGAGCTACATGAAAGAGAGGATGATACAAACCACTAATTTAAAACTCTAATTACTCATGTCCTTTTTTTTTTTTTTTTTTGTGGTATGCGGGCCTCTCACTGTTGTGGCCTCTCCCGTTGCGGAGAACAGGCTACAGACGCGCAGGCTCAGCGGCCATGGCTCACGGGCCCAGCTACTCCACGGCATAGGGGATCTTCCCGGACCGGGGCACGAACCCATGTCCCCTGCATCGGCAGGCGGACTCTCAACCACTGCGCCACCAGGGAAGCCCTCATATCCTTTTTTAAAATGTACAGAATTATAAACATTGTTCTATTTTGTTTCTATTATTCATTACAGTTAGTGGTAAAAAACAAACAAGACATAAAGAATATTAAAAGTAAAAATGTTTAAGAGTACTAAAGAGAGTATTTCGTTCTTCATACCGTCCAAAAGAGATCATTTCCTTCATGATCGAAACCCTGCAGAGCACAATTTCCACCAATAATTGCAAGAGGAGAGGAAATGTCTCCCAATGTCCCCAGCACAATTGCATTGGCCCCATCTGCTACCTAAGAAGGGAAAAAAGACAGAAACTCTCAAACACAATGCTGCACGGGCACACTGGAGATAACATATATCCCTTTTATTTAGATACTCAGAGTCGTCTGTCATCATTTCTGAGAAGCCACATGGTCTCCTGAGAGGCAGGCCAGGGCTGTCCACTGAGGACCGCGTCTGTGGCTTATGCGTGCTCATGCAAGGATGAGCACAGACCCAGGATAAACTCAGGCCCTTGGTCTCTCACACTAACCTGCTACGATAACCTACTACAAAATCCCAGGCTCTCTTGGACCACCAGGTTCTAAAGGCCAAATTCCCCAGAGAATCAAGACTTATGCCTTTAAACACCCAAACTTTTGTAACCTATTTTAACTATTTTAGATGGAAATCTTTTTAATACTTATTAATCAGTTCTCTTACTACTGCTCTTTTTAATTGTAAAGTAAATTGTAAAGTACTAAAAACTACAAACACCTATAGACCCACCATCCAGAAATAATAAGTGTCTTGACTTCTTGAATAAAGTACATAAGCACAATTTAATTTATTTTTGGAAGATTCGAGGACATCTTTGTAAACACTGTTTATTGTATAGGAAAATAGTCCTTACTTACATAATCTTTAAGTAGGAAAACTATAAAGAATAGATTGGCTATAAAAGAAAGAAAAGAATTCATAAGCCAAAACTACTAACTGGTCAATCAATCAATCAAGTTAAAAGGTAAAAAAAATAAACTGGGAAAAATAACTGCAATACATAGGACAAAGAGTTAATATTTCTTGTTAATAAGAGAGTTAATACAAAGTAAATAAATAAGAAATGGGTAAACACACCCCAAGCAAAACTAAATAAATAAAATAAACAGGAAATTCACAAGAGAAGAAATACAAATAGCCAACAAGTAGGAAAAAATGTTCATTCTACAATACATCATTTTCCACTTTCCAGATTAGCAAAGATGAGACCTATTGTTCGTTAGGGTGTGATAAAACAAGCACTCTCATATTCTGAGGGGGAGGTGGGGAAACAGTAGTCTTTCCAGAGAGCAGTTTAGCAATATCTAACAAAAATTTCACTTAGAAAAGGTTTTTAACTCAGCAATTGTAAAGCTGAATTCTTGTGATCATTAATTTTATGTGTCAACTTGGCCAGGCCATGGTACCCAGATATTTGGTCAAACATTATTCTAGACATTTTTTAGATGAGATTAACATTTAAATCAGTAGACTCTGAGTAAAGCAGATTACCCTGTAGAATGTGGGTGAGCCTCATCCAATCAGTTGAAGGCCTAAATAGAAAAAAGATTGACCTGCCTTGAGGAAGGAAGGATCCTGCCACCAGACTGCCTTTGGACTTGAGCTTCAGCATCAGCTCTTTCCTCTGTCTCTATCCTGCTGGCATACCCTGCAAATTTTGGACTTGCCAGCCTCCACAAGTGCATGAGCCAATTCCTTAAAATAAATCCATCTCCACTCCCTCTCTCTCTATATATACACATTCTATTGGTTCTGTTTCTCTGAAGAATCCTAATACAGTCCTAAACTCAATTTCAGTCTTATACAAAAATACAACAGTATCTTTGTCACACTGAAATAGGCAAAGATTTCTTAGGACAGAAAGAGCACTAACCATTAAAGAAAAAATTGATCAGCAAGACTTCATCAAAATTGAAAACTTTTGCTCATCAGAAGATACCTACCTATTGGAATGAGCCACGTATTGAGAGAAAATATTTATTTTACATGAATCTGACAGAGAACTTGTACCCAGTATATCCAAAGACCATCTACGAATCAATAATACACCCAAACTACCAATAAAAATAGGCAAAAGACAGATGATTCACAAAAGAAGACATACCAATAAAAAAAAGCACAAGAAAAAGTGTTCTACATCACTGGTCACAAGGAAAATGCAAAATGAAACCACAGTAAGATACTGCTTCACACCTACTAAAATGACTCAAATTACAAAGACTGGCAACACCAAATGCTGACAAGAAATGTGGAGCAAATGGAACTCTCACACATTGCTGATGGAAGTGTAAAACGGTACAACTACTCCTAGGTATTCACCCAAGATGAACTAAAACATATGTCCACAAAAAGACTAGGACAAAAATGTTTACAGCAATTTTATCCATAATTGCCCCAACCTGGAAACAACCCGGATGTCCATGCCACATGTCCATCAACAGAACACTAAACAAATTGTGGCATATTCACACAATGGAATTACTATTCGGCAACAAGAAAGAACTGGTAGGGACTTCCCTGGTTGTCCAGTGGGTAAGATGCCATGCTCCCAATGCAGTGGGCCCGGGTTCGATCCCTGCTTGGGGAACTATAGCACACACGCATGTAGCAACTAAGAGTCAGCATGCCGCAACTGAGAGCCCACATGCTGCAACTAAGAGCCCGCATGCTACAACTAAGACCCGGCGCAGCCACAATAAATATTAAAAAAAAAAAAGAACTACTGCTAAATGCAACAACAAGTATGATTCTCACAGACGTTAAGTGAAAGAAGCCAGACACCAAAGAGTACATTCTGTATGATTCCATTTGTATGAAGTTCAAGAACAGGGAAAACTAGTCTAAGGTGACAGAAATCAAAACAGTGAATATCTATAGGGAATAGGAATTGACTGGAATGGGGCACAGCAAAATTTTCTGAAGTGATGAAAATGTTCTACTGGGTTGGCCAAAAAGTTGTTCGTTCCGGTTTTTCCATAAGATGCTTCCATAACACCCCCGATATATTTTTATTGGGGGGTGTTGATTACAGGGATCAAAACTCATTGAACTGAACACTTAAGGTTTGTGTATCTCACTGTATGTACATTTTACCTCAATTAAAAAATACCAAAGGAAAAAAACTTCATTTCTAAGAACTTACCCTTAGGAAATAATCAGAGAAGTTGGCAAAGATATATGCTTATGAAATTATCAATTGTAATAGAGAAACTATGGAAATAACATAAATATGAAACAATATGGAAAGGGTTAAACAAATTATGATATATTTTAACACAATGAAATACTATAGACCCAATAAGAATAAAGCATAGATATATAGTAACTTCAATATAAAGTTCGATACAGTACACATATTTCTGAATAAAAAGGCCACATATAATATCCAGGGAGTAGAAGCAACCCAAATGTCTATTAAATGATGAATGGATAAATAAAATGTTGTTTATACATACAATGGAAAATAACTCAGCCATAAAAAGAATGAAGTATGATACATGTAACAAAATGTCCAGAATAGGGCTTCCCTGGTGGCGCAGTGGTTAAGAATCCTCCTGCCAATGCAGGGGACACGGGTTTGAGCCCCGGTCCAGGAAGATCCCACATGCCGTGGAGCAACTAAACCCATGCGTCACAATTACTGAGCCTGCGCACCACAACTACTGAAGCCCACGCGCCTAGAGCCCATGCTCCGCAACAAGAGAAGCCACTGCAATGAGAAGCCCATGCACTGCAACGAAGAGTATCCCCCCTTCCCCGCAACTAGAGAAAAGCCTGCGCGCAGCAACGAAGACCCAACACAGCCAAAAATAAATAAATAAATAAATTTATAAAAGAAAATGTCCAGAATAGGCAAATCTATGGAGACAGAAAGTAGACTGGTGGTTGCTTAAGGATGAGAGGTTGGGGGAAAATGGGGAGTGACTACTAATGGGTATGGGTTTTTTCTGGAATAATGAAAATGTTCTATAATTGATTGTGGTGTAGTTACACAACTCTCTGAATAAACCACTGAATTGTATACTTTAAATAGGTGAATTGTATGGTATATGAATTATATCTTAATAAAGCTATTACAGAAAAAAAGTAAAAGGCTACATATATATAGTGTGATCCCATTTTGTAAAAAAAAAAAAAATCACTCACAAATACTTAGTAAAAAGTCGGGATAACTCAATTCAAGAGTTAAGTGCTATTTCCAAATGAAGAAACCATGCGTAATTATTTTCATTTTGCTTCTATATCTTTTCTATAATAAATTTGGATTATCTGAGTATTAAAGTTGCAGTAGCCTGTAGATGGCAGGCTACAGTAAGTGCTCCTCCTAGAAACTACTATACTAAACTTTAATGCAAAGCCACCAGGAGTCCTGTTTGCTGGCTCCCTGGCTGTTGGCAGAACTCTCAATGGCAAATCTTGACAGATGGTAGTAGCACAGATATACCTCCTGAGAGATAAACTGGAGTGTCAAAAAGTGGTTACCAACCATGACCAAATAAATGTCAAGTACACAAAGGAGATGTAAATGGCAAAATCCGCATGTTTTTTTAACTACAACAACCACATAAAAATCCAAAATAAATGTCTGATCTCTTTTAATCATAAAAAAGAAAAAGTGGACACTAATGGGTAACGGAAGTTTTATGGTTATAAAGGGGTATACTTGCCTCTCTGTAGAACAAATCTGAATTATTGTAGACATCATAAGCCAGAAGATTAGTCTGTGTCCCCACTAAAAGAGCATCATAGCCAAGTTCAGGGTTCAATACTCCTGCAGTCAGGCAGCTGACTGCCTGGTTAATGTTGAGAAGTGAAACATCAGACTCCAGGGGGCTCTGGAAGACCCTGGATGCACTGAAATGCTGGCTCCGGGTATGAGGGTTGTGAATAAAAACCTAAAACAAAAACAGTTAATTACATCCCCTTAAAATACCAAAAATGTAAAATTAACATACATCTTTTTAAAAAAGACTCAGGTTATTAACAGATATCAACATTAACAAGAAGTGACTTTAATCATCTACAAAACTTAAAACGCCCATACACAGTTCTGTGCATGGCTGGCTTTCAGTCACTGCAAACTGTGGAAACCCAGTGGTTCTTAGCCTTATAAAGAACAAGGTAATAGCCAAGATCTAGTTGTTGCTTCCCAGGGCAGCTTATATACTACCCACCAGTAGAGTGTTAAAGCACTCTTACAAACCATCCTTTTCCTGGTCAACCTGTAGGAAGCTGCTACCAGCTACCATGTGATTGCTACACACGAAGATCAGAGAAAATAGAATAATAAACACTTCCTTTAGTATCTTCCATCCAAGCACCTAACTAGTTCACTTCCTAACCCTTAAAACTCGTAGGTAGTAGATTTTTCTTACAAACCTAAACTGAGTCACACAAAGCAAGCTTCTTGAAGGCTTTCATAGTCTATACTAGTAAGACAGAATTAAATAATTAGCTCAAAGGTAATGAATTTAGCAGTTTCAGCTGTCATAAACAATCATCTGAGTATCCCTACAAATCTTTAAATTTCCTTGGGCTTCTGTAAAAGGAGGTTTAGACTAACACATGCATTCTCAGATATTGCTCTCAAGACGCGTGGCTGGGTTTGGGGTGGGGGGGATCTTATACATTAGAATGGCTTGTAGCCTCCAAAGGGTCTCTATAAAAACTGATACACTGCACATCTGTGGTATTAAAATTTCATTAGGGAAATTTTAATTTTCTGAAAAAAGCTCCATGGGAGGCAATATGGAAAAAAAGAAAAGGATGAGAAACCGCACTAGAGATGCCTTAAGCCCCTTCTAGTTCTAAAATTTGCTAATGTTAAATGAGCATTTCACCCCTTGGTATAAACCTGTAACCAGGCGAGGCCAGTCTGGTTGCTCCACTCAAACGGCCAATACTCGAGAGACAAGCGTTGGTGGAAAAGGAAACTTTGCTTTACTCAAGAGGCCAGCAACCTGGGAAGATGGTGCACTAATGTCCTAAGACCACCTCCAAGTTGCCAGTTAGGAGACAAAGGTTTTAAAGGTAGTGTGAGGGAGGGATCCGCAGGGTGCATGAGCAGCTCGTGCACAATTCCTGGATTGGTTGGCCACAAGCTGAAGTTTCAAGCATCACCTATCTTCTGGCTTCAACCGGTCTGGGGTCTATGTGCTTGTGATCAGCAGTTTTCATCTGGTAGGAGTCTGCTCCCTGTAAAAACAGCTTAGGAATGTGTGTCAGACTTTTATAGCTTTCAGGGAACTGGGAGCTGGGAGCTCCCCGTGACGCTTTATGGCTGGTTTAGAGTCTAAATTGTTGCCAGTTTCCCAGCTCAACAGCTTGTTTCTCCATCTTCCCATTCCTAATAATTAACTCTTGAGCCAGCCTTCTGAGACTCAGGGCAGGCCTGGGAGACTAAAGCTTTTCTACAAACAAGAGGCAGGTAGAGGACGGGGAGGGGAGGGGTCTGTCCCAGGAAGGCCCCATAGGGTCCAGCTTGGTTACAATGCCTGCTTTTCTTTGATAATCCTCAATCCTGAGGAGGAACAGGTGTGGAACAAGAAAGGCAACAAAGTTTGGGATAGAGAAGTTAATTAGAAACTCAGCAGAGGAACTCAGTTTTAGGAGACTCGGTTTTAAATCCAAGCAGGATTAGTTTTAAATTATTATCTAAACAAGGTAACCTATTCGACAAAAAATAATTTTTAAAAGATTGGTTAGAAACATAGAGATAGTGTGTGTAGCTACTGAATACTGTGTTCATGTTCTCATTTGTGTAATACTTTACAACATGCTTTTATCAACATTACTGCATTTGGTCCTCACAACAACATTTGGTCCTCCTGATATACAGAGGAGGTCAGAAGGGTTAAGGCCCTTTCCCAAGGTCTCACCACTGATAAGTGACAGGGCTAAGATGCAAGCCTGGTGTCTGGCTCCAGTAATCTCTAGCCACATCTTCCTTCCTTTTATAACAGTTCTGAACAAAAGAATTCTTACAAAGTCTTCTAGTAATTAGACAGGCTGAGAAAGAACTGGAGGAAAAATAACCTGTGGACTTCATGTTCACTGTTATTGGGATGAAAAGAGTTTGGAGGTTGCTGTCATGAGCAAGAGTCCCAGGAGTCTGGTTTCTCCCTAGTTCCCCTCCTGCTGTTTGTTCTCTGCATACAGCAATCAGTGCCCTGGAGACTCACCTGTCCCTCAGGCTCAGTCACACAACAAACAGATCACTCCCAGTGCCTTCAGCCAAAGGACTGGCTGAAGTTCACATATCTGTTCTGGCTGAGGGGGTGTTGCTGACAATATAAATTCCAACTAGGCCCTCCAATTCCATGGTGAGAGGAAACCTGTCCCCCGATGAACTAATGTTCATCCTGCAAGAAACCCCTTTTTAAAACATCCTTGCTCAGGTTCAGAGACCAGATCCCAGTAAGTCAGCCCCCCATTCACAACAGAGTCCCACTGAAAATGACAAAATCCTGTTTTTAGAGACACGGAGCCCGACAGTCAAGGAGGGCTTTAGCCTTACCTGCAATGTTTGTTTTTAAAGGAAAATATATTTGTGTATTATTTGGATCATAAAATAGTACCAATTTTTTCTTTAAGTCTAAAGATAAAAGATCAGGTCAGAACTTCAGATTTGTTTTTGAAGTTCTGAATGTAAAGTGTCCAATTACACAGGACACAGGAACTTCTCTCTCTCTCCCTTTTTTTCCCCCCATCTTCAGAAAGAGACTTAGAGTCAAGCGTCCCTGCCTCCCACTCCAGGTCACATTCTAATGAAAGTGCTTCCATAGAAGCCTCTGCCTGATCTTCCCGTTTCCACTCCTATACTCCCCTCCCTGCAGCTCTGTTGCAGCACCAGCCAGTAATCCTTTATCTAAAACATAAACCGAATCCCATCACGTACTTTATTAAAACCAAGGTCTTTACGGTGGCCTACAAGGCCCTATATGATCCAGCTGCTGGCTACCCCACTGCTTCCCTCAATCCATTCCAGCCCCAGCAACTTTCTTGTGTTTCTGGAACACACCAAGTATATCTCTACCTCAGAGCCTTTGTACTTGCTGATACACTTACTCCCCCTATCTGCAGGGCTGGTTTCCTCATTTGCTTCAAACCTCTGATCCACAGTTATCAGGGGCCTATCTGATCACCCTGTCTAAAATAGCAATCTCCCATCACCCCCAACCCCTTACTCTGTTTTTCTCCCATGGAGACAGTGTGTGTGTTTCTGTTAACTATCTGGCTTCCCCTCTCAAAGTAACCTCCAAGGGGATGAGACTTGTCTGTCACCTTCACCCTTGTAACTGCACAGCTAAGAACAGTGCCCAGCACATAGCAAGCCCTCAATAAATCAGGGGCTGAGCTAATATCAATGGGATCTTTTCAACCCACTTATGTGGCTGCTGTGCACCTACAGCAGAACCAATATGAATTCTTGGTATTTGTCAGTGCCTACTAACATCATTGCGTACGAGGCTCTATGCTAAATGCTTTCCTCCGTCACACAACTTAATGAAACTGAATCACTACTTTTTACTTATGTATCCCAAGGCATGGCATATGAGAAAACATACAACATAGGTGGCAGTGTCTCGAAAACTGTAAATCATTATATAAATGTTAGCTTATTAAATCCACACTGGGTCAGAGAACATGCACTCCAATCTCATTTCTACCGCTTTCCAGTTGAACAGCCTCAAACATTGCTTTGAACCTCTCTGAACCATTATTTCTAATCAGTAAAGTGGGAGTAATAAGAAGAAAATAACAGCTAACAGTTAGTGACCACTGCCTATATGCCAAGCGCAGGACATGTATCAGTAGTAACTTACTTAATCCTCTTAGCAACCCTATGCGGTAGATACTAAGTACCTTGCTCAAGGTCATGAACTTAGTAGGTACCGGAGCCACAATCTACGACACCTGTGCTATATGGCAGCGGTTGGCAATTTAGCAAGGATACTGAGATGATTAACGTAATAAGGCTTTGCACCTGTTAGAAGTTATTACGCTTGGCGTCATAGTATTCCACGGTTTGGGGGCATGCCTCCGTCAACACACAGTTTCTTGATTTGCCTTGTCTGCTGTCCTTCTGGACTATAAGCTTTCTGAAAGTCAGGACTCCAACTTTATCTCTGAATCCCCAAGATCTAGCACGAAGGAGGTGTCCAGTAAGTCTGGTGAATGCTGAATGACCATATCTTTTTCATCTCTGTGATTCCCACACCTTGCCCAGCACCCGGCACATAGTAAGCCCCCAAAAGGTACTTAGTAAATAAATTATAGGGAGAGACGTGACTGTACGTGGATAAAGACCGAAAGTGCAATTTTAATCACTTAAATTAAGGGTCTTTGTGATTTCCCCCCCCCTCGCCCCCCGTAAAGTTGTTGGCTCTGAGAGGCAGTCTGAGATAGCAGGAGTTCCAGAGCGAAGGGCAGAGGCCCTGGGCTCTAATCTGGGGTCTGCCATTACTGCTAACCCTAAGCCATTCCCCCTCTGGGGTCTTCTCTTCCGTAAGCTCCCTGTCTGTAGAGAGACACCAACATTGTCCGAGTCTAAGTGCCTGAAGACAAGTTAACTGCTCAGAAAAGCCGTTCTGCGTGATTATTCATGTGTGCGCAGGATGGAGAGCTACGGAGGTTGCCGGGCAACCCTGGCTGGGGGAGGAGCCTGAGAATGAGGAGCTGGACTGCAGGGACCTAGCGGGCAGAGGTCGTGGGGACTCCAGGGGCCCGGGCCCCGTGCGGGTGGGAACTTGGGGGAGCGGTTACCTTGCCTGCTTGGGTAGCGGCCGCCAGGCACGGGTGAGTCCCGTCGTAGCGCCCTACGGCCACCATGCGGGGGCTGATTTTGTGGCGCAGTTTCAGGGTGAACACAGGCAGCAGCATGATGGCGACAGCTCAGGAGAAGAGGGCTAGTGGTCCGATACCGGTGCAGCGAAGCCGGCCTCACCCGCGGCGGCGAAGAAAGCGGGGACCAGGCCGGGCGGGAAACTGAGCGAGACTGAGCTGGACCCCCGGCCACCGGCTTTTTCTGCGGTTGCGCAGGCCCGCCCACCTAGTTCTGCGGCTGCGCGGTCGGGCCTCAGGCGCGGCTGAGGCTGAAGCTGGGTCTCGGTGGTGGAGTCGTGTCTTTTCGCAGCTGTAACTTATCCGCGTTGGATTCGACTCAACTAACAGGTCTGCAGTGGTGGTATCTGAGCCAGCGCACACCTGGGGCTTCTTCTAGCACTACAACCAAGCTGCTGCACCGTTGCAGACTACGCGCACGTCAACCACACTCCAAAGGGTCATTAATTAAAGAAACATGCCTTGAATGACTACTCTTCCCCTTAGTTTAGCTGTTATGTTGATGCCCACAGTAGTTACTAAATATATAGACTCTTTAAAAAAAATGTTTTAAACTCTCACCTTTAAATGGTCCATGCTCCTTTGTAAGATGCTCTATAAATTTTAAATGCGAACACGAAAAATTGAAAAGTCATTAAACTTCTCGACATTCATTCAGATAATTTACGAGGGTTCACTATGTGTCAGGCACTGTTCTAGACAACAGAGGTATGGTAGTTAACATGAGACAAACCTCTGCCCTCCTGGAGCTGACCTCCATTTCGGGGGAGACAAACACTAACTGAGAAATACATGTGGGAGGTCTTTTGGTAGCAAGTGGTAAGGAGGGAAGAGGGATAGAAGTTTGGAGGTAGTGCAGTTTTAAATAAGGTGGTGGGTAAGAGACCTCACTGAGAAAGTCACGTCCAGGCAAGAACTTGAAAGAAGTAAGGGAGTCAGTTTTGAGGAAGAGGGTTCCAGCAGAGGAAATTCAGGTGCAAAGGTACCGAGGGCTCGCTCTGGCTGCCTTCTGGAAATAAACGGTTAGGGATGAGGGACGAGATGAATGGGAAGCAACAGAGGAGACTGAGAAGGAAGCCAAGTGAAGACAGTGTTGCCAGGAGTGTCAGATGCTGTAGGTGGGTTTTGAAAGATGGGTTCTAGAATATTCTTGATATTTGCATTTTGTAATTACAGCCGTACAAATGAGCATCTTTTTTCAAGCGTACTGGGGGTGGTCTGTGACTAGTTGTATTCTCTTCTGGAGATAATGTCAAAAGACTAAATTTGGGCTTCCCTGGTGGCGCAGTGGTTAAGAATCCGCCTGCCAATGCAGGAGACACAGGTTCGAGCCCTGGTCCGGGAAGATCCCACATGCCACGGAGCAACTAAGCCCGTGCACCACAACTATTGAGCCTGTGCTCTAGAGCCTGCAAGCCACAACTACTGAAGCCCACGTGCCACAACTACTGAAGCCCGCGTGCCACAACTACTGAAGCCCGCATGCCTGGAGCCTGTGCTCCACAACAAGAGAGGCCACCGCACTGAGAGGCCCGCGCGCCACAGCAAGGAGTGGCCCCCACTCACTGCAACTGGAGAGAGCCCGCACACAGCAATGAAGACCCAATGCAGCCAAAAATAAAATAAATAAATTCAATAAGTAAATTTATAAAAGACTAAATTTGAGGGCCTCGATGGAATGTAAGGCCTGAGCCAATAGCCCGATAAACCCCGTCTGATAGGCCCTGCCTCTGACTTTTCCCAGCTCCTTTCTGCCCCAGTGTCTCTGCTTCACTGCCTAGACCCCACAGTCCTGTAGCACTTACCCAACCAGCCCTGTAATGGAAATTGCCCTGGGTCTGTCCTCCTGCCTTTTACCATTAGAACTTTGTGAGGTACCCCTCCCCTCAGCCCCTAGACTCTGCCTCCAGGGAGGCATCAGCTCACTGAATCCACTCCATTTTGCTAATAGCTGATCACAAGGCTGACAGGCCACCCCTCCCAGGAACAGCTTATAAGGAATAAATCTCTAATAAAGGTCGTCTCACAGTCTTCATTTTTCTGACAAACATGTATTGCAGGTCTCTGTGTGCTAGTCAGTGTTCAAGTAGTTAGGGACACCACGGTATACAAGGAATACGTAATCTGTGCCCTCATGGAATTTACGTCTAAGAGTGCATTCATTTGCTAATACACCACCATAACAAAATACCACAAACTGGGTAGCTTAAACACAGAAATTTATGCAATCACAGTTGTAGAGGCTGGAAGTCCAAGATCAAGATGCCGAAACAATTGATTTCTCCTGAAACCTCTCTCCTTGGCTTGCTGCCTCGTCCCATGGTTGTCCCTCTGTGCATGCACCCTTCTCTGTGTGTCCAAATTTCCTCTTCTGGTAAGGACACCAGTCTGATTGGATCAGGGCCTGCCCTAAGGGCCTCATTTTAGCGTAATCACCTCTTTAAAGGTCCTAACTCCAGATAGGCGCGTTCTGAGTACTGGGTGTTAGGACTTCAACAAATGAATTTGGATGGAGGGGTACACAATTCAGCCTGTATCGAGGGGACAGGGAGAAACAGACACTGAACAGGAAAGCAAATAAGATCACTTTCTCTGATAAGGCTGATGTGCTGAGGCTCAGAAAAGGCTTTTCAGAGGAAGTGACATTTGAACCAAGAGCTTTATGACAAGAAAGTGTCAGCCATTAGAAGATATGAGGGAAGGGCATTCCAGACAGAGGGAACAGCAAGAGCAAAGGCCCAGGCTGGGCATGTTTGAAGATCAGGAAGAAGACAAGGTGGCGGGAGCCTAGCGAGTGAGAAAGAGAGGCCAGGAGGGGCCACAACACACAGGACTATAAGCCACACCAAGGAGCTTGGGTTTTAGTCTCTAGCAGGCAGACAAGTCCATGGCCTGCTGGATATCCACGTAAGGCTGGTCTTGGCCTCCATCCACCCGGTGAAGCCTCGCTCACTCAGTGTACTGCCTTGGGGGCCTGCAACTTTGCTTTTGCTCTTCCCAACAGGACAGTACCAGCAGCAGTGGCAGCCATCACTGACATTTAATGAGCATTTTCTAGGTGCCATTCTGAGTACTTTATACGGATCATCTCTCTTAATCCTCCCTATGAGGCAGATACCACTGTTATCCCGTTTGACAGATGACAAAACCTTCCCAGAGTCACCTCCTCCCTTCATAACTCTTCACTGGTTCCCCATTTGCGGCCAAAGTAAGTTGAAGCCCTTTGACAGATTACACAAAGATCTCCAAGTTCTGACCACTGCTGGCCGCTGCAGCCTCTGCATTTGCTGCCTCCTGCCTCAAGCCCAGTCCCTTCTCAGCTGCTTTCTTAGCCTCTCTGCCTTTGCTCACACTAGCCCTCTGCCTGGAATGTCCTCACCCTCACCTCATAGGTTGGACAGCACCACTCCAGGGAGTCATGTCTGATGGTCTCTCTTACAGCAGCTACCACACTTGGGAGGTAGCCTCCCTTCCTCTCTGTGCTTTCATGGGTCCCCCAGCAGTCATATCATTCGCCATATTGGGGGTATTTGAGTCTTTGCATCACAACCCTAATTAGGAACAGCAATGGATTCCCCAGAAGTGTAGAGAATCCCTATCCTCCCTGCCAAGCGCTGATCAGGGCAGGGACTTGGAGGCCTTCCAACCATGGCCAGGAGAGGCTGGCCTAACAGTCTTCTCTACCTCTCACCACCCATTAGGAATCACTGGCTTTTCAGAGGGGACACATCTTCACATCAGGGAGATCTGAGGCTCCTGAGAACCCAAGACTTGGAGGGGAGGAGCTTGTGGGCTCCAGGTTGGCAGCATTCCATAGCAGGTGAGCCCACAAGCCTTGAGAACCTGCAGACCTGGCTTTAAATTCCTCCTCGGTCAATCACTAGTTGAGACTGGGGCCCATCATTTAGTCCTCACGCCCACACGTATTGAGTGCCTTCTCTGTGCCGGGCACTGGACACACTAACTCACTGAATCCTCGCAGCCACCCTGTGAGGGAGATTCTGTCATCATCCCATTGTACAAGAGAGGAAACTGAGTCACGGGCCGTTTTATAACCTCAGTCCAAGGTCACACAGCTGGGAAGTGGCAGAACCAGGAGGGCTCGCCCAGGTGGTCTGGGCTCCAGAGCCTGAGCCGCTAACCACTGCACGTCCTGTCTCCTTCAGTCAACACCCCAAGCACCAGTGTCTCTTCTAGAAAAGAGAAAGATTAATAGCACTACTTCTGGGGAATGTTGCTGTGAGAATTAGACCAACGAATATAAATAAACGACTTGAGGCAACGCCTGGCACTTAATAAGGGACCCCATAAATGGTTATTATCGTCGTTATTATCAGGTTATTATCATTACCTATAGCTGAAAAGGCTGCTTTTGACTTGTTAGGGCTGCTATTGTAATAAAGTTGGTGTCTTTTTTCTTTTCTTTCTTCTTTTTTTTTTTTTTTTAGCAGGTAGCTTTGTTCCAAATATCCTCTCAGCACTGGGGTTAGAAAAGCCGACCTCACTAGTCAAGGTCTGGTGGACCTAGTTGAGACCAAGAATTCAGATCCTGACTTACAGGGGCCATGCCTGCCACCTGCCTCTATCTCTGTGTCCTCACCTCGCCTATACAAAGCACCCACACTAGAGGGTGTGCAGGTGTAAAGAACGGAGGCTCTCACACATTAGGACTCAGGATTAAAGGCCTAGACAGAAGCGGGGTGAGAGGGCCCCCAGGACCTGTGGCCTCCACTAGTCTAGTCACAGGGTTGACGTCTGGGAAGTGGACTGGGGCAGGGGAGCAGCTGGAGAAGAATTTTTGCCTTTACCTTTACGCACTGTGGTGTTGGCTGTTTTTATAGTGAGTTTGGTTTACTTTTGTAATTAACACATAAGCACAACTTGAAAATAAAGGAGTGTGAGGGTGGGGACTGTCTGTGAACTTCAGAGATCCACAGCCTCTCCCCACCCATTGCCCCAGAACCTGCCGATAAGGGACCCCAGCTTTAAGTTTCCCCAAACTTAAAGCGAGTGACCATTAGGCCATGGAGGGGCAGGGGCTGGGGACCACTGGGCAGAGCAGACGGCACAGAGCCTGGCTCTGTGAGAACGGTTCACAAGTAGCCCTCCCGGACGCTCCATCCTTCAATCTTTCATCACATGACTCCCTGGTGACTCTGGGATGCGTCTGCTGGGGGCCGTGAAGGTGAAGCCGTTCATGTTGGTCTCTTCTGTCAGCCCATTTCACACATGTGAAATGAGGAGTAGAAGACTCATCACATGCAAAGCCACTTCACAGCATGTCACTTATACAAAACAGGAACAGCTAACCTCTGGTCAGCAGACAGGGAAAAGCTAAATAGTAATAATAGGAGCTAACATCTGCTGGACGCTTACTATGTGTCAGACTCTAAATTATTTACTTGTATTTTTATCTCACTTAATCCTCATAATAACTCTATGAGAGAGGTAATATTATTATCCCCATTTTACAGTTTGCACAGACTAATTTCAACTCCAATTTTCCTCTACTCCCCACCTTATTCCACCCCAACCTGCACATTTCACTGAACTGGTAGGAAATGCCATCCATCAGTGTTAGGTACCCCCCCATCACCCACTTTACCACACCCCAACCTCAGAGACCCATCAGAACTAGGGAGGCCTACTGATGCCAGAAAATGGGGGGAGGGGTCTCCGACCCCCAGTCTCCTGTGGTTGCTGCCGATATCCTTGTCCAAGGTCTCAGTGGTTTCTTGTTATGGGGGGTTCTCTGATACTTCCATAGGACTTGAAACGTCTTGGAGAGGCCAAAAATCCCAGCGCCCAGGGTCCCATATCCCTCGAAGCATCATTGCCTTCTTCTTGGGGCTCTTGCCACATCCCCAGGTGAGGCCGGGGTCCACAATGGTGCTCAGATGCTTGTAGCTTAAGTCTGTGAATAACCTCAGGAAGAGATGCTGAAAGTCAGACTAAGTGAGAAACACATATTAAAATGGAACATTTTCATCAAAATTCATCAGCTGTCCACTTAAAATAAGTAATTTTATGGTATGTGAATTATGCCTCTAGGAAGTAGATTTTTTTTTTTACGTTTTGAAATCAAAATATAAGATCATGTCACTCCCTTACATAAAATCCTCCAACGGCTTCCCATTAAAAGTTGAACAAAATCCAAACTTTTAACTTGGCCTACAGAACTCTGGCGTCTGTGAATCATCCCAACACACCTCATGGGCTTTTTTTTTTTTTTTTTTTTTTTTTTTTTGCGGTACGCGGGCCTCTCACTGTTGTGGCCTCTCCCGCTGCGGAGCACAGGCTCCGGACGCGCAGGCTCAGCGGCCATGGCTCACGGGCCCAGCCGCTCCGCGGCATGTGGTATCTTCCCAGACCGGGGCACGAACCCGTGTCCCCTGCATCGGCAGGCGGACTCTCAACCACTGTGCCACCAGGGAAGCCCCCTCATGGGCTTTTGCACTTACAGTTCCCTCTGCCTGGAACGCTCAGCCCCCAGAGCTTGTCAAGCCTGGCTCCTATGTGTCAATCAGATCTCAGCTCAAAGCTCCCCTCCTCAGAGAGACCTGCCCAGTGCCCCAGCCCTCGCTTGCTCCATCTCTCTCACTCTCACATCATTCTGCTTTATTTTCTTCAAAGTGTTTCTCTCTTTCTGAGATGATCTTCTTTATTTATTTCTTTACTTGTTTTTTTTGTCTCTCCACACTAGAATTCAAGTGTCTTGCCCACTTTTGGTAGGGGAGCCCAGTACCTCCCGACCCCCACCTCAAGAGAAAGAAAGAGAAATCAGGCAGATGGAGGTCAGTGTATTACTTTTTCCTTTGTGAGAAGTGATAATGGAGGGACTTCCCTGGTGGCACAGTGGTTAAGAATCCGCCTGCCAATGCGGGGGACACAGGTTCAATCCCTGGTCCGGGAGTATCCCACAGGCCGCGGAGCAACTAAGCCCGAGTGCCACAACTACTGAGCCTGAGCTCTAGAGCCCTCGAGCCACAACTACTGAGCCTGCGTGCCACAACTACTGAAGCCTGCGCACCTAGAGCCCATGCTCCACAACAAAGAGTAGCCCCCACTCGCCGCAATTAGAGAAAGCCCATGCGCAGCAATGAAGACCCAACACAGCCAAAAATAAATAAATAAATTTATTAAGAAAAAAAAAAAGAAATGATAATGGAGAATGTGACTTCTATTTGCCAGAAAATAGGCTTCCTAATCCTGAACACCAGAATCAGGAGATTTGTTCATCACTGGAAAACTACAGGCCAAGTCCTGGGAGGCAAGCCTCTTTCACCACCCTTGGGGGAATAGGCAGGCCAGCTCCCGGGGGGCGGCTGAGCTGCACACCCCAGGAGACAGGGCAGAGCAGCAGGAACAAAAGACACCAGGACTGTCATGCAATGTTCTTGCTGCCTCCGCAAAGGATACTCCAGCCTAACGTCGTCCAAGTGTCTTCAACAGTTCCTGGCACATGATGGATAATATTTGGTGAATGAATGATGTCAATACGAATATGTCAACATTCACGTCTTAAATAACTCACTTGTCAGGACTTACTAAACCACCTTACAGTTCCTTCCACCCGGAATGCTCAGCCCCCAAAGCATTTCAAGCCTGACTCCCATGTGTCAATCAGATCTCAGCTCAATGCTTCCCTCCTCAGAGAGGCCTGCCCGGAGCCCCCATCTCTTTCTCTCATGACCCTGGTCCACTCTGTAGGACCGGCCGACATAACTTCAACCCACTGAAAATTTCAAAGCAGATTGTATGGTTTTGTATTACCGGGAATTGAGAAGTGACGCCTCTTCCTTTTTCTTATTTTGTGCCATGACACCCACAAGACCATGCTTGACATTCTGGGCATTATCTGAGCACGATTCATGATTCTGGGTGAGCCAGAGGCTCCTGAAGCGAAGAAGGGAAGCCATGAGGGAATGATTACCATTTGCACACATATGGGGACCAGAGTTATTATTTTGTAGAGAAACAACAATAAAGCAATGCTTTAATGCATCACATTCTCAGTTATTCAAAGACTTAGTAAGTTACATTTAAAGACCCTTTAAGAAAGTAAAGAAAAAAAAAAAAGAAAGTAAAGATTTTTGTCTAGCAGGATTCAAATATTATAACAGCCTTGTCAAACAATTCGCTCAAAGAAACAGATTTTGATTAATTTTTGTTGATGTTCTTCTAATACTCTCTGGCTTTAAGCATAAGCTCCTGATTTTGAAATCCTTATGTAACTTACATGAGTTGTGATTTTTTTTTTAATCTGCTAATCTACTCTCCTTAATCTTTTTGTTGTTGTGATTGATGAAAAACTACTCCCACTCTCATCTCCACCTGCCAAGCCCATGGTGGTAAATGGTATTGATTGATGGGGAGGCGTGACCAGAGGTGAGCTGACAGTGACAAGTCAGCTCTGCCAGGGCAACGAAGACCCAAGAGTCTTCAAGTTACTTTGAAATTAGAGGAGGCCACACAGGATGCAGGAAGCCCAGAATCCAAGGAGCAGAGGAAGCGGCCCAGACCACCCCCAGGGTTCAGATCAAAGCTGATAGCTGGAGTCTGTCACAGTTTCCAAGGAGTGTGCTCTTTATAGCCTCCTGGAGCCATACATGGGTGTGGGCATGGGTGTGGGCACTGGACGCTGGCTAAGGCTTGTCTCAGCTTTCATAACCACCTATTTGGGCAGGAAGACAACCTCTGGGGCAACTGGTCTGGAAAGTTTGAGTTTTTCTACCTTCTTAGGAGCTCCTGTAGCTGAAAGCAGTGTGCAGCCTTGCAGATCTGAGCATTCTTTTTTTAAATATTTATTTATTTATTTGGCTGCGTCAGGTCTTAGCTGCGGCAGGTGGGATCTTTCCTTGTGGCGCGCAGCCTTCTCTCTAGTTGTGGTGCGCGGGCTCCAGAGTGTGCGCGGGCTAGTAGTTGCAGCACGCAGGCTTAGTTGCCCCACGGCAAGTGGGATCCTAGTTCCCCGACCAGGGATCAAACCCGCGTCCCCTGCGTTGGCAGGTGGATTCTGAACCACTGGACCACCAGGGAAGACCCCATATCTGAGCATTCTATCTTCAGGGAGCAGAGCAAGCTGAAGGGAACTCCAAGTTCCATTTTTACAATCATGGCATTTCCCAGTAGGAAGAGGCCAGAGAGATTGCCAGCCCGGGCTTCTAACTAAGGCAAGAATCACCATCCAGCCCCTATTTGAATACTTCCCGTGATTGAAGGGCTTATGACTCACATGGAAGCCATTACATTTGAACACGTTTCTCAGAAATCTCTTACTTATATTGGGTCATGTATCCGTCTCTCTATAGAAATAGACAGATTGACCTCATCACTATACCCATGTGGGACCCTCAGGTGTTTGAAGATTTATCATCTTCCCTCCATGGCTTCTTTATGCTGAACACCCCCAGGTGGATCCTTCAAGGGTCTGGGAGTTTGGGGGGGATGAAATTCCTAGTTCCTTTACCTACCTGGACACACTTAACCATTACTTCTTCCTTAAGGAGGCTGCTTTGAGAGGAACTTTAAAGCAGATGTGACATATTGTGAACCCTCTCCTCCTACACACACAGACGTCCTTTCCCTCCACGTGCCTCAAGCTCCCAGGGACAAGGCCAAGGTGATGACAGCAGTACCACACAGAGAACAGGGGTGTCAGGCAGCCGTGAAATTCTCCAACAGCAACACCAGGAAATAAAGATCAGGGCTATTTTTTTGAAAAACAGACAAAAGCAAATGACCAGAGTGCTAAGGCTTGATGGGTCCCTGCAAGACACAGAAGACATGCTCAGCTGGGATGGTGAGAAACTGAATGACGGTGTGGGCAGGACTTGGGAAACCAACACGGGAAAAGGAGGCACCTGTTATGGGCTGAATTGTATCCTCCCTGCCCCACCAAAAAAGGTATGTTGGATTTCTAACCCCCAGTGCCTCAGAATGTGACCTTATTTGGAGCTGGGGTCTTTGCATAGATCATCAAATTAAAAGAGGTCATTAGGGGCTTCCCTGGTGTCGCAGTGGTTGAGAGTCCGCCTGCCGATGCAGGGGACGCGGGTTTGTGCCCCGGTCCGGGAAGATCCCACATGCTGCGGAGCGGCTGGGCCCGTGAGCCATGGCCGCTGAGCCTGCGCGTCCGGAGCCTGTTCTCCACAACGGTAGAGGCCACAACAGTGAGAGGCCCGCGTACCGCAAAAAAAAAAAAAAGAGGTCATTAGGATATCATAATACAGTATGACTAGTGTCCTAGGAAGAGGGGGAAATGTGGACACAGACACATCCAGAGAGACGCCATGTGAAGGTGAAGGCAGAGATCAGGATGATGCTTCTACAAACCAAGAGGCACCAAAACTGGGCAGCAAACCACCAGAAACTAGGAGAGAAGCAGGGAACAGATGCCTCTCTCAGACCTCAGAAGGAACCAACCCCGCCAACACCTCAGTCCCAGACTTCTAGCCTCCAGAACTATGAGACAATATGTTTCAGTTGTTTAAGCCCCCCAGTTTGTGGTACTTTGTTACGGCAGCCCTGGAAAATGAATACACCACCTCTAGGCCTAAAGACACAAGGGAAGGAAACTACGTCTCAGGAGCCCAGTTGAGGGTGCGCCTGGCAGGAGCTGTATTCATAGAGATGGCAATGCCATCAGGGAGCCAAGCAATAAAGAGCCCCACTGCTCTCGCCCCATCCACCAAGTCTCCTGCAGCGCCTAAGCCAGTGGAAGCCCTCGGGTAAGGGCGGTGGGAGATACACATGGAGAATCCACCTACCGGGGGGCGTTGTCCACACTTCTCTTGGGACCTATCTATGTGGGATCCTCAGCTCATAGAGCAGGAAGGGAACTCAGGGGCACCTAATCCAACGCTTTTATTTGACCCCCAAGGAAACCAAGTCCCAAAGAGGGGTGTAGCAATGCTGCCAATTAAATGCAAAGACTAAAATTCAACCCTCTGGATTCTGAGTCATGCAGTCCTTCTGAATATCAGGGCTGCTTTTGGTTTTATTGCTGTTGTCTTGTCCTTTGACTCGCATACCCTAACCTCTTTAGCACAATGTCTTTTTAAAAATGCTTATTTCTGATTTGAATATGTAATACTTTGATATCATAACAAATTAAAATCTATCAAAGTATATGCAGAAAGACGTGGACAAATTGGAATCCTTGTGCACTGCTGATAGAAATGTAAAGTGATGTAGCCACTATGGAAAACAGTTTGACGATTCCTCAAAAAATTAATCATAGAATTACCATATGATCCAGCAATTCCTCCCCTAGGTATATATCCAAAAGGTTTGAAAACAGGTACTTAAACATGAACGTTCATGTTTAATAGCAGTATTATTCACAATAGCCGAAAGTGGCAACAACCCAAGTGTCTACCAATAGATGAATGCATAACTAAGATGTGATAAGTATGGCTATATGCGATAATATACGTCTGAACATTATTCGGCCATAAAAAAGAATGAAGTACCGAAACATGCTACAACATGGAGGAACCCTGAAGACATTATGCTAAGTGAAATAAGCCAGACCCAAAAAGACAAATATTATATGATTCCATTTACATAAGGTACTAGAATAGACAGATTCATAAAGAAAGTATAATAGAATAAAGGTTACCAGGGGCTGGAGGGGAGGAAAGAATGAGGAGTTAGTGTTTATTTATTTATTTTTTAAATTAACACTTTTGCTCTTTATTTTTTTAATTTTATTTTCTTTATTATTTATTTATTTATTTTGGCTGCACCAGGTCTTAGTTGTGGCACATGGGATCTTTAGTTGCAGCATGCGGGCTTCTTAGTTGCTACACGCGGACTCTTAGTTGCAGCATGCATGTGTGATCTAGTTCCCCAACCAGGGATCGAACTCAGACCCCCTGCATTGGGAGCACAGAGTCTTAACTGCTGGACCACCAGGGAAGTCCCGGGGAGTTAAGAGTTTAATGGGTATAGTTTCTCTTTGGAATGATGAAAAAGCTCTTAAAAAGTGGTGAGAATTACATAGCACCGTGAATGTGCTTAATGCTACTGAATTGTATGCTAAAAATGATAACATTTATGTTATGTATATTTTACCATAATAAAAAATATATATATTTTTTTAAAATGTCATACAATAAAAGGAAGTCCCCCTCCCACCCCCCATCCTCGCCACCAAAATCCACTCCCTGGAGACCTCCCTGAGACCAATTTCCTGGGGCTCCTGAAGAGGGTCTGTGACTACATAGCTAAGTCCTCTCTTCCTATGTATACCCCTCTCCCTAGCTTTTGTTTTCTCCATAAATGGTAGCATACTAGACTCAGGGTTTTATATTTTGCTCTTTGCACTTAACAATATGCTTTGGAGAGCATCCTCATTTTCCTTTTAAGACCACAGAGGGTATTCCTGTGCAAGTCCTTTTACACAGAAAGTGTTCACATAACATTTGAAGAGGACAACATTTGCGTTTTAATAAGGCACAATGTCTTCACTCCAGAGAATGAATTAGGAATGAGAGAATTTGAGAAACCTGCTGAGCATATAATGAGAGGTGAGGATATAGTCTTTTCAGTTCAGCTTAACAAATATTTATGGGGAATTCCCTGATGGTCCAGTAGTTAGGACTCCACGCTTTCACTGCCAAGGGCCTGGGTTCAAACCCTGACCGGGGAACTAAGGTCCTGCATGCCACGCAGCGCAGCCAAAAAAACCTTCCCCCCGCAAAAAAACAAACAAACAAAAAACCCCACAAATATTTGTGGAGGCCACACCAGGAAAAAGGTCCTTTATGAGATGCTGGTATAATAATAGTCAACAGCTATGAAACTCCTAACATGTGGCAGCTTCTGTCCTACACACATTAACTTATCTAATCCTCAACCTTATGATGTAGGTGCTATTATCAATGATTTCCATCTTTCAGGTCAGTACTCCCAGGCATGAAGAGGTAAGTGACTTGCCTAAGATCACATAGCTAATGAAAGACAGAACTGGGACTGCACCCACAGAGTGGGCTCTAGGGCCCTTGTTCTTGTTCACTACGGCCCGCTGCCCTGCTGCCTCTCAGGCACTCAAACATTTATGGAATTTCTCGCCAGGCCCTGGGCTTCCTCCCCAGAGAGATATAATGATGCCTTTGACGAAAGCCCCAAGCTCAGAGAGTTAATTGAAACAGGGGCACAGTTCACCCTAATGCAAAACAGAGAACTAATCGGTGTTAAAAGAGAAGAACCTATGGAATGTTCTGGAAGTTAGAGGGGGGATGATGAGGAACCTTGAAATGCCCCATGAAGGAAGTGGTGTCTGGCTATGAAAGGAAGCAATGTTTATGGAGCAGCTGTCCCACACCAGATGCTTGATACGCTGAGTGCTTCCAACAACCTTACTATCACCCGCATTTCATAGGTGAAAAAACCTGAGGCTCCCAGAGATGCTTTAAAGGGGTGAAGGGACTTCCCTGGCTGTCCAGTGGTTAAGACTCCGCGATTCCAATGCAGGGGGCACAGGTTCAATCCCTGGTGGGGGAACTAAGATCCCACATGCCGTGCAGTGCAGCCAAATAATTTAAATAAATAAATACTTAGAGGAGCTGACTGTTTGGGGATTTTCTTCCAAGGTGATAAATATTATTTTTGAAACAGTGGGGGTGAAGCCAGGATCCTCTCCCAGGCTGGTCTCTGGGGTGGGGTCTGGCCACCAGCCTGGTAGGGTGTTCCCGATGCCACTGACATCAGCCCTCCTCTGTAGGGCTATGTGGGATCTTGAGTCAGCTTGGTGTGAATCACAGCCAATTAACAAGCCAAAAGCAATTTGAAGATGACATTGCCCGAACGAAGGGCTGGTTCCCACAGTGCAGAGACGGTCTGGGGGGAGGCTGCGGTGATGACAATGCAGGAACAGGGTAGGGTTTCCTAGTCAGAGCAGCCTTGAGCCAGGAGGCTCAGCTTCCAGGCTGTTCCCCAAATTTTCTTCTATGGCCCCAGAGGTAGCCACAATCTAAGGCAGAGTCGTCCAAACTTCAGTCTTCCGTGAATACTCCCCCCAAATTTTGCCATAACTGCATTCTGCCTGTGCTATAATTTACTTAGTCTTTCCATTACATTGATTCAGTTAAAAATTACTCATCCTGGGACTTCCTTGGTGGCGCAGGAAGTCTTATCCAGGCTCCGCGCCCCCAGTGCAGGGGGCCCAGGTTCGATCCCTGGTCAGGGAACTAGATGCCACATGCATGCTGCAACTGAGAGTTCACATGTCACAACTAAGGAGACTGCGTGTCGCGACTAAGGAGCCGGTGAGCCGAAACTAAGAAGCCCACCTGCCACAACTAAGACCCGGTGCACAGTGGTAGCCAAGAGCTGCTTGTCCGCTCTGCATGGCTAGGTCTGGAACAAGGAGGCTCAGACTGCAGCTTCCTGGTCTCCTGTGCTTGAGCTCTGGTTCCAGGGCCAGTGCTGCCAACCTTTGCCTAGATCCTGAGGGGCACAGAACCGTCGCGGTCTGCCCGGCGTGGTGTGTCTTGGTGTGGCTTTTCAGCATTGTGCAGCCCAACTGGATCTGACCCTCCAGGTGACAATGACACACACATAGCCCTAGCAGTTCGCAAGTTGGGAGAGGGGTATAGGTTTAAATGCAGGTGGTTTGAAGGAGAGATGTTTAATAAAGGCTTTGATTTAATCTTGAAAATAAAAGACCCGGAGCAACCTAATTAATTAATTATTCATCCTAAGCACAAACCTTGTGCAATTACAAATTCCATGTGTTCGTTGCATTTCTTTCTAATACGCATTAATGTCAATTAAAACTACTAAAACAACGACGTTTTTCAGCACACCATCTTAAAGCCTCTCCCTTTCGGGAACCCCAGGCTAGAGCACCACTCTCCCTGGTGAGCAGAGGATTCACTAACCCCACTCCTCCTCTTGCTCCATGACCTTGAGCAAGTCCCTGTGATTTCTCTGGGCCTCCGTTTCCCCATCTCCAGGTTCCTAATAGCTCTTACATCATGAGGTGGTGAAATGCACGGATTCAAGCCCGGGTTAGAATTCCTGCCTTCCCTTTCTTGGCAGTGTGACTCCAGGCAAGTCACTAAACTCACCTCTGGCTCAGTTGCACCATCTGTGAAATGGGGACTACTGCACAGGGCTGTTGAGGGACCTTCTCTAAGGACCCTACTCTGACCACCTTATTGTATATGCCACGTGTCCCCTGCCCCCAGCAACTCCTGATCCCTCTTATTCTTCTCTACTTGTCCTTTTCTCCATAGCAGTTATTACCTCCGAACAAACTGTAGGATCGATTGATTGATTACGTTTATTCGCACGTGGGATCTTAGTTCCCTGACCGGGAATCCAACCCATGCCCCCTGCAGTGGAAGGGCAGGGTCTTAACCACCGGACTGCCAGGGAAGTCCCATGTTTATTTTCCTCCTGCTTTTCCCTGAGAATGTAAATTCCCTGAGAGATGGAATATTCATCAGTTTTGTTCACTGATATATCCCAAGCACCTAGACATGCATGTGCTTTTTAAATTTGGGGAGCTATTATGATTATCCTGCAGTTTGCATGTCACCATCCATGACAGAGCACACCTGTTTCCTCACTGCCCTCCCACACAGCATACTTCACATTTTGGGATCCCTGCCAATCAGATAGTTTTTTTTTTAAAAAAATGTTATCTGGTTGTAGTTTGAATTTGCATTTCTATTAGTATAAGTGTAGATGAGTATCTTAGCATTTGCTCCAAGAGCCATTTGTATTATTTTTTCTATATTTGTACGAATGGTCTAAGTTTTCTCACACAGATCCAGCCCTCCCCCAGGGAAACCCAGGCTGAGCCCTCTTTGGACCCCTCAGAGGACTGAAAAGAAGAGAACCCATATCTTCTGGTACGTCCAGATCACAGTCATGCTCAATGACTCAAGTCTCCTTTTGGGTTTTCTAGCTGTAAACCAAGGGTGATAATTTACCACGGGTACCAGGAAGGTGACTCAGCCCAGGCCGAGGGCAGCCCCCAGCTCTCCAACCAGCAGGCTGCAGGTGCCTGTCCCACTGGCAGGCCTGTCCTCGGACTCTGCAGCACTCCTGCCGCTTACCCCAAGAAACAGAACTTCTTAGTCCTTCTGGGTTTCTATTTTCTCCCCACGTCTTTAGAAAGCTGTGGTGGGAACAGAACACTGCATTCAAAGGAGGCCCTGAATTGCCCTTTTGTGCTGCATCAATTCCAGGAACCAGCTCAGTATTCTCTGAAAGAGAAAAGACTTGGACAGAAGCTGGCATCCTAAGAACCCTGGAGGCCAGGTCATCATTAATGAGCCACTGGCATCTTTGCCTCCTTAATATGCAAACAGAGCTTCTGCTCCTCGAGCTCCCACCCAACCCAGCTCTGTGCAGATGTTGATTTTAGAGGGGGATTGTTTTCCCTCCAGCATTTGCAAGGAGAGTTCCACAGACCAGGGCTTTTTCTACCTGGGGACGTGGCTGAGGGTGGTTATTTCCAGGTGTCAGTCATTATCTTGACCATGCACACATGGTGGACAAAGCCCGGGGTTCCGAACAGATAGACAGGGGTTCAAATCCTTGCTCTGCCCCTTCCTGGCTGGATGACCTTGGCGGATGACCTCTCTGAGCAAGTGTGTTTTCATCCCCATATGCATCTACAATATAGTACCTACTTAGCAGGTGAGATGCTGGTGTCTTGGTTCGAAGAAAAGATGCAGAAAGGGTGTTTGGAGATCACAGAAGAGGTATTCATTGGCCAGGCTTTCCTCGAAGGAGATGAGACCAAGGGAGTAACCACTGAGTTCTGGAACGATACAATCAAATCCTATTTTTTGGGGGGCTGAAACTCATCAACTTCTTATAACCCTATTATTCTCAAGGTAAAAAAAAAAAAAAAAATCCTTGCCCTGCCTCCTAAGACCCATGTAAGCTGGACCCTGTACCCTCCTAACCACCAATCCACCACTTGGCCTTGGGCTTTGAGGTCCCAGAAGTGTGGGCCTCAATTCAGGTCTAGGAAAATTTAGAGCACCCTCACCCCTCCTCCAGCCTCCTGATCCTGGAAGCTCCCTCGACCTGGAATATTGCCCCACTCTTGTCTCCACTCTGGCTAACCCTTGTTCAACACTCAGCTTTCAACTGAAGCATCACTCATTTGGGATCAGGGGTGGGGTTCCTGAAACCCAGAGTGGATTATTGGCTCCTTAGACCCCCTGCAATTTCCATCTTGTAACGTGCACTGCATACGTCATTTCTGACTCTCCGTTTTCCTTGCTGGGCTGCAAGTTCCGCGAGGCTGCATTCCTAGAGCCGACACTGTGACTCCCTGTGACTGGACCCACTGAGTCTCTGGGCAAGGACAGAAAGGGAACGGAAGGGAGGGAAGGAAAGGACAGGCTGGTGGGGAAGACAGGGAGGTACTGGGGGTTCCCTGGAATCCCACAGCATTGCTATCTGGGGAAGGCCTGGAGATGGGGCGGGTGGATACACAACTTGGTGGCACGTTAAGGAACAGTCCCATTCTGAACTTTGGTGGGTATTTCACCCTTGGAAGCTTCAAAGTCATTTTCAAACCCTAATTACCCCACACATTAGAGCCCCAGGGAGCCACCAAACTTGGCCTCAATCCTCCCATTTGCAAATTAGAAAAACTGAGCCTCACAGTTCAAAGCTTGCCTGGAGCCAAAAAGGAAATCAGCCTAAAAGGTGGCTCATTCCTCAGGAAACCACTGGGTGGAGCAAGAACCGGAAGCAGAGACTACTAGGGGCCTCAGTTTGCTTCCCTGGGTGAGGAGACACCCCGCACTCTACAATTCCTTAATTCGCTACTGTGGCTTTACTTAGCTCAGGGGCCGCCGAGAGGCAGCACTCAGGCAGGTCACATTCGGCCCTCAAACGTGTTGTGAAGATCTCAGTGATTTTTACTTTTTTAAAAATAATTATTTATTTATTTATTTGGCTGCGTTGGGTCTTTGAGGGACGTGGGATCTTCATTGCCACGTGGGGGATCTTTTTTTTCTTTTAAGATTTATTTATCTTATTTATTTTTGGCTGTGTTGGGTCTTAGTTGCGGCAGGCGGCATCTTCACTGAGGCATGTGGGATCTTTCATTGTGGCGCGCGGGCATCTCTCTAGGCGTGTGGGTTTTCTCTTCTCTAGTTGTGGCACGCAGGCTCCAGGGTGCATGGGCTCTGTGTTTTGCAGCACACAGGCTCTAGTTGAGGCGGGTGAGCTCAGTATTTGTGGTGCACGGGCTTAGTTGCCCCGGGGCATGTTAGTTCCCTGACCAGGAATCGAACCCGCGTCCCCTGCATTGCAAGGAGGATTCTTGGACCACCAGGGAAGTCCCGTGCGGGATCTTTAGTTGCAGCATGCAGGCTCTTCCTTGCAGCATGCATGCAGGATCTAATTCCCTGACCAGGGATCCAACCCAGGCCCCCTGCATTGGGAGCACAGAGTCTTAACCACTGGACCATCAGGGAAGTCCCCTCAATGTTTTTTAAAGATAAAAGATTTTTTAATAAAAATCTAGATCTGAGAGTTCTCTTGAAAAATCAAAAGGTCTTGCAATACTGGCCAGGATTCCATTTTCACATGTGCAAGGCTGGCTAGAGCTGAGCAGTGACTGCCTCCTTTACACAGGGGGGTGTGTTCACCAATTTGCCACAGTCCCCACTGCTCCGTCTTGTCTCCCATCTGGCTCACTTCTCTCAATCATGAAACCTGCTGAACCCTGTAGGCATTCGAATCACAGTTCTTGAAGTATCTCCTCCCCTTTAGTCACTACCTGCTAGCTACACTGGCCTTCTCTGGTTTTCTCAAAAAAGTCAAGCTCTTTTCAGTCACAGGGTCTTTGCATAACCTGTTCTCTCTGCCTGGAACACACTTCCCTCCACCAGTCTCAGCTGAAGGTTACCTCCTCTGTCTGAATTGGGTTCCCCTTAATGGAGCTGTGATTATCTCTCATATCACATATGACAACTTATAATTATTCATGTGTGTGCTTATTTATTTGTCTCTGTCGCCCCTACTAAAATAGAAACCCAAGGAGGGCAAGGATTGCTTGGTGTTATTGATTGCTGCATTTGCAGCATGCAGCCCAGAACCTGGCCCATCTTATGAATTTGGTAAATATTTGTGGTATGAATGCATGAACGAATGCTGGAATGCATGAGTGGGACTCTGCCAGCTCCATGAGCATCCGTTCAATGACAAGGGGCCAATCCTCCCTGTCTTCCGGCAGGGTTAGTAAGAGGATAGCATTTTTCCAGCCTCCCTGTGGGATTCACTCAAGCCCATGTTGCGCAGGCCCATGTGTTCCCTTTTTCCAGAAGCTCTGGGATGGAAGGTGAGTGAAAGCACTTAGGGGCATTTGCATTCAAACCCGGGTACATTTGTCAGGCAAGTACAGAGGACGAAAGTGATCAAAGGGATGACGAGATGACAGAGCTTCAAAACGAGGCTTCTTCCAGATAGAGAAAACGAGACTTAAATTAAATCTATAAAATCCCAACTGGATGCAAAGGGAGGGATGATGGACACCCAACCTCAACTGTTAGAAGAAGGAGAGGTTCCACCTTGAAGTTTAAAAGAGTTTAAGGCAAAGAAAAGCCACACACACACCCCAACCTATTTTGCTCAGAAGGACCTTATGATGTTTCCTACCCCAAGGCAGAGGTAGGATGGGCCAAGAATAAAAACAGGTTTAAGAAGGCTTCAAATTGCTTCAAATCTGTCAATAGGTGACAGATCTGAGGCTAGGTTGGAGGCCCTCTTACAACCGTGTGGTCGATGTTTGGCCAATGTTGAATGAATGGGATGGCATGAATGTCACAGCATCATTCCTCTCCTGCAAGTGCCCACTAGACCCTGATCAAAGCAAGAGTACTGGGCGAAAGGGATTCAAGTGATCACATATTTGATGCTTCTGGTATCTCCAAGCTGTACCTGACTCATGTGGAAAAAGTTCATCTCCCAAGCTTGGGCGTCAGCCACTCCAACAGAGAGAGCCACAGGGAAAGCTTCAGGGAGAGGATTGTGATGATGAAGTAGGTTTGACATTTCGTGCTGGATTCACGGAGAGGGGTCTCTAAAAAGGACAAAGGGATGAAGTGTCAGGAACAGGAATCACCAGGATCTGGTCAATAATCTGCTCCTGAAGTCTCAAATCCCAAGCGGAAGAGCTCCTCATCCTGGGCCACCCTTCAGCTTCTCCTGGCCTCCTGCGGCAGCTCTCCCCTCTAAACCCCAGTAAAACCAGAAAGATGAGCCAGAGGACGAATGTGGGACTTGCAGGTGAAAGCTAGGGGCGCTGGAGAAGGCTGCTTTGAGAAGAGACAGCCAGTTTCTGCTCACCACAAAAAGGACTTTACTGAAGACTAATGCTCCCCCCCAAAAGGGGATAGAACTTCTCCAAAGGTAATGAGCTCCCTGTCACTGGAGGAGTACAAGGGAGACCCCAGAGGCTATTTTCATGGCACTTGTAGATGGGATTCCAGCATCAAGTACTGACAAGGTTCTTTAACGGGTGGTCTTGGATGGCCTTCAGAGGGAAGGTATTCAGACTCCCTGACATTGTATGCAAAATTTTTTCTGGGTGAGCATCTTTTTTTCCCTAGGGAAAGTGTTGATAACTTTCTTCAGCTTCTCAAAAGTGTTCATGACTTAAAAAAATTTAAAAACACTAAGAACTGATGAGGTCACCATTTCCCAAACCTGGCTGCACACCAGAACATCTGAGGAGTTAAAAAAAAAAAATAGACCCTCCCCAGACCCCACTCCAAGCCCACTGAATCAGAATCCCTAAATATTTGTTTTTTTAAAAAAAGCTTTCTCTGGATAATTCTGATACCCTCAACCAGGGACTGGTCTGAAGTCTCTAGAAAATAGTAACCAAAAGTCTTAGTGAATTTTAAGGGACTCTACACTCCTGAAGCTTTAGAATTCTGAGACAGAGGTCACAAAATAGGCCTATGGGCTGCTCTGGCCTATGGATGTGTTTGTACACAAATGATGAGGAGAGTATTTTAAAACAATAAACAAACAACTTTGATTCCTGTTTAAAAATTGCGATATTTCACAAGGTACACAAAATCCAGTTTTCCATTTCTCCTAAAAAATTAGAACAGATGGCAAAATTTGACCCTCATTCCCAAATCCCAATATTCAACTGGAGCTTAGACACTTAGCCACAGCCCCCAGAACTGTCTATTACTAGAATCAGTTGACTTTGCTCTCATGCATTAACTACCTAGCTCCCAAAGTCACTTCAGTTTGAGACCCCTATTTGAGGTTTCCCCAGAAAACCACCAGCTTGGGAGATCCTGCGGTGATTCCCCAATTGAGACAGGGGCCGTCTGCTCCAGGCTGAGCTGGGGCCTGAGGGGCCTCAGGTCCACACTTTCCCCAGCCCCCTGCCTTCCACCCTGCTGACATCTAGGAGTTGTCCTGTCACTCCAGCGCTGGGGCCAAGGACTTCAAAGCCAAACAAGATGCAAGTTGAATTGGCACTAATCCTCTTCAGTCTTGACCTCTTTTCTTCTGCCAAGCAGAACCTTCCTGCCTCTGCTGGCTTCCTATTAAAATTAACAAGCGTTGCAGGCAGGCATCAAAGGCAGGGTTGTGCCTTTAATATTCCAGGCAGGCCCAGGCTGTGATCCCAGCCCCTCCCCATCTTGCTCTCTTCCAACTGAACCAGGGAAAATGGTTCCGCTGGGAGTGCCAGAATCATCCTCGTCTGTTTGATATTTGCACCAAGGAAAATTCCAGGGCCAGCAGAACATCTTCACAGCAATTTTCTTCAAAGTGCCCGGCAAAGACTGGCCAATTATTCTTAAGAGGCACCCTTAGAAAAGTGTGTTATTATCCCCATTGTATTAGCAGGGAAACTGAGACCAAACGGCTTGTCCAAGGCCATACAGAGAAAGAGGGAGACGGAATTAGAGCAGTGGCAGCGTAAGTCTATGTCCATCTAAGGCTCACTCAGACCCGCATCTGGCCCAGGAATTCAAGCACACCTAGGCGCTCCTGCCCAGCTGGATTGTCATGGCCATGCCTCCCGGTTCTCACGCTGGGTTTCCCAGATCCAAACTTCACAAAGACAGCAGTAACCCCACAGGTGCTGAGAGGAGGTAACAAGCTCTGTCATCAACCCCTTACAGTGCAGGAAATGACTGCCCTGGATAACTATTCTCCTCTATACAGCCCTCAAACTGTTGTCCTTGTTTTTTCTCCCTAACATTAATTGGGGATGAGCCGATTATTTTCAGAGAACTATGTATTTATCCTGGAGAAACCAACAAATTCAATAACTAGTGCACTATGGTTCTGAGTTGTTAGTGAAATCCCTGCCAGGTGTGTGGGGGGGGCTCTGTGGGTTGAGCCTTGGTTCCTCTATCTAAGGGGCCTGTTCAAACAGAAGTCCCCAGACCCCAAGGATTTTGGAACTGGAGAAAACATTGATCTGGCGAGCCCAGAACACACTGCAGGGGCTGCAGGGCCTGGGCTGCTGAATTGGCTCCCACATCTTTGGAAGAAAAGCACAGCTAAAAGTGCCTGAGGACAATTAACAATTAGGGAAGTTTCTCCTAAATGTGGCTTTGATCCCAATGCTGTAGACATTTACAGACTGCTTTGGTGCTGGCTGAGGGGTTACTCCTTTAGAAATCTTAGAGACAGGCATCTTCTAAACAGCTGTCTCTTTACCTGCACCCAGAACAGACCACCAGCTCTGACACCTCGTCGCTGTTTCGGGGAAACTGTGGCCCAGGGCAGGGAAGTGAACTTGTGAGTGAGCAATCCCAGTGAGTGAGTTTACAGGACTCAGTTGCCCTGACTCCCGGGCTGGGCTTCTTGCCCCAGGAGAGAGAAAAGAAGAAACAAGAGAAAAAGTGAGATGTGCAAAGGTAAAGGGGGAATGAGAGAAAAGGAGGAAAGAGGAGGAGAAAGAAGAAAGGCAAGCAGAAGAGGCAGAGGGAGAGATGGGCACAGAGGCAGCCGCATTTATTTCACCATCTGAGCACACACGTCTATGATGCTCACCAATGGTTTCTCCTCCGGTGTCTCAGCTCCCCAATTACACAATTCTTCTTTGTACCCTTGGGTAAGGCAGGTGGCACCGTGTGAGGCCCTCGCCGGTTGCTTAACCCAAGCAGGTGGTTCTGCGAATGGCCTCACTCCACAGTCACCTAAGAGGTTTCGAAGGCCCTGGGAAGTTTCCTTCCTCAATTCATCACATGGCCCAGATGATTCGCACGCACTGTGGATGGACTGGTGGCCGGGACACTTCCCCTCTGGGGCCTCAGGCTCCCGATCTGTAAATGGGGTTGGCACTGAGACAAGGTCTGCACCACATTATTGCCCTTACAGCTCTGGCACTCTAGAATTATGTTAATTCCAGGAATTCTTCTGTTTCCCTCCTTCTTTTTCAAGAATTCTCCAGAAACATTACAGAGCAAATCCACAACGCCTTGCTAGGAATCAATTTCAACCTGAAGGAAGGGTTTCTAAACAAAGGGGATAAAGTGCAGCAGCCTGAAATGAGCTTTGCCGACCGGGCCCCAGTGGACTTGCGGAGGACTTAAGGCTGAAGATGCAGCCCCCTCGACTCTCACCTCCTGCCCCCCGACACCTTGAGTGGTTTTCCTGGGTTTACACCGGATGTTCATCTTTATCAACCAAGGTCACTTTGAGCCTCCAACAGGGGAATTATTAAAAACCAGCAATGTGGGAAGACAGAGACTTGCCACATGTCTGAGAAAATAATACACAGACTGATGCCAAAGTGGGACTGCTTAGCGCTACGTCCTACCGAACGATGGAGGAATGCAGCATTTTAGGAAGAAGAGTGGACCACGTAGAGAAGACGTGAGGGACCAAAAGTCTTATGATAGTAGCTCAACCTTGGTAGTAATTAGGGAAATGCAAATCAACAGCCAAGGACATGCCGCTTCACATCTGTCACACCAGCGAAAATGAAGGCTGGCGGTACCAAGTATTAACAAGGCCGTGGAGAACTGGGCACCTGAGTACATTGGTCATGGGAGTGTAAACCCCTGTGGTGAGCAATTTGGAAAGATCTAGTAAAGCAGAACAAGCATGTCCCCTTCAATCCAGCAAGTGTACTCCTAGGTATACCCCCTACAGAAACCCTGGCACATGTCACACACAGAAACACTATATGTGGATATTCACGGCAGCAGTGCTTATAACAATGAAAAAGTGGAAAGAAACACCTACATGCCCATCCACTGGATAAATTGCAAAGTAGTCACAATAATATAAAGCAGTTAAAATCATAAAACGCTGAGCCAAAAAAGCAAAAAAAAAAAAACACATTGTAAGAGGCTACAAAGAGAATGATGCCATTTTATAAACGGTTTATAAACCTGTAAAACAAGGGTGTGTAATTTTTATAGATACATATGTAATAAAACTAGAAGAACATGCATGGGCATGATAAACACTTCATGAAATTGGTTCCCGGATTTGGTGATGGAGTAAGAATGGGGTTTGGAAAGCTAACACGGAGGGTTTCCACTCTGATTATTTTGTTCCTTTAACGATTGAAATGAACAGGACAATGTTAATATCTGATAACACTGGAAGGTTCTGTATTTAATTTTCTATTCTCATCTGTTTTTGAAATCATCCCGAGTTTAAAAAATAATTTTAAAAAGAGAAAACACCACTATGGAGAACAATATGGAGGTTCCTTAAAAACTAAAAATAGAACTACCGTATGATCCAGCAATCCCACTCCTGGGCATATACCCAGAGAAAACCATAATTCAAAAAGATAGGGCTTCCCTAGTGGTGCAGTGGTTGAGAGTCTGCCTGCCGATGCAGGGAACACGGGTTTGTGCCCCGGTCCAGGAAGATCCCACATGCCGCGGAGCGGCTAGGCCCGTGAGCCATGGCCGCTGAGCCTGCGCGCCCAGAGCCTGTGCTCCACAACAGGAGAGGCCACAACAGTGAGAGGCCCGTGTACCACAAAAAAAAAAAAAAAAAAGATATATGCACCCCTATGTTCATTGCAGCACTATTTACAATAGCCAACACATGGAAGCAACCTAAATGTCCATCAGCAGACAAATGAAGATGAAGTATACATATATAATGGAATATTACTCAGTCATAAAAAAGAAATAATGCCATTTGCAGCTACATGGATGGGCCTAGAGATTATCATACTAAGTGAAGTAAGTCAGATAGAGAAAAATAAATATCATACGATATGACATATGCAGAATCTTAAAAAAATGTTGATACTAATGAACTTATTTACAAAACAGAAACAGACTCACAGACTTCAAAAACAAACTTATGCTTACCAAAGGGGAAACACTGGTGGGGAGGGATAAATTAGGAGTTTGGGATTAACATATACATACTACTATTTATAAAACAGATAATCGATAAGGACCTACTGTATAGCAAAGGGAACTCTACTCAGTATTCTGTAATAACCTATATGGGAAAAGAATCTGAAAAATAATGGATATATATATATAACTGAATCACTTTGCTGTACACCTGCAACTAACACAACACTGTAAATCAACTATAATATAAATTTTTTTAATGTTATTTAGATTCACATGTAATAGGTTTATTATTGTTATTTTAAAGAATTAATAAATAAATGTTTTGAGAAAAAAGAAAGCACACTGGGCCTGAGTTCCAATTGGGATTCCAGGGGCAGATCTGGAAGTTCCCACTGTTCCCGTGGGCAAGGCCCCTAACCTGGAAGGCATGGCTTGTGTTCAGTGGTTTTTCCAACTGGTCCTAGCAGCAGCAAACCATGCTCCCCCCAGCCCCCAGATAAAATCATTATAAGAGGGATTGAGGGGGTGGGTTTCATAAGACAAAACAGTTTTTAGAAAGAGGAGCTGCCCTATTTAAATAGGGGGAGGGGAGAGGGATGGGACCTAGCATCCCATCCACAGAAGCCCCTGCAACACACCTCTGTGAAGCCCTGGGGCTCTGAGCCTGCACAGTGCAAAAACCTCC
The DNA here is from genome assembly GCF_963455315.2 of Globicephala melas. Taxonomy (NCBI): domain Eukaryota; kingdom Metazoa; phylum Chordata; class Mammalia; order Artiodactyla; family Delphinidae; genus Globicephala; species Globicephala melas. Next base: position 34,104,131 of record NC_083332.1, on the reverse strand, counting down.
AGTCCAGCCCCAATATTCCATGAGGAACCCAGAGGTTACCTAGACGGGGAGAAATGAAGGGCTGAGACTAGGGTGAGGCAAGGGAGGCACCTCAGGGCCAACGTTTAGGGAGATACTCACTCTCAGGGCCGTTCAAAGGCCGCCCTGCATTTGTGTGTCCTCACAGAAACCCTGCTTGCTTTCTCCTTTCTGATAGCTATGGACATGCTCACCACCCCTCCTGGAAAGCACGCTTGTGAGAACCAGGCCCTGTGTCTGGCTCTCTTACTCCATCCAGAGGGCTAACCCAAAGCCAGGCACACAGTAGGCCCCAAATATGTTTGCTGAGTAATTGATTAAGGAGGGGAGGGAGGGAGGGATGGAGGGAGGAAGGAAGGAAAGAAGAAAGGGGGAGGGGGAAGGGAGGAAAGGAGGGAGGGAAGGAGAAAGGAATGAGAGGATGAAATAAGGAAGGATGGACGACCCGAGCCTCCTGCCCCCTCTCCAAAGCCACACCACGCAGCTTGTAGGATCTTAGCTCCCCAACCCGGGATCGAACCCCGGGCCCTCAGCAGTAAAAGTGCAGAGTCCTAACCACTGGCCCACCAGGGTATTCCCCAGCAGCATTTTTTCTTTTTCTTTTTTTTCGGTACGCGGACCTCTCACTGTTGTGGCCCCTCCCGTTGCGGAGCACAGGCTCCGGACGGGCAGGCCCAGCCGCTCCGCGGCATGTGGGATCCTCCCGGACCAGGGCACGAATCCACGTCCCCTGCGTCGGCAGGGGGACTCTCAACCGCTGCACCACCAGGGAAGCCCAAAGCAGCATTTTTATAATAAAGAAAATGCGGTATAAAGGGCCCAGGGAAAGGGCAGATGCAAGAAAGCCAGTTAGGAAATGAGTCCTGAATCTTCACGGGAGGTGACGGTGGCTCGAACTAGGTGACAGAGATGGAGGCAGACAAGACGTTAGTGTGCTTGGAGGCGATGCCCGGAGCAGAAGCTCATCTGGGTAGTCTGAGATGCTGTCTGACGTCTACGCGGAGATGTTGAGTATCAGTCAGAAACATGAGCCTGGAGTTCAAAAGAGAGGCCCAGGTTGGGGGTGTAAATGGGGAGCCTCCAGCACATAGGTGGTATTTAAAGCCATGACCCTGATAATTTTTTATGTCTTATAAATAAAAGAGCTGAAGCAAACGTGACCAAGTTGACATCTGTTAATTCCAGGTGGTAGATAACGTGGTGTTTGTAATACTGTTCTTTGTACTTTTTAGTATGTTTGAACTTTTGTAATAAAATTAATGAATAAACAGTAGAGAAAGCCACAAGGTTCCAAATGGCTGAACAGTCCTGCCTTAGAACTCAAGAGTGGGTGCGGGCAGTGAGTCAAGGAGCCGGGTTCAAATCACCCCACCACGAACCTAAGCTGGGTGACCAGGGCTTAACCCTGTCTCTCTGGGCCTCTGTGTCCCCATTTGGACAAGAAGTTGGCCCATGACTTCTCAGGGTTCTTCCAGCACTGACCATCTTGATTCAAGCTGGTGTCCCCTGGGACCCTGGCCTGCTTTGATTTTGTCCACCCATATCTTATGCCTAGTCCTACAGAGGAAGCCCAAAATACCCTATAAGTGGGCCTTGTAGGTGGAAGGTCAACTCTGACTCCAAACAGATGCAAACTGCAGCAAGGGACGTCAGAAAGGAAGGGCAGTGCTCCATGGTCCCCAGGCCCTGGGACCCGAAAGCAACTAGGCTGAGCTTAAAAGCTGGGAACCCAGAGACTAAAACTCTTGACGATATTTACTGCTGATGAACGCATCCCACTCAGGACCCTGGGACCAGTTGTAGAATAGTCTATGAGCCTGAAACATACAAATGGGTGAGTGGCTGAACCAATCTGTCAGCTGTATTAAGCACAGATAATAATAATATTAAGAGTGAAATAATAATATTTATGTGTCAGATTCTGAACTAAGTGCTGAATATGCACTCTCTCATTTAACCCTCACCATGACAGTGCCATGGGGTTATCATTTCATGAGCCACACTTTGCAGATGAGGAAACTGGGGCTCAGAAGGGTTAAGCAACTTGCCCCCAATCAGGCAGCAGAACCGGGATCAGGACCCAGGCAGCATGATTCCAGATCTCCAGCTCTAGACTGCTCTTGGTGAGCGACCAGATCCTCTAAATCTCTTCAACAAGAGCTGGAGAAGACAGCCTACACGGAACTCTATTGAGTCATTTATTCATCGTCAGCTCATCAATATTTATTGAGCACCCACTGTGTGGCAGCCCTCAGAGTGCCTGGCCACACGGCTGCTGAGATGAAGAAGCACAGCCTCTGTTTGTGAGAAGCCTGTGGTGTAGAGAGAGGCCAACTTATAAACCAGCGTTATAAAAACCAATGGCTCCAGGCTGCTCCTGGGGAGACACCTATGTCCAGAGGGGCCCTGTATGGGGAAGGGTGGTGACCCAAGCGCAAAACGTGGACCAGGGTGTGGAGTGACAGCACAGGACCTTTCTCTGCCGTCATCGTGGCTGAACCTCCATTCCCAGGCCACGAGTCCCAGAACTTCTGGCAGAAACTGCTGGACGTAGGAACGGCAGGTGTCTAGCTTTGACCTTTGTGGGAGGGGGAGCAGATGACAACGCAATCATTTAGGTTAAGAGGTGGAGCGTTAGCTGCTCCTCTGGAACAGCCATTTCATTGTTCTGAGAAAAACCACCTGACTTTTCGTATGGAGAGGCCGTAAGTGGAGAAGGAGATATTTAGGGCTCAGTGGCTCAGAGGAGCTACAACTGCTGTGTGGCCACAGAAAAGCTGCTCAAGCAGGACTGCTGCTTTGCAGAGGAGCTCTTACCTCAGAGCCCCTGGGGAGAGTGGGAGGAGCCCCAGCAATGGGATTTCAGAGATCCACAAATCGCTTGAACTTGCGGCAGGAAAACGTCATGTATTTGTGCATTTTTTTTCCTAGGTAGAGCTTTCATCAGATTTTCAACTGGACAGCCCGGGTGCAGTCAACATGGACTCTACCACCTGATGCTACACATGGTTGTTTCAATCCACACAGCCCAGAAACGGAAAAAGCTTGGGGATTGGATTTTGATACTATCATTCAGTTGAGGCCTTAAGCAACACTGCAGTGTCAGCCATCCAAGGAAGAAGCAACTTCTGGCTCAGAGAGTGAGCAGGGAGGAGAGACGGCTTAGATAAGGGAGAAGGGAAATCCTTTCCTTTCTCTGGGCTCACTTAGTTGGGCCAGACCTTCCAAGGCATTCATATCTGCTACAGGGCACACTCAAGGGTGGAGGGCAAGGGGGAAGAAGCTGGACCTTCCAAGAGATGGGCTGGGACTGGGCTGTAAATGCAAGCATGGGAAGGCAGATCCAGCCTTTGGGCTTTGAGAAGAGCCCTGCCAGGTCATGGGTTTCCTGGGCTGAGATATCCTCCAGCCCTTCTGTACCATTAGCTGTTTTATGTTTTTTTTTTTGGTTTTTTTAATAAATTTGTTTAATTTATTTATTTTTGGCTGCGTTGGGTCTTTGTTGCTGCATGCGGGCTTTCTCTAGTTGTGGCGAGCGGGGGCTACTCTTTGTTGTGGTGCGCGGGCTTCTCACTGCAGTGGCTTTTCTTGTTGGGGAGCACGGGCCCTAGACGCAAGGGCTTCAGTAGTGGTGGCATGAGGGCTCAGTAGTTGTGGCGCACAGGCTCTAGAGTGCAGGCTCAGTAGTTGTGGCGCACGAGCTTCATTGCTCTGCGGCACGTGGGATCTTCCCGGACCAGGGCTTGAAACCGTGTCCCCTGCATCGGCAGGCGGATTCTTAACCACTGTGCCACCAGGAAAGCCCCCCGGCTAAAATATTTTAAAGTTATAAATCAGATAAACAAATAAAATACTCTCTACCCTCCTACCTTAACATTGCAACCTAGAATGCAGAGGTGCCTGGCGATCTGCCCCATGGCCCCAGCCCCCAATCTGCGGCCCCCCTCCCTTCTCTCCCCACCCCTAGCTCCTTCCTTCACACACCCCTGTGGGCACCAGCCCACACATCCAAACTCTGTCTGTACCCCCAGCAAACAGCCACCCGCGGCCACCTCTCAGGCCTAGAGAGACGCACACTGGCTGCACACCTGTCCTTGGGAGCCTGGGAAAGAGGACTGAGCAAATCCTTAGAAGCAAGCAGGCTTGGGAAAACAGAAGATTCCAGCATCCAGGGTGCTCCACATGTGGTCTAGAAAGAGAGGTTACAGGCTCTGAGTGGGCACCTGCCCCTGACTTTTGGGGGTCTTCTAAAGCCAGGGCACAGAATAGGGGCCCCCGCCTGCACATGGTAAAGGGCTTTCATAGTGAACCAGGGGAGTCAGATGAGACCCCGGGCCAGGACAGGAGCAGCCCCTGTGAAGGAGGGAACAGAAATGGCAGATAACAGTATGTGTAGGAGTTGGAGAGGGGACACAGGTAGCTCCCAATCTGCACGATGCGACTGCAATTTGAGCCTAAGCCTGGCTCCCTGACACCTCAGCAGGTGGCAGGTACAGCCACCTGCACCCTTTGTGAAAAGCCACCTAAATGACTGTACTGCTTGTCCTCTCCTCTGCCCTCCTCTGCCGACACCCAGCCCATGGCTGGGCTGTGTGCACAGCGTCTAGCCCCAGGGAGAGGCGAGGCGAGCCCAGGTCTACACCCACACAGCCATAAAAAGGAGCCTCTGGTGACGGCTCACTCAGCCTCACTTCACCAGCTGTGATAGCACCACAGCGTCTCAGACAACTGGACCATGGACCCTGGGAAATGCACCTGCATGTCTGGTGAGTAAGGATGCCCACCCTGGGATGCTGTGACCTCTCGCCAGCTTCCCACAGGGAGCCTGCAGGACTGCGATTAATGCTTCTCTTCTTCCAATTAGAAGCACCAATGGGGTTTGTGTCAGACTGGCCACCTCTGCGGCGGCTCCCGCTCTCTGTTGGATACCAGCTTGATTTGCTAGAATTAATAACCTGGCTTAGGAATGACTGTGGTGGGACCTAGCGGCAAGCCTCTGGGAGCAGCCACCAGGGCGGGGGAAGAGCTCTGGCCCAGACCAACCTGCTTCTGGTCCAACGCTCCCATCCACTCCTGACACTTATTATTTCCAAGCCTGTTTCTTCATCTGAAAAATAGGGTTACTTATCCCCAGCTGCCCACCTCCTAGGGTTGCCGTGAAAGGGTTAAAATCATAAAGCATTTGCAGACGTCAGAGGAGTTATTAGAAGCATATGCGGACCTCCAAGTCTGAAACTGCTTAATTCCATGGAAGCATGTTGGCCAGGAGAAGTGAGTCAGGGTTCAGAGCCATCTTGGTTTTTATGACCTTTGGAAACGGCATCAAGAAGTCTCACAAGCCTCCCTGGTTCCTAACAGGACACGTCTGTCCCCAAAATTTGCCAAAAAGACACGCTTCCAGCATCTTGAAACTCAAAACAAGAAGCGGGTGATTTTCTTTTTTTAAATATAGATGGTCTTATGATATGGAGACAAGTGGTAGCTGTGACTCTCACTTCGGGCTTGTTTATATCCTTTGCCCTTCCTCCTACACATTCAGGATCTCCATGTTGCCTGATACCTTAAAGTTTTCGACAGTCCCCAGGGGACCTTGGGCTTGGCCTAACTCAGTGGTTCTCAAACCTGATTGTACATCAGAATCATCTGGGTTGCTTTTTTTTTTCTTCTATTTTTTGGCCACACTGAGCAGCACATAGGATCTTAGTTCCTTGACCAGGAATCCAATCCATGCCCCCTGAAGTGGAAGCGAGAAGTCTTAACCACTGGACCACCAGGGAAGTCCCTGGGTTGCTTTTTAAAGAATACTGATTCCCTTTCTCCACCCAGACCTATGAATTATAATATCTCAAAGGCTGGCCCTAGGAATCTGCATTTTAATAAGTACCCCCCAGGGATTCTGATGTAGTCCCCCCCAGTTTCTGTCCATGGACTGTGACTGGGAACCAGCATCTTCAACCTCCTGTCCATCCACTGACCAAGGGCAGCCCAGACCCCCGGCCGCTTAGATGGCCTGTGGCGCGCCTGTGTGCCCGCTCCACCTCGATGCTCATGCTTGTGGCTCTGTCCTTTCTCTTAGGAGGAACCTGCAGCTGCGGAGACAACTGCAAATGCAAAACCTGCAGCTGTAAAACATGTCAAAAAAGTGAGTCTGGTGACCGGGGCCATGCACTGCTGGCGGGGAGCTGGGAGTCCGTTTCTGTCATCCTCAACCCTCCAGCCACGGTGGGATTGAGGGGGTCCTGGATGCCTTTACCCATTTGGGAGGGATTTGAAATGAAAGCTGAGTCCCCTGGGCTGCAGCTGACCTGGGGGTGAGGGCATCCTCAGTGTTTCAGGGGTTTGGATAAGAAGAGGGCCGAGGGGAGGTTCCAGCCTGCCCGGTAGTGAAGGGAATGGCCTGGCGTCAGGAGCCCTTGGCTCTGCCACTGTCCAACGGCGGTGGGCCAACCCCTTCCCCTCCCTGGCCTCTGATGGACTCTGGTGACCCCTGAGGTCCCTTCCAGCTCTAACATCCCACCACTTCCTGTCCCAGGGTTTTTGCTCATGTGGATCGGAACCTGTGTGTAGCATGCTCTTGTTTTTCTACTTCCTTCTAAGTGGTGAAGGGGGAAGTGGTCAGATAAGAGTGTTGACCCAAAGCTGATCTGTCCATCTCCTGCCCCTTCCAGGCTGCTGTCCTTGCTGCCCCCCGGGCTGCGCCAAGTGTGCCAAGGGCTGCATCTGCAAAGGGGCTTCGGACAAGTGCAGCTGCTGCCACTGAAATGCATCCATCGTGCTGGGGACAAGGCCTGGGAAGCATCTGTACAGTGCATTAGTCGAGGAGTTGGAATGACTGTACAATAGGTTGTGCTTTTTATATATTTGCCCAGGTCAGGTGGTGGTGACATTCATATAAAGTGCTTGGAGCAATAAAGTTTTCACTCGTGGTTGTCTGGTGGCTCAGAGCAATGTTTTACCCTAGCCCAGCAGGATCAAGAAGGGCTGGTCCCATGAAGATACAGGAGGCGCCAGCCTGTACCCATTCTGCAGATGGCTGCTAACCCCAAGGTCCTACCGCTCTGCCTGAGGGTTTTCTCGTGCAGCACGAGCTTGCCTGACGCATGCACAGGGCAGGCCGCCCCTGGGAACAGCCCTTAACAGATGACAAACAGGAGTTAGTGAATTCATAACATCAGCGTCTTTACCCTTACAATGGGACAAATCTGAGTCATGTTCTACACCGTCCTCCAGAAGTCCTCAGCAGCAATGAACTCCGATAGCCCACAGACGTAAACATACTCCGTATTGGCTTCCTTCCTTCTCTGCCTCACTTCTCCATCCTCTTTCCAGGGCTTCCTGGGATCCCCACGCAAAGAAACTACTTGTACAGGGTCTGCTTTCGGGGTAACCTAATCTTTTTGTTTTTTAAGTAAGGTTTTATTTCTTTATTTTTAATTTATTTTTTGGCTGCATTGGGTCTTCATTGCTGCGCACGGGCTTTCTCTAGTTGCAGCGAGCGGGGGCTACTCTTCGTTGCGGTGCACAGCCTTCTCGTTGCGGTGGCTTCTCAGCATGGGCTCTAGGCACATGGGCTTCAGTCTACACGGCAGGCTCAGTAGTTGTGGTGCACGGGCTTAGTTGCTCTGCAGCACGTGGGATCTTCCCAGACCAGGGCTTGAACCTGTGTCCCCTGAATTGGTTGGGAGATTCTTTTATTTATTTATTTATTTTTGGCTGTGTTGGGTCTTCGTTGCTGCGTGCGGGCTTTCTCAAGTTGAGGCGAGCGGGGACTACTCTTCATTGTGGTGCGCGGGCTTCTCACTGCGGTGGCTTCTCTTGTTGCGGAGCACAGGCTCTAGGCGCGTGGGCTTCAGTAGTTTTGGCACACAGGCTCAGTAGTTGTGGCTCGTGGGTTCTACAGTGCAGGCTCAGTAGTTGTAGTGCACAGGCTTAGTTGCTCCTCAGCATGTGGGATCTTCCCGGACCAGGGCGCGAACCCGTGTCCCCTGCGTTGGCAGGCGGATTCTTAAGTTAAGCGCTGTGCCACCAGGGAAGCCCCCCCCCAAAAAAACAAACCTATTTTTAAATAGGTCTCCATACACAATATACAAAACATAAAAGATACAAAGAGAGTAAGACTCCTTCCCACATTTGCGCCCCAGTCCCCCCCTCCCCAAGTCAACTGTCACCACTTACTGGTGTGCCCTCCCAGGGATATTCTCTGGCTGCACAAGTGCCGATGATACACAGCATCTGTCCCACCCCGAAACACACACTATTTACCTTGAAAACTTGGCAAGTGTTTTCTCTCATACAGTAAACTCTCTGCCAGGTCCTTTTTTCCATTTAAGAGAAAAGAATAGGTAGACGGAAAAAATTAAGAGCTTAAACAACCAAAAAATAAGGGGACAAAAGAAAAAATAGATGAAACAAAAGGGTTAAAGAAAATATGGGAGACAAAGAGAAAACTCCACACACAACTCTGCCATGGTGGCGCTGCCCAAGGCAGCTGAGGCTGTGACTACATCTTTTGGTCTTTTTCCGACCCGCCAAGCCTAGCACTGTGCCTGGGACCCCTCAGAGCAGGGCTCATAAACACCCCTAAAAATTCACTGACAGCTATAAACCTTCCTCTCCCTAAAAATACCCGTATGAACAACCTCAGTCAATCTTACATATGATCTCAGGGAATTCACAGGCTGTCCCAAAGCCATCTCTGGAACCCCCAGAAGACCCTGATTAAGAACCTAAGGTCCGTGTGATCTGTTACTTAAAAGAATAAAGTAGTCTAATAATAGATTAAAATACTGAGCACTTAAGACCTGCCAGGCACTGGGTCCAGCACTGCCTGCACATTACTTCATTTGATTGTCACAACACGACCTCACGAGGTCAGTACCGTTATCAACCCCATTTTACAGATGAGGAAACCAAGGCACGCAGAGGTTAAATGACTTGCCCAAGGCCACTCATCTAGTTTTGTAGCACTGAGATCTGAACCCAGGTCCAACAGACTCCAAAGCCATGCCCTGAGAGTGCAGAAACAACTTCCAGGATGGAAGGCGGTCAAGGCTGAAGTCCCTGAGGCTGGCCCTGGTGAGGAGGCGGAGACGCAGCCCACACTCACCCACACCACCACCCTCAGCAGAGCGGGAGGTAAACTCAAGCTCTGGGAGATTGTCCATTCATGCTGCCAAGGGCCTGACACCAGGACCCAGAAGAGGCCAGGAGCAGCCTTCTCCAGCCCCGGCCTAGGTCAAGGTGACCCAGAAGCAGGAGCGGGTGAGAATGGAGCCTTCTCCAAGGGTGCCCTGTGGGGCTGGGCTCAGTGGGCCAAACAAGGAGCAGGACTTACTGTGTGCTTCCTGGCACTGGGCACTTCCATAATCCACACTGTCACCTCTCTGTTTGGAAATCATCTGCAGCCTCCCTGGGAGGGTTTCCCCCTCCGTCCATGAATTGTGCTTTCGATGCAGCACCACAGCGCAATGGAAAGGGCTCGGCCTTGGGAGTCAGATGCTCTACCCTCCCTGGCTGCATGACTTTGACCAAATCACTTACCTCTTGAGGCTCAGTTTCCACATCTGCAAAGTGTCCCTCCCTCATGGGGAAAAACCATAGCATAGGGTCTATGCCCATAGCAGGTGCTCCGTAAACAGGGACTCATAGGGCTACAGCCTTTCTTAGGCTTCTGTTTATGAATCTCCGAGAAGGCCCCTGCCAAGGCCTTCTCTGTGACTGCAGAGCTCTGACGCCCCTTGGGAAGGACACGATGCTGGTAATGACACCTTCCGGGGGGCAGAGAGGTCCCCTGTGTCTCCAACAAGCAGGCTGGCCACTCTCTGTGCAACCTCAGCCCCGGTGCACACAGGACTGCCGTCTCATCTCACCCAAATGCTTCACCTGAAGAATCTCTTTTATTTCTACCACATCTTGAAGGGAGAATCAGCCCTCAGTGTCTCACTTTAATAATAATAATAATAATACCAACAACTAATATTTATTGAGTGCTGAACACTTCACAAGTGCCAAGCGCTGGGCTAAGCAGTTTCTGAACATCATCTCATGGACCCTGCACCTCAGGACCACTTTAGAGCTGGACAGTCAGGGCCCTGCTATGGACCCCCTGCCTTAGAGGGTCTGTCTCTGGTCCCCCTCCCCACAGGTGAGGAGTCTGAGGGTCCAAGGAGACACATCCACCTGGAACTCTCATACCTGTCCCTCCCCCACTGTCCCCATCCCCCCAACTAGACAAGGCTTTGGGTACCTGGGACCAATTCCAGAGTCTGTGTGGGCCTCCTCCCCAGGTTGGTCCTGCCTGAGGGTAGACCATGCCATCAGTCTGTGTACTCCTAGGGCTAAGGGATGGCCAAGGGGCAGCTGTATTCAAGGATGGGAGATGTGTGGATAGGGACCGAGCGCTTGCACTTTGATGTTTACAGTGTGGAACGGAGGCAGGGGTGGGAAGAGAAGAGATGAACTACAGGACAATCCTCCACCTTTGCTTTTGCCCCAAGCCCAGCAAGTGTTCGTGGGAGGCCTCCACTAACAACCCTGGAGAGGAATCCTGTTATGACCCCACTTTACAGATGACAAAGCCGAGGCTCAAGAGATTCATGGTTTGCTCAGAGTTATAAGGCTAATAAGGGGCAGACCCAGGACCTGAATTTAGGGCTGCATGACATAGAGGCTGTGCTCAGGCCTATACTAGATGGATGGGGCCGAGAGAAGGCTGCAGGTAATCCTGCCCCACACTCAGGCATAAGAGGTCCCTGTCCTGGGCCTTGTGCTTTAGAGAGCCTACATATCCAAACACTCAAAACACAAATTTATTAAAGAATACCTGGGGGCCTCTGTCACTCACGAGCTAGTACTTATTTGGCACAGTGTGATCAATGAACCCTAAACCCTGGTCTTTTCTTGTGTCTAACACTGTTCCCTAAGAAAATACTCCTCCAGCTCTTGTCCTATGTCCTCAAATCAACAAAAAGTGAGTCAAAGACCTTAACAGATGCCTCACTAAAGAAGATATACAGACGCCAAAGAAGCATATGAAAAGATGCTCCACATCATATGTCTTCAGGGAAATGCAAATTAAACCAACAAGGAGATACCACTACACACCCATTAGAATGGCCAAAATCCAGAAGACTGACAACACCAAATGCTGACGAGGACGTGGAGCAACAGGAACTCTCATCTATTGCTGGTGGGATGCAAAATGGTCCAGCCACTCTGGAAGATAGTTTGGCAGTTTTTACAAAACTAAACATACTCTTATATAATCCAGCAATTGTGCTCCTTTGTATTTACCCAAAGGAGTTGAAACCTTATGTCCACGCAAAAGCCAGTACATGAATGTTTTATAGCTGCTTTATTCATAATCGTCAAAATCTAAAAGTAACCAAGATGTCCTCCAGTAGATGAATGGATAAACTGTGGGACACCCACAGTGTGAATGGAATATTATTCAACATTAAAAATAAATGAGCGATCAAGCCATGAAAAGACATGGAGGAGATAAATGCATATCACTAAGAGAAAGAAGCCAATACGAAAAGGCTACATACTGTATAATTCCAACTAGATGACATTCTAGAAAAGGCAAAACTATGGAGACATTAAAAAAATCAGTGGTTGCCAGGGGTTGGTGGAGGGAGGGATGAATAGGCAGAGCACAGAGGATTCTTAAGGCAGTGAAACTACTCTGTATGATACTCTGATGGTGACTGTATGTCACTAAACATTTATCCAAACCCATAGAATGTACAACACCAAGAGTGAACCCTAATGTAAACTATCGCCTTCAGGTGATTATGATGTGTCGATGCAAATTCACCAGTTTTAGCAAATGCACACTCTGGTGAGGGATGTTGATAATCGGGGAGCCTATGCATGTGTGGGGACAGAGAGCACATGGCAAATCTCTATACTTTTCTTTCAGTTTTGCTCTGAACCTAAAATTGCTCTAAAAAATAAAGCCTACTTTAAAAAAGTAACTGTATGCCAAGAGAGTTTATGGATGGTCCCAATGCCAATGTCAGAGACGGAAACTGCTTTCAAAGTGCAGGATGGGGACTTCCCTGGTGGTGCAGTGGTTAGGAATCCACCTGCCAATGCAGGGGACACAGCTTCACGCCCTGGTCCGGAAAGATCCCACATGCCGCGGAGCAACTAAGCCCGTGTGCCACAACGACTGAGCCTGTGCTCTAGAGCCGGCGAGACACAACTACTGAGCCCACATACCACAACACCTGAAGCCCACGTGCCTAGAGCCTGTGCTCTGAAACAAAGAGAAGCCTCTGCAATGAGAGGCCCGTGCACCGCAACAAAGAGTAGCCCTCGCTCACCGCAACTGGAGAAGGCCTGCACACAGCAACGAGGACCCAACGCAGTCAAAAATAAAAATAAATTAATTAAAACAAACAACAAAAGAGTGCAGGGTGGGTCTGAGTGGCAGAGATGAAAGGACAAATTAACTCATAAATCTTTCTCCTCAAAAAGCATGAATGCAGTAGATTCTCATGTCATAAAGTATCATTTCCCATTAGTGTGACACATGAATTGCTCTTAGTTTTCCTTGTGTTCTAAATTGTGTTTCCAGAACATTCATGAGTTTATGCTATTTGTAGAAGTTTCACAAGGCAACTGACGAATACTGACGAATATTTCACAAGGCAACTGACGAACATTTCATACTACTCTTAAATTTATATATCTACACATATTTATAAATTGTCAGTTAGATACACATTGAACTCCAGAACTATGAACAATTTTATAAAAATTCTTACTAAATTTCATTAACTCTTTATACAATTAAATAATATAGGACAGTGAAGTTAGATGGAAAAAACTAGATGTCCTTGGTAGCCTCCTTCAGCAAGTTGGACCATTTCTGGTCCTCTTGGAACAAGGGGAAAATAACCTCATTTACCTAAGCCACTGTGCAGCTGAAAGCAATTTGATACATCATGTAAGGATGATTAAGCCCTTCATGCTCTGTCTGTAGATTGATTATGATACTTGAAATAAACAGTTCTTATGATGTTATGAATAAATAAATACTCTTTACTGGAGAACTAAGGGTGAATGGATCCACAGAGAACGATATGTAACTGGATGTCACTGAAATTGAGCTACTTGAAGGAGAAAGGAGGTAAGAAGGATACTCTCTTCTGAGACACGCTCAGAATCAGGATACAGGCTACATTTAGTTTGCTTCATATTTGGACTACCATTTTCTTACAGGGCTTCTGTTTTTCCTGGCATTTCTAATTGCCAGGAAATTTCTCTCCTGCTATTTGGTAAATGATCTAATATCCATTACCTTCTTTCCTGATCGTCTGTCTGACTGTCATTCTCGGTTCCCTTTACATTGCTCTCCTGGGTTGGATTCACTGCTTCTTGGATACCCTGTCATCCTCTATCTTGGACTTTTATTTGCTGGAGTACATCCTCAAGCAATCTTTTACCAAAAGGATGAATTAGGGGAAACTTTCAGAATCCCTAAATGTTGGAAAACACCTTAATTTTTCTCTCATGCCAGACTGATAATTTGGCTGGATGTTACATTTTAAGTTCAATATCATTTTCTCTTAGCCCTTTTGAAGGTATTGCTCCATTGTTTTCCAACATTCAGTGTTGCGGCTATGAACACTAACATGACCTTTATTTCTCACTGTTAAGTCTGTTTTTGAGAAATTTCTCAGTCTTTTTGCAATACTTTTATTGATCTTTAAAAATGTTGTCAATCATATTTTTAATATATAAGAACTCCTTCTCTGAATGTTCATCATAATACCCAGGTTTTATTTTTGCTGAACGGAGACATTTCCTGAATCTCCCTGGTGAGTTAAAGGTTTTTTGCTTTTCTTATTAAGTTTTCTGATGGTTTCTTGAGCTATTTCTGCTTCTTAGAGCTGAAAGCAGGCTCTGTGCATGCGAGTTAGACTTGTTGACTGGCGGACTTGCTTCTAGCGTGCCCAGGTAGGCAGCTGACAGCAAGTTTCTGCCTGTACAACTAAGCACGTGCGCCACAACTGAGCCTGAGCTCTAGAGCCCACGTGCCACAACTACTGAAGCCCACAGGCCTAGAGCCCGTGCTCCACAACAAGAGAAGCCACCGCAATGAGAAGCCTACACACCACAACGGAGTCCCCACTCGCCACAACAAAAGAAAGGCTGCGTGCAGCAATGAAGACCGAAAGCAGCCAAAAATAAATAAATAAAATTAATTTTTTTAAAAATCCAAGACAATCAAAGGACATTTCAGGTGTGCAGGGAGCTTTGCTAAAGCACAGAATCAAGAAGAGAGGAAGGAATCGCCTCTTTCAGCCTCGGCCTTCTGGGACCTCAGAGTCCGCTAGGGAGACTGTCAGACTAACTTGTCTCCTCTCCTACAGGGTAGAAAGTATCTAGACAAACCCCCATAGAAGTTCCAAAGGGGGCAATTACATCTGGCTGTAGGCAAGACTGAAGACTTCCTGAAGGAGGTGGCCTCGAAGGATTTTAAACAGGTAGAAATTGTGGGCAGGAAATTCCAAAAAGAGGCAACAGCAGAAGCAGAAGCATGCAGCAGGAGAGCTTGGGGCATATTTCTGGGTTAGCATGGATTACATTTGGTTGCTAGGGGAGGTGGGGGCCAGACAATGAAGAGATTGGAAAAGTAGGCTAAGGGGAACCAGCATCCATCATTTGCAAGTTCCAGATCCTAGAAGATTTCTGAACAGAGAAGTGTTCACTGAGCACTGTTTATTGAGCACATATTACGTGTTAGGCAATCAGCTTGACGAACCTCACTTAATGTGCTGGAGAGGGTGTGGAGAACGGGAAACCCTCTTACACCGTTGGTGGAAATGTAAATTGGTGCAGCCACTACGGAAAACAGTATGGAGGTTCCTCAAAAAACTAGAAACAGAGCTGCCATATGATCCAGCAACCCCACTCCTGGGCATTTACCCAGACACCATCATACTTCAAAAAGACACATGCACACCTATGTTCATAGCAGCACTATTTACAGTAGCCAAGACATGGAAACATCCTAAATGTCTATCAACAGACAAATGGATAAAACAGATGTGGTATATATATATACATATATATGCATATATACACATACAGACAATGGAAACAATGGGATATTACTCAACCATTACAAAGAATGAAATGATGCCATTTGCAGCAACATGGATGGACCTAGAGATTATCACACTAAGCAAAGTCAGAAAGAGAAAGACAAACACCATATCACTGATATGTGGAATCTAAAATACAACACAAATGAACATATCTACGAAACAAAAACAGACTCACAAATATAGAGAACGGACTTGTGCTTGCCAAGGGGGAAGGAGGGTAAGGGAGAGAAGGATTGGGAGTTTGAGATTAGCAGAGGCAAACTATTACATACAGGATGGACAAAACACAAGGTCTTACTGTAGAGCACAGGGAACAATATTCAGTATCCTGTGACAAACCATAATGGAAAAGAATATATATATGTATAACTGAGTCACTTTGCTGTACAGCAGAAATTTAAACAATATTGCAAATCAACTATACTTTAATGTTTTTAAAATCTCATTGAATGCTCACCATAACCCAAGAGGTAAGGAGTGTTATTATACCCACTGAATAGCTGAGGGGAACTAGGGAGATTCAAACTCAGGTCTGTCTGACACCAAAGCCAGTCGCTCTGAACAACTGCAGTCTTCACTCACTGCAGTTCGAAGATTCGGGAAGTGGTGTCAGGGTGGTCTGGGTTATGTGGGCAGTGCAGAAACCCCCTTGTGCTTCTGCTGCGGGAGCCCAGCAGACACCCAAGAGCGGCCCCTGCAGTTCAGGAGCCCCGGCTAAAGGGGACCCTTCCCCCATCGTAGCGCCCTCCCTCTGAGCCACACAGGAGCAGCCAGAGCCCCGAACAAGAACTTCCGCGATAGGGTGGCCCTTGAATCCCAACCCACCAAGCCTCAAGATCAGCTCAGCCTGAGCCTCTAACTCTCTCAGGGTTTAATAGCTACTCGCCCAGGCCCCCCACCGAGAGGGGATGGCAGGCCCCCTCTGTCCTTACTCTACTGAGGAGGTTCAGCCTCTAGGGAACACTCCGAGTTACAATCCGCAGAGCCAGGCGTACACACTGAGCACCAAGATATTGGCACATATGCTGGGGTCACCCTGGCCACCTTATGAAACCTGAAAGCGTGGAGACAGCCCTTCCTCACCTCCTTCCTCCAACACCCCCATCCCATCAACAACCAAAGAGAAGCGCAGACTTTCCTTGTGGCGTTTCGACCCCACACAAAGGTGCCATTGCTCAGCTAGGGAGGACGCAGGAGGGGAGAGGAGACAGAACCAGCAGCCGGGTTGGCTTTGAGCACTCGGGGTCAGCCTGGTGTAGGGCAGTATTTCCCCAACTGCAGTCCTTTGAGAACCACCTGCACTATTTTAGTCATCACATACCGCCTGGTCTATTATTACACTTAAAGTCATCTGAAAAGGAAACCTTGTATCGCTATTATAGACGAGAAATTGCATCGTGTGCCATAAACAGGGGTAACCATGGAGACAGAGAAGAAATGAAGCAAAGTTATGCCATTTCTAGCCAGGCTCTGTAGCAGGCTGAGGCTCCCTCCGCATCCCCTCCCTGACTCCTTACCCTCTCTCTCACTTCAAATGAGGAACAGGGCAAGTGTGGGACGAGCACTGAAGACATCCTAGCACTAAATTGCATCTCCTTGAGGTAATTAGGAAGACTGATGGAGAACTGAAAGGGGAATAACCTTGTGTTTATGTGTGTCCAGGTTGTTTTATAAATTCATCTCACTTGGGGAAGCTGGACCACTGGAATTAGACTTGGAGTCAAGAAATGGGGTTCAAGTTCTGGCTTCACTACATCCTTGCTGTGTGAGTTTGGAAAAGACCCTTGCTGTCACTGGGTCTCCTCATCTGTTAAAACAGGGCAGATGGAATAAAATAATAATAATAAGGCAGATGGTACACATGGCATGGGTTATTGGGAGGAGTGTCAACCACTGCTCAAACCCTGAGGCGAGTGGGGCAAGGATAAGACAGGGACGGGAAAGGCACTTTGCCAAATCGAAGGTAAGACCCCAGGTGCATCAATAATCTGGTGGCAATTGGGAAGCTAATGTCACAAAAGGCTAGAATTGGGTCCCCAGAACCTAGTTATTGCAGCTCACGACAGCCCCAGGCTCAGAGATGTGGTCCCCTGGAGATGAGAACTGGGCCCCTGACACTGTAGGGGTGGGACCTGGTCCAGGCTAGGGTAGGCTTAGAGTGGAGGGTCCATCTCCACTGGGAGGTCTAAGTCAGAGCTTTGATGGCCTCCTGCCGCTCTCAGGTGTGGAAAACCACTTGTATCGTTGGACAGGTTGGGTTGGCTCAGGGCACTGCACATCATAGAGGGCCTATAAGGGGCATTTTCAGGGGCCTCAGACATGCCTTGTGGGTAAAGAGGCAGGATGACTTTCTTTGTTGCAGACCTGAAGATTCTGCAATTCCACAAAGTTTGCTTGGGATATCAAAACGTAGTTGGAAAAAGAAAAAAAAAAACCGTAGTTGGCTATTCACGAGCCTGGCACATAATAGGCGCTTAAAAACTGGAACTCATGGCAAATTGAATTACAGATATCAGGGCAGGCTAAATAGCATTGTGCTTAGATTCAAGTCCTAGCTCTGCCTCCAGGGCAAATCACCTACGCTTATACCACTGCCTCTTCCCCTGCTTCGGCTACTCCTGTGAATAACACTGCTCATTCAACAATGATTCTACTAATAAGTCTCCAGATCTCTCCAAGAAATGACTTTATTTGCAGATAAGCAAGTTTGTAAACTCGTTTGGTACACTACCGTTTACCCAGGCTTCTAAACTATTGCCCAATTTTCAGTCCCAGGATAATAAATTGGGAAAGTCTTTGTAAGAGCAACGCCAACTGTCTTAATCCTGCACGGAACCAGTTTCAGCCAGGGGTGGGACTTGCTGGACTCCTTGCTTTTTTCTGAGATCACCTGGGGATTTTCCATCCGTTAGTTGGTGTGACCCTGAATGATCTCCACCCCTCAACATACCTGATCCTGCCTCCTGGCCCCAATCTAATTAAAAAGATAAGCATCTCCATGAGCTCCCTTCTCCCAGGAAGCACTGCGATTGGCTGCAGGGCCCAGGGTGAGGATTGATGTTTGTGACCTAGCTGGTCCAAGCCGACACCTGGAACCCATGTTAATCACAGGCAGCTGCAATTCAAGAAGCACAGAACTGAGGCCAACACTGAAGCTGGGTGTCAGGTAGGAGCTGTAGGGATCCCAGGCTCCTGCAGAGTCCTCCCCTGACCTCCTGAGTCTCAGACTTAGTTGCATGGTTGGTAAGAGCCAACATGGTTAGGACCCTGCTCTGAGAGCTTTCCAAGTGCCATCGATTTAAGCCCTTGACAAACCTCCCATTTTACCCTGGAGCACCCCAAGACACGAAATGCTAGCAACTTGCTAGTAACTTGTCACATTACTAGTAAGTGGCAGAGTCAGACTGTGAACGTGAGACAGGCTGGGACCTGGGACCCTTTGCTGCAGTGCTTGCAACTGAACAATCCTCTCCTCCAGCAACAAAATACAAAGAAACTATAGGGGACTAAAAATAACTGCGTGCATGCACAGTTGGGGCAAATTATGAACAAGATACAAAGAGACCAAAAACCCACACAGCACCAGCAAAGGGGTGGGCAGACCACCTAAGCCACCCCTTGGGCCGACCCCCGGACCCACCCCTACCCTCACCTTATATAAGGAACCAGCTCACCCCCCTTCAGGGAGCGAGCAAGGGAACCCCCCTCCTGCTGCAGCAGGAGCCCCAATAAAGCCTTGCCTGGGGACTTCCCTGGTGGTGCAGTGGTTAGGAATCCACCTGCCAATGCAGCAGGTTTTTTCCTGAATGGAGACATTTCCTGAATCTCCCTGATGAGTTAAAGGTTTTTTACTTTTATTATTAAGTTTTCTGATAGTTTCTTGAGCTACTTCTGCTTCTTTGAGTTGAAAGCAGGCTCTGTGCATGCGAGTTAGACTTGTTGGTTGGCGGACTTGCTTCTAGCGTGCCCAGGTAGGCAGCTGACAGCAAGTTCTTGCCTGTGCCTCAGCGTCAAAACGAGAAGGGCCCTCTTCTGTCCCTCACGTGGGAGCTTGGCCCCTGTTAGACTGGTTACTTCATTTCTTTGGAGAATATCGCACGGTCTCAGCCTGGGGGAAAATGGTGGACCCAAACAAGTAGAAGTGAAGGAAGCCATGTACTACAGCCTCTTCTCCCATCAGTCACCACCCTGGTTCCTGCACCTCCTTCCTCTTCTTCTCTCCCACTTTGACTCCCCAGCTAAAACAGAACAAAACACCCACCCCTACCCCGTAGGCTTCTCTACTTCTTGATCTCAGCTGTGGCTTCCTCTGATCCCATTTACCCATAAAAGTGATTTGACCCCTTCCGGTATTCCAGAAAAATGTTAAAATCTGATTCATTGATCCAAGGCATCCTCCCCCACACCAATTCTCTGCTGTTCTCATTTTTCTCTCTATCTGTCTTTCTTTAGTTTCTTTCCACGGATTTTCAGGAGGAAGGACAGGTAAACGCACATGCTCAGCCTTCTATCCTGATCCAAACATCTGGGCTCGGCTTTTTATTGGTATTATTTGAATGTCTGCAACAACCCTGCAGGATACGGATTATTATCTTCATTCTACAGGTGAAGAAACTAGACTCAGAGACGTTAAGGACATTTCCCCTCACTCAGGCAGGACCAGCTGAGAGGGAAGCTTGACGACCATAAGGGAAAATGAGCTGGGGAAAAGGCCGAAGTGAAAAGGGAGCAGACTGGTTACACGTGGCCCTCAATGGGTAACACTTGAGCAGTGCAAGGAAACCACCAAGGAAAGCGATTTTAGGTCAAGAAAAAGAAGAGCTTTCACATGGCAGAGCCATGTGGAGTAGGAAAGCACTGTGTCAGCAGGCTGACACATCATGGATTGTGCTCCTGTGCTGCCTAAGGGACAATGGCGACCTCAGAGAGGCTGTGACAGACGGTGCACCTGCTCAGGCCACACTCCAACTTGGATGGGGACCAGAAGAGGCTTTGGTGGGAAAGGAATGGAGCCCAGGTCCCAGGACGGGGAGGGAAGTTCCTCACGTGGACTGCAGGGGACGCTCCAGACCCAGAGGCAAGGGCGGCCTGGGTAATCCCTGAGACCCAGGGAATTGTACGTGGGGGTGGGAGCGGGGAGGCGGGTTTGAATATCTGTTCCCACCTCAGTCTGGCTGGGTTTGGAGCCCAAAAGATCCCAAGAAGGGACTAGAACTCTCAGACACCGCCGCCGGAGGATAAATCGGGACAAGTTCTCCAAGGGCCGATTAGGCCTTAGGTGGAAAAGGCCTTAACAAGGTGCAAACCACCCAGATTCACAGGGCATAAGGCTTTTAAAATAATTTGGCATGTACGTCAAACACTAAAATCGTTCCCATTTGTCCCAGTAGTTTCACTTCTGGAAATCTATTCTAAGGCGTTCACCACAAATTAAGAGGGGGAAAAAAAAAAAAGCCTCACTCACTCACAAAAAGGTTCATTTTCACTATTTACAATTGTGAACAACTGGAAATAACTTTAAGTCCATGAAGCTGCTCAACTAAGCCATGGTCTGTGCACACAACAGGTTATGATACAACCATGAAAAATGCAAAAACACAGTAAATGATTATGGTAAGAATCTTAAACAGATATTAGACTACAAATTCATTATGCAGGAATTTTTTTTGAAAAAAGAAGCCAGGGCTTCCCTGGTGGCGCAGTGGTTGAGAGTCCGCCTGCCGATGCAGGGGACATGGGTTCGTGCCCCGCTCCGGTCGGATTCCACGTGCCACGGAGCGGCTGGGCCCGTGAGCCATGGCCGCTGAGCCTGCGCTTCCGGAGCCTGTGCTCCGTGACAGGAGAGGCCACAGCAGTGAGAGGCCCGCGTACCGCAAAAAAAAAAAAAAGGAAGAATAGAAAAGAAAAAAGAAGCCATACAAAATATGGAAATGAAATATACAAAAATGTCAACAGTGGTTGTGGTCAGATGGTAGATAAAGATAATTCTTTACTTTTCCTTCTTTCTATTTTTCTGAATTTTCCAAATTTTACTGAACTAGCATTTTTAAAAGTAAATAAATACTGTTTGAAAAAGAAAAAAATATCTGTACTTTGAGCCAGAAATTCTACTTCAAGGCATGTTGTGTCCTAATGAAATAATTATGAATGGACACAAACTAAAGATACCAAGATGTTTATCACAGCACGGAGTATAATAGTGAAGATTTGGAAACAACAAAAATGTTTCAAAGTTGGGGATTGGTTAAATAGATTGTGGAATGAATCTACTAAAATAAAATTGTTGACGTCAAACTACTTTCATGGACAGATGTTCATAACTACAGAGAAGCAAGGGAAAAGTCATTTGTAAAGCAGTGTTTACTTTAGGCTTCTATTTTTATATTTGAAAGGATTACATATGTATTTTTTTAATTTTTGAAAATTTTCTACAATAAACAAAAAAGGGAAAAGAAGGGAACGGTAGCTAGATCCAGGTGTCTTTTAATCTGAGGCACAGATGGCCTGATTTGTACAATTTATTTTTGAAGACAGAGGAAGGGCAGAGTATTTGAAATTGAAGCTCTCTTAGAAAATTTGGGCCAAGTGTCTGCAATAGACATTAGCTAGATGGGGGCCTCCCACCCCCTCCAAGCCCAGCCTCATCATCCACCTTCCCTGGCAGGTGCTCTCAATTGCTTGCGCATATGTCAGTCCCCAAATATCTCCATCAAGGAGGCAGGGCTAGCCCTGACTATCCACATTTGATGGAGGATGAACCAGAGGTCCGACACAAGTTTGTGATAAGGCAGGGGTTGGAAAGCAGGCTTTCTGATTCCCCTGGCTCCCTTCCCTACATGTTTGAGCTGCTAACACTCATCTCACAGTTTTATAGGGTAAACGTAAAGCAGGGTTTCTCAACCTCGGCACTATTGACATTGGGAGCCGGGCACTCCTTGGTTGTGGGAGGTTCTCCTATGCATTGTGGGATCTTTAGCAGCATGCCTGGCCTCTACCCATTAGATGCCAGTGGAATAGCTGCTTCTCCCCACCCGGATAGGTTGTGACCCCCAAAAATGTTTCTGGACATTGCCAAACGTCCCCTGGGAGGCAAAATCGTCCACAGGTTAGAAACACTGAAGTAAGATGAGATGTGAAATAGAATGTCCCCAGGGTCATTCCTTGGATTAGGCGATGCCACTTGTCCCCAGACCGGGGCAGGACGGGGAGGGGGTCCAATAAGACAGGAAGAGAGGGGAGACTGGTTTGTATAAAAAGGCATAGGTGCTACTACTCTACACAGTGCTCATCTTCTGTTGACTTTTTATTAAACAGCTCCTTACCCACACGGTGGGTTCTTGGAGAAGACGGACACTGTCCTACTCAGCTTTGTGTCTGCTGTTCCTAGAACAATGTCTGCATTAAGGCAGAGCTCAATAAATATTTGTGGTATGAAGTGAAAGAATTCACCACCACATTCACTAGGCAAAGCAGGATGCTGGGGACCATAGGATAACTTCATTAATACATATTTAATTCCACCTGAGTCTTTTCCTGACCCAGCCTTCAACAGTGTCCCACAAAAACAGAGCCCAAAGTCGGGCTCTCTTGGTTCTCACATTGATTCATTCATTCAACAATCAAAGGACAGGGCTTCCCTGGTGGCACAGAGGTTAAGAATCGGCCTGCCAATGCAGGGCACACAGGTTCGAGCCCTCATCTGGGAAGATCCCACATGCCGTGGAGCAACTAAGCCCGTGCGCCACAACTGAGCCTGAGCTCTAGAGCCCACGTGCCACAACTACTGAAGCCCGCAGGACCAGAGCCCATGCTCCACAACGAGAAGCCACCGCAGTGAGAAGCCTGCACACCACAACGGAGTCCCCGCTCGCCACAACTAGAGAAAGGCTGCACGCAGCAATGACGACCCAAAGCAGCCAAAAATAAATAAATAAAATAAATTTAAAAAATAATCCAAAGCAGTCAAAGGACATTTCAGGTGTGCAGGGAGCTTTGCTAAAGCACAGAATCAAGAAGAGAGGAAGGAATCGCCTCTTTCAGCCTCGGCCTTCTGGGACCACAGAGTCCGCTAGGGAGACTGTCAGACTAACTTGTCTCCTCTCCTACAGGGTAGAAAGTATCTAGACAAACCCCCATAGAAGTTCCAAAGGGGGCAATTACATCTGGCTGTAGGCAAGACTGAAGACTTCCTGAAGGAGGTGGCCTCGAAGGATTTTAAACAGGTAGAAATTGTGGGCAGGAAATTCCAAAAAGAGGCAACAGCAGAAGCAGAAGCATGCAGGCAGGAGAGCTTGGGGCATATTTCTGGGTTAGCATGGATTACATTTGGTTGCTAGGGGAGGTGGGGGCCAGACAATGAAGAGATTGGAAAAGTAGGCTAAGGGGAACCAGCATCCATCATTTGCAAGTTCCAGATCCTAGAAGATTTCTGAACAGAGAAGTGTTCACTGAGCACTGTTTATTGAGCACATATTACGTGTCAGGCAATCAGCTTGACGAACCTCACTTAATGTGCTGGAGAGGGTGTGGAGAACGGGAAACCCTCTTACACCGTTGGTGGAAATGTAAACTGGTGCAGCCACTACGGAAAACAGTATGGAGGTTCCTCAAAAAACTAGAAACAGAGCTGCCATATGATCCAGCAACCCCACTCCTGGGCATATACCCAGACAACATCATACTTCAAAAAGACACATGCACACCTCTGTTCATAGCAGCACTGTTTACAGTAGCCAAGACATGGAAACATCCTAAATGTCTATCAACAGATAAACTAATAAAACAAATGTGGTATATATATATATATATATATATACCGCAGGAGGGGAGAGGAAACAGAACCAGCAGGCGGGTTGGCTTTGAGCACTCGGGGTCAGCCTGGTGTAGGGCAGTATTTCCCCAACTGCAGTCCTTTGAGAACCACCTGCACTATTTTAGTCATCACATATCGCCTGGTCTATTATTACACTTAAATTCATCTGAAAAGGAAACCTTGTATCGCTATTATAGACGAGAAATTGCATCGTGTGCCATAAACAGGGGTAACCATGGAGACAGAGAAGAAATGAAGCAAAGTTAAGCCATTTCTAGCCAGGCTCTGTAGCAGGCTGAGGCTCCCTCGCATCCCCTCGCCGACTCCTTACCCTCTCTCTCTGTTCAAAAGAGGAACAGGGCAAGTGTGGGACGAGCACTGAAGACATCCTAGCACTAAATTGCATCTCCTTGAGGTAATTAGGAAGACTGATGGAGAACTGAAAGGGGAATAACCTTGTGTTTATATGTGTCCAGGTTGTTTTATAAATTCGTCGCACTTTGGGAAGCTGGACCACTGGAATTAGACTTGGAGTCAAGAAACGGGGTTCAAGTTCTGGCTTCACTACCTCCTTGCTGTGTGAGTTTGGAAAAGACCCTTGCTGTCACTGGGTCTCCTCATCTGTTAAAACAGGGCAGATGGAATAAAATAATAATAATAAGGCAGATGGTACCCATGGTATGGGTTATTGGGAGGAGTGTCAACCACTGCTCAAACCATGAGGCGAGTGGGGCAAGGATAAGACAGGGAGGGGAAAGACACTTTGCCAAATCAAAGGTAAGACCCCAGGTGCATCAATAATCTGGTGGCAATTGGGAAGCTAATGTCACAAAAGGCTAGAATTGGGTCCTCAGAACCTAGTTATTGCAGCTCACGACAGCCCCAGGCTCAGAGATGTGGTCCCCTGGAGATGAGAACTGGGCCCCTGACATTGTAGGGGTGGGACCTGGTCCAGGCTAGGGTTGGCTTAGAGTGGAGAGTCCATCTCCACTGGGAGGTCTAAGTCAGGGCTTTGATGGCCTCCTGCCGCTCTCAGGTGTGGAAAACCACTTGTATCGTTGGACAGGCTGGGCTGACTCAGGGCACTGCACATCATGGAGGGCCTATAAGGGGCATTTCAGGGGCCTCAGACATGCCTTGTGGGTAAAGAGGCAGGATGACTTTCTTTGTTGCAGACCTGAAGATTCTGCAATTCCACAAAGTTTGCTTGGGATATCAAAACATACTTGGCAGAAAAAAAAAGAAAAAAAAAACCGTAGTTGGCTATTCACGAGCCTGGCACATAATAGGCGCTTAAAAAGTGGAACTCATGGCAAATTGAATTAAAGATACCAGGGCAGGCTAAATAGCATTGTGCTTAGATTCAAGTCCTGGCTCTGCCTCCAGGGCAAATCACCTACTCTCCCCAGCCTCAGTTTCCTCATCTACAAAATGGGTTAACAATGCCTACCACAGGGTTATTGCAAAGAGTCAGTGATATAATATGTGGAGTGTTTAGCTCCACATGGTGCTCAATATGGTGCCTCAATATGCATAGTAATCACCCAGCAAGTGGTGGACATTATCCATATTAGCCACTAGTGGTCATCTGGTCAACCTATGTGAAAACTGAAGAGACACTTTCATGAGTTCAGAAAGCTAGTTATTGGAAGAGCTGGAACTAGGAACCATGGGGCTCTTAGACCAGTGCCTCTTCCCCTGCTTCGGCTGTTCCTGTGAATAACATTGCTCATTCAACAATGATTCTACTAATAAGTCTCCATATCTCTCCAAGAAATGACTTTATTTGCAGATAAGCAAGTTTGTAAACTCGTTTGGTACACTACCGTTTACCCAGGCTTCTAAACTATTGCCCAATTTTCAGTCCCAGGATAATAAATTGGGAAAGTCTTTGTAAGAGCAACGCCAACTGTCTTAATCCTGCACTGAACCAGTTTCAGCCAGGGGTGGGACTTGCTGGACTCCTTGCTTTTTCCTGAGATCACCTGGGGATTTTCCATCCGTTAGTTGGTGTGACCCTGAATGATCTCCACCCCTCAACATACCTGATCCTGCCTCCTGGCCCCAATCTAATTAAAAAGATAAGCATCTCCATGAGCTCCCTTCTCCCAGGAAGCACTGCGATTGGCTGCAGGGCCCAGGGTGAGGATTGATGTTTGTGACCTAGCTGGTCCAAGCGGACACCTGGAACCCATGTTAATCACAGGCAGCTGCAATTCAAGAAGCACAGAACTGAGGCCAACACTGAAGCTGGGTGTCAGGTAGGAGCTGTAGGGATCCCAGGCTCCTGCAGAGTCCTCCCCTGACCTCCTGAGTCTCAGACTTAGTTGCATGGTTGGTAAGAGCCAACATGGTTAGGACCCTGCTCTGAGAGCTTTCCAAGTGCCATCGATTTAAGCCCTTGACAAACCTCCCATTTTACCCTGGAGCACCCCAAGACACGAAATGCTAGCAACTTGCTAGTAACTTGTCACATTACTAGTAAGTGGCAGAGTCAGACTGTGAACGTGAGACAGGCTGGGACCTGGGACCCTTTGCTGCAGTGCTTGCAACTGAACAATCCTCTCCTCCAGCAACAAAATACAAAGAAACTATAGGGGACTAAAAATAACTGCGTGCATGCACAGTTGGGGCAAATTATGAACAAGATACAAAGAGACCAAAAACCCACACAGCACCAGCAAAGGGGTGGGCAGACCACCTAAGCCACCCCTTGGGCCGACCCCCGGACCCACCCCTACCCTCACCCTATATAAGGAACCAGCTCACCCCCTTCAGGGAGCAAGCAAGGGAACCCCCCTCCTGCTGCAGCAGGAGCCCCAATAAAGCCTTGCCTGGGGACTTCCCTGGTGGTGCAGTGGTTAGGAATCCACCTGCCAATGCAGGGGACTCAGGTTCAAGCCCTGGTCCGGGAAGATCCCACATGCCGCGGAGCAACTAAGCCCGTGTGCCACGAATACTGAGCCTGTGCTCTCGAGCCCGCGAGGCACAACTACCACAACACTTGAAGCCCACGTGCCTAGAGCCTGTGCTCTGAAACAAAGAGAAGCCTCTGCAATGAGAGGCCCGCGCACCGCAACAAAGAGTAGCCCTCGCTCACCGCAACTGGTGAAGGCCTATGCGCAGCAACGAGGACCCAAAGCAGTCAAAAATAAAAATAAGTTAAAACAAACAAAAAAAAAGTGCAGGGTGGGTCTGAGTGGAAGAGATGAAAGGACAAATTAACTCATAAATCTTTCTCCTCAAAAAGCATGAATGCAGTAGATTCTCATGTCATAAAGTATCATTTCCCATTAGTGTGACACATGAATTGCTCTTAGTTTTCCTTGTGTTCTAAATTGTGTTTCCAGAACATTCATGAGTTTATGCTATTTGTAGAAGTTTCACAAGGCAACTGAGGAATATTTTGTAATATTAAACATTTCATACTACTCTTAAATTTATATATCTACACATATTTATAAATTGTCAGTTAGATACACATTGAACTCTAGAACTATGAACAATTTTATAAAAATTCTAATTAAAATTTCATTAACTCTTCATAAAATTAAATAATATAGGACACTGAAGCTAGATGGAAAAAACTAGATGACCTTGGTAGCCTCCTTCAGCAAGTTCGACCATTTCTGGTCCTCTTGGAACAAGGGGAGAATAACCTCATTTGCCTAAGCAACTGTGCAGCTGAAAGCAATTTGATACATCATGTAAGGATGATTAAGCCCTTCATGCTCTGTCTGTAGACTGATTATGACACTCGAAATAAACAGTTCTTATGATATGAATAAATAAATACTCTTTACTGGAGAACTAAGGGTGAATGGATCCACAGAGAACGATATATAACTCGATGTCACTGAAATTGAGCTACTTCAAGGAGGAAGGAGATAAGAAGGATACTCTCTTCTGAGACATGCTCAGAATCAGGATACATGCTACATTTAGTTTGCTTCATATTTGGACTATCATTTTCTTACAGGGCTTCTGTTATTCCTGGCATTTCTAATTGCCAGGAAATTTCTCACCTGCTATTTGGTAAATGATCTAATATCCATTACCTTCTTTCCTGATCGTCTGTCTGTCATTCTGGGTTCCCTTTACATTGCTCTCCTGGGTTGGATTCACTGCTTCTTGGATACCCTGTCATCCTCTATCTTGGACTTTTATTTGCTGGAGTACATCCTCAAGCAATCTTTTACCAAAAGGATGAATTAGGGGAAACTTTCAGAATCCCTAAATGTTGGAAAACACCTTAATTTTTCTCTCATGCCAGACTGATAATTTGGCTGGATGTTACATTTTAAGTTCAATACCATTTTCTCTTAGCCCTTTTGAAGGTATTGCTCCATTGTTTTCCAACATTCAGTGTTGCGGCTATGAACACTAACATGACCTTTATTTCTCACTGTAAGTCTGTTTTTGAGAAATTTCTCAGTCTTTTTGCAATACTTTTATTGATCTTTAAAAATGTTGTCAATCATATTTTTAATATATAAGAACTCCTTCTCTGAATGTTCATCATAATACCCAGGTTTTATTTTTGCTGAATGGAGACATTTCCTGAATCTCCCTGGTGAGTTAAAGGTTTTTTGCTTTTATTATTAAGTTTTCTGATAGTTTCTTGAGCTATTTCTGCTTCTTTGAGCTGAAAGCAGGCTCTGTGCATGCGAGTTAGACTTGTTGGCTGGCGGGCTTGCTTCTAGCATGCCCAGGTAGGCAGCTGACAGCAAGTTTCTGCCTGTGCAACTAAGCACGTGCGCCACAACTGAGCCTGAGCTCTAGAGCCCACGTGCCACAACTACTGAAGCCCACAGGCCTAGAGCCCGTGCTCCACAACAAGAGAAGCCACCGCAATGAGAAGCCTACACACCACAACGGAGTCCCCACTCGCCACAAGAGAAAGGCTGCGTGCAGCAATGAAGACCGAAAGCAGCCAAAAATAAATAAATAAAATAAATTTTTTTTAAAAATCCAAGACAATCAAAGGACATTTCAGGTGTGCAGGGAGCTTTGCTAAAGCACAGAATCAAGAAGAGAGGAAGGAATCGCCTCTTTCAGCCTCGGCCTTCTGGGACCTCAGAGTCCGCTAGGGAGACTGTCAGACTAACTTGTCTCCTCTCCTGCAGGGTAGAAAGTATCTAGACAAACCCCCATAGAAGTTCCAAAGAGGGCAATTACATCTGGCTGTAGGCAAGACTGAAGACTTCCTGAAGGAGGTGGCCTCGAAGGATTTTAAACAGGTAGAAATTGTGGGCAGGAAATTCCAAAAAGAGGCAACAGCAGAAGCAGAAGCATGGAGGCAGGAGAGCTTGGGGCATATTTCTGGGTTAGCATGGATTACATTTGGTTGCTAGGGGAGGTGGGGGCCAGACAATGAAGAGATTGGAAAAGTAGGCTAAGGGGAACCAGCATCCATCATTTGCAAGTTCCAGATCCTAGATTTCTGAACAGAGAAGTGTTCACTGAGCACTGTTTATTGAGCACATATTACGTGTCAGGCAATCAGCTTGACGAACCTCACTTAATGTGCTGGAGAGGGTGGGGAGAACGGGAAACCCTCTTACACCGTTGGTGGAAATGTAAACTGGTGCAGCCACTACGGAAAACAGTATGGAGGTTCCTCAAAAAACTAGAAACAGAGCTGCCATATGATCCAGCAACCCCACTCCTGGGCATATACCCAGACAACACCATACTTCAAAAAGACACATGCACACCTCTGTTCATAGCAGCACTGTTTACAGTAGCCAAGACATGGAAACATCCTAAATGCCCATCAACAGACAAATGGATAAAACAGATGTGGTATATATATATACATATATATGCATATATACACATACAGACAATGGAAACAATGGGATATTACTCAACCATAGTAAAGAATGAAATAATGCCATTTGCAGCAACATGGATGGACCTAGAGATTATCACACTAAGCAAAGTCAGAAAGAGAAAGACAAACACCATATCACTGATATGTGGAATCTAAAATACAACACAAATGAACATATCTACGAAACAAAAACAGACTCACAAATATAGAGGACGGACTTGTGCTTGCCAAGGGGGAAGGAGGGTAAGGGAGAGAAGGATTGGGAGTTTGAGATTAGCAGAGGCAAACTATTACATACAGGATGGACAAAACACAAGGTCTTACTGTAGAGCACAGGGAACAATATTCAGTATCCTGTGACAAACCATAATGGAAAAGAATATATATATGTATAACTGAGTCACTTTGCTGTACAGCAGAAATTTAAACAATATTGCAAATCAACTATACTTTAATAAAATGTTTTTAAAAATCTCATTGAATGCTCACCATAACCCAAGAGGTAAGGAGTGTTATTATCCCCATTGAACAGCTGAGGGGAACTAGGGAGATTCACACTCAGGTCTGTCTGACAGCAAAGCCAGTCGCTCTGAACAACTGCAGTCTTCACTCACTGCAGTTCGAAGATTCGGGAAGTGGTGTCAGGGTGCTCTGGGTTATGTGGGCAGTGCAGAAACCCCCTTGTGCTTCTGCTGCGGGAGCCCAGCAGACACCCAAGAGCGGCCCCTGCAGTTCAGGAGCCCCGGCTAAAGGGGACCCTTCCCCCATCGTAGCGCCCTCCCTCTGAGCCACACAGGAGCAGCCAGAGCCCCGAACAAGAACTTCCACGATAGGGTGGCCCTTGAATCCCAACCCACCAAGCCTCAAGATCAGCTCAGCCTGAGCCTCTAACTCTCTCAGGGTTTAATAGCTACTCGCCCAGGCCCCCCACCGAGAGGGGATGGCAGGCCCCCTCTGTCCTTACTCTACTGAGGAGGTTCAGCCTCTAGGGAACACTCCGAGTTACAATCCGCAGAGCCAGGCGTACACACTGAGCACCAAGATATTGGCACATATGCTGGGGTCACCCTGGCCACCTTATGAAACCTGAAAGCGTGGAGACAGCCCTTCCTCACCTCCTTCCTCCAACACCCCCATCCCATCAACAACCAAAGAGAAGCGCAGACTTTCCTTGTGGCGTTTCGACCCCACACAAAGGTGCCATTGCTCAGCTAGGGAGGACGCAGGAGGGGAGAGGAGACAGAACCAGCAGCCGGGTTGGCTTTGAGCACTCGGGGTCAGCCTGGTGTAGGGCAGTATTTCCCCAACTGCAGTCCTTTGAGAACCACCTGCACTATTTTAGTCATCACATATCGCCTGGTCTATTATTACACTTAAAGTCATCTGAAAAGGAAATCTTGTATCGCTATTATAGACGAGAAATTGCATTGTGTGCCATAAACAGGGGTAACCATGGAGACAGAGAAGAAATGAAGCAAAGTTATGCCATTTCTAGCCAGGCTCTGTAGCAGGCTGAGGCTCCCTCCGCATCCCCTCCCTGACTCCTTACCCTCTCTCTCACTTCAAATGAGGAACAGGGCAAGTGTGGGACGAGCACTGAAGACATCCTAGCACTAAATTGCATCTCCTTGAGGTAATTAGGAAGACTGATGGAGAACTGAAAGGGGAATAACCTTGTGTTTATGTGTGTCCAGGTTGTTTTATAAATTCATCTCACTTGGGGAAGCTGGACCACTGGAATTAGACTTGGAGTCAAGAAATGGGGTTCAAGTTCTGGCTTCACTACATCCTTGCTGTGTGACTTTGGAAAAGACCCTTGCCTGTCACTGGGTCTCCTCATCTGTTAAAACAGGGCAGATGGAAAAAAAAAATAATAAGGCAGATGGTACCCATGGCATGGGTTATTGGGAGGAGTGTCAACCACTGCTCAAACCCTGAGGCGAGTGGGGCAAGGATAAGACAGGGACGGGAAGGGCACTTTCCCAAATCGAAGGTAAGACCCCAGGTGCATCAATAATCTGGTGGCAATTGGGAAGCTAATGTCACAAAAGGCTAGAATTGGGTCCTCAGAACCTAGTTATTGCAGCTCACGACAGCCCCAGGCTCAGAGATGTGGTCCCCTGGAGATGAGAACTGGGCCCCTGACATTGTAGGGGTGGGACCTGGGCCAGGCTAGGGTTGGCTTAGAGTGGAGAGTCCATCTCCACTGGGAGGTCTAAGTCAGAGCTTTGATGGCCTCCTGCCGCTCTCAGGTGTGGAAAACCACTTGTATCGTTGGACAGGCTGGGCTGGCTCAGGGCACTGCACATCATAGATGGCCCATATGGGGCATTTCAGGGGCCTCAGACCTGCCTTGTGGGTAAAGAGGCAGGATGACTTTCTTTGTTGCAGACCTGAAGATTCTGCAATTCCACAAAGTTTGCTTGGGATATCAAAACATACTTGGCAGAAAAAAAAAGAAAAAAAAAACCATAGTTGGCTATTCACAAGTCTGGCACTTAATAGGCGCTTAAAAAGTGGAACTCATGGCAAATTGAATTAAAGATACCAGGGCAGGCTGAAGAGCATTGTGCTTAGATTCAAGTCCTATCTCTGCCTCCAGGGCAAATCACCTACTCTCCCCAGCCTCAGTTTCCTCATCTACAAAATGGGTTAACAATGCCTACCACAGGGTTATTGGAAAGAGTCAGTGATATAATATGTGGAGTGTTTAGCTCCACATGGTGCTCAATATGGTGCCTCAATATGCATAGTAATCACCCAGCAAGTGGTGGACGTTATCCATATTAGCCGCTAGTAGTCATCTGGTCAACCTATGTGAAAACTGAAGAGACACTTTCGTGAGTTCAGAAAGCTAGTTATTGGAAGAGCTGGAACTAGGAACCATGGGGCTCTTAGACCAGTGCCTCTTCCCCTGCTTCGGCTGTTCCTGTGAATAACATTGCTCATTCAACAATGATTCTACTAATAAGTCTCCATATCTCTCCAAGAAATGACTTTATTTGCAGATAAGCAAGTTTGTAAACTCGTTTGGTACACTACCGTTTACCCAGGCTTCTAAACTATTGCCCAATTTTCAGTCCCAGGATAATAAATTGGGAAAGTCTTTGTACGAGCAATGCCAACAGTCTTAATCCTGCACTGAACCAGTTTCAGCCAGGGGTGGGACTTGCTGGACTCCTTGCTTTTTTCTGAGATCACCTGGGGAGTTTCCATCCATTAGTTGGTGTGACCCTGAATGATCTCCACCCTTCAACATACCTGATCCTGCCTCCTGGCCCCAATCTAATTAAAAAGATAAGCATCTCCATGAGCTCCCTTCTCCCAGGAAGCACTGCGATTGGCTGCAGGGCCCAGGGTGAGGATTGATGTTTGTGACCTAGCTGGTCCAACCACACCTGGAACCCATGTTAATCACAGGCAGCTGCAATTCAAGAAGCACAGAACTGAGGCCAACACTGAAGCTGGGTGTCAGGTAGGAGCTGTAGGGATCCCAGGCTCCTGCAGAGTCCTCCCCTGACCTCCTGAGTCTCAGACTTAGTTGCATGGTTGGTAAGAGCCAACATGGTTAGGACCCTGCTCTGAGAGCTTTCCAAGTGCCATCGATTTAAGCCCTTGACAAACCTCCCATTTTACCCTGGAGCACCCCAAGACACGAAATGCTAGCAACTTGCTAGTAACTTGTCACATTACTAGTAAGTGGCAGAGTCAGACTGTGAACGTGAGACAGGCTGGGACCTGGGACCCTTTGCTGCAGTGCTTGCAACTGAACAATCCTCTCCTCCAGCAACAAAATACAAAGAAACTATAGGGGACTAAAAATAACTGCGTGTATGCACAGTTGGGGCAAATTATGAACAAGATACAAAGAGACCAAAAACCCACACAGCACCAGCAAAGGGGTGGGCAGACCACCTAAGCCACCCCTTGGGCCGACCCCCGGACCCACCCCTACCCTCACCCTATATAAGGAACCAGCTCATCCCCCTTCAGGAAGTGAGCAAGGGAACCCCCCTCCTGCTGCAGCAGGAGCCCCAGTAAAGCCTTGCCTGGGGACTTCCCTGGTGGTGCAGTGGTTAGGAATCCACCCGCCAATGCAGCAGGTTTTTTCCTGCATGGAGTCATTTCCTGAATCTCCCTGATGAGTTAAAGGTTTTTTACTTTTATTATTAAGTTTTCTGATAGTTTCTTGAGCTATTTCTGCTTCTTTGAGTTGAAAGCAGGCTCTGTGCATGCGAGTTAGACTTCTTGGCTGGCGGACTTGCTTCTAGCGTGCCCAGGTAGGCAGCTGACAGCAAGTTCTTACCTGTGCCTCAGCGTCAAAACGAGAAGGGCCCTCTTCTGTCCCTCACGTGGGAGCCTGGCCCCTGTTAGACTGGTTACTTCATTTCTTTGGAGAATATCGCACGGTCTCAACCTGGGGGAAAATGGTGGACCCAAACAAGTAGAAGTGAAGGAAGCCATGTGGCAGTACTACAGCCTCTTCTCCCATCAGTCACCACCCTGGTTCCTGCACCTCCTTCCTCTTCTTCTCTCCCACTTTGACTCCCCAGCTAAAACAGAACAAAACACCCACTCCTACCCCGTAGGCTTCTCTACTTCTTGATCTCAGCTGTGGCTTCCTCTGATCCCATTTACCCATAAAAGTGATTCGACCCCTTCCGGTATTCCAGAAAAATGTTAAAATCTGATTCATTGATCCAAGGCATCCTCCCCCACACCAATTCTCTGCTGTTCTCGTTTTTCTCTCTATCTGTCTTTCTTTAGTTTCTTTCCATGGATTTTCAGGAGGAAGGACAGGTAAACGCACATGCTCAGCCTTCTATCCTGAACCAAACATCTGGGCTCGGCTTTTTATTGGTATTATTTGAATGTCTGCAACAACCCTGCAGGATACGGATTATTATCTTCATTCTACAGGTGAAGAAACTAGACTCAGAGACGTTAAGGACATTTCCCCTCACTCAGGCAGGACCAGCTGAGAGGGAAGCTTGAAGACCATAAGGGAAAATGAGCTGGGGAAAAGGCCGAAGTGAAAAGGGAGCAGACTGGTTACACGTGGCCCTCAATGGGTAACACTTGAGCAGTGCAAGGAAACCACCAAGGAAAGCGATTTTAGGTCAAGAGACAGAAGAGCTTTCACATGGCAGAGCCATGTGGAGTAGGAAAGCACTGTGTCAGCAGGCTGACACATCATGGATCGTGCTCCTGTGTTGCCTAAGGGACAATGGAGACCTCAGAGAGGCTGTGACAGACGGTGCACCTGCTCAGGCCACACTCCAACTTGGATGGGGACCAGAAGAGGCTTTGGTGGGAAAGGAATGGAGCCCAGGTCCCAGGGTGGGGAGGGAAGTTCCTCAGGTGGACTGCAGGGGGCGCTCCATACCCAGAGGCAAGGGCGGCCTGGGTAATCCCTGAGACCCAGGGAATTGTACGTGGGGGTGGGAGCGGGGAGGAGTGTTTGAATATCTGTTCCCGCCTCAGTTTGGCTGGGTTTGGAGCCCAGAAGATCCCAGGAAGGGACTAGAACTCTCAGACACCGCCGCCGGAGGATAAATCGGGACAAGTTCTCCAAGGGCCGATTAGGCCTTAGGTGGAAAAGGCCTTAACAAGGTGCAAACCACCCAGATTCACAGGGCATAAGGCTTTTAAAATAATTTGGCATGTACGTCAAACACTAAAATCGTTCCCATTTGTCCCAGTAGTTTCACTTCTGGAAATCTATTCTAAGGAGTTCACCACAAATTCAGAGGGAAAAAAAAAAAAGCCTCACTCACTCACAAAAAGGTTCATTTTCACTATTTACAATTGTGAACAACTGGAAATAACTTTAAGTCCATGAAGCTGCTCAACTAAGCCATCGTCTGTG
Source organism: Globicephala melas (assembly GCF_963455315.2). Taxonomy (NCBI): domain Eukaryota; kingdom Metazoa; phylum Chordata; class Mammalia; order Artiodactyla; family Delphinidae; genus Globicephala; species Globicephala melas. The sequence goes on along the minus strand of NC_083332.1, from coordinate 34,068,474 downwards.
CACACAACAGGATATGATACGACCATGAAAAATGCAAAAACACAGGAAATGATTATGGTAACAATCTTAAATAAATATTAGACTACAAATTCATTACGCAGCAATTTTTTTTGAAAAAAGAAGCCAGGGCTTCCCTGGTGGCACAGTGGTTGAGAGTCCGCCTGCCGATGCAGGGGACATGGGTTCGTTCCCCGGTCTGGGCGGATGCCACATGCCACGGAGCGGCTGGGCTCATGAGCCATGGCCGCTGAGCCTGCGCGTCCGGAGCCTGTGCTCCGCCACGGGAGAGGCCACAGCAGTGAGACGCCCGCGTACCGCAAAAAAAAAGGAAGAATAGAAAAGAAAAAAGAAGCCATACAAAATATGGAAATGAAATATACAAAAATGTCAACAGTGGTTGTGGTCAGATGGTAGATAAAGATAATTCTTTACTTTTCCTTCTTTCTATTTTTCTGAATTTTCCAAATTTTACTGAAGTAGCATTTTTAAAAGTAAATAAATACTGTCTGAAAAGGAAAAAATGTGTGTACTTTGAGCCAGAAATTCTACTTCAAGGCATGTAGTGTCCTAATGAAATAATTATGAATGGACACAAACAAAAGATACCAAGATGTTTATCACAGCACGGAGTATAATAGTGAAGATTTGGAAACAACAAAAATGTTTCAAAGTTGGGGATTGGTTAAATAGATTGTGGAATGAATCTACTAAAATAAAATTGTAGAAGTCAAACTACTTTCATGGACAGATGTTCATAACTACAGAGAAGCAAGGGAAAAGTCATTTGTAAAGCAGTGTTTACTTTAGGCTTCTATTTTTATATTTGAAAGGATTACATATGTATTTTTTTAATTTTTGAAAATTTTCTACAATAAACAAAAAAGGGAAAAGAAGGGAACGGTAGCTAGATCCAGGTGTCTTTTAATCTGAGGCACAGATGGCCTGATTTGTACAATTTATTTTTGAAGACAGGGGAAGGGCAGAGTATTTGAAATTGAAGCTCTCTTAGAAAATTTGGGCCAAGTGTCTGCAATAGACATTAGCTAGATGGGGGCCTCCCACCCCCTCCAAGCCCAGCCTCATCATCCACCTTCCCTGGCAGGTGCTCTCAATTGCTTGCGCATATGTCAGTCCCCAAATATCTCCATCAAGGAGGCAGGGCTAGCCCTGACTATCCACATTTGATGGAGGATGAACCAGAGGTCCGACACAAGTTTGTGATAAGGCAGGGGTTGGAAAGCAGGCTTTCTGATTCCCCTGGCTCCCTTCCCTACATGTTTGAGCTGCTAACACTCATCTCACAGTTTTATAGGGTAAACGTAAAGCAGGGATTCTCAACCTCGGCACTATTGACATTTGGAGCCGGGCACTCCTTGGTTGTGGCAGGTTCTCCTATGCATTGTGGGATCTTTAGCAGCATGCCTGGCCTCTACCCATTAGATGCCAGTGGAATAGCTGCTTCTCCCCACCCGGATAGGTTGTGACCACGAAAAATGTTTCTGGACATTGCCAAATGTCCCCTGGGAGGCAAAATCGTCCACAGGTTAGAAACACTGAAGTAAGATGAGATGTGAAATAGAATGTCCCCAGGGTCATTCCTTGGATTAGGCGATGCCACTTGTCCCCAGACCGGGGCAGGACGGGGAGGGGGTCCAATAAGACAGGAAGAGAGGGGAGACTGGTTTGTATAAAAAGGCATAGGTGCTACTACTCTACACAGTGCTCATCTTACTGTGTGTTGACTTTTTATTAAACGGCTCCTTACCCACACGGTGGGTTCTTGGAGAAGACGGACACTGTCCTACTCAGCTTTGTGTCTGCTGTTCCTAGCACAATGTCTGCATTAAGGCAGAGCTCAATTAATATTTGTGGTATGAAGTGAAAGAATTCACCACCACATGACTCACTAGGCAAAGCAGGATGCTGGGGACCATAGGATAAATTCATTAATACATATTTAATTCCACCTGTGTCTTTTCCTGACCCAGCCTTCAACAGTGTCCCACAAAAACGGAGCCCAAAGTCGGGCTCTCTTGGTTCTCACATTGTTTCATTCACTCAACAATCAAAGGACAGGGCTTCCCTGGTGGCACAGAGGTTAAGAATCGGCCTGCCAATGCAGGGGACACGGGTTCGAGCCCTCATCTGGGAAGATCCCACATGCTGTGGAGCAACTAAGCCCGTGCGCCACAACTGAGCCTGAGCTCTAGAGCCCACGTGCCACAACTACTGAAGCCCACAGGCCTAGAGCCCGTGCTCCACAACAAGAGAAGCCACCGCAATGAGAAGCCTACACACCACAACGGAGTCCCCACTCGCCACAACAAGAGAAAGGCTGTGTGCAGCAATGAAGACCCAAAGCAGCCAAAAATAAATAAATAAAATAAATTTTTAAAAAAATCCAAGACAATCAAAGGACATTTCAGGTGTGCAGGGAGCTTTGCTAAAGCACAGAATCAAGAAGAGAGGAAGGAATCGCCTCTTTCAGCCTCGGCCTTCTGGGACCTCAGAGTCCGCTAGGGAGACTGTCAGACTAACTTGTCTCCTCTCCTACAGGGTAGAAAGTATCTAGACAAACCCCCATAGAAGTTCCAAAGAGGGCCATTACATCTGGCTGTAGGCAAGACTGAAGACTTCCTGAAGGAGGTGGCCTCGAAGGATTTTAAACAGGTAGAAATTGTGGGCAGGAAATTCCAAAAAGAGGCAACAGCAGAAGCAGAAGCATGGAGGCAGGAGAGCTTGGGGCATATTTCTGGGTTAGCATGGATTACATTTGGTTGCTAGGGGAGGTAGGGGCCAGACAATGAAGAGATTGGAAAAGTAGGCTAAGGGGAACCAGCATCCATCATTTGCAAGTTCCAGATCCTAGATTTCTGAACAGAGAAGTGTTCACTGAGCACTGTTTATTGAGCACATATTACGTGTCAGGCAATCAGCTTGACGAACCTCACTTAATGTGCTGGAGAGGGTGTGGAGAACGGGAAACCCTCTTACACCGTTGGTGGAAATGTAAACTGGTGCAGCCACTACGGAAAACAGTATGGAGGTTCCTCAAAAAACTAGAAACAGAGCTGCCATATGATCCAGCAACCCCACTCCTGGGCATTTACCCAGACAACACCATACTTCAAAAAGACACATGCACACCTCTGTTCATAGCAGCACTATTTACAGTAGCCAAGACATCAACAGACAAATGGATAAAACAGATGTGGTATATATATATACATATATATGCATATATACACATACAGACAATGGAAACAATGGGATATTACTCAGCCATAGTAAAGAATGAAATAATGCCATTTGCAGCAACATGGATGGACCTAGAGATTATCACACTAAGCAAAGTCAGAAAGAGAAAGACAAATACCATATCACTTATATGTGGAATCTAAAATACAACACAAATGAACATATCTACGAAACAAAAACAGACTCACAAATATAGAGGACGGACTTGTGCTTGCCAAGGGGGAAGGAGGGTAAGGGAGAGAAGGATTGGGAGTTTGAGATTAGCAGAGGCAAACTATTACATACAGGATGGACAAAACACAAGGTCTTACTGTAGAGCACAGGGAACAATATTCAGTATCCTGTGACAAACCATAATGGAAAAGAATATATATATGTATAACTGAGTCACTTTGCTGTACAGCAGAAATTTAAACAATATTGCAAATCAACTATACTTTAATAAAATGTTTTTAAAAATCTCATTGAATGCTCACCATAACCCAAGAGGTAAGGAGTGTTATTGAACAGCTGAGGGGAACTAGGGAGATTCACACTCAGGTCTGTCTGACACCAAAGCCAGTCGCTCCGAACAACTGCAGTCTTCACTCACTGCAGTTCGAAGATTCGGGAAGTGGTGTCAGGGTGCTCTGGGTTATGTGGGCAGTGCAGAAACCCCCTTGTGCTTCTGCTGCGGGAGCCCAGCAGACACCCAAGAGCGGCCCCTGCAGTTCAGGAGCCCCGGCTAAAGGGGACCCTTCCCCCATCGTAGCGCCCTCCCTCTGAGCCACACAGGAGCAGCCAGAGCCCCGAACAAGAACTTCCACGATAGGGTGGCCCTTGAATCCCAACCCACCAAGCCTCAAGATCAGCTCAGCCTGAGCCTCTAACTCTCTCAGGGTTTAATAGCTACTCGCCCAGGCCCCCCACCGAGAGGGGATGGCAGGCCCCCTCTGTCCTTACTCTACTGAGGAGGTTCAGCCTCTAGGGAACACTCCGAGTTACAATCCGCAGAGCCAGGCGTACACACTGAGCACCAAGATATTGGCACATATGCTGGGGTCACCCTGGCCACCTTATGAAACCTGAAAGCGTGGAGACAGCCCTTCCTCACCTCCTTCCTCCAACACCCCCATCCCATCAACAACCAAAGAGAAGCGCAGACTTTCCTTGTGGCGTTTCGACCCCACACAAAGGTGCCATTGCTCAGCTAGGGAGGACGCAGGAGGGGAGAGGAGACAGAACCAGCAGCCGGGTTGGCTTTGAGCACTCGGGGTCAGCCTGGTGTAGGGCAGTATTTCCCCAACTGCAGTCCTTTGAGAACCACCTGCACTATTTTAGTCATCACATATCGCCTGGTCTATTATTACACTTAAAGTCATCTGAAAAGGAAATCTTGTATCGCTATTATAGACGAGAAATTGCATCGTGTGCCATAAACAGGGGTAACCATGGAGACAGAGAAGAAATGAAGCAAAGTTATGCCATTTCTAGCCAGGCTCTGTAGCAGGCTGAGGCTCCCTCCGCATCCCCTCCCTGACTCCTTACCCTCTCTCTCACTTCAAATGAGGAACAGGGCAAGTGTGGGACGAGCACTGAAGACATCCTAGCACTAAATTGCATCTCCTTGAGGTAATTAGGAAGACTGATGGAGAACTGAAAGGGGAATAACCTTGTGTTTATGTGTGTCCAGGTTGTTTTATAAATTCATCTCACTTGGGGAAGCTGGACCACTGGAATTAGACTTGGAGTCAAGAAATGGGGTTCAAGTTCTGGCTTCACTACATCCTTGCTGTGTGACTTTGGAAAAGACCCTTGCTGTCACTGGGTCTCCTCATCTGTTAAAACAGGGCAGATGGAAAAAAAAAAATAATAAGGCAGATGGTACCCATGGCATGGGTTATTGGGAGGAGTGTCAACCACTGCTCAAACCCTGAGGCGAGTGGGGCAAGGATAAGACAGGGAGGGGAAGGGCACTTTCCCAAATCGAAGGTAAGACCCCAGGTGCATCAATAATCTGGTGGCAATTGGGAAGCTAATGTCACAAAAGGCTAGAATTGGGTCCTCAGAACCTAGTTATTGCAGCTCACGACAGCCCCAGGCTCAGAGATGTGGTCCCCTGGAGATGAGAACTGGGCCCCTGACATTGTAGGGGTGGGACCTGGGCCAGGCTAGGGTTGGCTTAGAGTGGAGAGTCCATCTCCACTGGGAGGTCTAAGTCAGAGCTTTGATGGCCTCCTGCCGCTCTCAGGTGTGGAAAACCACTTGTATCGTTGGACAGGCTGGGCTGGCTCAGGGCACTGCACATCATAGATGGCCCATATGGGGCATTTCAGGGGCCTCAGACCTGCCTTGTGGGTAAAGAGGCAGGATGACTTTCTTTGTTGCAGACCTGAAGATTCTGCAATTCCACAAAGTTTGCTTGGGATATCAAAACATACTTGGCAGAAAAAAAAAGAAAAAAAAAACCATAGTTGGCTATTCACAAGTCTGGCACTTAATAGGCGCTTAAAAAGTGGAACTCATGGCAAATTGAATTAAAGATATCAGGGCAGGCTGAAGAGCATTGTGCTTAGATTCAAGTCCTATCTCTGCCTCCAGGGCAAATCACCTACTCTCCCCAGCCTCAGTTTCCTCATCTACAAAATGGGTTAACAATGCCTACCACAGGGTTATTGGAAAGAGTCAGTGATATAATATGTGGAGTGTTTAGCTCCACATGGTGCTCAATATGGTGCCTCAATATGCATAGTAATCACCCAGCAAGTGGTGGACGTTATCCATATTAGCCGCTAGTAGTCATCTGGTCAACCTATGTGAAAACTGAAGAGACACTTTCGTGAGTTCAGAAAGCTAGTTATTGGAAGAGCTGGAACTAGGAACCATGGGGCTCTTAGACCAGTGCCTCTTCCCCTGCTTCGGCTGTTCCTGTGAATAACATTGCTCATTCAACAATGATTCTACTAATAAGTCTCCATATCTCTCCAAGAAATGACTTTATTTGCAGATAAGCAAGTTTGTAAACTCGTTTGGTACACTACCGTTTACCCAGGCTTCTAAACTATTGCCCAATTTTCAGTCCCAGGATAATAAATTGGGAAAGTCTTTGTACGAGCAATGCCAACAGTCTTAATCCTGCACTGAACCAGTTTCAGCCAGGGGTGGGACTTGCTGGACTCCTTGCTTTTTTCTGAGATCACCTGGGGAGTTTCCATCCATTAGTTGGTGTGACCCTGAATGATCTCCACCCTTCAACATACCTGATCCTGCCTCCTGGCCCCAATCTAATTAAAAAGATAAGCATCTCCATGAGCTCCCTTCTCCCAGGAAGCACTGCGATTGGCTGCAGGGCCCAGGGTGAGGATTGATGTTTGTGACCTAGCTGGTCCAAGCCGACACCTGGAACCCATGTTAATCACAGGCAGCTGCAATTCAAGAAGCACAGAACTGAGGCCAACACTGAAGCTGGGTGTCAGGTAGGAGCTGTAGGGATCCCAGGCTCCTGCAGAGTCCTCCCCTGACCTCCTGAGTCTCAGACTTAGTTGCATGGTTGGTAAGAGCCAACATGGTTAGGACCCTGCTCTGAGAGCTTTCCAAGTGCCATCGATTTAAGCCCTTGACAAACCTCCCATTTTACCCTGGAGCACCCCAAGACACGAAATGCTAGCAACTTGCTAGTAACTTGTCACATTACTAGTAAGTGGCAGAGTCCGACTGTGAACGTGAGACAGGCTGGGACCTGGGACCCTTTGCTGCAGTGCTTGCAACTGAACAATCCTCTCCTCCAGCAACAAAATACAAAGAAACTATAGGGGACTAAAAATAACTGCGTGTATGCACAGTTGGGGCAAATTATGAACAAGATACAAAGAGACCAAAAACCCACACAGCACCAGCAAAGGGGTGGGCAGACCACCTAAGCCACCCCTTGGGCCGACCCCCGGACCCACCCCTACCCTCACCTTATATAAGGAACCAGCTCACCCCCCTTCAGGGAGCGAGCAAGGGAACCCCCCTCCTGCTGCAGCAGGAGCCCCAATAAAGTCTTTCCTGGGGACTTCCCTGGTGGCGCAGTGGATGAGACTCCATGCTCCCAATGCAGGGGTCACAGGTTCGATCCCTGGTCAGGGAACTAGATCCCACATCAGGGAACTAGATCCCACATGCATGCCGCAACTAGGAGTTCTCATGCCACAACTAAGGAGAGCCCTCGAGCCACAACTAAGACCCGGTGCAACCAAATAAATAAATATTAAAAAATAAAAATAAAAGCCTTGCCTGAATTTCTTGTCTGGCCTCTTATCAATTTCTATTGATTAAGGAGGCCAGGAATCCTGGTCAGTAACAAAGGCAACAACTTGACTTCAGAGCCATTCATTCATTCATTCATTCACTAAATATCTCCTGAATGTCTCCCATGTACAGGACACTGTTCCAGACACTTCATATGTCAGTGAACAAAAGAAATGATTCCTTATCGGATCACGGTGCTTAAATTCTAGCAGGGGGCGACAGCTCATAAGGTTTCCAAATAAGTAATTTACTTCATTAGAAGGTGTTAAATGCTATGAAAAAAGAAAAGATAGAGCAAAGTATGAGGGATCAGGAGTCCTGTGGGTTTGAGGTATGTGTTGCAATTTTAAACAGGGTGATCATGGTGGGCTTCATGGAGACAGCAAGATTTGAGCAACAGTGTAGAATAAAGAAAGAAGGGAATGAGCCATGTGGATACCTGGGGAAGAAGCATCACTGGCGGAGGGAGCATAAAATCAGTTTACATTGTGAGAATTAACAAGGGGTCAGAGGGAAATAAAGGTGTGGATGATGGGGAACCCTCTGGAGTGACACATCTACATGAAATGCTTTTCAGAGGTCACAGAAGCTGAGAACTGAAGGATGAGGGGCCTGGCCATGTGAAGAATTGGGGGGAGGGTGTCTCCTAAGGATGTTGCGGTTTTCAGATCTCAATATCCTGGCCACCCTTAGGTGTGGGGTGATGTAGAGAAACAGAACAGTGGGAGATATACATATACACAGAGAGAGAGAGAGAGATGTTAGGAATCGACTTACATCATTACGGAGGCTGAGAAGTCCCACAATTAGTCACATGCAAGCTGGAGGCCCAGGAAAACCGGTGGTGTAATTCAACCTGAGTCTGGAAGCCTGGGAACAGAGGAGCCGATGGTGTAAATCCCAGTCCAAGTCCAAAGGCCGGAAAGCCAGGAGTCGGAGGGCAGGAGAAGATGGATCTCTGAGCTCAGGCAGAGCGCGAATTGACCCTTCCTCTGCCTTTTTGTTCTACTCGCACCCTCAGTAGATTGGATGACGTCCACCCACGATGGTAAGGGTGATCTTCTTTACTCAGTCTTCTGATTCAAATGCTTATCTCTTTTGGAAATATCCTCACAGACCTGCTCAGAAGTAATGTTTAATCAGCTATCTGGGCATCCCTGAGCCTGGTCAGGTTGACACAAAAAATTACCCATCACGGTGGGTGGGGGGCGGAGATTGTTCTCCCAGCTCGAGTCTAAATCCCGAGGAAATCTGAGAGCCCCGAAGGGAAATGGCCGGGAGGCAGCTTTAGCTGAGTGTGTTGGTATACACATCTCACCTGGTACTGAAAGCCTGAGATAGTGAGGCCTTGAGTGGGGTCAAGGCTAGGGCCTAGGCCAGGCAAGTCTGAGGCTGGAGTGCCCTCAGGCAAAACAAAAACAAACAAGCAAGAAATAAACAGTAGTGCTAGAGATGGTGAGCTCTGCGATCTGAAATTGCATGAAGCCACTGTTGAGAACCAACCCGGGCTTCACGTTAAATACCTTGGGATATAAGATTATATCGTCTCCTCTTTGGACTCTTCTTTCTTCCTTTTTTCCCTTCCTTCAACTTTACTGAAGCTTAAGACTTGTGGGGCAACACGTAACAAGCTTGCAAAAGCCTGGAGAAAGCTAGCTCAATCCCTTATTGGAGGCCACTTGGAAGCTAATATTTTGGGGTGGGGAGTTTCCAACCAACATTCTAAACTGCTTTGTCCAGCTCAGATTTGGAAGAGGCTCAGCTTTGCATGTGGGAGGTTCGGAGCAAGGTCCACTCTCTCCTAGCGAGTTTCAGTCTCCCCCACTCAGCAGAACCAAAGCCTGGGGACTCACCAGACCCGCCTTCCTTGGGGAGCAGCCTCGGGACCGCCTCCAAAGAGGGAGGGCTGCAAATCCTACACAGGTATTGACTCTTTAATCAAGAGAAATTGACAAGAGGCCAGATGAGAAATTCAGGCAAGCTTTTACTGGGGCTTGTGCTGTAGCACAAGGGAGTGAAAACGAGAAACAGCTGCCCCTGCTCGCTCTCCAAGGAGGGTGGGCTGGTTCCTTAAATGGGGTGAGGGTAGGGGCCGTTTGGTGGGTTGGGCCGGAGGGGTGGCTTAGGTGGTCCGCCCACTCCCAGGGTGGTGCTGTGTGCAGAGATCATGCGCAGTACCCTGATTTTACTCTCGGCACTTCAGAAATGGCGGTCGGTTTGTGGCCCTTTGAAAGCATCCTGCTGTTCACAATTGCCCCGACTGCGCATGCGAGGTTATTTTTCGTCTCTCAGTTTCTTTTTTTTTTTTTATTTTTTGGCCACGCAGTGCGGCATGTGGGATCTTAGTTCCCCGACCAGGGATCGATCCTGTGCCTCCTGCACTGGAAGTGCAGGGTCTTAACCACTGGACAGCCAGGGAAGTCCCTCTTATAGTTTCTTTGTAAATGAAGAGACGTTTGTCCAGGTTCAAGTGCAAGCACTCTGGTAGGGAGTCCCAGGTCCCAGACTATCTCAGTATCTCTTTTAAAAAAGTGGAAATTGGGTGTGAGAGGTGATAAGATCCCTTTGGGAGGGCTTGTGGAGGAACTTCCATTCTTGGCAAGGCAATAGGTGTTCCAACCAAATGCCACATGCTAACCTCTCCCACCTTCACCTTTCAAATATTTTATTGCAGGAGTCCTGGGATAATTTTTTTTTTTCACTGTCTCTAGATGAGCCTTGCCCCTGTGAAGCCCAATACAACCATGAGAAAGGTACTTGCACTACAAGCAGGAAAAGTGAAGCTTCCCCATGGGGGTCGCCATGTGACTGCCCCGTCTGAAATGCCATTAGCAATCCTTTCTCCTGCTTCTTTAACCCTTGACCAATTGTCTAATGCTGTCCTTTGTTCCTCTGTTTCCTAGGGACTAAGTGTCTTGATTTGCTGAGTGAGGACACAGACTTATTAGCAAAGGACATGAACTGTTCTGTGTCCGGCTTCTGCGGCTGCAGGCCACATCACTTCAATCTCTGCCTCTGTGGTCACGTTGTCTCCTCCTCTTCTATTCTCTGTGGACTTCTAAGGATGCTCATCGCTGGATTTAGGGCCTATCTGGATAATCCAGGATGATCTCACCTTAAGATCCTTAATTTAATTACATCTGCCAAGTCCCCTTTTCCAAATAAGGTGATAGTCGCAGATCCCAGGATTTGACATGGATAGCTCTTGAGGGGCCGTTTTTCAGCCTACCACAAGTACAAGGGACTCAGAAACCCAACAGAAGGAACAGATGAAAGGAGATCCGCTTCCCTTTGAATCTGAGATGCAGCCACCTGGCACCGCTACCCTTCCTCCGTCCCCAAACTCCCACTAGTCACCCCAGACCTGCCCTCTAGGCCTCCCAGAGCAGGCCTCTCCCGAAGGCAGTTTGCGAGGGCCCTTCCGGCGGTGTTCTCTCCCCATGAGACACACAGGGAACGGAGTGCTAAAGCAGCATGGTGGCTCAGCAGCCCACTTGGATGAGGAATCCTAGAATAAGGGATAAGGCGGGTGGAAGGGATAAGAGGCAGGGAAGGGCTGGGGAATAACAAAGCCTTTTTCTCTCCCTCCGCTTTCAGAGGCGGGAAGTGTGCACTGTCTGCGGGTAGGCATTTGCGGCGGTACACACTGGCAGGCAGGCGGGCGGGGCAGTGTCCCCCCCTGCACACGGTGGGAAGTGCGTGGCTGCGCGCACCCGGCTGTGCGCGAGGCAGCGGGGGTGGGGGGCAGCGCCCGAACGTGCACACGGCGGGGGAGGGGGGAACGGCTGCCGCAGTGCGCGCTTCCGCCCAAGCTGGTGCTCCCGGGCGAAGAGGAGGCGCGCGCGCCTGGAGCGCTGTGCCTACGCGCCCCCGCCTGGGGCTATAAAAGCCTAGCCACCTGCTGCCGCTAGTGCGTCCAATTGCCCGAGAAGCCAACTCAACCTCCTCCGGCGGCAGCTCCTCTTGACATGGATCCTGAGACCTGCCCCTGCCCTACTGGTGAGCCCCCGCCCCCATCCTGCGGCACAGCGCGCCCCTTTACTTGCAAAGAACCCCGTGCCCTACGCCTTTGCTCAAGGACATTTGGGGAAAGGGAGTCACTTCCCCCAAGGGGCCTGGCCCCACCCCAAGTTTTGCCACTTTAACCCTTCCTGTGGTACCTCCCTCTCTAGGCGGCTCCTGCACCTGCGCTGACTCCTGCAAGTGTGAGGGATGCAAATGCACCTCCTGCAAGAAGAGTGAGTGTGGGGACCCCTCTGCCCTTCCCCTCCCTGCTATGCTCCCCAGAGCACAAGGCCTGTCCACGCAATACAGAGCGACCTCTAGGCCCCCTGTTACATTGCTTTGACGTAACAGAACCACGCGGGAGGCCTTAAGACTCAGTTGCAGGGGCCCCTCCCTCAGTGATTGTTACCTTAGGCCCTACGGTGGCAAGATGTTTTTGTAAATTCCCGGAAGATTCTAATGGGCAGTTGGGATTGAGAACTGCTGTCCTGGTCCAATTCCTCCCCTCAAAACCTCCAGTGCCTGGGGAGCCATTAGTGAGGCTGCGGGTTAGCTCTGGAGTTGGGGTCCCTTGGGCTCTCTCAGGCCTTTGTGGATCCCCTCGATTTTACCTCCCCTGAATCTCCCCAAAGCAGTTGAACACGCAGGGGGAGAAGGAGGTGGGGGGAAGGCGCCCTTCTTCTTTGCGTGTTAGACTAGGTGTGGAGCACCCCCACCCCAACCCCTGGCCATGAATCTCCTGGACTCCCTACACCTGTACCATCTCTGCTCCTGCAGCTTTATCCTTCAAGGCCATTTACCCTGGATGTTTTCTCCTCCAGGCTTACAACTCCCCAGCGTGGGCCTAATACCCCCATCCCGGGGAGTCCTGTGCTCACAGAAGGGGCTGTGGGCTAGTTACTAGGTACCCCTCTCCCAGGGTAGCCCAGAGCATAGCTGACACAACAGAGATGCTGAGTCAACCCAGGTGTGAGACTAGGAAGGGGGCAGTGACCTCTGGCATCCCTCCTTTTCCCCCCTCCCTCTTGATGGGGACAGATGGGGGAGGCGAGGCCATCAGACTGGGTGCCCCTATTTTATCTGCAGGCTGCTGCTCCTGCTGCCCCGCAGAGTGTGAGAAATGCGCCAAGGATTGTGTGTGTAAAGGCGGAGAGGGCGCCGAAGCTGAGGGGAAGTGCAGCTGCTGCCAGTGAGGACGTGCCCCGTGCGAAACGTGTGTAAATAGTGCTGGTGGCCCAGCGCCACCTGTCCCCGTGGTGAGGCTCGGCAGCGTGGCCCCTTCCCCTGCTAGCCACTGGCAAGTGACAATAAATCCTATGAATGACATAAAGCAAGGACTGGTCTCTTCTTAAAGGGGCAGGACATGGAGGGTAGAAGGAGCCTCATCTGAGGGGACAGCTCAGTTGAAATATAAAATCCTGAGATTGGCCACTGGTCTTTCTGGGACTCGGATGGAACTTCGGGGGCTGAGGACATCCTCCCGCACCTTCATATGCCACTTGACCCTCTTGCCAAGTCAAGCTTAACTCTGGGGAAAGAGGGGAGACCAGACCCATATGGGTCTGTCTCTTTCTCCTGCCTCTCAGCCTCACTCTCTGCATCTGTACAATGGGGTTGGGGGAAGTTAAAACCAGCCCCCAGCCCCAAAGGCCTGCAGTTTCTGAAATTTTCTAGCTGCTCCTGCAAAGCTGCCTGTTTTCAGGGTCATTAGAGGAGAGGCCAGGAGGCCTGGGGCCTGTCTTGGGAAACCGTTCAGCTGCGTTTCCAAGGTCACCGCCCTGAGCAGCCTGTCTCCCCGAACAGATCGTTCAGCTCCTTTTCAAACCTTCTCATTTGGTAGTTTGTGTCCAGCTCCTTCCCTCTTCAAGGGGAAGTAGGGTAATGAGTGCTTCAATCCACAGTAGTTGTGGTACAGTCCTTGATAAAAGGGAACACGCAGATTCTACCTGGGTTGAATGGAAAAGAAAAATAGAATTCTGGCAGAGAAAAGTTTCCCAGTTAAGAGAACACAGTGCTGCAAACATGTCAGTTTTCCTCCAAGTTGCTTTATCAGGACAGTCCATTCAAAAGCCCACCAGGATTTTGTTTTTTAACCCAACAGGCTGAGTTTCAAAAAACAGTGCCAGAAAAGCCAAGCCAGTGTTGGAAAGGAACAACAAAAAAGGCTTGTTCTAACCGCATACCAGTTCTTGTTCTAAAGCTCTAGGAAGTGGTGTCGGCTCAGCAATAGATCAGTTGCACAGAGAGGACAGTTCAAAAATAGACCCCAGTGCAGCTGCAAGTAAGAGACATGAAATCATCAGCGAAAGGATACACTAGTTAGTGAAAAGTGCTGAAACAATGGGCTACCCCTTTGCATATCAGATAAAAAATAATTTCCAATTGACTTAAACACCCAGGAGCAAAATCAAAGCTGTAAGAGAATTTGGAAGAGGAAAATAGGAGAATGCTTATTACTTTGGGGTAGAGATACCTCTTTTAACTAAGACACCAAAAAGATTGATAAATGTGAGATTATCTTGTACAAAGTTCTCTTAAGTACATTATCTTACGTGATCCTTACAACTCTAGAAGAATGGTATGATTAGTAAACCCATTTTACAGATGGGGCAATAGGGCTTAGGGTAATCTGCATGCAGTCTACTGAAAGATAAACTGAGGCATATTAAAATGTTTTAAGAGTTGATTTGAGCAAATATCTATTCAAATCGGGCAGCATCCAATGTAGCGGATAGAAAGGAACTCAGAGGAGCTGCACAGAATGAAAGACTTTTATAGCTAGAAGGGAACAAGGAAGTCATAACAGGCAAAAAAGCAGGTTGGTTATTGCAGTTACTTTCCTTCAAGGGATGGCAGGGGCCTCTCAGGCAGATTACCTAACTAGTGCTGATCAGGTGATTCCTGATTGGTTAAAGATTTCTGGGCAGGCCGAAGTCCCTGGTGACATGGGGCTTAGCATAAGCAACTCCATTTTGAGCCTGCTGTCTTGTGCTTAACAGGCAACAAAGCTAGAATGTGGTAGAGCCAGGATTTGAACCCAGGCTGTCTGACTAAAGTCTAGGCTCTTAAACCTAACCACGCTTGTCTTCTCTGTTTGTTTCTGGCTTGCCTTGTGTTACAAAAAGCATCAAAACAAAGCTAAATTACCTCACACCCATTAGGATAGTGTCTGTCCCTTTGGGCTGCTGTAACAAAATACCAGAGATTGGGCAGCTTATAAACAACAGAAATTTATTTCTCACAGTTTGAGAGACTAGACATCTGAGTTTAGGGTGCCAGCATGGTTGGGTGAAGCCCCTTTTCTGGGTCAGAGACTTCTCATTGCATCCTCACATGGTGGAAAGGACTAGGGGCTCTGTGGGGTTTCTTTTATAAAAGCACTAATCCCATTCATGAGAGCTCTACCCTCATGACCTAAGCACCTCTCAAAGGCCCCAAAGGACACAAATATTCAGACCGTAGCAGATGACCAGTATCAGGAAGACAAAAATAACAAAAAAGAAAGTGTTGGCAAGGATGTGGAGAAATTGGAACTTTTGTGCACTATTGGAGGAAATGTAAAATGGTGGTTCCTCCAAACATTAAAAGTAGAATTACCTTATGATCCAGCAATTCCACTCCTGGGTATATACCCAAAAGAATTGAAAGCAGGGTCTTGAAGAGAAACTTGGAGGGTATTTTAGCAGTAGTTACTCAAATTTAAAACATACATACCTTCAACCCAGGAAGTTCACTGTCCCATCGTTGGTATCAGCAGAAGCCTCAAAACAAGCTAAATATCCTTCAGGAGTGAAGTATAAAAATGGTCATAATGAACAGCTGATAAAAACACACCTGCAATGGAAAGACCACCGCATCTTACCATTCAGTGGGGGAAAAAACCCAAGGTATATATATAGTATAATGCTAATCACATTAAAAGGGAAATTTATATATGTGTGTATGTGTGTGTGTATGTGTGTGTGTGTGTGTGTGTGTGTGTGTATGGGCAAGGGTGTCTTTGATGAACGTGTGCATGATGGTGGTGACAGAGGTGCTCAGGGCGTCGTGATTTGGAAGGAGATCTTGCAGAGGTAGGCTAGTTCATCACCTCCACAATGTTGATGATCTTCTCACAATAAATATATCTATTCTTTCTATCCCACCATCTAATGCCAGAATCCACCAGCCTCTGTTCCTATTGCCATGGTGACAGGAAACTATCTCCCAAGGCAGTCCCTTCCAGTCGTCACCAGCTCTAATTGCAAGAAAGGCCTTTCCCACCCAGAGCAGAATCTTTATTCCTGGTACTACCCTTGGGACCACAGAGCACAAGTCTATTCTCTTCTTTTCAGCATGGCATAAACATGTAGTCGTGGCATCAGAAAGTCCTGGGTTCAAATCCCCACACTGCCACTTACAGCTGTGTGACCCTGAACAGGCCATGTAGCTCTTCAGTGCCTCATCTGTAAAACTGAGATACTAACAGCATCTGCCTTGTAGGGCTGTGCCGAGGTCTAAGTGAAATAAACTCAGAACGTCCTGATGCCTAGTACGTGCTCAATATTACGCCCCATGACTACTACGGCAGATGAGAGATAATTGCAAACATGTTGACTCCTTCCATCAAGACCTGGGGTCTTCATCCTTTCCCCTCGAATCTGGGCAGGCTCTGTGGCTTCTTGACCAATCAAAAGTGGTGAAAGTAACCTGTGCTAGTTTCAGGGCCCAGGGCTTAAGAGACACAACTACCACTCCTGTCTCTTGGGACTCTCACCCTTGGCGCCCTGCGCCAAATGTAATTACCCTGAGGCCACCATGCCGAAGAGGCCACAGGAGGGAGCTCTGGTCTTTAGTTCCAGCTGAGCTCAGCCATCCAGCCACGCCTGCTAGGGTGCCAGACACGTGAGTGAAACTGTCTTAGATCCTCCAGACCAGCCCATCCACCAACTGAATGCCACCAAGTGACCTCAGACAGTGATACATGAAACAAAAGAATCACCCAAATGAGTGCTTCTCAAATTCCTGACCCACAAAACCAGGAGCGACAATAAACTGGTTGTTGTTTAAACTGCAGTTTTCGGTGATTTGTTGCACGGCTACGGGAGCAACCACTGTCCACATATCCGAAGGTAACTGTTTTCTTGCAGACTGAGCCTGCCCACCCCTCTCAGTTGTTGCTCACATGATGGGGTTTTGAGTTTTAGGACTATTGTGATCAACTGTCTTCTGGACTGTTGAAGCCCAATAATGAACACAGCCCTCAGGGTGGTCTGCCCAGCTGTGCCAGTTAAGAATCTATCCAGAATGATTTAAACAAAAAAGGAAATTTTGGACTCACAGTGGCTTCAGGCTTGGCTGGCTCCAGGTGCTCCAATGATATTGTCAGGCTCCATTTCCTTTACAATAAAGTTATTCTCAGGCTCTTTCTCATGGAGACAAAGGCTCTAGAAACTCAGCTTCACACGCTTTCAGGTTGAAGTCTAGATGGAAAGAGTATCTGTCATTCTCCTAGCATTTCCAGGAGGAGTTCCATTGATTCTCTCTGGTTCATGGCTAGGTGACCCACTCAGAGCCAATCACTATGTCCAGGAAGATGGAATTTCCTGGGAGCCCACGAATGGGGCCTACTCCATCCATCCACCTTAGTCCACGTGGATTAGGAGTAGGGAAGAGTGGTTCTACAAAGGAAACCTAAGGCTACTGTCACAGGGTAAGGATGAATGGATGACTCAGCAGCAGAACTAAAAATACCCCCATTAGCAGTTAAAAAGAGACGAAAAGTCACCTCCCTCATTCTGGATGGCATACTTCTATTAATGCAGACTAGGGCCACATCATTGCCTCATACTGATAGCTCACACCACACTGTAGAGGGGTGTTTTTCCTCATCTTATGCTGCTTGGCTTCATTTTCCTCACTTCCTACCACATGAGGACTGCAGGCGTTAGAAAGGCCTCACTCTCCACCTCTGTCCCGCAAGGCTTACATGGGTACAGAGATAAGCAAACCTGGGCCTGGGCTGCCCTTCACCTTTGCCGATTGGTCCTCCCTCTCCTCTCAGAGTCAAAATGACTTAAGGGAGACAGCTTAGACCTGAAAACAAATTTTACCGCCAACACAGATGGCCCAAACCCAGGGCTTGATTCAATACTTTACAGGGCAAAATTAAGAGTTATTGTCTCCTCAGTGAGTTGGACTGTTTCCCCTGAGTGGACAAGGGACCATCTGGTTTATAAGAAACCAGGAATTTTGCATACAGTGTGGGTGCGTATGTAACAACAGCAAAATCTGCCCACCATCCAAAGAGCAGCCCTCCCATGCTCTCAGTCCACGGGGCTGCCAGACACAGCGAGATTTCTGAGACCTTGGCTCTAACATCAGAGCGTGTTTGCATGTGACCCTCAAATTCTAGTACAATCTGATCATTTGACAAATGAGTAAACTGATGCTCAGGGGAGCCCTGGCCCATAACAGCCCCAAGGTCGCTCAGCAAGTGAGTGGCAGAGTGACCATTAGAATTTAGTCCTTCTGACAGTTCAACTCTCCTGCCCTGCTTGGAGTTTCTGAGTGACCACATGACCACACAGATCCCAGAGTGTTGAAAAACAAGTTTTTTACTTTCATTTTGTAATCGGCCCTAATGCCGGGAGGCAGGGCTGGGAAGGGAGGACACATCAGGGGATTTACCCCTATTAATTGATTCGACAAATATTTATTAAGCGCCAACTGTAAACTTGGCCCTGGGAGGAGGGCTGGAAGCACATTTCAGGGGCAGTGAGCGCTCTTGGTGTTTTCAGTGGCAGGTAGCTATGGAGGGACAAAGGTCGCAAAATCACACACTTTCCTATGTATTACAGACATGGGCAGTGCCAGGAAGGAAAGGACAAGCTGTTTACCAGCGCATTCCACAGGCATCCTGACCTAGCACAGGGGTCAGGACGGGCTCCCAGGAGAAAGTGACGTCTGAGCTGAGCTGTGAAGGCATTTCCACAGGACTTTACAGTAAATGCTGTGAGGACGGCCTGTCCTCCGCCCACCCCCTCACTAAACTCCCTACTGCAGCAACCAGCATTCCCTAAACCTGCCACCAACCTTCCAGTAACCTGCTCATCTGATGACACACTCTGGACAATCCCAGGATAACGATCTAAGATCCATTTCACAGCAGCCAGACATGTGCCAGCAGGGAAGCAGGATGTACCTCCCCAGAAAGGAACTTGGACCGCACTTCTACTCTTCTCTGCATCCACTGGGGAAGAAAGTTCTTGTGAGGTTTTCCCTTCCAAATGTTCCATGGGAATGCCAACTTTCCACCCGGCTGCTTCTTCCACGGGCTGGAATGCAACTCCTTCCTCTTCCCCTGCCTGGCGAAGACTTTCTCACCCTCAGGCCCAAGGCAAGGGCCCACCTGACTGGCCCACCTCCTCTCAGGCTGGACTGGGTCTCCCCTCTGTTCCCCCTGCCTCCATCCTAGCCATGACCCTGGTATTACTTTTCCCCACGCACCCATGAGGCTGCCCCAATGACTATGAGTTTCCTGGGTACAAGGCTTATGGCTTCTTGATCTTTATTCTCCCCTGTGGGTGATGTCTACCCTTAGAGTGACTTCAGCATCTGCTGGGCCCACTGATTCTAACCAGGCTCTGCCACTCACTAGCTCTGTGACCTCGGGCAAGTTACTTAACTTCTCTGGGCCTCCATACTCTAAAATGGGAATGATGACTAGTCCTTACCTCACAGGGTTGTTAGAGGATTAAATGAGAGCTCGCACATAACACGCTTACACTTTCCCTATCGCATGCTAAAGCACTCGATATACAGCATATGTCATCAATAACCAGCCCACGGGTTTAATATGATGCTACACAATTTTTAAGCCCTGACGGGTGCAAAGAGTTTTTTTTTTTAATCTGTCCTGACTTCCCACCGGTTTTCCCCCGGAGCAGGATCCGCAAGACCCACTCTCTTAACTACTCAGGTTCAAGCACAGGGTACCGGACGCGGTGGGGAGGGTTGGGGTGGGGCGTGCTGGGGTAGGGGGAAGGCGGTGGCGGGAACTGCGCACACAGCGAAGGGCAGGGGTCAGGGTGCTCCGCGCACAGCCCAGCACAGCCCTGCATGCGGGGTCCGCGCTCTGCACCCGGCCCTCCCTCGCCGAGGCGCACCTAGGGCGGCTACTGAGAACTGGTGCCGGGTGGTCCGTGTGCACAGCTCGGGGCGCCGCGCGGGCCGCCAGTGACTCAGCGCGGGGCGTGTGCAGGCGGCGCCCGCCCCGGAGGGCTTTTGCACTCGCCCCGGCTCCTTCCCGCTATAAAGGCAGCCCACAGCGCCCTCCGCTCCAGCACGCCCCCTCGACTTCCTTGCCATACTTCGTGACGCAGTCTCCGGACCCCAGCCTCCGCTTCGTCTCGCCATGGATCCCAACTGCTCCTGCACCGCGGGTAAGGAGATCTGGTTCGGGATTGGGTGTCAATTGTAGAACTAGAGAAGCAATTTCTGACTCGTCACTCACTTTCCGGGCACAAATTGCCCCTTTCGAAAGCGTTTTGGTGTACCCGCCTCTATTCTAAGTTAAACTAGGAGGTTCCGTTTGACGGATAAGGAGATCAGAGTTCGTGGCTTGCCCAGGTTCCCACGAGTTGGTTGTGGAACTGGGACTCAAACTCGGGCTCCTAGCACCCATGCCCGCGTTCGAGTCTCCGGGAACCGTTTTTATGTCGGCCGTTCTCTTTGCAGGCGGATCCTGCGCGTGTCCCGGCTCCTGCAAATGCAAAGACTGCAAATGCACCTCCTGCAAGAAGAGTAAGTGGAATTTTCTCTACATCTACCCCTAACGCGCCCACCCCTCCGCCAGGCCCGCCCCTCACGCCTCCAGCCCTCTACACCACGGAGGGAATTTAAATAGGGCAGTAGGTACCCCTTCCCTAGGGACGGTGGCGCCTCCACTGGAGAGGACGGGAAGCCTCATGAATCCTCTGTTCCAAGCGCTCATCTCTGCCGCCTCCTTCCCTTCCCCAGGCTGCTGCTCCTGCTGCCCTCCGGGCTGCGCCAAGTGTGCCCAGGGCTGCATCTGCAAAGGGACCTCAGACAAGTGCAGCTGCTGTGCCTGATGTCGCGGAGAGCCTGCCCCGGGTGTAAATAGAGCAACCAGGACAAACCTACATTCCTCTTTTTTTTTTTGTCCTATAAAATACAAGAATGATAATAAAAGTGGTTGGCTTTATTCTGGCTGTTTTCCTTAACTTGACCAGAGCTGGGGTGAGGGACTGGACTAGCAGTACACAGACTTGGTTTCTGGACCAAAATGTTAGCCCTTAACAAACCCAGTGCCTTGTTCAAGCCACATTACCCCACTGGGCTTCATCTTTTGTAAAATGGAAGAGCCTTAGGCCAGATGCTATAAGGACACTGGGCACATACAGGGTCCCCTCTGTTTTCAAGTCAAGGGTTGGTGGCACAGAAACTTCTCAATCCAGAATCCTCATTCTCCATGGTTTCCCTGTTCAACTGCAGTTCCTCGCTGGATTTTAGTCTTCAGTGACTAAAGGGGTGGAAAACTCCCTCACCTGCTTGAATCTAAATGGGGGGGTCTAAAAAATCCCTGTGGTGAAGGAACAGATTTCATTTCCCATCCGTTGCAGACCTAAACCTTGGTAAAAAACAGAAACAAAAAAATATATAAAAATGCCACAGAACAATACAAAGCCCATGTTTTCAGATTCCACACACGTAATTTCAGTCAATATATGAAAAACAAACAAAATCAGAGATTTAAAAACGTCGCACACGTGTTCATCGAAGGTGTCCATTGAGCACCGTTGCAATCTGTCCTTCCAAAATCCAGCCCTTGGCTACTTGAAAGCCGCAAAATAACTAGGGCTGTGGAGGGAATTACACAGTCATTTCCCATGAAGAGGGCATGTGCCTGAGAATTGGTTCCAGATGGACTATTTCACGTCTGCCCATGCTGGGTGATGGCAGATTCTGCAGTCTGGAGGGTATGGTGGTGTTTATTAGGCAGGAGTGAGGTGCCCTGTGACTTGTAACTAATGCCAGCAGTTAGTCCCCCTGGCTGTTTGTGGAGGGAATGGCTATTTGATGTAAAATAGAAAGACAAGTCAGGTGGCCCAAGAGTCAAGACCATGCTTGCCCACAGGTGCCCTGTGTGAAGAGGGGGTTTCAGAAACCAGCCTGTGCTGAGTGCATGGGCGTCTCAGTTCACAGCCTGTTTTGCCACAGGTGGTATGGCCTGGGCATGTTACTCAACATCTGAGTCTCTATTTTCCCAATTGTGAAAAAGAGATGATATCTCTATGTGGGGATTAAATGATAGTGTCCTGGCTTAATAAACAGTGGCCGTTATGATCATTATGTCCACACTGACATTCATGAAGAGAGAATCCTTTTAGCTCCCAACAAGCTCTTGGGGAAAAGCTCACTGGTTTAGAAGCATTATTCTGGGTTGGAGGTTAAGGATGGGATTGGAAATTTGCTGATCCGGTGCCAAAGGGAGTATGGATGACCTCCAAAGAGACCCCCAGGACAAGATGCTGCCACAGCATTTGGACAGACTCAGAAGTCATTCCCATGCTTCATGTCGTTTGATCTGCACAGGAACCAGTGAGAGAGTGAATGTGCAGGGGCTGGAGTGATTGTGCTGATTCCAGAGAGGTTAAGCAACCTGCCCAAGGTCACACAGCTCAGAGGGCAGAGGTCTGAACCCACACTACAGCTGACCTCACGCCCTGGCCACAGCTGGCAGATAATGATGTCACTGAATGCTAAATCCTGCCTCTCACTATCCAGAGTTAGAAGGACCTCTCGAAATGGACAGATTGTGCTCCTGGCTTGACACATGGAAAACTGAATTCCAGAGAGGTCACAGAACTATACAGACTGCCTGCTCAGTGCTCTTCCCATTGCTGCCCCTGTGCCAGCTTTCAACATCCTCATCTGTCATATGAAGTCCTGGTGTAAGATCGTGGGTGAGGGCATGATGCTGCAGTCCGCCTGCATGAGTGCCAATCTCACCTGCATCACTTACAGCCACAGGACATAATCTCTCTGTGGCTCAGTCTCCTCCACTTTTTGTTTTGTTTTGTTTTTGTTTGTTTTTTTTTTTGCGGTACGCGGGCCTCTCGCTGCTGCGGCCTCTCTCGCCGCGGAGCACAGGCTCCGGATGCGCAGGCTCAGCGGCCATGGCTCACGGGCCCAGCCGTTCCGCAGCATGTGGGATCCTCCCGGACCGGGGCACGAACCCGTGTCCCCTGCATCGGCAGGCAGACTCCCAACCACTGCGCCACCAGGGAAGCCCGGTCTCCCCCACTTTTAAAGGGGCAAAATAAAAGCATATGATTCAGAAGATTAAAGAACTAGTTCATGTAAAGAATTTAGTATGGTGCTTGGCACGTGGTGAGTGGCTACAATGTTAGCCATTTATTATTATTGTTAACATAGGGGGTATTTATTTACCTCTAGACACAGAAGCAGTGGTGGTGTGCCTAGCTGTGTGTCCTATGTTGTCCTCATCAACTGAACAGCACTGGGGATTTATAACCCTGAGCAAAACAGTCTGTGCCCTTTGCTACCACTTGCACCAGTATTTTACTTAACATTTTTCCTTTAATGACTTATATGTTTTAAAATATATTTGTATTAGCATTCTCCAGAGAAACAGAACCAGCAGGATGTAGGTAGGTAGGTAGATAGAGAGATAGATAAAGAGAGTGAGAGATTTATTTTAAGAAATTGGCTCATGCAACTGTGGAAGCTGGCACAACTGAAGTTTATAGGGCTAGCCAGCAGCCTGGAAATTCCAGTAGGAGTTGATGTTGGTTGCAATCTTGAGTCTAAAGGCCGTCTGGAGGCCCAATTCCCTCCTCTTCAAGAGACCTCAGTTTTTCTCTAAGGCCTTCACTGACTGGATGAGGCCTTCCACATTATGAAGGGTAATCTGCTTTTCTCAAAGTCTACTGATTTAAATGTTAATCATATCTGAAAAATATCTTCACAGCAACATCAGGCTAGCGTGTGACCAAGGATTGGGTATGACAGCTAAAACACGTGGGTACATAAAACTAACCGTTATAGACCACCACTTATCAAACTAGCACCCACACAACTTCGTAAACCGCGCTTAATCTCCCAACAAAGACAATAACAAGGTCATACTTCTGCCTAACGTGACACAACTATCCTACCTACAACTGAAAATGTATAACACCATCCCCAGAGGAGGATGCAAAGTCCTTGGGTGATGGTCACTTTTGTACTTGATATCACGTAACAAATACTGTGATGTTAACAACACGTAAACACTACAATGTAAAGTCAATACCTTCTATGTTATATGAGAAGGGGATAAAAGAGGGAAGAAAACAAAGATATTTGCCATATATATATAAACATATTTGTAACAAAATAATGAAGAAGTACTCCTAACAATTACAGTTGTCATTTCTGTTTCTGGAACTGGTCATGTGGTTATAGCTGACGTTTATAAACATCTTCTTACACTACCTATTCTGTATCCCCTTTGCTCCCTGCAAGCATCTCAGTTGGTCATGGTTCTTTACGATGCTGGGGTGACCCAAACCTTCATTTTTGAAGGGTCTGAGCCTTTATCAGTCCTGCCTTGATTGGGTTGTTATAGTAGTTTTTCACTGACTTTAATCACAGAGCAGGGTAGTACTAAGAGATGCCCTAAGGGATCTTCTCTATTCCATAGGCTTTTTTACAGCCATTGCAGAGTCTTAACCAATAAGCCTAGAGTAGTTGCTACTTCTTGCAACTAGCTCCGAGCAGCATAATATCATCAGTGTACTGGACCAGTATGATGTCTTGCAGAAGGAGAAGGCAATCTAGGTCCTTGAAAACAAAATCATGATATGGGCCTGGAGAGTTGATAAGCTTGAGGCTTCTCTGTTTAAAAGATTTCAAGCAGTACACTGATGTTGAAGATACATCAAAGGAAAACTTTGGGCCAAAGGAAAACTTTATCTTTGACCTTCTTCCCTTGGGAAGCTGACTGGATTCAGACCCGGTGGCACTACTTCCCAGCTCTGTGACCCTGCGCAAGTTATTTAACATCCTTGTGACTTACCTTTCCCACCAGCCAAATGGGCTCATAAATAACAGTATTCCTCTTTTTGAGTCTTTGTGAGAGTTGAAAGATAAACAATTAACCAGGTGGGACACACACACAATGCTGTCTAATGGTCAGTAATATTGAAAGGGAAACAATTATTTTTCTTGATATGCAGATGCCAGATCTGCCTATCATCTAAAATGACCCCTCCCCTGGGGGCATCCCACTTTCTGAACAACTTCCCTGGAGTGAGGTGGGCTGGCTAGGCTGTGGAGAGTCTCTGGAGAGTTTTGTGCAAAGGATCCAGACATATGTGCCCATACATCCTTTCAAACTTAGAGAGTGGAGGAAAGATGGAGCAGACAGAGGCCAGCGTCCGCCTTGAAACTGAGACAGAAAAATAGGGCCTAAGTCCCTCTGGGCACAGGGAAAGGAAAAGTACTGGGAGGCAAACGTCACATCCGCAGCTGGGACGCTGCACACAACTCCCTCGGCTCTTTCCACCGCCTGTGAGCTCATGCCGGGGGGCCGGGAGGGAGAGGGGGAGGAGGGCCGGGCGCGGCGCACACGGGTTCCGGAAAAGACGAACTTGAGCACCAAGGCAATGGGGCCTGGGGTGGCAAAGAGAGGGGGGACTGGGTTCCTGGAAGATCCCGGAACAAAGGTGACTGCCTACCTTGGGAAATTTGGGAAGGGGCGGGCAGGGAAGCTGGGAAACCGAGAACCGCCCAGCACACCGTCCCTCCGCGAGTTCTAGCGCCAAAGGGGCGGCCGCAGCGCTGCACACCGACCCAATCTTTGCTCACGGAACTCTGCGCTCGGCCCGCCAGGCTGCGCACAGCCGGAACGGGGGCTGCCGGTTGCACAGGCGCAGATCCGCGCGCCGCGTGCAAGGCGGGGCGGGGCCTCTGCGCCCGGGCCGCCTCCTCTGGGCATAAACTGAACCCGCCGGCTGCTAGGTTCCAACACGCTCCCAACCGGCCCAAGACCCTCTTCTTCGCCACTTGCTTTGGACCCCCGGCCTCACCTCGCCTCCAAATGGACCCGAACTGCTCCTGCCCCACTGGTGAGGAACCCCTGGCTCTGGAACTTAGGATGCCCCTTCCCCAATACCAAGAAGCATCCCTGGGTTTGGAGGAGGGAGGAACATTTTGAGCTTGAGCTGAAGTAGGCGTCTGTAGTTAACCCGGCACGTGCTTTCTCCCTGGACAAGCGCCTTCATCCCCCATTAGAGTGTTTCCATCCAACTGGGGCTTCCATTTCAGAGGCGAGAGGCCTGAGGCTCAGGGCTGTTCTGCGCCACATCATGCAGGTGTCAGGGGGCTTCTGGGTCGGCCGCAGTGCTCTGTCCAGGCCTCTGCATTCCCTGTGCCGGGTGCGAGGGGACATTGCCTGTTATGGGCTCAGACAAAAGGTCCTGGCCACCAGACCCAGGCATCCTGAATGGGCTCTGGAGCCTGGGACCATACCTGTGGGGTAAATACAAGACAGTACACAGCCCTTTGCATAGAAGGGCAGAGAAGGAGGGGTGAGACTTCTGTCTGTTCTATGCTGGACAGGAGTCCCTAGCACTGGGCCCTGCACCCAGGAAGAGGTTGCAGGGAGGGATTACTGACCATCTGCTGTGCCTCCTGCATCCCCGTCCCTGCTCACTGCTGGCTTTTCCCTTCCCGGCAGGCGGCTCCTGCGGCTGCGCTGGCTCCTGCACCTGCAAAGCCTGCAGATGCACCTCCTGCAAGAAGAGTGAGTGTAGGGCTTTCTCTGGGAACCTGGGGGCTGCAGCTACGGTGAGGGAGGGAACCCAGAGCGGGCTCTGAGTGTATGGCTCTGGCGGGGGGGCTGGTCTTCCTTTGCCCTTCGGCACCTGTCACTGCTGCTTCTGACTTTCTGCCTGTCCTGGGCTTAGTTGGGGCAGGGCAGCCACTTCATAGTGGAAGCCAAGCCCCAAGGTCCTCCCAACTGTCTTGGAACAGAGCATGTTTTTCTGTACTCGGGGTCCTTTGGATCTGAGGGCTTGTGGCAGGGCTGCTGGTGGGCAAGGAGGAGCCTGGGAAAGTCATCGCTGACATCTGCTTTCGCCCCTCTCTCCCCAGGCTGCTGCTCCTGCTGCCCCGTGGGCTGCGCCAAGTGTGCCCAGGGCTGCCTCTGCAAAGGGGCCTCGGACAAGTGCAGCTGCTGTGCCTGATGTCACGGAGAGCCTGCCCCGGGTGTAAATGGAGGAACACGGGCCGACCTGCGTTTTTATACCGCTCTGACTTGATTGCTACATTCCCTTTCCTATGAAATATGTAAGTGGTAATAAAAGTTGTTGACACTATTCCGACTCGCCTTTCTTTTCTGTGCATTGGGAATAAGGGCTTTTGTGCCATCCAGGGCTGGTGTAGGAGACTGGGTGAGAAGTGCAGAGACTTGGGTACTGGAACAAAATGTGAGTCCCTAGCAAACTGAGTGCCTAAGACAAGACACACTCCCTCACTGGGTTCATCTGCGTAACACGGAACAGCATTAGACCAGATGCTCTAAGGGTGTCGAGCAGATACAAGGTCCCCTCCATTCTCATGTCAAGGGTTGGTGACATGGCAAGGGTTGGTGGCTTCTCAATGCCTCATTTCCCATCCTCTGATTTCCCTGGCTAACTTCACTTCCTCATAGATTTTAGGCTTGATAGACTCTAAAGAAGTTGGAATCACACCTCCAGTTACCTGGAAGTCTCAAACTCCCTGCACTGAAAGACGTGTGAATTTTCTAGCTGTGGTTTTTATTTTCCAACTTCACAAACCTAAACTGTGGTAAAATAAAATTAAGTGAACTACTAAGAAAAATTTAAAAGGATACAAAACCCAATTTTTGATTCAATAAATCTGAATAAATATATGAAGAACAGAGTAATACAGGAAAAATTTAAAAAGTAAAAACATGTTTGTTCACTTGAAACTAACACAATACTGTAAATCAGCTATACTTCAATTATTAAAAAAACCCACGTGTTCATCAAAGGAGTATGTTGAACGCTGAAAACACTTTCAAACACCCCACTATGTGGACACCCCACTATGTGGACCACCCACACCTGGAGTAGCTCTTCCCCCCCATCCCCACAGGGAACATGTGTCTTGGCTGGCCCAGTGCCAGTGACAGGACACCTGCTACCCCTGAGAGCTCCCTGCGGTGAGTTGGCTCTGAATCTTTGGAAGTTCCTTAAGGTCAGGCTGAACTCTACCTTCAAACTCCAGCCCTTGGTTACTTGAAACCAGCAAACTGACTAGGAATTTGCAGGTAATACCCAGCCATTTCCCAACAAGAGGCAGGTACCTGGAAACTGGTTCCAGATGGAGGACTTCACGTCTGCCTGTGCAGGGTAGCGTCAAATTCTGCATTTACAAAGTTGTGGTGGTATTTATTAGGAAGGAGTGAGGCGCTCAGTGACTTGTAAATAATGGCAATAGCTAGTCCTCCTGACAACTTTTGGATGGATTTGCTGTTTGATGTAAAGTCAAAGAGAACGAGGAGTCACGTGGCCCAAGTGTCAGGCCCACACTCACCCACAGGTGTCCTGTGTGCAGAGGGGAGTTCAGGAGCCAGCCTGTGCTGGGTGCATGGGTGCTGGTGTCAGGCAGTCTTGGTTCACAGACCACAGTGGCACTTACCAGCCGCATATCCTAAATGAGTCGCTCAACCTCTCTAAGTCTCCATTTCCTATAAAAAGGAGATTATATCCCTATGTGGTATTGAGAGTGGCCTAGCTCCTCACTAGGGCTTAATAAACAGTGTCTATTATGATGCTTCTGTTCACAGTGACTTTACTGGGACAGAATCTTGTTTAATTCCAACAAGCTCTTGGGGAAAGGCTCATGGTTTTGCAAGCATTACTCCAGGCTGGAGGTTAAAGTTTGATTGCAAATTTACTGATCCACTGGCAGGGGGAGTGTGGATGCCCTGCAGTAGCCCCCCTAGGATAAGATGCTGCCACACCATTTGGAGAAACACAAAATCAATGCCCACCCTTCATATCACTTGATCTACAATGAACCAGTAACAGAGTGAACCTGCAGGGGCTGGAATGATTGTGCCAGCTACCCAGTTTAAGCAACCTGCCTAAGGGCACACAGATCATATCCAGAGGTCTGAACCTATAGCAAGGCTGTCTCACCTCCTTGCCAAAGGTCGCTGATTATGAGGTCACTGAATGCTGAGTCCTGCCTATCATTATTCACAGCTGGAAGGGTCCTCTGAGACAGTCTAGCTGTGCTTCTGGCGGCAGAGATGGGAGACTGAAGTCCAGAGAGGTCACAGAGCTGTGCAGAGGGATCTGACTGCCTGCTCAGTGCTCTCCCCACTGCTGAACACTGAAAGGGAAATAACCACTTTTCATGCTTTGTTATTTAATGCCAGGTCTGCCCATCACTTACAATGATCCCTTCCATGGGGTGGGATCTCATGCTTTGGGAACCTCCATCCCGGAGCAGGGTGGACTGGCTAGGATCAGGAAAACCCCTGGCAAGTTCAGGCCAGGAGCATAGGGACAAATGTGCCCATCCATCCATTCAGTAGTGGAGAACAGAAGGAAGGATGGGAGGCAGAGGCCTGAGTTGGCCGTGGTGCTCTTTCGGAGAAACGTTAGAGAAACGCTGCCTAAGGACCATCGTGGGGACCAGGACAGGAAATGGTGGGGGAAGAGGGAGTCGGAGGATTGGTGGTGAAGGTCACATCCACCACCAGTCTCTGCACACAGCTCCCAGGATCCTGCCACGCCTGGGACGTGAGCGCGAGACTAGGGTTGCACACGGGCTCCGGAAAGGGTGAACCTGAAGACAACAGCGCGGGGGCCGGGGGTGGGGAAGACAGCGAGACGCAGAGGCTGGGTTGCTGGAAAATCCGGGAACAAGGTGGCTGCCGCCCTCGGGAAAATCGGGAGGGGCGGACAGGGAGGCTAGGACACCGCGTACTTCCTGGCAAACAGTCCCTACGCGCGAGCAGGCACCAAACTCGGCTCTCCCGTGCGCAGAGCGGACCCATGCGCACTGGGAGAATCCTGCGCTCGGCCCCGACTGTTGCTCACAGCCCGGCCCCGGGCGCTGCGGGCGGGCGGCGCAGACGCGGGGAGGGTGCAAGGAGTGGGTGGGACCTCTGCGCCCGGGCCGCCTCCTCTGGGAACAAACACTGCAAGCAGGCTCCTAGGCTCGACACGCCTTCCACCAGCTCAGGTGCCTCTTGCCCGCTTGCTTTCGATCCCCGGCCTCACGTCGCCTCCAAATGGACCCCAACTGTTCCTGCGCCACTGGTAACGAACCCCTGGCTCTGGGCCTTGGATGCCCGCTTCTCAGGCACAGGACAGAGTGGCCCTGGGGTTACATGAGGAAGAATTTTGAATTTGAGCACAAGTGGACGCCCACGGTTCACCCAGTGCTTTCTTCCTAGCCAGGGCAGCGACAGGATATTTTCAATCTATTTTTTTTTTCTTTTTCTTCGCCGTACCACTCGGCTTGTCGGAGCTTAGTTCCCTGACCAGGGATTCAACCCAGACCCTAGGAAGTGAGAGCGCTGACTCCAAACCACTAGACCGACAAAGATTTCCAGCCTCTATTTTTGAGAGTAAAGAGGCTCAAGACTGTCTTTCTTTAGGTCACTAAGCAGGTCAGGTGATTCCTAGACCGTGACCCAGCGTTTGCAGGAGGCCTCGGAGCTGCCAGGACTTGATGGGAGGAGGGGACGCTGCCTCTTTGGGGTTCAGGCCATGGGCCCCGGCCCCCGGCCCCAGTCGGCCTGGGCTGCGTCTGGAGCCCGGGACCTTCCCTGTGGAGTCCCATCAGGAGGGGACCTACTCTCCTTGGACCAGAAGAGAGGAGCTGGGGCTTCTCTATCCGCCCGAGTGGACACGAGCTCCCAGGGCTGGGTCCTGACAGAGGAGGAGGGCTCAGGGAGGCATTGCTGACCGTCTGCTGTAGCTCCTGCATCCCTGGCCCTGCTCACTGCTAGCCTTTCCCTTCCCGGCAGGCGGCTCCTGCGGCTGCGCTGGCTCCTGCACCTGCAAAGCCTGCAGATGCGCCTCCTGCAAGAAGAGTGAGTGTGCGGGGCCTTCTCTGGGAATGCGGGGTCTGGGCTGAGTGCGAGGAGGGGGCCCAGAGCTCAGCAGGCAGGCAGGAGCAGGACAGTGACCAGACTTCCCGGCACCCCCCTCACAAGGAAGGGATTCACAGTCAGAGCTGGAATCGCCTTCGGCATGACCGAGACCCAGGCGCGCACTAGAGAACAGGGAGACTGAGGCCCAGACGGGTCACCGACAAACAACCTCAGACCTGTCACTAGAACTAGTCCTCCTGCCTCCTGAGTCCCGCTTCCGACTCCTCTCAGGGACTGAAGCACTTTAGGGACAGGAACCAGTGGCCGTGCGTGGCTTCTCGGACCTGGTGCAGCCCCTCCCTGTCGAAGCAGCCCAGAGCTTCCCTATCCCGAGCGGGAGCTGCTCTGTGCGGGCTTTGCCTCCACTTTGATCCTGAGGACTTGGCTCACATCACTGGTGGTGCTGGGGGCTGGCTTTCTCCTGTCCCCAGAGGCCCTGCTCACTGTCTCTCCAAGGCGCTGTGCCCTGTCCTGGGCACAGATGGGCCGGGCAACCTGAACCTAGTGTCTGAGAGCAATTACCTCAGGACAGAGGACACCATCGTAAACTCAGGGTCTGGGCCCGAGGGCGGCTGGGGCCAGGCCTGCTGCTGGGAAGGGTGGTTCCGGACAACGCGTGGTCCGACCGCACGCTGCCCTTGCCTCCCCAGGCTGCTGCTCCTGCTGCCCCGTGGGCTGCGCCAAGTGTGCCCAGGGCTGCGTCTGCAAAGGGGCCTCGGACAAGTGCAGCTGCTGTGCCTGATGTCGCGGAGAGCCTGCCCCGGGTGTCCACAGAGCAACCAGGACAAACCTGCATTTTACCGTTTTTCATACAACCGGACCTGACGCTACATCCCTTTTTCTATGAAATCTGTGACTTGTAATAAAAGCTGTTGACTTTATTCTGGCTCTGTCTTCCTTGGTCTGTCTTGGACAAAGAGACTCCGTGCCCATCAGGGCTGGCGTGGGGAACTGGACTGGACGTGCAGAGACCTCGGCTCTGGACCAAAGAGTACCCCCACACACACCCCACACCCCCAAAACACACACACTGAGCGTCTTAGCCGCTTAGGTTAATTTGAGCTTCCGTTTCTCAGCTCCAAAGGATACCCTCGCCAGATGACATAGGGCATTGGACACACAGAGGACACACTCCCTCTATTCCCCTTAGGAGGACGGATTGCAGAGAAAGTTGCCCATTTCTCATTTTCCTTCTCTGGGGGCCCCTGCCAAACTCAGCGCTCGGTGATGAGAGCCTAGAAAAGTACCCAGAGGGGATGGAATCCCACACCCCTCTCGTGTGACTTCTGCACGGGGCTTGCGTCTAAAACACCCTGGAAAGACCTCTTTGTATTTTCTGCCACAGTTTTCACCCTGGTCAGGAAAACGGATCGCTAAGAAAACGTGTCAAAGGACACGATATGTGACACCCAGGTTTCCCTTCAACACGTAAAACCACCTTCACACGTGCAGGAGCAATTCTGGAAACTGGACGCTCTCATATGCTGCACGTACGTTGAAAGTGTGCCCGAGTCCTGGGAACACTTCACAGATGCCCCACTGTGTGGACCACACACGCCTGGAGCAGCTCTGCCCCCTGCCTCCCCACAGGGAACCTCAGTCTTGGCTTGCCCAGGGCTACGGACAGGACACTCGCCACCCGTGACAGCTCCCTGCAGGGGCTTGGCTCTGAATCTTCGCAAGTACCTCCCTAGGTCAGGCTGACATCTTCCCTTCCCTCAAAATCCAGCCCGTGGCTCCCTGACACCCCGAAAGAAAGTGATTTGGATTTGGTGGGAATTTCCCGGCTGTTTCCGAGACCTGGTTTCAGAAGAAGGACTTCACGTGTTCCTCTGCAGAGTGATGGTGGTGCTGCAGTGCGTGGCGGGGGGGGGGGGGGGGCCTGGTGGGGTTTATTAGCAACAAGTGTGTGCTGAGGGAACGGGTAGTCTATTTCAGGTGTTGGGCCCCCTGGCGGTCTGGGGAGGGAACTCCTATTTGATGGGCACTCCGAGAGAAAGAGGAGACACGTGGTTCAGAAGTCAGGACCAAGATGGGCCACAGGTGCCCCGAGTGCACAGGGCATTTCGGGAGCCGGCCCGTGCTGCGTGCGTGGGCGTCGGCGTCAGGCACTCAGGTTCACAGCCACCGTGCCACTTCCTGACCTGGCAAGTCACTGATACTCTCTGAGATTTCATTTCCTCCTTTCGATACAAAAGATTAATGTCAATGAGGGGGAATAAGCGAGATAGTGGCCTGGCTCCCAGCTCGGGCTTCCCGCAAGGTGTCCTGTACGATCGCTCTCTCCACACTGACATCTGTGCACAGAGAATCCTTGAGCTCCCGACAAGCTCCTGGAGAAAGGCTCCCTGGTTTGCAAGCAAGCTCATGGTGAGGGCAGAGATGGATAGGAACCTTGCTTATCCAGTGCCAGAGAGCGTGGGGATGTCCTCCAACAAGCCCCGTGGAACGAGTCACCGCCACAGCGTTTGGACAGACTCGGTGAACCTGCATGGTCTGGAGTGATGGTGCCAGTTCCAGAGAGGTTAAGCAACTTACCCAAGGGCACACAGCCTATACTCAGAGGACTAAACCTACACTGCAGCTGTCTCACCTCCCGGCCACACGGTGCCGGTTATGGCATCACTGGAGGCTGAATCCGGCCTCTCCTTTTTCAGGGCTGCAGGGTCTTCGGAGACAGTCCAGCTGTGCTCCTGGCTGCAGAGGTGGGAGGCCGAAGCCCAGAGAGGTCACAGAGCTGTGCGGAGGGTTCTGACTGCCGGCTCAGGGCTCTCTCACTGCTGCCTCTGTGCCAGGTGTTCAGTGTTCTCACCCTTCGTGGGATGACATGGTGTCCGGTTGGGCACGGGGCTGCAGTCAGCCTGCAGGAGGGCCAGTCCTATCTGTGCCACGTACAGCCATGGGACATAACCTCTCTGTGGCTCCGTCTGCTCTGCTCTAAAGGGAAAATAATAGTGTCTGGCTCTCGGGATTAAAGAACTGAATACATGCAAAGAAGGTCAGAATATACTGGGCACTCAGTGAGCAATCGATCACATCACCCATTCATTTATTTATCTATTGATTTATTTGTTATCATCAGCCTAGGAGACACTGTTCTCCTTCCAGACACACAAGCAAGGACGGTGTGTTTCGCTCTGTGCTCTGGGCCGTCCCCATCGACCCTGTGAGCGTGGGACTGGTTCTCCCGAGAGGGTTATCCTGCCTTAACGCAAAGAGCCGTCGACACTACAGATAGAAAGCCGTGAGGAGCACAGTCGGTGTCCTCCTCACAGACACAGAAGGGTCCTGCCATTTCTGCTGTCACCTGCATCAGGATTTCCTTACCATTTTCTTTTCAGTGATTTTCTGAAATACGTTATACCAAAAGAAACCTCTCGAACACTACTGAAGGAGAGCGTCAGAAGGTAGCCACAAAATCATAAATACATTCCTACTGTGTCACCTTGGTCGCCCCCAGGATTGAGCTGGACATGGTAGAGACGGGCCGAGGACACAGCTCTGGGCCAAAGGGGAGCTTGCTCACTGACTCCCTCTTTCACCTGCGAAGCGACAAAAACACAGAAGCAGGGCACCACTCCCCAGCCCTGTGTGCCTGCCTCAGTACCTCCCCGTACTGTAGATACTTTGAACTTTGGGAAGCGGCCTCCTGACTGCTGTCTCCCTTCCCGGTTGGTGTGACAACTCAAAGAGCAAAAGTGACTAACAAGGCTTGGCATGGACTCCATGGTGAGTAACTGTCAGGACTACTCAAAGGGAACTCTATCCACTTGTCTCGCTTTGTTATTTACCGCCAGGTCTGCCTATCACCTACAATGATGCCGCCCCTGGGGAAGCATCCCATGATGAGGGAACCTCCACCCTGGCGTGGGGGTGGACCGGCTACAGTGAGGAGCGCCCCTGGAAAGCTTAGGCAAAGAAGCCCCCGGACAAATGAGCCAGGATCCCTCCAGGAAAGGAAAACACAAGTGACGCCTCGCGGCTGAAAGCAATGTTCACCGCGCTGCGGTTACAGGAGGCGGTACCGGAAAAACGCTTCCAAAGGACCGTGGTGGGGACCGGGGCTGGCAACGCCCGGGGACACATGGGGTCGGCCAAACGGTGGTGAGGGTCACATCCGCCTGCGCTCTCTGACACCGCTCCCCGGCTCCAGCCAAGCCAGGGACACGAGCGGGAGGCGGGGGCTGTTCTCAGGCTGCAGGAAAAGGCGACCCGGAGGCCGGCGGCGCGGGGCCTGGGGCCTGGGGCGGGGAAGACCGGAGGACGCGGGAGCCGGATTCCTGCACAAGCCGCCAACACGGTGGCTGCTCCCGTCGGGCACATTGGGAAGGGGCGGCCAGGGGGCTGGGACACCGCTTACCGCACGGCACCCGGTTCCTCCGCTCCAGCCGGCACCGACGTGGAATCGTGCGCTCGGCCCCGCCTGTTGCTCACAGCCCGGCCCAGGGCGCTGCGGGCGGCACGGGCGGCGCGGGCGCGGAGCCGCGGGGCGGGTGCAAGGCGGGGGCGGGGCCTCTGCGCCCGGGCCGCCTCCTCGGCC
Organism: Globicephala melas; assembly: GCF_963455315.2. Lineage (NCBI taxonomy): Eukaryota > Metazoa > Chordata > Mammalia > Artiodactyla > Delphinidae > Globicephala > Globicephala melas. The sequence continues at coordinate 34,033,210 of NC_083332.1, read as the reverse complement.
TATAACTGAGCCCCCGGGCTCCTCGCTCCCACACGGCCCCCACCGGACCCGTGAAGCGGCTTCGCCCCTTGCTTTGGACCTCGGGCCTCACTCCTCCTCCAGATGGACCCCAAGTGCTCCTGCCCCACTGGTAAGGGAGCCCTGCCTTTGAGCCTTAGGATGCCCCCTTCCCGGGCACAGGACGAGAAGGGAGGGCTTTGAGTTTTGAGCTCAGGAGGACTCCTGTCACGGGTCCAGGGCTTTCTTGGTAGCCAGGCTCCTGAGGGCACGTCAGTCTCCCTTTGCCTCTCCGTTGACACTGAGGGCACGGAGGCTCCAGGCTGTCCTTCTTGAGGTCACCCGGCAGGTCAGGGGATTGCTAGACCGGGACCCAGCGTTTGGAGGAGGCCTCGGACCTGCCACGATTTGATGGGAGGAGGGGATGCTGCCTCTTTGGGGTTCAGGCCATGGGCCCCGGCCCCCGGCCCCAGTCGGCCTGGGCTGCGTCTGGAGCCCGGGACCTTCCCTGTGGAGTCCCATCAGGAGGGGACCTACTCTCCTTGGACCAGAAGAGAGGAGCTGGGGCTTCTCTATGCGCCCGAGTGGACAGGAGCTCCCAGGGCTGGGTCCTGACAGAGGAGGAGGGCTCAGGGAGGCATTGCTGACCGTCTGCTGTGGCTCCTGCATCCCCGTCCCTGCTCACTGCTGGCCTCCTTTCCCTTCCCGGCAGGCGGCTCCTGCGGCTGCGCTGGCTCCTGCACCTGCAAAGCCTGCAGATGCACCTCCTGCAAGAAGAGTGAGTGTGCGGGGCCTTCTCTGGGAATGCGGGGTCTGGGCTGAGTGCGAGGAGGGGGCCCAGAGCTCAGCAGGCAGGCAGGAGCAGGACAGTGACCAGACTTCCCGGCACCCCCCTCACCAGGAAGGGATTCACAGTCAGAGCTGGAATCACCTTCGGCATGACCGAGACCCAGGCGCGCACTAGAGAACAGGGAGACTGAGGCCCAGACGGGTCACCGACAAACAACCTCAGACCTGTCACTAGAACTAGTCCTCCTGCCTCCTGAGTCCCGCTTCCGACTCCTCTCAGGGACTGAAGCACTTTAGGGACAGGAACCAGTGGCCGTGCGTGGCTTCTCGGACCTGGTGCAGCCCCTCCCTGTCGAAGCAGCCCAGAGCTTCCCTATCCCGAGCGGGAGCTGCTCTGTGCGGGCTTTGCCTCCACTTTGATCCTGAGGACTTGGCTCACATCACTGGTGGTGCTGGGGGCTGGCTTTCTCCTGTCCCCAGAGGCCCTGCTCACTGTCTCTCCAAGGCGCTGTGCCCTGTCCTGGGCACAGATGGGCCGGGCAACCTGAACCTAGTGTCTGAGAGCAATTACCTCAGGACAGAGGACACCATCGTAAACTCAGGGTCTGGGCCCGAGGGCGGCTGGGGCCAGGCCTGCTGCTGGGAAGGGTGGTTCCGGACAACGCGTGGTCGGACCGCACGCTGCCCTTGCCTCCCCAGGCTGCTGCTCCTGCTGCCCCGTGGGCTGCGCCAAGTGTGCCCAGGGCTGCGTCTGCAAAGGGGCCTCGGACAAGTGCAGCTGCTGTGCCTGATGTCGCGGAGAGCCTGCCCCGGGTGTCCACAGAGCAACCAGGACAAACCTGCATTTTACCGTTTTTCATACAACCGGACCTGACGCTACATTGCTTTTTCTATGAAATCTGTGACTTGTAATAAAAGCTGTTGACTTTATTCTGGCTCTGTCTTCCTTGGTCTGTCTTGGACAAAGAGACTCCGTGCCCATCAGGGCTGGCGTGGGGAACTGGACTGGACGTGCAGAGACCTCGGCTCTGGACCAAAGAGTACCCCCACACACACCCCACACCCCCAAAACACACACACTGAGCGTCTTAGCCGCTTAGGTTAATTTGAGCTTCCGTTTCTCAGCTCCAAAGGATACCCTCGCCAGATGACATAGGGCATTGGACACACAGAGGACACACTCCCTCTATTCCCCTTAGGAAGACGGATTGCAGAGAAAGTTGCCCATTTCTCATTTTCCTTCTCTGGGGGCCCCTGCCAAACTCAGCGCTCGGTGATGAGAGCCTAGAAAAGTACCCAGAGGGGATGGAATCCCACACCCCTCTCGTGTGACTTCTGCACGGGGCTTGCGTCTAAAACACCCTGGAAAGACCTCTTTGTATTTTCTGCCACAGTTTTCACCCTGGTCAGGAAAACGGATCGCGAAGAAAACACGTCAAAGGACACGATATGTGACACCCAGGTTTCCCTTCAACACGTAAAACCACCTTCACACGTGCAGGAGCAATTCTGGAAACTGGACGCTCTCATATGCTGCACGTACGTTGAAAGTGTGCCCGAGTCCTGGGAACACTTCACAGATGCCCCACTGTGTGGACCACACACGCCTGGAGCAGCTCTGCCCCCTGCCTCCCCACAGGGAACCTCAGTCTTGGCTTGCCCAGGGCTACGGACAGGACACTCGCCACCCGTGACAGCTCCCTGCAGGGGCTTGGCTCTGAATCTTCGCAAGTACCTCCCTAGGTCAGGCTGACATCTTCCCTTCCCTCAAAATCCAGCCCGGGGCTCCCTGACACCCCGAAAGAAAGTGATTTGGATTTGGTGGGAATTTCCCGGCTGTTTCCGAGACCTGGTTTCAGAAGAAGGACTTCACGTGTTCCTCTGCAGAGTGATGGTGGTGCTGCAGTGCGTGGCGGGGGTGGGGTGGGGGGGGGCCTGGTGGGGTTTATTAGCAACAAGTGTGTGCTGAGGGAACGGGTAGTCTATTTCAGGTGTTGGGCCCCCTGGCGGTCTGGGGAGGGAACTCCTATTTGATGGGCACTCCGAGAGAAAGAGGAGACACGTGGCTCAGAAGTCAGGACCAAGATGGGCCACAGGTGCCCCGAGTGCACAGGGCATTTCGGGAGCCGGCCCGTGCTGCGTGCGTGGGCGTCGGCGTCAGGCACTCAGGTTCACAGCCACCGTGCCACTTCCTGACCTGGCAAGTCACTGATACTCTCTGAGATTTCATTTCCTCCTTTCGATACAAAAGATTAATGTCAATGAGGGGGAATAAGCGAGATAGTGGCCTGGCTCCCAGCTCGGGCTTTCTCCACGGTGTCCCGTACGATCGCTCTCTCCACACTGACATCTGTGCACAGAGAATCCTTGAGCTCCCGACAAGCTCCTGGAGAAAGGCTCCCTGGTTTGCAAGCAAGCTCATGGTGAGGGCAGAGATGGATAGGAACCTTGCTTATCCAGGGCCAGAGGGCGTGGGGATGTCCTCCAACAAGCCCCGTGGAACGAGTCACCGCCACAGCGTTTGGACAGACTCGGTGAACCTGCATGGTCTGGAGTGATGGTGCCAGTTCCAGAGAGGTTAAGCAACCTGCCCAAGGTCACACAGCTCAGAGGGCAGAGGTCTGAACCCACACTACAGCTGACCTCACGCCCTGGCCACAGCTGGCAGATAATGATGTCACTGAATGCTAAATCCTGCCTCTCACTATTCAGAGTTAGAAGGACCTCTCGAAATGGACAGATTGTGCTCCTGGCTTGACACATGGAAAACTGAATTCCAGAGAGGTCACAGAACTATACAGACTGCCTGCTCAGTGCTCTTCCCATTGCTGCCCCTGTGCCAGCTTTCAACATCCTCATCTGTCATATGAAGTCCTGGTGTAAGATCGTGGGTGAGGGCATGATGCTGCAGTCCGCCTGCATGAGTGCCAATCTCACCTGCATCACTTACAGCCACAGGACATAATCTCTCTGTGGCTCAGTCTCCTCCACTTTTTGTTTTGTTTTGTTTTTGTTTGTTTTTTTTTTTGCGGTACGCGGGCCTCTCGCTGCTGCGGCCTCTCTCGCCGCGGAGCACAGGCTCCGGATGCGCAGGCTCAGCGGCCATGGCTCACGGGCCCAGCCGTTCCGCAGCATGTGGGATCCTCCCGGACCGGGGCACGAACCCGTGTCCCCTGCATCGGCAGGCAGACTCCCAACCACTGCGCCACCAGGGAAGCCCGGTCTCCCCCACTTTTAAAGGGGCAAAATAAAAGCATATGATTCAGAAGATTAAAGAACTAGTTCATGTAAAGAATTTAGTATGGTGCTTGGCACGTGGTGAGTGGCTACAATGTTAGCCATTTATTATTATTGTTAACATAGGGCGTATTTATTTACCTCTAGACACAGAAGCAGTGGTGGTGTGCCTAGCTGTGTGTCCTATGTTGTCCTCATCAACTGAACAGCACTGGGGATTTATAACCCTGAGCAAAACAGTCTGTGCCCTTTGCTACCACTTGCACCAGTATTTTACTTAACATTTTTCCTTTAATGACTTATATGTTTTAAAATATATTTGTATTAGCATTCTCCAGAGAAACAGAACCAGCAGGATGTAGGTAGGTAGGTAGATAGAGAGATAGATAAAGAGAGTGAGAGATTTATTTTAAGAAATTGGCTCATGCAACTGTGGAAGCTGGCACAACTGAAGTTTATAGGGCTAGCCAGCAGCCTGGAAATTCCAGTAGGAGTTGATGTTGGTTGCAATCTTGAGTCTAAAGGCCGTCTGGAGGCCCAATTCCCTCCTCTTCAAGAGACCTCAGTTTTTCTCTAAGGCCTTCACTGACTGGATGAGGCCTTCCACATTATGAAGGGTAATCTGCTTTTCTCAAAGTCTACTGATTTAAATGTTAATCATATCTGAAAAATATCTTCACAGCAACATCAGGCTAGCGTGTGACCAAGGATTGGGTATGACAGCTAAAACACGTGGGTACATAAAACTAACCGTTATAGACCACCACTTATCAAACTAGCACCCACACAACTTCGTAAACCGCGCTTAATCTCCCAACAAAGACAATAACAAGGTCATACTTCTGCCTAACGTGACACAACTATCCTACCTACAACTGAAAATGTATAACACCATCCCCAGAGGAGGATGCAAAGTCCTTGGGTGATGGTCACTTTTGTACTTGATATCACGTAACAAATACTGTGATGTTAACAACACGTAAACACTACAATGTAAAGTCAATACCTTCTATGTTATATGAGAAGGGGATAAAAGAGGGAAGAAAACAAAGATATTTGCCATATATATATAAACATATTTGTAACAAAATAATGAAGAAGTACTCCTAACAATTACAGTTGTCATTTCTGTTTCTGGAACTGGTCATGTGGTTATAGCTGACGTTTATAAACATCTTCTTACACTACCTATTCTGTATCCCCTTTGCTCCCTGCAAGCATCTCAGTTGGTCATGGTTCTTTACGATGCTGGGGTGACCCAAACCTTCATTTTTGAAGGGTCTGAGCCTTTATCAGTCCTGCCTTGATTGGGTTGTTATAGTAGTTTTTCACTGACTTTAATCACAGAGCAGGGTAGTACTAAGAGATGCCCTAAGGGATCTTCTCTATTCCATAGGCTTTTTTACAGCCATTGCAGAGTCTTAACCAATAAGCCTAGAGTAGTTGCTACTTCTTGCAACTAGCTCCGAGCAGCATAATATCATCAGTGTACTGGACCAGTATGATGTCTTGCAGAAGGAGAAGGCAATCTAGGTCCTTGAAAACAAAATCATGATATGGGCCTGGAGAGTTGATAAGCTTGAGGCTTCTCTGTTTAAAAGATTTCAAGCAGTACACTGATGTTGAAGATACATCAAAGGAAAACTTTGGGCCAAAGGAAAACTTTATCTTTGACCTTCTTCCCTTGGGAAGCTGACTGGATTCAGACCCGGTGGCACTACTTCCCAGCTCTGTGACCCTGCGCAAGTTATTTAACATCCTTGTGACTTACCTTTCCCACCAGCCAAATGGGCTCATAAATAACAGTATTCCTCTTTTTGAGTCTTTGTGAGAGTTGAAAGATAAACAATTAACCAGGTGGGACACACACACAATGCTGTCTAATGGTCAGTAATATTGAAAGGGAAACAATTATTTTTCTTGATATGCAGATGCCAGATCTGCCTATCATCTAAAATGACCCCTCCCCTGGGGGCATCCCACTTTCTGAACAACTTCCCTGGAGTGAGGTGGGCTGGCTAGGCTGTGGAGAGTCTCTGGAGAGTTTTGTGCAAAGGATCCAGACATATGTGCCCATACATCCTTTCAAACTTAGAGAGTGGAGGAAAGATGGAGCAGACAGAGGCCAGCGTCCGCCTTGAAACTGAGACAGAAAAATAGGGCCTAAGTCCCTCTGGGCACAGGGAAAGGAAAAGTACTGGGAGGCAAACGTCACATCCGCAGCTGGGACGCTGCACACAACTCCCTCGGCTCTTTCCACCGCCTGTGAGCTCATGCCGGGGGGCCGGGAGGGAGAGGGGGAGGAGGGCCGGGCGCGGCGCACACGGGTTCCGGAAAAGACGAACTTGAGCACCAAGGCAATGGGGCCTGGGGTGGCAAAGAGAGGGGGGACTGGGTTCCTGGAAGATCCCGGAACAAAGGTGACTGCCTACCTTGGGAAATTTGGGAAGGGGCGGGCAGGGAAGCTGGGAAACCGAGAACCGCCCAGCACACCGTCCCTCCGCGAGTTCTAGCGCCAAAGGGGCGGCCGCAGCGCTGCACACCGACCCAATCTTTGCTCACGGAACTCTGCGCTCGGCCCGCCAGGCTGCGCACAGCCGGAACGGGGGCTGCCGGTTGCACAGGCGCAGATCCGCGCGCCGCGTGCAAGGCGGGGCGGGGCCTCTGCGCCCGGGCCGCCTCCTCTGGGCATAAACTGAACCCGCCGGCTGCTAGGTTCCAACACGCTCCCAACCGGCCCAAGACCCTCTTCTTCGCCACTTGCTTTGGACCCCCGGCCTCACCTCGCCTCCAAATGGACCCGAACTGCTCCTGCCCCACTGGTGAGGAACCCCTGGCTCTGGAACTTAGGATGCCCCTTCCCCAATACCAAGAAGCATCCCTGGGTTTGGAGGAGGGAGGAACATTTTGAGCTTGAGCTGAAGTAGGCGTCTGTAGTTAACCCGGCACGTGCTTTCTCCCTGGACAAGCGCCTTCATCCCCCATTAGAGTGTTTCCATCCAACTGGGGCTTCCATTTCAGAGGCGAGAGGCCTGAGGCTCAGGGCTGTTCTGCGCCACATCATGCAGGTGTCAGGGGGCTTCTGGGTCGGCCGCAGTGCTCTGTCCAGGCCTCTGCATTCCCTGTGCCGGGTGCGAGGGGACATTGCCTGTTATGGGCTCAGACAAAAGGTCCTGGCCACCAGACCCAGGCATCCTGAATGGGCTCTGGAGCCTGGGACCATACCTGTGGGGTAAATACAAGACAGTACACAGCCCTTTGCATAGAAGGGCAGAGAAGGAGGGGTGAGACTTCTGTCTGTTCTATGCTGGACAGGAGTCCCTAGCACTGGGCCCTGCACCCAGGAAGAGGTTGCAGGGAGGGATTACTGACCATCTGCTGTGCCTCCTGCATCCCCGTCCCTGCTCACTGCTGGCTTTTCCCTTCCCGGCAGGCGGCTCCTGCGGCTGCGCTGGCTCCTGCACCTGCAAAGCCTGCAGATGCACCTCCTGCAAGAAGAGTGAGTGTAGGGCTTTCTCTGGGAACCTGGGGGCTGCAGCTACGGTGAGGGAGGGAACCCAGAGCGGGCTCTGAGTGTATGGCTCTGGCGGGGGGGCTGGTCTTCCTTTGCCCTTCGGCACCTGTCACTGCTGCTTCTGACTTTCTGCCTGTCCTGGGCTTAGTTGGGGCAGGGCAGCCACTTCATAGTGGAAGCCAAGCCCCAAGGTCCTCCCAACTGTCTTGGAACAGAGCATGTTTTTCTGTACTCGGGGTCCTTTGGATCTGAGGGCTTGTGGCAGGGCTGCTGGTGGGCAAGGAGGAGCCTGGGAAAGTCATCGCTGACATCTGCTTTCGCCCCTCTCTCCCCAGGCTGCTGCTCCTGCTGCCCCGTGGGCTGCGCCAAGTGTGCCCAGGGCTGCCTCTGCAAAGGGGCCTCGGACAAGTGCAGCTGCTGTGCCTGATGTCACGGAGAGCCTGCCCCGGGTGTAAATGGAGGAACACGGGCCGACCTGCGTTTTTATACCGCTCTGACTTGATTGCTACATTCCCTTTCCTATGAAATATGTAAGTGGTAATAAAAGTTGTTGACACTATTCCGACTCGCCTTTCTTTTCTGTGCATTGGGAATAAGGGCTTTTGTGCCATCCAGGGCTGGTGTAGGAGACTGGGTGAGAAGTGCAGAGACTTGGGTACTGGAACAAAATGTGAGTCCCTAGCAAACTGAGTGCCTAAGACAAGACACACTCCCTCACTGGGTTCATCTGCGTAACACGGAACAGCATTAGACCAGATGCTCTAAGGGTGTCGAGCAGATACAAGGTCCCCTCCATTCTCATGTCAAGGGTTGGTGACATGGCAAGGGTTGGTGGCTTCTCAATGCCTCATTTCCCATCCTCTGATTTCCCTGGCTAACTTCACTTCCTCATAGATTTTAGGCTTGATAGACTCTAAAGAAGTTGGAATCACACCTCCAGTTACCTGGAAGTCTCAAACTCCCTGCACTGAAAGACGTGTGAATTTTCTAGCTGTGGTTTTTATTTTCCAACTTCACAAACCTAAACTGTGGTAAAATAAAATTAAGTGAACTACTAAGAAAAATTTAAAAGGATACAAAACCCAATTTTTGATTCAATAAATCTGAATAAATATATGAAGAACAGAGTAATACAGGAAAAATTTAAAAAGTAAAAACATGTTTGTTCACTTGAAACTAACACAATACTGTAAATCAGCTATACTTCAATTATTAAAAAAACCCACGTGTTCATCAAAGGAGTATGTTGAACGCTGAAAACACTTTCAAACACCCCACTATGTGGACACCCCACTATGTGGACCACCCACACCTGGAGTAGCTCTTCCCCCCCATCCCCACAGGGAACATGTGTCTTGGCTGGCCCAGTGCCAGTGACAGGACACCTGCTACCCCTGAGAGCTCCCTGCGGTGAGTTGGCTCTGAATCTTTGGAAGTTCCTTAAGGTCAGGCTGAACTCTACCTTCAAACTCCAGCCCTTGGTTACTTGAAACCAGCAAACTGACTAGGAATTTGCAGGTAATACCCAGCCATTTCCCAACAAGAGGCAGGTACCTGGAAACTGGTTCCAGATGGAGGACTTCACGTCTGCCTGTGCAGGGTAGCGTCAAATTCTGCATTTACAAAGTTGTGGTGGTATTTATTAGGAAGGAGTGAGGCGCTCAGTGACTTGTAAATAATGGCAATAGCTAGTCCTCCTGACAACTTTTGGATGGATTTGCTGTTTGATGTAAAGTCAAAGAGAACGAGGAGTCACGTGGCCCAAGTGTCAGGCCCACACTCACCCACAGGTGTCCTGTGTGCAGAGGGGAGTTCAGGAGCCAGCCTGTGCTGGGTGCATGGGTGCTGGTGTCAGGCAGTCTTGGTTCACAGACCACAGTGGCACTTACCAGCCGCATATCCTAAATGAGTCGCTCAACCTCTCTAAGTCTCCATTTCCTATAAAAAGGAGATTATATCCCTATGTGGTATTGAGAGTGGCCTAGCTCCTCACTAGGGCTTAATAAACAGTGTCTATTATGATGCTTCTGTTCACAGTGACTTTACTGGGACAGAATCTTGTTTAATTCCAACAAGCTCTTGGGGAAAGGCTCATGGTTTTGCAAGCATTACTCCAGGCTGGAGGTTAAAGTTTGATTGCAAATTTACTGATCCACTGGCAGGGGGAGTGTGGATGCCCTGCAGTAGCCCCCCTAGGATAAGATGCTGCCACACCATTTGGAGAAACACAAAATCAATGCCCACCCTTCATATCACTTGATCTACAATGAACCAGTAACAGAGTGAACCTGCAGGGGCTGGAATGATTGTGCCAGCTACCCAGTTTAAGCAACCTGCCTAAGGGCACACAGATCATATCCAGAGGTCTGAACCTATAGCAAGGCTGTCTCACCTCCTTGCCAAAGGTCGCTGATTATGAGGTCACTGAATGCTGAGTCCTGCCTATCATTATTCACAGCTGGAAGGGTCCTCTGAGACAGTCTAGCTGTGCTTCTGGCGGCAGAGATGGGAGACTGAAGTCCAGAGAGGTCACAGAGCTGTGCAGAGGGATCTGACTGCCTGCTCAGTGCTCTCCCCACTGCTGAACACTGAAAGGGAAATAACCACTTTTCATGCTTTGTTATTTAATGCCAGGTCTGCCCATCACTTACAATGATCCCTTCCATGGGGTGGGATCTCATGCTTTGGGAACCTCCATCCCGGAGCAGGGTGGACTGGCTAGGATCAGGAAAACCCCTGGCAAGTTCAGGCCAGGAGCATAGGGACAAATGTGCCCATCCATCCATTCAGTAGTGGAGAACAGAAGGAAGGATGGGAGGCAGAGGCCTGAGTTGGCCGTGGTGCTCTTTCGGAGAAACGTTAGAGAAACGCTGCCTAAGGACCATCGTGGGGACCAGGACAGGAAATGGTGGGGGAAGAGGGAGTCGGAGGATTGGTGGTGAAGGTCACATCCACCACCAGTCTCTGCACACAGCTCCCAGGATCCTGCCACGCCTGGGACGTGAGCGCGAGACTAGGGTTGCACACGGGCTCCGGAAAGGGTGAACCTGAAGACAACAGCGCGGGGGCCGGGGGTGGGGAAGACAGCGAGACGCAGAGGCTGGGTTGCTGGAAAATCCGGGAACAAGGTGGCTGCCGCCCTCGGGAAAATCGGGAGGGGCGGACAGGGAGGCTAGGACACCGCGTACTTCCTGGCAAACAGTCCCTACGCGCGAGCAGGCACCAAACTCGGCTCTCCCGTGCGCAGAGCGGACCCATGCGCACTGGGAGAATCCTGCGCTCGGCCCCGACTGTTGCTCACAGCCCGGCCCCGGGCGCTGCGGGCGGGCGGCGCAGACGCGGGGAGGGTGCAAGGAGTGGGTGGGACCTCTGCGCCCGGGCCGCCTCCTCTGGGAACAAACACTGCAAGCAGGCTCCTAGGCTCGACACGCCTTCCACCAGCTCAGGTGCCTCTTGCCCGCTTGCTTTCGATCCCCGGCCTCACGTCGCCTCCAAATGGACCCCAACTGTTCCTGCGCCACTGGTAACGAACCCCTGGCTCTGGGCCTTGGATGCCCGCTTCTCAGGCACAGGACAGAGTGGCCCTGGGGTTACATGAGGAAGAATTTTGAATTTGAGCACAAGTGGACGCCCACGGTTCACCCAGTGCTTTCTTCCTAGCCAGGGCAGCGACAGGATATTTTCAATCTATTTTTTTTTTCTTTTTCTTCGCCGTACCACTCGGCTTGTCGGAGCTTAGTTCCCTGACCAGGGATTCAACCCAGACACTAGGAAGTGAGAGCGCTGACTCCAAACCACTAGACCGACAAAGATTTCCAGCCTCTATTTTTGAGAGTAAAGAGGCTCAAGACTGTCTTTCTTTAGGTCACTAAGCAGGTCAGGTGATTCCTAGACCGTGACCCAGCGTTTGCAGGAGGCCTCGGAGCTGCCAGGACTTGATGGGAGGAGGGGACGCTGCCTCTTTGGGGTTCAGGCCATGGGCCCCGGCCCCCGGCCCCAGTCGGCCTGGGCTGCGTCTGGAGCCCGGGACCTTCCCTGTGGAGTCCCATCAGGAGGGGACCTACTCTCCTTGGACCAGAAGAGAGGAGCTGGGGCTTCTCTATCCGCCCGAGTGGACACGAGCTCCCAGGGCTGGGTCCTGACAGAGGAGGAGGGCTCAGGGAGGCATTGCTGACCGTCTGCTGTAGCTCCTGCATCCCCGTCCCTGCTCACTGCTGGCCTTTCCCTTCCTGGCAGGCGGCTCCTGAGGCTGCGCTGGCTCCTGCACCTGCAAAGCCTGCAGATGCGCCTCCTGCAAGAAGAGTGAGTGTGCGGGGCCTTCTCTGGGAAGGCGGGGTCTGGGCTGAGTGCGAGGAGGGGGCCCAGAGCTCAGCAGGCAGGCAGGAGCAGGACAGTGACCAAACTTCCCGGCACCCCCCTCACCAGGAAGGGATTCACAGTCAGAGCTGGAATCGCCTTCGGCATGACCGAGACCCAGGCGCGCACTAGAGAACAGGGAGACTGAGGCCCAGACGGGTCACCGACAAACAACCTCAGACCTGTCACTAGAACTAGTCCTCCTGCCTCCTGAGTCCCGCTTCCGACTCCTCTCAGGGACTGAAGCACTTTAGGGACAGGAACCAGTGGCCGTGCGTGGCTTCTCGGACCTGGTGCAGCCCCTCCCTGTCGAAGCAGCCCAGAGCTTCCCTATCCCGAGCGGGAGCTGCTCTGTGCGGGCTTTGCCTCCACTTTGATCCTGAGGACTTGGCTCACATCACTGGTGGTGCTGGGGGCTGGCTTTCTCCTGTCCCCAGAGGCCCTGCTCACTGTCTCTCCAAGGCGCTGTGCCCTGTCCTGGGCACAGATGGGCCGGGCAACCTGAACCTAGTGTCTGAGAGCAATTACCTCAGGACAGAGGACACCATCGTAAACTCAGGGTCTGGGCCCGAGGGCGGCTGGGGCCAGGCCTGCTGCTGGGAAGGGTGGTTCCGGACAACGCGTGGTCCGACCGCACGCTGCCCTTGCCTCCCCAGGCTGCTGCTCCTGCTGCCCCGTGGGCTGCGCCAAGTGTGCCCAGGGCTGCGTCTGCAAAGGGGCCTCGGACAAGTGCAGCTGCTGTGCCTGATGTCGCGGAGAGCCTGCCCCGGGTGTCCACAGAGCAACCAGGACAAACCTGCATTTTACCGTTTTTCATACAACCGGACCTGACGCTACATTGCTTTTTCTATGAAATCTGTGACTTGTAATAAAAGCTGTTGACTTTATTCTGGCTCTGTCTTCCTTGGTGTGTCTTGGACAAAGAGACTCCGTGCCCATCAGGGCTGGCGTGGGGAACTGGACTGGACGTGCAGAGACCTCGGCTCTGGACCAAAGAGTACCCCCCCACACACCCCACACCCCCAAAACACACACACTGAGCGTCTTAGCCGCTTAGGTTAATTTGAGCTTCCGTTTCTCAGCTCCAAAGGATACCCTCGCCAGATGACATAGGGCATTGGACACACAGAGGACACACTCCCTCTATTCCCCTTAGGAGGACGGATTGCAGAGAAAGTTGCCCATTTCTCATTTTCCTTCTCTGGGGGCCCCTGCCAAACTCAGCGCTCGGTGATGAGAGCCTAGAAAAGTACCCAGAGGGGATGGAATCCCACACCCCTCTCGTGTGACTTCTGCACGGGGCTTGCGTCTAAAACACCCTGGAAAGACCTCTTTGTATTTTCTGCCACAGTTTTCACCCTGGTCGGGAAAACGGATCGCGAAGAAAACACGTCAAAGGACACGATATGTGACACCCAGGTTTCCCTTCAACACGTAAAACCACCTTCACACGTGGAGGAGCAATTCTGGAAACTGGACGCTCTCATATGCTGCACGTACGTTGAAAGTGTGCCCGAGTCCTGGGAACACTTCACAGATGCCCCACTGTGTGGACCACACACGCCTGGAGCAGCTCTGCCCCCTGCCTCCCCACAGGGAACCTCAGTCTTGGCTTGCCCAGGGCTACGGACAGGACACTCGCCACCCGTGACAGCTCCCTGCAGGGGCTTGGCTCTGAATCTTCGCAAGTACCTCCCTAGGTCAGGCTGACATCTTCCCTTCCCTCAAAAACCAGCCCGTGGCTCCCTGACACCCCGAAAGAAAGTGATTTGGATTTGGTGGGAATTTCCCGGCTGTTTCCCTGAGACCTGGTTTCAGAAGAAGGACTTCACGTGTTCCTCTGCAGAGTGATGGTGGTGCTGCAGTGCGTGGCGGGGTGGGGGGGGGGCCTGGTGGGGTTTATTAGCAACAAGTGTGTGCTGAGGGAACGGGTAGTCTATTTCAGGTGTTGGGCCCCCTGGCGGTCTGGGGAGGGAACTCCTATTTGATGGGCACTCCGAGAGAAAGAGGAGACACGTGGCTCAGAAGTCAGGACCAAGATGGGCCACAGGTGCCCCGAGTGCACAGGGCATTTCGGGAGCCGGCCCGTGCTGCGTGCGTGGGCGTCGGCGTCAGGCACTCAGGTTCACAGCCACCGTGCCACTTCCTGACCTGGCAAGTCACTGATACTCTCTGAGATTTCATTTCCTCCTTTCGATACAAAAGATTAATGTCAATGAGGGGGAATAAGCGAGATAGTGGCCTGGCTCCCAGCTCGGGCTTCCCGCAAGGTGTCCCGTACGATCGCTCTCTCCACACTGACATCTGTGCACAGAGAATCCTTGAGCTCCCGACAAGCTCCTGGAGAAAGGCTCCCTGGTTTGCAAGCAAGCTCATGGTGAGGGCAGAGATGGATAGGAACCTTGCTTATCCAGGGCCAGAGGGCGTGGGGATGTCCTCCAACAAGCCCCGTGGAACGAGTCACCGCCACAGCGTTTGGACAGACTCGGTGAACCTGCATGGTCTGGAGTGATGGTGCCAGTTCCAGAGAGGTTAAGCAACTTACCCAAGGGCACACAGCCTATACTCAGAGGACTAAACCTACACTGCAGCTGTCTCACCTCCCGGCCACACGGTGCCGGTTATGACATCACTGGAGGCTGAGTCCGGCCTCTCCTTTTTCAGGGCTGCAGGGTCTTCGGAGACAGTCCAGCTGTGCTCCTGGCTGCAGAGGTGGGAGGCCGAAGCCCAGAGAGGTCACAGAGCTGTGCGGAGGGTTCTGGCTGCCGGCTCAGGGCTCTCCCACTGCTGCCTCTGTGCCAGGTGTTCAGTGTTCTCACCCTTCGTGGGATGACACGGTGTCCGGTTGGGCGCGGGGCTGCAGTCAGCCTGCAGGAGGGCCAGTCCCATCTGTGCCACGTACAGCCATGGGACATAACCTCTCTGTGGCTCCGTCTGCTCTGCTCTAAAGGGAAAATAATAGTGTCTGGCTCTCGGGATTAAAGAACTGAATACATGCCAAGAAGGTCAGAATATACTGGGCACTCAGTGAGCAATCGATCACATCACCCATTCATTTATTTATCTATTGATTTATTTGTTATCATCAGCCTAGGAGACACTGTTCTCCTTCCAGACACGCAAGCAAGGACGGTGTGTTTCGCTCTGTGCTCTGGGCCGTCCCCATCGACCCTGTGAGCGTGGGACCAGTACCCCCGAGAGGGTTATCCTGCCTTCACGCAAAGAGCCGTCGACACTACAGATAGAAAGCCGTGAGGAGCACAGTCGGTGTCCTCCTCACAGACACAGAAGGGTCCTGCCACTTCTGCTGTCACCTGCATCAGGATTTCCTTACCATTTTCTTTTCAGTGATTTTCTGAAATACGTTATACCAAAAGAAACCTCTCGAACGCTACTGAAGGAGAGAGTCAGAAGGTAGCCACAAAATCATAAATACATTCCTACTGTGTCACCTTGGTCGCCCCCAGGATTGAGCTGGACATGGTAGAGACGGGCCGAGGACACAGCTCTGGGCCAAAGGGGAGCTTGCTCACTGACTCCCTCTTTCAGCTGCGAAGCGACAAAAACACAGAAGCAGGCAGGGCACCACTCCCCAGCCCTGTGTGCCTGCCTCAGTAGCCTCCCTGTACTGTAGGGACTTTGGACTTTGGGAAGCGGGCTCCTGACTGCTGTCTCCCTTCCCGGTTGGTGTGACAACTCAAAGAGCAAAAGTGACTAACAAGGCTTGGCATGGACTCCATGGTGAGTAACTGTCAGGACTACTCAAAGGGAACTCTATCCACTTGTCTCGCTTTGTTATTTACCGCCAGGTCTGCCTATCACCTACAATGATGCCGCCCCTGGGGAAGCATCCCATGATGAGGGAACCTCCACCCTGGCGTGGGGGTGGACCGGCTACAGTGAGGAGCGCCCCTGGAAAGTTTAGGCAAAGAAGCCCCCGGACAAATGAGCCAGGATCCCTCCAGGAAAGGAAAACACAAGTGACGCCTCGCGGCTGAAGGCAATGTTCACCGCGCTGCGGTTACAGGAGGCGGTACCGGAAAAACGCTTCCAAAGGACCGTGGTGGGGACCGGGGCTGGCAACGCCCGGGGACGCATGGGGTCGGCCAAACGGTGGTGAGGGTCACATCCGCCTGCGCTCTCTGACACCGCTCCCCGGCTCCAGCCAAGCCAGGGACACGAGCGGGAGGCGGGGGCTGTTCTCAGGCTGCAGGAAACGGCGACCCGGAGGCCGGCGGCGCGGGGCCTGGGGCCTGGGGCGGGGAAGACCGGCGGACGCGGGAGCCGGATTCCTGCACAAGCCGCCAACACGGTGGCTGCTCCCGTCGGGCACATTGGGAAGGGGCGGCCAGGGGGCTGGGACACCGCTTACCGCACGGCACCCGGTTCCTCCGCTCCAGCCGGCACCGACGTGGAATCGGGCGCTCGGCCCCGCCTGTTGCTCACAGCCCGGCCCAGGGCGCTGCGGGCGGCACGGGCGGCGCGGGCGGCGCGGGCGCGGAGCCGCGGGGCGGGTGCAAGGCGGGGGCGGGGCCTCTGCGCCCGGGCCGCCTCCTCGGCCTATAACTGAGCCCCCGGGCTCCTCGCTCCCACACGGCCCCCACCGGACCCGTGAAGCGGCTTCGCCCCTTGCTTTGGACCTCGGGCCTCACTCCTCCTCCAGATGGACCCCAAGTGCTCCTGCCCCACTGGTAAGGGAGCCCTGCCTTTGAGCCTTAGGATGCCCCCTTCCCAGGCACAGGACGAGAAGGGAGGGCTTTGAGTTTGAGCTCAGGAGGACTCCTGTCACGGGTCCAGGGCTTTCTTGGTAGCCAGGCTCCTGAGGGCACGTCAGTCTCCCTTTGCCTCTCCGTTGACACTGAGGGCACGGAGGCTCCAGGCTGTCCTTCTTGAGGTCACCCGGCAGGTCAGGGGATTGCTAGACCGGGACCCAGCGTTTGGAGGCGGTCTCGGACCTGCCACGATTTGATGGGAGGAGGGGACGCTGCCTCTTTAGGGTTCAGGCCATGGGCCCCGGCCCCCGGCCCCAGTCGGCCTGGGCTGCGTCTGGAGCCCGGGACCTTCCCTGTGGAGTCCCATCAGGAGGGGACTTACTCTCCTTGGACCAGAAGAGAGGAGCTGGGGCTTCTCTATCCGCCCGAGTGGACACGAGCTCCCAGGGCTGGGTCCTGACAGAGGAGGAGGGCTCAGGGAGGCATTGCTGACCGTCTGCTGTGGCTCCTGCATCCCCGTCCCTGCTCACTGCTGGCCTCCTTTCCCTTCC
The DNA here is from genome assembly GCF_963455315.2 of Globicephala melas. NCBI lineage: Eukaryota > Metazoa > Chordata > Mammalia > Artiodactyla > Delphinidae > Globicephala > Globicephala melas. The sequence goes on along the minus strand of NC_083332.1, from coordinate 34,016,054 downwards.
CGGCAGGCGGCTCCTGCGGCTGCGCTGGATCCTGCACCTGCACCTGCAAAGCCTGCAGATGCGCCTCCTGCAAGAAGAGTGAGTGTGCGGGGCCTTCTCTGGGAATGCGGGGTCTGGGCTGAGTGCGAGGAGGGGGCCCAGAGCTCAGCAGGCAGGCAGGAGCAGGACAGGGACCAGACTTCCCGGCACCCCCCTCACCAGGAAGGGATTCACAGTCAGAGCTGGAATCACCTTCGGCATGACCGAGACCCAGGCGCGCACTAGAGAACAGGGAGACTGAGGCCCAGACGGGTCACCGACAAACAACCTCAGACCTGTCACTAGAACTAGTCCTCCTGCCTCCTGAGTCCCGCTTCCGACTCCTCTCAGGGACTGAAGCACTTTAGGGACAGGAACCAGTGGCCGTGCGTGGCTTCTCGGACCTGGTGCAGCCCCTCCCTGTCGAAGCAGCCCAGAGCTTCCCTATCCCAAGCGGGAGCTGCTCTGTGCGGGCTTTGCCTCCACTTTGATCCTGAGGACTTGGCTCACATCACTGGTGGTGCTGGGGGCTGGCTTTCTCCTGTCCCCAGAGGCCCTGCTCACTGTCTCTCCAAGGCGCTGTGCCCTGTCCTGGGCACAGATGGGCCGGGCAACCTGAACCTAGTGTCTGAGAGCAATTACCTCAGGACAGAGGACACCATCGTAAACTCAGGGTCTGGGCCCGAGGGCGGCTGGGGCCAGGCCTGCTGCTGGGAAGGGTGGTTCCGGACAACGCGTGGTCCGACTGCACGCTGCCCTTGCCTCCCCAGGCTGCTGCTCCTGCTGCCCCGTGGGCTGCGCCAAGTGTGCCCAGGGCTGCGCCAAGTGTGCCCAGGGCTGCGTCTGCAAAGGGGCCTCGGACAAGTGCAGCTGCTGTGCCTGATGTCGCGGAGAGCCTGCCCCGGGTGTCCACAGAGCAACCAGGACAAACCTGCATTTTACCGTTTTTCATACAACCGGACCTGACGCTACATTCCTTTTTCTATGAAATCTGTGACTTGTAATAAAAGCTGTGGACTTTACTCTGGCTCTGTCTTCCTTGGTGTGTCTTGGACAAAGAGACTCCGTGCCCATCAGGGCTGGCGTGGGGAACTGGACTGGACGTGCAGAGACCTCGGCTCTGGACCAAAGAGTACCCCCACACACACCCCACACCCCCAAAACACACACACTGAGCGTCTTAGCCGCTTAGGTTAATTTGAGCTTCCGTTTCTCAGCTCCAAAGGATACCCTCGCCAGATGACATAGGGCATTGGACACACAGAGGACACACTCCCTCTATTCCCCTTAGGAGGACGGATTGCAGAGAAAGTTGCCCATTTCTCATTTTCCTTCTCTGGGGGCCCCTGCCAAACTCAGCGCTCGGTGATGAGAGCCTAGAAAAGTACCCAGAGGGGATGGAATCCCACACCCCTCTCGTGTGACTTCTGCACGGGGCTTGCGTCTAAAACACCCTGGAAAGACCTCTTTGTATTTTCTGCCACAGTTTTCACCCTGGTCAGGAAAACGGATCGCGAAGAAAACACGTCAAAGGACACGATATGTGACACCCAGTTTTCCCTTCAACACGTAAAACCACCTTCACACGTGGAGGAGCAATTCTGGAAACTGGACGCTCTCATATGCTGCACGTACGTTGAAAGTGTGCCCGAGTCCTGGGAACACTTCACAGATGCCCCACTGTGTGGACCACACACGCCTGGAGCAGCTCTGCCCCCTGCCTCCCCACAGGGAACCTCAGTCTTGGCTTGCCCAGGGCTACGGACAGGACACTCGCCACCCGTGACAGCTCCCTGCAGGGGCTTGGCTCTGAATCTTCGCAAGTACCTCCCTAGGTCAGGCTGACATCTTCCCTTCCCTCAAAAACCAGCCCGTGGCTCCCTGACACCCCGAAAGAAAGTGATTTGGATTTGGTGGGAATTTCCCGGCTGTTTCCCTGAGACCTGGTTTCAGAAGAAGGACTTCACGTGTTCCTCTGCAGAGTGATGGTGGTGCTGCAGTGCGTGGCGGGGGGTGGGGTGGGGGGGGCCTGGTGGGGTTTATTAGCAACAAGTGTGTGCTGAGGGAACGGGTAGTCTATTTCAGGTGTTGGGCCCCCTGGCGGTCTGGGGAGGGAACTCCTATTTGATGGGCACTCCGAGAGAAAGAGGAGACACGTGGCTCAGAAGTCAGGACCAAGATGGGCCACAGGTGCCCCGAGTGCACAGGGCATTTCGGGAGCCGGCCCGTGCTGCGTGCGTGGGCGTCGGCGTCAGGCACTCAGGTTCACAGCCACCGTGCCACTTCCTGACCTGGCAAGTCACTGATACTCTCTGAGATTTCATTTCCTCCTTTCGATACAAAAGATTAATGTCAATGAGGGGGAATAAGCGAGATAGTGGCCTGGCTCCCAGCTCGGGCTTCCCGCAAGGTGTCCCGTACGATCGCTCTCTCCACACTGACATCTGTGCACAGAGAATCCTTGAGCTCCCGACAAGCTCCTGGAGAAAGGCTCCCTGGTTTGCAAGCAAGCTCATGGTGAGGGCAGAGATGGATAGGAACCTTGCTTATCCAGGGCCAGAGGGCGTGGGGATGTCCTCCAACAAGCCCCGTGGAACGAGTCACCGCCACAGCGTTTGGACAGACTCGGTGAACCTGCATGGTCTGGAGTGATGGTGCCAGTTCCAGAGAGGTTAAGCAACTTACCCAAGGGCACACAGCCTATACTCAGAGGACTAAACCTACACTGCAGCTGTCTCACCTCCCGGCCACACGGTGCCGGTTATGACATCACTGGAGGCTGAGTCCGGCCTCTCCTTTTTCAGGGCTGCAGGGTCTTCGGAGACAGTCCAGCTGTGCTCCTGGCTGCAGAGGTGGGAGGCCGAAGCCCAGAGAGGTCACAGAGCTGTGCGGAGGGTTCTGGCTGCCGGCTCAGGGCTCTCCCACTGCTGCCTCTGTGCCAGGTGTTCAGTGTTCTCACCCTTCGTGGGATGACACGGTGTCCGGTTGGGCGCGGGGCTGCAGTCAGCCTGCAGGAGGGCCAGTCCCATCTGTGCCACGTACAGCCATGGGACATAACCTCTCTGTGGCTCCGTCTGCTCTGCTCTAAAGGGAAAATAATAGTGTCTGGCTCTCGGGATTAAAGAACTGAATACATGCCAAGAAGGTCAGAATATACTGGGCACTCAGTGAGCAATCGATCACATCACCCATTCATTTATTTATCTATTGATTTATTTGTTATCATCAGCCTAGGAGACACTGTTCTCCTTCCAGACACGCAAGCAAGGACGGTGTGTTTCGCTCTGTGCTCTGGGCCGTCCCCATCGACCCTGTGAGCGTGGGACCAGTACCCCCGAGAGGGTTATCCTGCCTTCACGCAAAGAGCCGTCGACACTACAGATAGAAAGCCGTGAGGAGCACAGTCGGTGTCCTCCTCACAGACACAGAAGGGTCCTGCCACTTCTGCTGTCACCTGCATCAGGATTTCCTTACCATTTTCTTTTCAGTGATTTTCTGAAATACGTTATACCAAAAGAAACCTCTCGAACGCTACTGAAGGAGAGAGTCAGAAGGTAGCCACAAAATCATAAATACATTCCTACTGTGTCACCTTGGTCGCCCCCAGGATTGAGCTGGACATGGTAGAGACGGGCCGAGGACACAGCTCTGGGCCAAAGGGGAGCTTGCTCACTGACTCCCTCTTTCACCTGCGAAGCGACAAAAACACAGAAGCAGGCAGGGCACCACTCCCCAGCCCTGTGTGCCTGCCTCAGTAGCCTCCCTGTACTGTAGGGACTTTGGACTTTGGGAAGCGGGCTCCTGACTGCTGTCTCCCTTCCCGGTTGGTGTGACAACTCAAAGAGCAAAAGTGACTAACAAGGCTTGGCATGGACTCCATGGTGAGTAACTGTCAGGACTACTCAAAGGGAACTCTATCCACTTGTCTCGCTTTGTTATTTACCGCCAGGTCTGCCTATCACCTACAATGATGCCGCCCCTGGGGAAGCATCCCATGATGAGGGAACCTCCACCCTGGCGTGGGGGTGGACCGGCTACAGTGAGGAGCGCCCCTGGAAAGTTTAGGCAAAGAAGCCCCCGGACAAATGAGCCAGGATCCCTCCAGGAAAGGAAAACACAAGTGACGCCTCGCGGCTGAAGGCAATGTTCACCGCGCTGCGGTTACAGGAGGCGGTACCGGAAAAACGCTTCCAAAGGACCGTGGTGGGGACCGGGGCTGGCAACGCCCGGGGACGCATGGGGTCGGCCAAACGGTGGTGAGGGTCACATCCGCCTGCGCTCTCTGACACCGCTCCCCGGCTCCAGCCAAGCCAGGGACACGAGCGGGAGGCGGGGGCTGTTCTCAGGCTGCAGGAAACGGCGACCCGGAGGCCGGCGGCGCGGGGCCTGGGGCCTGGGGCGGGGAAGACCGGCGGACGCGGGAGCCGGATTCCTGCACAAGCCGCCAACACGGTGGCTGCTCCCGTCGGGCACATTGGGAAGGGGCGGCCAGGGGGCTGGGACACCGCTTACCGCACGGCACCCGGTTCCTCCGCTCCAGCCGGCACCGACGTGGAATCGTGCGCTCGGCCCCGCCTGTTGCTCACAGCCCGGCCCAGGGCGCTGCGGGCGGCACGGGCGGCGCGGGCGGCGCGGGCGCGGAGCCGCGGGGCGGGTGCAAGGCGGGGGCGGGGCCTCTGCGCCCGGGCCGCCTCCTCGGCCTATAACTGAGCCTCCGGGCTCCTCGCTCCCACACGGCCCCCACCGGACCCGTGAAGCGGCTTCGCCCCTTGCTTTGGACCTCGGGCCTCACTCCTCCTCCAGATGGACCCCAAGTGCTCCTGCCCCACTGGTAAGGGAGCCCTGCCTTTGAGCCTTAGGATGCCCCCTTCCCAGGCACAGGACGAGAAGGGAGGGCTTTGAGTTTGAGCTCAGGAGGACTCCTGTCACGGGTCCAGGGCTTTCTTGGTAGCCAGGCTCCTGAGGGCACGTCAGTCTCCCTTTGCCTCTCCGTTGACACTGAGGGCACGGAGGCTCCAGGCTGTCCTTCTTGAGGTCACCCGGCAGGTCAGGGGATTGCTAGACCGGGACCCAGCGTTTGGAGGCGGTCTCGGACCTGCCACGATTTGATGGGAGGAGGGGACGCTGCCTCTTTAGGGTTCAGGCCATGGGCCCCGGCCCCCGGCCCCAGTCGGCCTGGGCTGCGTCTGGAGCCCGGGACCTTCCCTGTGGAGTCCCATCAGGAGGGGACTTACTCTCCTTGGACCAGAAGAGAGGAGCTGGGGCTTCTCTATCCGCCCGAGTGGACACGAGCTCCCAGGGCTGGGTCCTGACAGAGGAGGAGGGCTCAGGGAGGCATTGCTGACCGTCTGCTGTGGCTCCTGCATCCCCGTCCCTGCTCACTGCTGGCCTCCTTTCCCTTCCCGGCAGGCGGCTCCTGCGGCTGCGCTGGATCCTGCACCTGCACCTGCAAAGCCTGCAGATGCGCCTCCTGCAAGAAGAGTGAGTGTGCGGGGCCTTCTCTGGGAATGCGGGGTCTGGGCTGAGTGCGAGGAGGGGGCCCAGAGCTCAGCAGGCAGGCAGGAGCAGGACAGTGACCAGACTTCCCGGCACCCTCCTCACCAGGAAGGGATTCACAGTCAGAGCTGGAATCACCTTCGGCATGACCGAGACCCAGGCGCGCACTAGAGAACAGGGAGACTGAGGCCCAGACGGGTCACCGACAAACAACCTCAGACCTGTCACTAGAACTAGTCCTCCTGCCTCCTGAGTCCCGCTTCCGACTCCTCTCAGGGACTGAAGCACTTTAGGGACAGGAACCAGTGGCCGTGCGTGGCTTCTCGGACCTGGTGCAGCCCCTCCCTGTCGAAGCAGCCCAGAGCTTCCCTATCCCGAGCGGGAGCTGCTCTGTGCGGGCTTTGCCTCCACTTTGATCCTGAGGACTTGGCTCACATCACTGGTGGTGCTGGGGGCTGGCTTTCTCCTGTCCCCAGAGGCCCTGCTCACTGTCTCTCCAAGGCGCTGTGCCCTGTCCTGGGCACAGATGGGCCGGGCAACCTGAACCTAGTGTCTGAGAGCAATTACCTCAGGACAGAGGACACCATCGTAAACTCAGGGTCTGGGCCCGACGGCGGCTGGGGCCAGGCCTGCTGCTGGGAAGGGTGGTTCCGGACAACGCGTGGTCCGACTGCACGCTGCCCTTGCCTCCCCAGGCTGCTGCTCCTGCTGCCCCGTGGGCTGCGCCAAGTGTGCCCAGGGCTGCGCCAAGTGTGCCCAGGGCTGCGTCTGCAAAGGGGCCTCGGACAAGTACAGCTGCTGTGCCTGATGTCGCGGAGAGCCTGCCCCGGGTGTCCACAGAGCAACCAGGACAAACCTGCATTTTACCGTTTTTCATACAACCGGACCTGACGCTACATTCCTTTTTCTATGAAATCTGTGACTTGTAATAAAAGCTGTTGACTTTATTCTGGCTCTGTCTTCCTTGGTGTGTCTTGGACAAAGAGACTCCGTGCCCATCAGGGCTGGCGTGGGGAACTGGACTGGACGTGCAGAGACCTCGGCTCTGGACCAAAGAGTACCCCCACACACACCCCACACCCCCAAAACACACACACTGAGCGTCTTAGCCGCTTAGGTTAATTTGAGCTTCCGTTTCTCAGCTCCAAAGGATACCCTCGCCAGATGACATAGGGCATTGGACACACAGAGGACACACTCCCTCTATTCCCCTTAAGAGGACGGATTGCAGAGAAAGTTGCCCATTTCTCATTTTCCTTCTCTGGGGGCCCCTGCCAAACTCAGCGCTCGGTGATGAGAGCCTAGAAAAGTACCCAGAGGGGGTGGAATCCCACACCCCTCTCGTGTGACTTCTGCACGGGGCTTGCGTCTAAAACACCCTGGAAAGACCTCTTTGTATTTTCTGCCACAGTTTTCACCCTGGTCGGGAAAACGGATCGCGAAGAAAACACGTCAAAGGACACGATATGTGACACCCAGTTTTCCCTTCAACACGTAAAACCACCTTCACACGTGGAGGAGCAATTCTGGAAACTGGACGCTCTCATATGCTGCACGTACGTTGAAAGTGTGCCCGAGTCCTGGGAACACTTCACAGATGCCCCACTGTGTGGACCACACACGCCTGGAGCAGCTCTGCCCCCTGCCTCCCCACAGGGAACCTCAGTCTTGGCTTGCCCAGGGCTACGGACAGGACACTCGCCACCCGTGACAGCTCCCTGCAGGGGCTTGGCTCTGAATCTTCGCAAGTACCTCCCTAGGTCAGGCTGACATCTTCCCTTCCCTCAAAAACCAGCCCGTGGCTCCCTGACACCCCGAAAGAAAGTGATTTGGATTTGGTGGGAATTTCCCGGCTGTTTCCCTGAGACCTGGTTTCAGAAGAAGGACTTCACGTGTTCCTCTGCAGAGTGATGGTGGTGCTGCAGTGCGTGGCGGGGGTGGGGTGGGGGGGGGGCCTGGTGGGGTTTATTAGCAACAAGTGTGTGCTGAGGGAACGGGTAGTCTATTTCAGGTGTTGGGCCCCCTGGCGGTCTGGGGAGGGAACTCCTATTTGATGGGCACTCCGAGAGAAAGAGGAGACACGTGGCTCAGAAGTCAGGACCAAGATGGGCCACAGGTGCCCCGAGTGCACAGGGCATTTCGGGAGCCGGCCCGTGCTGCGTGCGTGGGCGTCGGCGTCAGGCACTCAGGTTCACAGCCACCGTGCCACTTCCTGACCTGGCAAGTCACTGATACTCTCTGAGATTTCATTTCCTCCTTTCGATACAAAAGATTAATGTCAATGAGGGGGAATAAGCGAGATAGTGGCCTGGCTCCCAGCTCGGGCTTCCCCCACGGTGTCCCGTACGATCGCTCTCTCCACACTGACATCTGTGCACAGAGAATCCTTGAGCTCCCGACAAGCTCCTGGAGAAAGGCTCCCTGGTTTGCAAGCAAGCTCATGGTGAGGGCAGAGATGGATAGGAACCTTGCTTATCCAGGGCCAGAGGGCGTGGGGATGTCCTCCAACAAGCCCCGTGGAACGAGTCACCGCCACAGCGTTTGGACAGACTCGGTGAACCTGCATGGTCTGGAGTGATGGTGCCAGTTCCAGAGAGGTTAAGCAACTTACCCAAGGGCACACAGCCTATACTCAGAGGACTAAACCTACACTGCAGCTGTCTCACCTCCCGGCCACACGGTGCCGGTTATGACATCACTGGAGGCTGAGTCCGGCCTCTCCTTTTTCAGGGCTGCAGGGTCTTCGGAGACAGTCCAGCTGTGCTCCTGGCTGCAGAGGTGGGAGGCCGAAGCCCAGAGAGGTCACAGAGCTGTGCGGAGGGTTCTGGCTGCCGGCTCAGGGCTCTCCCACTGCTGCCTCTGTGCCAGGTGTTCAGTGTTCTCACCCTTCGTGGGATGACACGGTGTCCGGTTGGGCGCGGGGCTGCAGTCAGCCTGCAGGAGGGCCAGTCCCATCTGTGCCACGTACAGCCATGGGACATAACCTCTCTGTGGCTCCGTCTGCTCTGCTCTAAAGGGAAAATAATAGTGTCTGGCTCTCGGGATTAAAGAACTGAATACATGCCAAGAAGGTCAGAATATACTGGGCACTCAGTGAGCAATCGATCACATCACCCATTCATTTATTTATCTATTGATTTATTTGTTATCATCAGCCTAGGAGACACTGTTCTCCTTCCAGACACGCAAGCAAGGACGGTGTGTTTCGCTCTGTGCTCTGGGCCGTCCCCATCGACCCTGTGAGCGTGGGACCAGTACCCCCGAGAGGGTTATCCTGCCTTCACGCAAAGAGCCGTCGACACTACAGATAGAAAGCCGTGAGGAGCACAGTCGGTGTCCTCCTCACAGACACAGAAGGGTCCTGCCACTTCTGCTGTCACCTGCATCAGGATTTCCTTACCATTTTCTTTTCAGTGATTTTCTGAAATACGTTATACCAAAAGAAACCTCTCGAACGCTACTGAAGGAGAGAGTCAGAAGGTAGCCACAAAATCATAAATACATTCCTACTGTGTCACCTTGGTCGCCCCCAGGATTGAGCTGGACATGGTAGAGACGGGCCGAGGACACAGCTCTGGGCCAAAGGGGAGCTTGCTCACTGACTCCCTCTTTCAGCTGCGAAGCGACAAAAACACAGAAGCAGGCAGGGCACCACTCCCCAGCCCTGTGTGCCTGCCTCAGTAGCCTCCCTGTACTGTAGGGACTTTGGACTTTGGGAAGCGGGCTCCTGACTGCTGTCTCCCTTCCCGGTTGGTGTGACAACTCAAAGAGCAAAAGTGACTAACAAGGCTTGGCATGGACTCCATGGTGAGTAACTGTCAGGACTACTCAAAGGGAACTCTATCCACTTGTCTCGCTTTGTTATTTACCGCCAGGTCTGCCTATCACCTACAATGATGCCGCCCCTGGGGAAGCATCCCATGATGAGGGAACCTCCACCCTGGCGTGGGGGTGGACCGGCTACAGTGAGGAGCGCCCCTGGAAAGTTTAGGCAAAGAAGCCCCCGGACAAATGAGCCAGGATCCCTCCAGGAAAGGAAAACACAAGTGACGCCTCGCGGCTGAAGGCAATGTTCACCGCGCTGCGGTTACAGGAGGCGGTACCGGAAAAACGCTTCCAAAGGACCGTGGTGGGGACCGGGGCTGGCAACGCCCGGGGACGCATGGGGTCGGCCAAACGGTGGTGAGGGTCACATCCGCCTGCGCTCTCTGACACCGCTCCCCGGCTCCAGCCAAGCCAGGGACACGAGCGGGAGGCGGGGGCTGTTCTCAGGCTGCAGGAAACGGCGACCCGGAGGCCGGCGGCGCGGGGCCTGGGGCCTGGGGCGGGGAAGACCGGCGGACGCGGGAGCCGGATTCCTGCACAAGCCGCCAACACGGTGGCTGCTCCCGTCGGGCACATTGGGAAGGGGCGGCCAGGGGGCTGGGACACCGCTTACCGCACGGCACCCGGTTCCTCCGCTCCAGCCGGCACCGACGTGGAATCGTGCGCTCGGCCCCGCCTGTTGCTCACAGCCCGGCCCAGGGCGCTGCGGGCGGCACGGGCGGCGCGGGCGGCGCGGGCGCGGAGCCGCGGGGCGGGTGCAAGGCGGGGGCGGGGCCTCTGCGCCCGGGCCGCCTCCTCGGCCTATAACTGAGCCTCCGGGCTCCTCGCTCCCACACGGCCCCCACCGGACCCGTGAAGCGGCTTCGCCCCTTGCTTTGGACCTCGGGCCTCACTCCTCCTCCAGATGGACCCCAAGTGCTCCTGCCCCACTGGTAAGGGAGCCCTGCCTTTGAGCCTTAGGATGCCCCCTTCCCAGGCACAGGACGAGAAGGGAGGGCTTTGAGTTTGAGCTCAGGAGGACTCCTGTCACGGGTCCAGGGCTTTCTTGGTAGCCAGGCTCCTGAGGGCACGTCAGTCTCCCTTTGCCTCTCCGTTGACACTGAGGGCACGGAGGCTCCAGGCTGTCCTTCTTGAGGTCACCCGGCAGGTCAGGGGATTGCTAGACCGGGACCCAGCGTTTGGAGGCGGTCTCGGACCTGCCACGATTTGATGGGAGGAGGGGACGCTGCCTCTTTAGGGTTCAGGCCATGGGCCCCGGCCCCCGGCCCCAGTCGGCCTGGGCTGCGTCTGGAGCCCGGGACCTTCCCTGTGGAGTCCCATCAGGAGGGGACTTACTCTCCTTGGACCAGAAGAGAGGAGCTGGGGCTTCTCTATCCGCCCGAGTGGACACGAGCTCCCAGGGCTGGGTCCTGACAGAGGAGGAGGGCTCAGGGAGGCATTGCTGACCGTCTGCTGTGGCTCCTGCATCCCCGTCCCTGCTCACTGCTGGCCTCCTTTCCCTTCCCGGCAGGCGGCTCCTGCGGCTGCGCTGGATCCTGCACCTGCACCTGCAAAGCCTGCAGATGCGCCTCCTGCAAGAAGAGTGAGTGTGCGGGGCCTTCTCTGGGAATGCGGGGTCTGGGCTGAGTGCGAGGAGGGGGCCCAGAGCTCAGCAGGCAGGCAGGAGCAGGACAGTGACCAGACTTCCCGGCACCCTCCTCACCAGGAAGGGATTCACAGTCAGAGCTGGAATCACCTTCGGCATGACCGAGACCCAGGCGCGCACTAGAGAACAGGGAGACTGAGGCCCAGACGGGTCACCGACAAACAACCTCAGACCTGTCACTAGAACTAGTCCTCCTGCCTCCTGAGTCCCGCTTCCGACTCCTCTCAGGGACTGAAGCACTTTAGGGACAGGAACCAGTGGCCGTGCGTGGCTTCTCGGACCTGGTGCAGCCCCTCCCTGTCGAAGCAGCCCAGAGCTTCCCTATCCCGAGCGGGAGCTGCTCTGTGCGGGCTTTGCCTCCACTTTGATCCTGAGGACTTGGCTCACATCACTGGTGGTGCTGGGGGCTGGCTTTCTCCTGTCCCCAGAGGCCCTGCTCACTGTCTCTCCAAGGCGCTGTGCCCTGTCCTGGGCACAGATGGGCCGGGCAACCTGAACCTAGTGTCTGAGAGCAATTACCTCAGGACAGAGGACACCATCGTAAACTCAGGGTCTGGGCCCGACGGCGGCTGGGGCCAGGCCTGCTGCTGGGAAGGGTGGTTCCGGACAACGCGTGGTCCGACTGCACGCTGCCCTTGCCTCCCCAGGCTGCTGCTCCTGCTGCCCCGTGGGCTGCGCCAAGTGTGCCCAGGGCTGCGCCAAGTGTGCCCAGGGCTGCGTCTGCAAAGGGGCCTCGGACAAGTACAGCTGCTGTGCCTGATGTCGCGGAGAGCCTGCCCCGGGTGTCCACAGAGCAACCAGGACAAACCTGCATTTTACCGTTTTTCATACAACCGGACCTGACGCTACATTCCTTTTTCTATGAAATCTGTGACTTGTAATAAAAGCTGTTGACTTTATTCTGGCTCTGTCTTCCTTGGTGTGTCTTGGACAAAGAGACTCCGTGCCCATCAGGGCTGGCGTGGGGAACTGGACTGGACGTGCAGAGACCTCGGCTCTGGACCAAAGAGTACCCCCACACACACCCCACACCCCCAAAACACACACACTGAGCGTCTTAGCCGCTTAGGTTAATTTGAGCTTCCGTTTCTCAGCTCCAAAGGATACCCTCGCCAGATGACATAGGGCATTGGACACACAGAGGACACACTCCCTCTATTCCCCTTAAGAGGACGGATTGCAGAGAAAGTTGCCCATTTCTCATTTTCCTTCTCTGGGGGCCCCTGCCAAACTCAGCGCTCGGTGATGAGAGCCTAGAAAAGTACCCAGAGGGGGTGGAATCCCACACCCCTCTCGTGTGACTTCTGCACGGGGCTTGCGTCTAAAACACCCTGGAAAGACCTCTTTGTATTTTCTGCCACAGTTTTCACCCTGGTCGGGAAAACGGATCGCGAAGAAAACACGTCAAAGGACACGATATGTGACACCCAGTTTTCCCTTCAACACGTAAAACCACCTTCACACGTGGAGGAGCAATTCTGGAAACTGGACGCTCTCATATGCTGCACGTACGTTGAAAGTGTGCCCGAGTCCTGGGAACACTTCACAGATGCCCCACTGTGTGGACCACACACGCCTGGAGCAGCTCTGCCCCCTGCCTCCCCACAGGGAACCTCAGTCTTGGCTTGCCCAGGGCTACGGACAGGACACTCGCCACCCGTGACAGCTCCCTGCAGGGGCTTGGCTCTGAATCTTCGCAAGTACCTCCCTAGGTCAGGCTGACATCTTCCCTTCCCTCAAAAACCAGCCCGTGGCTCCCTGACACCCCGAAAGAAAGTGATTTGGATTTGGTGGGAATTTCCCGGCTGTTTCCCTGAGACCTGGTTTCAGAAGAAGGACTTCACGTGTTCCTCTGCAGAGTGATGGTGGTGCTGCAGTGCGTGGCGGGGGTGGGGTGGGGGGGGGGCCTGGTGGGGTTTATTAGCAACAAGTGTGTGCTGAGGGAACGGGTAGCATATTTCAGGTGTTGGGCCCCCTGGCGGTCTGGGGAGGGAACTCCTATTTGATGGGCACTCCGAGAGAAAGAGGAGACACGTGGCTCAGAAGTCAGGACCAAGATGGGCCACAGGTGCCCCGAGTGCACAGGGCATTTCGGGAGCCGGCCCGTGCTGCGTGCGTGGGCGTCGGCGTCAGGCACTCAGGTTCACAGCCACCGTGCCACTTCCTGACCTGGCAAGTCACTGATACTCTCTGAGATTTCATTTCCTCCTTTCGATACAAAAGATTAATGTCAATGAGGGGGAATAAGCGAGATAGTGGCCTGGCTCCCAGCTCGGGCTTCCCCCACGGTGTCCCGTACGATCGCTCTCTCCACACTGACATCTGTGCACAGAGAATCCTTGAGCTCCCGACAAGCTCCTGGAGAAAGGCTCCCTGGTTTGCAAGCAAGCTCATGGTGAGGGCAGAGATGGATAGGAACCTTGCTTATCCAGGGCCAGAGGGCGTGGGGATGTCCTCCAACAAGCCCCGTGGAACGAGTCACCGCCACAGCGTTTGGACAGACTCGGTGAACCTGCATGGTCTGGAGTGATGGTGCCAGTTCCAGAGAGGTTAAGCAACTTACCCAAGGGCACACAGCCTATACTCAGAGGACTAAACCTACACTGCAGCTGTCTCACCTCCCGGCCACACGGTGCCGGTTATGACATCACTGGAGGCTGAGTCCGGCCTCTCCTTTTTCAGGGCTGCAGGGTCTTCGGAGACAGTCCAGCTGTGCTCCTGGCTGCAGAGGTGGGAGGCCGAAGCCCAGAGAGGTCACAGAGCTGTGCGGAGGGTTCTGGCTGCCGGCTCAGGGCTCTCCCACTGCTGCCTCTGTGCCAGGTGTTCAGTGTTCTCACCCTTCGTGGGATGACACAGTGTCCGGTTGGGCGCGGGGCTGCAGTCAGCCTGCAGGAGGGCCAGTCCCATCTGTGCCACGTACAGCCATGGGACATAACCTCTCTGTGGCTCCGTCTGCTCTGCTCTAAAGGGAAAATAATAGTGTCTGGCTCTCGGGATTAAAGAACTGAATACATGCCAAGAAGGTCAGAATATACTGGGCACTCAGTGAGCAATCGATCACATCACCCATTCATTTATTTATCTATTGATTTATTTGTTATCATCAGCCTAGGAGACACTGTTCTCCTTCCAGACACGCAAGCAAGGACGGTGTGTTTCGCTCTGTGCTCTGGGCCGTCCCCATCGACCCTGTGAGCGTGGGACCAGTACCCCCGAGAGGGTTATCCTGCCTTCACGCAAAGAGCCGTCGACACTACAGATAGAAAGCCGTGAGGAGCACAGTCGGTGTCCTCCTCACAGACACAGAAGGGTCCTGCCACTTCTGCTGTCACCTGCATCAGGATTTCCTTACCATTTTCTTTTCAGTGATTTTCTGAAATACGTTATACCAAAAGAAACCTCTCGAACGCTACTGAAGGAGAGAGTCAGAAGGTAGCCACAAAATCATAAATACATTCCTACTGTGTCACCTTGGTCGCCCCCAGGATTGAGCTGGACATGGTAGAGACGGGCCGAGGACACAGCTCTGGGCCAAAGGGGAGCTTGCTCACTGACTCCCTCTTTCAGCTGCGAAGCGACAAAAACACAGAAGCAGGCAGGGCACCACTCCCCAGCCCTGTGTGCCTGCCTCAGTAGCCTCCCTGTACTGTAGGGACTTTGGACTTTGGGAAGCGGGCTCCTGACTGCTGTCTCCCTTCCCGGTTGGTGTGACAACTCAAAGAGCAAAAGTGACTAACAAGGCTTGGCATGGACTCCATGGTGAGTAACTGTCAGGACTACTCAAAGGGAACTCTATCCACTTGTCTCGCTTTGTTATTTACCGCCAGGTCTGCCTATCACCTACAATGATGCCGCCCCTGGGGAAGCATCCCATGATGAGGGAACCTCCACCCTGGCGTGGGGGTGGACCGGCTACAGTGAGGAGCGCCCCTGGAAAGTTTAGGCAAAGAAGCCCCCGGACAAATGAGCCAGGATCCCTCCAGGAAAGGAAAACACAAGTGACGCCTCGCGGCTGAAGGCAATGTTCACCGCGCTGCGGTTACAGGAGGCGGTACCGGAAAAACGCTTCCAAAGGACCGTGGTGGGGACCGGGGCTGGCAACGCCCGGGGACGCATGGGGTCGGCCAAACGGTGGTGAGGGTCACATCCGCCTGCGCTCTCTGACACCGCTCCCCGGCTCCAGCCAAGCCAGGGACACGAGCGGGAGGCGGGGGCTGTTCTCAGGCTGCAGGAAACGGCGACCCGGAGGCCGGCGGCGCGGGGCCTGGGGCCTGGGGCGGGGAAGACCGGCGGACGCGGGAGCCGGATTCCTGCACAAGCCGCCAACACGGTGGCTGCTCCCGTCGGGCACATTGGGAAGGGGCGGCCAGGGGGCTGGGACACCGCTTACCGCACGGCACCCGGTTCCTCCGCTCCAGCCGGCACCGACGTGGAATCGTGCGCTCGGCCCCGCCTGTTGCTCACAGCCCGGCCCAGGGCGCTGCGGGCGGCACGGGCGGCGCGGGCGCGGAGCCGCGGGGCGGGTGCAAGGCGGGGGCGGGGCCTCTGCGCCCGGGCCGCCTCCTCGGCCTATAACTGAGCCTCCGGGCTCCTCGCTCCCACACGGCCCCCACCGGACCCGTGAAGCGGCTTCGCCCCTTGCTTTGGACCTCGGGCCTCACTCCTCCTCCAGATGGACCCCAAGTGCTCCTGCCCCACTGGTAAGGGAGCCCTGCCTTTGAGCCTTAGGATGCCCCCTTCCCAGGCACAGGACGAGAAGGGAGGGCTTTGAGTTTGAGCTCAGGAGGACTCCTGTCACGGGTCCAGGGCTTTCTTGGTAGCCAGGCTCCTGAGGGCACGTCAGTCTCCCTTTGCCTCTCCGTTGACACTGAGGGCACGGAGGCTCCAGGCTGTCCTTCTTGAGGTCACCCGGCAGGTCAGGGGATTGCTAGACCGGGACCCAGCGTTTGGAGGCGGTCTCGGACCTGCCACGATTTGATGGGAGGAGGGGACGCTGCCTCTTTAGGGTTCAGGCCATGGGCCCCGGCCCCCGGCCCCAGTCGGCCTGGGCTGCGTCTGGAGCCCGGGACCTTCCCTGTGGAGTCCCATCAGGAGGGGACTTACTCTCCTTGGACCAGAAGAGAGGAGCTGGGGCTTCTCTATCCGCCCGAGTGGACACGAGCTCCCAGGGCTGGGTCCTGACAGAGGAGGAGGGCTCAGGGAGGCATTGCTGACCGTCTGCTGTGGCTCCTGCATCCCCGTCCCTGCTCACTGCTGGCCTCCTTTCCCTTCCCGGCAGGCGGCTCCTGCGGCTGCGCTGGATCCTGCACCTGCACCTGCAAAGCCTGCAGATGCGCCTCCTGCAAGAAGAGTGAGTGTGCGGGGCCTTCTCTGGGAATGCGGGGTCTGGGCTGAGTGCGAGGAGGGGGCCCAGAGCTCAGCAGGCAGGCAGGAGCAGGACAGTGACCAGACTTCCCGGCACCCTCCTCACCAGGAAGGGATTCACAGTCAGAGCTGGAATCACCTTCGGCATGACCGAGACCCAGGCGCGCACTAGAGAACAGGGAGACTGAGGCCCAGACGGGTCACCGACAAACAACCTCAGACCTGTCACTAGAACTAGTCCTCCTGCCTCCTGAGTCCCGCTTCCGACTCCTCTCAGGGACTGAAGCACTTTAGGGACAGGAACCAGTGGCCGTGCGTGGCTTCTCGGACCTGGTGCAGCCCCTCCCTGTCGAAGCAGCCCAGAGCTTCCCTATCCCGAGCGGGAGCTGCTCTGTGCGGGCTTTGCCTCCACTTTGATCCTGAGGACTTGGCTCACATCACTGGTGGTGCTGGGGGCTGGCTTTCTCCTGTCCCCAGAGGCCCTGCTCACTGTCTCTCCAAGGCGCTGTGCCCTGTCCTGGGCACAGATGGGCCGGGCAACCTGAACCTAGTGTCTGAGAGCAATTACCTCAGGACAGAGGACACCATCGTAAACTCAGGGTCTGGGCCCGACGGCGGCTGGGGCCAGGCCTGCTGCTGGGAAGGGTGGTTCCGGACAACGCGTGGTCCGACTGCACGCTGCCCTTGCCTCCCCAGGCTGCTGCTCCTGCTGCCCCGTGGGCTGCGCCAAGTGTGCCCAGGGCTGCGCCAAGTGTGCCCAGGGCTGCGTCTGCAAAGGGGCCTCGGACAAGTACAGCTGCTGTGCCTGATGTCGCGGAGAGCCTGCCCCGGGTGTCCACAGAGCAACCAGGACAAACCTGCATTTTACCGTTTTTCATACAACCGGACCTGACGCTACATTCCTTTTTCTATGAAATCTGTGACTTGTAATAAAAGCTGTTGACTTTATTCTGGCTCTGTCTTCCTTGGTGTGTCTTGGACAAAGAGACTCCGTGCCCATCAGGGCTGGCGTGGGGAACTGGACTGGACGTGCAGAGACCTCGGCTCTGGACCAAAGAGTACCCCCACACACACCCCACACCCCCAAAACACACACACTGAGCGTCTTAGCCGCTTAGGTTAATTTGAGCTTCCGTTTCTCAGCTCCAAAGGATACCCTCGCCAGATGACATAGGGCATTGGACACACAGAGGACACACTCCCTCTATTCCCCTTAAGAGGACGGATTGCAGAGAAAGTTGCCCATTTCTCATTTTCCTTCTCTGGGGGCCCCTGCCAAACTCAGCGCTCGGTGATGAGAGCCTAGAAAAGTACCCAGAGGGGGTGGAATCCCACACCCCTCTCGTGTGACTTCTGCACGGGGCTTGCGTCTAAAACACCCTGGAAGGACCTCTTTGTATTTTCTGCCACAGTTTTCACCCTGGTCGGGAAAACGGATCGCGAAGAAAACACGTCAAAGGACACGATATGTGACACCCAGTTTTCCCTTCAACACGTAAAACCACCTTCACACGTGGAGGAGCAATTCTGGAAACTGGACGCTCTCATATGCTGCACGTACGTTGAAAGTGTGCCCGAGTCCTGGGAACACTTCACAGATGCCCCACTGTGTGGACCACACACGCCTGGAGCAGCTCTGCCCCCTGCCTCCCCACAGGGAACCTCAGTCTTGGCTTGCCCAGGGCTACGGACAGGACACTCGCCACCCGTGACAGCTCCCTGCAGGGGCTTGGCTCTGAATCTTCGCAAGTACCTCCCTAGGTCAGGCTGACATCTTCCCTTCCCTCAAAAACCAGCCCGTGGCTCCCTGACACCCCGAAAGAAAGTGATTTGGATTTGGTGGGAATTTCCCGGCTGTTTCCCTGAGACCTGGTTTCAGAAGAAGGACTTCACGTGTTCCTCTGCAGAGTGATGGTGGTGCTGCAGTGCGTGGCGGGGGTGGGGTGGGGGGGGGCCTGGTGGGGTTTATTAGCAACAAGTGTGTGCTGAGGGAACGGGTAGTCTATTTCAGGTGTTGGGCCCCCTGGCGGTCTGGGGAGGGAACTCCTATTTGATGGGCACTCCGAGAGAAAGAGGAGACACGTGGCTCAGAAGTCAGGACCAAGATGGGCCACAGGTGCCCCGAGTGCACAGGGCATTTCGGGAGCCGGCCCGTGCTGCGTGCGTGGGCGTCGGCGTCAGGCACTCAGGTTCACAGCCACCGTGCCACTTCCTGACCTGGCAAGTCACTGATACTCTCTGAGATTTCATTTCCTCCTTTCGATACAAAAGATTAATGTCAATGAGGGGGAATAAGCGAGATAGTGGCCTGGCTCCCAGCTCGGGCTTCCCGCAAGGTGTCCCGTACGATCGCTCTCTCCACACTGACATCTGTGCACAGAGAATCCTTGAGCTCCCGACAAGCTCCTGGAGAAAGGCTCCCTGGTTTGCAAGCAAGCTCATGGTGAGGGCAGAGATGGATAGGAACCTTGCTTATCCAGGGCCAGAGGGCGTGGGGATGTCCTCCAACAAGCCCCGTGGAACGAGTCACCGCCACAGCGTTTGGACAGACTCGGTGAACCTGCATGGTCTGGAGTGATGGTGCCAGTTCCAGAGAGGTTAAGCAACTTACCCAAGGGCACACAGCCTATACTCAGAGGACTAAACCTACACTGCAGCTGTCTCACCTCCCGGCCACACGGTGCCGGTTATGACATCACTGGAGGCTGAGTCCGGCCTCTCCTTTTTCAGGGCTGCAGGGTCTTCGGAGACAGTCCAGCTGTGCTCCTGGCTGCAGAGGTGGGAGGCCGAAGCCCAGAGAGGTCACAGAGCTGTGCGGAGGGTTCTGGCTGCCGGCTCAGGGCTCTCCCACTGCTGCCTCTGTGCCAGGTGTTCAGTGTTCTCACCCTTCGTGGGATGACACGGTGTCCGGTTGGGCGCGGGGCTGCAGTCAGCCTGCAGGAGGGCCAGTCCCATCTGTGCCACGTACAGCCATGGGACATAACCTCTCTGTGGCTCCGTCTGCTCTGCTCTAAAGGGAAAATAATAGTGTCTGGCTCTCGGGATTAAAGAACTGAATACATGCCAAGAAGGTCAGAATATACTGGGCACTCAGTGAGCAATCGATCACATCACCCATTCATTTATTTATCTATTGATTTATTTGTTATCATCAGCCTAGGAGACACTGTTCTCCTTCCAGACACGCAAGCAAGGACGGTGTGTTTCGCTCTGTGCTCTGGGCCGTCCCCATCGACCCTGTGAGCGTGGGACCAGTACCCCCGAGAGGGTTATCCTGCCTTCACGCAAAGAGCCGTCGACACTACAGATAGAAAGCCGTGAGGAGCACAGTCGGTGTCCTCCTCACAGACACAGAAGGGTCCTGCCACTTCTGCTGTCACCTGCATCAGGATTTCCTTACCATTTTCTTTTCAGTGATTTTCTGAAATACGTTATACCAAAAGAAACCTCTCGAACGCTACTGAAGGAGAGAGTCAGAAGGTAGCCACAAAATCATAAATACATTCCTACTGTGTCACCTTGGTCGCCCCCAGGATTGAGCTGGACATGGTAGAGACGGGCCGAGGACACAGCTCTGGGCCAAAGGGGAGCTTGCTCACTGACTCCCTCTTTCAGCTGCGAAGCGACAAAAACACAGAAGCAGGCAGGGCACCACTCCCCAGCCCTGTGTGCCTGCCTCAGTAGCCTCCCTGTACTGTAGGGACTTTGGACTTTGGGAAGCGGGCTCCTGACTGCTGTCTCCCTTCCCGGTTGGTGTGACAACTCAAAGAGCAAAAGTGACTAACAAGGCTTGGCATGGACTCCATGGTGAGTAACTGTCAGGACTACTCAAAGGGAACTCTATCCACTTGTCTCGCTTTGTTATTTACCGCCAGGTCTGCCTATCACCTACAATGATGCCGCCCCTGGGGAAGCATCCCATGATGAGGGAACCTCCACCCTGGCGTGGGGGTGGACCGGCTACAGTGAGGAGCGCCCCTGGAAAGTTTAGGCAAAGAAGCCCCCGGACAAATGAGCCAGGATCCCTCCAGGAAAGGAAAACACAAGTGACGCCTCGCGGCTGAAGGCAATGTTCACCGCGCTGCGGTTACAGGAGGCGGTACCGGAAAAACGCTTCCAAAGGACCGTGGTGGGGACCGGGGCTGGCAACGCCCGGGGACGCATGGGGTCGGCCAAACGGTGGTGAGGGTCACATCCGCCTGCGCTCTCTGACACCGCTCCCCGGCTCCAGCCAAGCCAGGGACACGAGCGGGAGGCGGGGGCTGTTCTCAGGCTGCAGGAAACGGCGACCCGGAGGCCGGCGGCGCGGGGCCTGGGGTTTGGGGCCTGGGGCGGGGAAGACCGGCGGACGCGGGAGCCGGATTCCTGCACAAGCCGCCAACACGGTGGCTGCTCCCGTCGGGCACATTGGGAAGGGGCGGCCAGGGGGCTGGGACACCGCTTACCGCACGGCACCCGGTTCCTCCGCTCCAGCCGGCACCGACGTGGAATCGTGCGCTCGGCCCCGCCTGTTGCTCACAGCCCGGCCCAGGGCGCTGCGGGCGGCACGGGCGGCGCGGGCGCCGCGGGCGCGGAGCCGCGGGGCGGGTGCAAGGCGGGGGCGGGGCCTCTGCGCCCGGGCCGCCTCCTCGGCCTATAACTGAGCCCCCGGGCTCCTCGCTCCCACACGGCCCCCACCGGACCCGTGAAGCGGCTTCGCCCCTTGCTTTGGACCTCGGGCCTCACTCCTCCTCCAGATGGACCCCAAGTGCTCCTGCCCCACTGGTAAGGGAGCCCTGCCTTTGAGCCTTAGGATGCCCCCTTCCCAGGCACAGGACGAGAAGGGAGGGCTTTGAGTTTGAGCTCAGGAGGACTCCTGCCACGGGTCCAGGGCTTTCTTGGTAGCCAGGCTCCTGAGGGCACGTCAGTCTCCCTTTGCCTCTCCGTTGACACTGAGGGCACGGAGGCTCCAGGCTGTCCTTCTTGAGGTCACCCGGCAGGTCAGGGGATTGCTAGACCGGGACCCAGCGTTTGGAGGCGGTCTCGGACCTGCCACGATTTGATGGGAGGAGGGGACGCTGCCTCTTTAGGGTTCAGGCCATGGGCCCCGGCCCCCGGCCCCAGTCGGCCTGGGCTGCGTCTGGAGCCCGGGACCTTCCCTGTGGAGTCCCATCAGGAGGGGACTTACTCTCCTTGGACCAGAAGAGAGGAGCTGGGGCTTCTCTATCCGCCCGAGTGGACACGAGCTCCCAGGGCTGGGTCCTGACAGAGGAGGAGGGCTCAGGGAGGCATTGCTGACCGTCTGCTGTGGCTCCTGCATCCCCGTCCCTGCTCACTGCTGGCCTCCTTTCCCTTCCCGGCAGGCGGCTCCTGCGGCTGCGCTGGATCCTGCACCTGCACCTGCAAAGCCTGCAGATGCGCCTCCTGCAAGAAGAGTGAGTGTGCGGGGCCTTCTCTGGGAATGCGGGGTCTGGGCTGAGTGCGAGGAGGGGGCCCAGAGCTCAGCAGGCAGGCAGGAGCAGGACAGGGACCAGACTTCCCGGCACCCCCCTCACCAGGAAGGGATTCACAGTCAGAGCTGGAATCACCTTCGGCATGACCGAGACCCAGGCGCGCACTAGAGAACAGGGAGACTGAGGCCCAGACGGGTCACCGACAAACAACCTCAGACCTGTCACTAGAACTAGTCCTCCTGCCTCCTGAGTCCCGCTTCCGACTCCTCTCAGGGACTGAAGCACTTTAGGGACAGGAACCAGTGGCCGTGCGTGGCTTCTCGGACCTGGTGCAGCCCCTCCCTGTCGAAGCAGCCCAGAGCTTCCCTATCCCGAGCGGGAGCTGCTCTGTGCGGGCTTTGCCTCCACTTTGCTCCTGAGGACTTGGCTCACATCACTGGTGGTGCTGGGGGCTGGCTTTCTCCTGTCCCCAGAGGCCCTGCTCACTGTCTCTCCAAGGCGCTGTGCCCTGTCCTGGGCACAGATGGGCCGGGCAACCTGAACCTAGTGTCTGAGAGCAATTACCTCAGGACAGAGGACACCATCGTAAACTCAGGGTCTGGGCCCGAGGGCGGCTGGGGCCAGGCCTGCTGCTGGGAAGGGTGGTTCCGGACAACGCGTGGTCCGACTGCACGCTGCCCTTGCCTCCCCAGGCTGCTGCTCCTGCTGCCCCGTGGGCTGCGCCAAGTGTGCCCAGGGCTGCGCCAAGTGTGCCCAGGGCTGCGTCTGCAAAGGGGCCTCGGACAAGTGCAGCTGCTGTGCCTGATGTCGCGGAGAGCCTGCCCCGGGTGTCCACAGAGCAACCAGGACAAACCTGCATTTTACCGTTTTTCATACAACCGGACCTGACGCTACATCCCTTTTTCTATGAAATCTGTGACTTGTAATAAAAGCTGTTGACTTTATTCTGGCTCTGTCTTCCTTGGTGTGTCTTGGACAAAGAGACTCCGTGCCCATCAGGGCTGGCGTGGGGAACTGGACTGGACGTGCAGAGACCTCGGCTCTGGACCAAAGAGTACCCCCACACACACCCCACACCCCCAAAACACACACACTGAGCGTCTTAGCCGCTTAGGTTAATTTGAGCTTCCGTTTCTCAGCTCCAAAGGATACCCTCGCCAGATGACATAGGGCATTGGACACACAGAGGACACACTCCCTCTATTCCCCTTAGGAGGACGGATTGCAGAGAAAGTTGCCCATTTCTCATTTTCCTTCTCTGGGGGCCCCTGCCAAACTCAGCGCTCGGTGATGAGAGCCTAGAAAAGTACCCAGAGGGGGTGGAATCCCACACCCCTCTCGTGTGACTTCTGCACGGGGCTTGCGTCTAAAACACCCTGGAAGGACCTCTTTGTATTTTCTGCCACAGTTTTCACCCTGGTCGGGAAAACGGATCGCGAAGAAAACACGTCAAAGGACACGATATGTGACACCCAGTTTTCCCTTCAACACGTAAAACCACCTTCACACGTGGAGGAGCAATTCTGGAAACTGGACGCTCTCATATGCTGCACGTACGTTGAAAGTGTGCCCGAGTCCTGGGAACACTTCACAGATGCCCCACTGTGTGGACCACACACGCCTGGAGCAGCTCTGCCCCCTGCCTCCCCACAGGGAACCTCAGTCTTGGCTTGCCCAGGGCTACGGACAGGACACTCGCCACCCGTGACAGCTCCCTGCAGGGGCTTGGCTCTGAATCTTCGCAAGTACCTCCCTAGGTCAGGCTGACATCTTCCCTTCCCTCAAAAACCAGCCCGTGGCTCCCTGACACCCCGAAAGAAAGTGATTTGGATTTGGTGGGAATTTCCCGGCTGTTTCCCTGAGACCTGGTTTCAGAAGAAGGACTTCACGTGTTCCTCTGCAGAGTGATGGTGGTGCTGCAGTGCGTGGCGGGGTGGGGGGGGGGCCTGGTGGGGTTTATTAGCAACAAGTGTGTGCTGAGGGAACGGGTAGCATATTTCAGGTGTTGGGCCCCCTGGCGGTCTGGGGAGGGAACTCCTATTTGATGGGCACTCCGAGAGAAAGAGGAGACACGTGGCTCAGAAGTCAGGACCAAGATGGGCCACAGGTGCCCCGAGTGCACAGGGCATTTCGGGAGCCGGCCCGTGCTGCGTGCGTGGGCGTCGGCGTCAGGCACTCAGGTTCACAGCCACCGTGCCACTTCCTGACCTGGCAAGTCACTGATACTCTCTGAGATTTCATTTCCTCCTTTCGATACAAAAGATTAATGTCAATGAGGGGGAATAAGCGAGATAGTGGCCTGGCTCCCAGCTCGGGCTTCCCCCACGGTGTCCCGTACGATCGCTCTCTCCACACTGACATCTGTGCACAGAGAATCCTTGAGCTCCCGACAAGCTCCTGGAGAAAGGCTCCCTGGTTTGCAAGCAAGCTCATGGTGAGGGCAGAGATGGATAGGAACCTTGCTTATCCAGGGCCAGAGGGCGTGGGGATGTCCTCCAACAAGCCCCGTGGAACGAGTCACCGCCACAGCGTTTGGACAGACTCGGTGAACCTGCATGGTCTGGAGTGATGGTGCCAGTTCCAGAGAGGTTAAGCAACTTACCCAAGGGCACACAGCCTATACTCAGAGGACTAAACCTACACTGCAGCTGTCTCACCTCCCGGCCACACGGTGCCGGTTATGACATCACTGGAGGCTGAGTCCGGCCTCTCCTTTTTCAGGGCTGCAGGGTCTTCGGAGACAGTCCAGCTGTGCTCCTGGCTGCAGAGGTGGGAGGCCGAAGCCCAGAGAGGTCACAGAGCTGTGCGGAGGGTTCTGGCTGCCGGCTCAGGGCTCTCCCACTGCTGCCTCTGTGCCAGGTGTTCAGTGTTCTCACCCTTCGTGGGATGACACGGTGTCCGGTTGGGCGCGGGGCTGCAGTCAGCCTGCAGGAGGGCCAGTCCCATCTGTGCCACGTACAGCCATGGGACATAACCTCTCTGTGGCTCCGTCTGCTCTGCTCTAAAGGGAAAATAATAGTGTCTGGCTCTCGGGATTAAAGAACTGAATACATGCCAAGAAGGTCAGAATATACTGGGCACTCAGTGAGCAATCGATCACATCACCCATTCATTTATTTATCTATTGATTTATTTGTTATCATCAGCCTAGGAGACACTGTTCTCCTTCCAGACACGCAAGCAAGGACGGTGTGTTTCGCTCTGTGCTCTGGGCCGTCCCCATCGACCCTGTGAGCGTGGGACCAGTACCCCCGAGAGGGTTATCCTGCCTTCACGCAAAGAGCCGTCGACACTACAGATAGAAAGCCGTGAGGAGCACAGTCGGTGTCCTCCTCACAGACACAGAAGGGTCCTGCCACTTCTGCTGTCACCTGCATCAGGATTTCCTTACCATTTTCTTTTCAGTGATTTTCTGAAATACGTTATACCAAAAGAAACCTCTCGAACGCTACTGAAGGAGAGAGTCAGAAGGTAGCCACAAAATCATAAATACATTCCTACTGTGTCACCTTGGTCGCCCCCAGGATTGAGCTGGACATGGTAGAGACGGGCCGAGGACACAGCTCTGGGCCAAAGGGGAGCTTGCTCACTGACTCCCTCTTTCAGCTGCGAAGCGACAAAAACACAGAAGCAGGCAGGGCACCACTCCCCAGCCCTGTGTGCCTGCCTCAGTAGCCTCCCTGTACTGTAGGGACTTTGGACTTTGGGAAGCGGGCTCCTGACTGCTGTCTCCCTTCCCGGTTGGTGTGACAACTCAAAGAGCAAAAGTGACTAACAAGGCTTGGCATGGACTCCATGGTGAGTAACTGTCAGGACTACTCAAAGAGAACTCTATCCACTTGTCTCGCTTTGTTATTTACCGCCAGGTCTGCCTATCACCTACAATGATGCCGCCCCTGGGGAAGCATCCCATGATGAGGGAACCTCCACCCTGGCGTGGGGGTGGACCGGCTACAGTGAGGAGCGCCCCTGGAAAGTTTAGGCAAAGAAGCCCCCGGACAAATGAGCCAGGATCCCTCCAGGAAAGGAAAACACAAGTGACGCCTCGCGGCTGAAGGCAATGTTCACCGCGCTGCGGTTACAGGAGGCGGTACCGGAAAAACGCTTCCAAAGGACCGTGGTGGGGACCGGGGCTGGCAACGCCCGGGGACGCATGGGGTCGGCCAAACGGTGGTGAGGGTCACATCCGCCTGCGCTCTCTGACACCGCTCCCCGGCTCCAGCCAAGCCAGGGACACGAGCGGGAGGCGGGGGCTGTTCTCAGGCTGCAGGAAACGGCGACCCGGAGGCCGGCGGCGCGGGGCCTGGGGTTTGGGGCCTGGGGCGGGGAAGACCGGCGGACGCGGGAGCCGGATTCCTGCACAAGCCGCCAACACGGTGGCTGCTCCCGTCGGGCACATTGGGAAGGGGCGGCCAGGGGGCTGGGACACCGCTTACCGCACGGCACCCGGTTCCTCCGCTCCAGCCGGCACCGACGTGGAATCGTGCGCTCGGCCCCGCCTGTTGCTCACAGCCCGGCCCAGGGCGCTGCGGGCGGCACGGGCGGCGCGGGCGGCGCGGGCGCGGAGCCGCGGGGCGGGTGCAAGGCGGGGGCGGGGCCTCTGCGCCCGGGCCGCCTCCTCGGCCTATAACTGAGCCCCCGGGCTCCTCGCTCCCACACGGCCCCCACCGGACCCGTGAAGCGGCTTCGCCCCTTGCTTTGGACCTCGGGCCTCACTCCTCCTCCAGATGGACCCCAAGTGCTCCTGCCCCACTGGTAAGGGAGCCCTGCCTTTGAGCCTTAGGATGCCCCCTTCCCAGGCACAGGACGAGAAGGGAGGGCTTTGAGTTTGAGCTCAGGAGGACTCCTGTCACGGGTCCAGGGCTTTCTTGGTAGCCAGGCTCCTGAGGGCACGTCAGTCTCCCTTTGCCTCTCCGTTGACACTGAGGGCACGGAGGCTCCAGGCTGTCCTTCTTGAGGTCACCCGGCAGGTCAGGGGATTGCTAGACCGGGACCCAGTTTGGAGGCGGTCTCGGACCTGCCACGATTTGATGGGAGGAGGGGACGCTGCCTCTTTAGGGTTCAGGCCATGGGCCCCGGCCCCCGGCCCCAGTCGGCCTGGGCTGCGTCTGGAGCCCGGGACCTTCCCTGTGGAGTCCCATCAGGAGGGGACTTACTCTCCTTGGACCAGAAGAGAGGAGCTGGGGCTTCTCTATCCGCCCGAGTGGACACGAGCTCCCAGGGCTGGGTCCTGACAGAGGAGGAGGGCTCAGGGAGGCATTGCTGACCGTCTGCTGTGGCTCCTGCATCCCCGTCCCTGCTCACTGCTGGCCTCCTTTCCCTTCCCGGCAGGCGGCTCCTGCGGCTGCGCTGGATCCTGCACCTGCACCTGCAAAGCCTGCAGATGCGCCTCCTGCAAGAAGAGTGAGTGTGCGGGGCCTTCTCTGGGAATGCGGGGTCTGGGCTGAGTGCGAGGAGGGGGCCCAGAGCTCAGCAGGCAGGCAGGAGCAGGACAGGGACCAGACTTCCCGGCACCCCCCTCACCAGGAAGGGATTCACAGTCAGAGCTGGAATCACCTTCGGCATGACCGAGACCCAGGCGCGCACTAGAGAACAGGGAGACTGAGGCCCAGACGGGTCACCGACAAACAACCTCAGACCTGTCACTAGAACTAGTCCTCCTGCCTCCTGAGTCCCGCTTCCGACTCCTCTCAGGGACTGAAGCACTTTAGGGACAGGAACCAGTGGCCGTGCGTGGCTTCTCGGACCTGGTGCAGCCCCTCCCTGTCGAAGCAGCCCAGAGCTTCCCTATCCCGAGCGGGAGCTGCTCTGTGCGGGCTTTGCCTCCACTTTGATCCTGAGGACTTGGCTCACATCACTGGTGGTGCTGGGGGCTGGCTTTCTCCTGTCCCCAGAGGCCCTGCTCACTGTCTCTCCAAGGCGCTGTGCCCTGTCCTGGGCACAGATGGGCCGGGCAACCTGAACCTAGTGTCTGAGAGCAATTACCTCAGGACAGAGGACACCATCGTAAACTCAGGGTCTGGGCCCGAGGGCGGCTGGGGCCAGGCCTGCTGCTGGGAAGGGTGGTTCCGGACAACGCGTGGTCCGACTGCACGCTGCCCTTGCCTCCCCAGGCTGCTGCTCCTGCTGCCCCGTGGGCTGCGCCAAGTGTGCCCAGGGCTGCGCCAAGTGTGCCCAGGGCTGCGTCTGCAAAGGGGCCTCGGACAAGTGCAGCTGCTGTGCCTGATGTCGCGGAGAGCCTGCCCCGGGTGTCCACAGAGCAACCAGGACAAACCTGCATTTTACCGTTTTTCATACAACCGGACCTGACGCTACATCCCTTTTTCTATGAAATCTGTGACTTGTAATAAAAGCTGTTGACTTTATTCTGGCTCTGTCTTCCTTGGTGTGTCTTGGACAAAGAGACTCCGTGCCCATCAGGGCTGGCGTGGGGAACTGGACTGGACGTGCAGAGACCTCGGCTCTGGACCAAAGAGTACCCCCACACACACCCCACACCCCCAAAACACACACACTGAGCGTCTTAGCCGCTTAGGTTAATTTGAGCTTCCGTTTCTCAGCTCCAAAGGATACCCTCGCCAGATGACATAGGGCATTGGACACACAGAGGACACACTCCCTCTATTCCCCTTAGGAGGACGGATTGCAGAGAAAGTTGCCCATTTCTCATTTTCCTTCTCTGGGGGCCCCTGCCAAACTCAGCGCTCGGTGATGAGAGCCTAGAAAAGTACCCAGAGGGGGTGGAATCCCACACCCCTCTCGTGTGACTTCTGCACGGGGCTTGCGTCTAAAACACCCTGGAAGGACCTCTTTGTATTTTCTGCCACAGTTTTCACCCTGGTCGGGAAAACGGATCGCGAAGAAAACACGTCAAAGTACACGATATGTGACACCCAGTTTTTCCTTCAACACGTAAAACCACCTTCACACGTGGAGGAGCAATTCTGGAAACTGGACGCTCTCATATGCTGCACGTACGTTCAAAGTGTGCCCGAGTCCTGGGAACACTTCACAGATGCCCCACTGTGTGGACCACACACGCCTGGAGCAGCTCTGCCCCCTGCCTCCCCACAGGGAACCTCAGTCTTGGCTTGCCCAGGGCTACGGACAGGACACTCGCCACCCGTGACAGCTCCCTGCAGGGGCTTGGCTCTGAATCTTCGCAAGTACCTCCCTAGGTCAGGCTGACATCTTCCCTTCCCTCAAAAACCAGCCCGTGGCTCCCTGACACCCCGAAAGAAAGTGATTTGGATTTGGTGGGAATTTCCCGGCTGTTTCCCTGAGACCTGGTTTCAGAAGAAGGACTTCACGTGTTCCTCTGCAGAGTGATGGTGGTGCTGCAGTGCGTGGCGGGGGGTGGGGTGGGGGGGGGCCTGGTGGGGTTTATTAGCAACAAGTGTGTGCTGAGGGAACGGGTAGCATATTTCAGGTGTTGGGCCCCCTGGCGGTCTGGGGAGGGAACTCCTATTTGATGGGCACTCCGAGAGAAAGAGGAGACACGTGGCTCAGAAGTCAGGACCAAGATGGGCCACAGGTGCCCCGAGTGCACAGGGCATTTCGGGAGCCGGCCCGTGCTGCGTGCGTGGGCGTCGGCGTCAGGCACTCAGGTTCACAGCCACCGTGCCACTTCCTGACCTGGCAAGTCACTGATACTCTCTGAGATTTCATTTCCTCCTTTCGATACAAAAGATTAATGACAATGAGGGGGAATAAGCGAGATAGTGGCCTGGCTCCCAGCTCGGGCTTCCCGCAAGGTGTCCCGTACGATCGCTCTCTCCACACTGACATCTGTGCACAGAGAATCCTTGAGCTCCCGACAAGCTCCTGGAGAAAGGCTCCCTGGTTTGCAAGCAAGCTCATGGTGAGGGCAGAGATGGATAGGAACCTTGCTTATCCAGGGCCAGAGGGCGTGGGGATGTCCTCCAACAAGCCCCGTGGAACGAGTCACCGCCACAGCGTTTGGACAGACTCGGTGAACCTGCATGGTCTGGAGTGATGGTGCCAGTTCCAGAGAGGTTAAGCAACTTACCCAAGGGCACACAGCCTATACTCAGAGGACTAAACCTACACTGCAGCTGTCTCACCTCCCGGCCACACGGTGCCGGTTATGACATCACTGGAGGCTGAGTCCGGCCTCTCCTTTTTCAGGGCTGCAGGGTCTTCGGAGACAGTCCAGCTGTGCTCCTGGCTGCAGAGGTGGGAGGCCGAAGCCCAGAGAGGTCACAGAGCTGTGCGGAGGGTTCTGGCTGCCGGCTCAGGGCTCTCCCACTGCTGCCTCTGTGCCAGGTGTTCAGTGTTCTCACCCTTCGTGGGATGACACGGTGTCCGGTTGGGCGCGGGGCTGCAGTCAGCCTGCAGGAGGGCCAGTCCCATCTGTGCCACGTACAGCCATGGGACATAACCTCTCTGTGGCTCCGTCTGCTCTGCTCTAAAGGGAAAATAATAGTGTCTGGCTCTCGGGATTAAAGAACTGAATACATGCCAAGAAGGTCAGAATATACTGGGCACTCAGTGAGCAATCGATCACATCACCCATTCATTTATTTATCTATTGATTTATTTGTTATCATCAGCCTAGGAGACACTGTTCTCCTTCCAGACACGCAAGCAAGGACGGTGTGTATCGCTCTGTGCTCTGGGCCGTCCCCATCGACCCTGTGAGCGTGGGACCAGTACCCCCGAGAGGGTTATCCTGCCTTCACGCAAAGAGCCGTCGACACTACAGATAGAAAGCCGTGAGGAGCACAGTCGGTGTCCTCCTCACAGACACAGAAGGGTCCTGCCACTTCTGCTGTCACCTGCATCAGGATTTCCTTACCATTTTCTTTTCAGTGATTTTCTGAAATACGTTATACCAAAAGAAACCTCTCGAACGCTACTGAAGGAGAGAGTCAGAAGGTAGCCACAAAATCATAAATACATTCCTACTGTGTCACCTTGGTCGCCCCCAGGATTGAGCTGGACATGGTAGAGACGGGCCGAGGACACAGCTCTGGGCCAAAGGGGAGCTTGCTCACTGACTCCCTCTTTCAGCTGCGAAGCGACAAAAACACAGAAGCAGGCAGGGCACCACTCCCCAGCCCTGTGTGCCTGCCTCAGTAGCCTCCCTGTACTGTAGGGACTTTGGACTTTGGGAAGCGGGCTCCTGACTGCTGTCTCCCTTCCCGGTTGGTGTGACAACTCAAAGAGCAAAAGTGACTAACAAGGCTTGGCATGGACTCCATGGTGAGTAACTGTCAGGACTACTCAAAGGGAACTCTATCCACTTGTCTCGCTTTGTTATTTACCGCCAGGTCTGCCTATCACCTACAATGATGCCGCCCCTGGGGAAGCATCCCATGATGAGGGAACCTCCACCCTGGCGTGGGGGTGGACCGGCTACAGTGAGGAGCGCCCCTGGAAAGTTTAGGCAAAGAAGCCCCCGGACAAATGAGCCAGGATCCCTCCAGGAAAGGAAAACACAAGTGACGCCTCGCGGCTGAAGGCAATGTTCACCGCGCTGCGGTTACAGGAGGCGGTACCGGAAAAACGCTTCCAAAGGACCGTGGTGGGGACCGGGGCTGGCAACGCCCGGGGACGCATGGGGTCGGCCAAACGGTGGTGAGGGTCACATCCGCCTGCGCTCTCTGACACCGCTCCCCGGCTCCAGCCAAGCCAGGGACACGAGCGGGAGGCGGGGGCTGTTCTCAGGCTGCAGGAAACGGCGACCCGGAGGCCGGCGGCGCGGGGCCTGGGGCCTGGGGCGGGGAAGACCGGCGGACGCGGGAGCCGGATTCCTGCACAAGCCGCCAACACGGTGGCTGCTCCCGTCGGGCACATTGGGAAGGGGCGGCCAGGGGGCTGGGACACCGCTTACCGCACGGCACCCGGTTCCTCCGCTCCAGCCGGCACCGACGTGGAATCGTGCGCTCGGCCCCGCCTGTTGCTCACAGCCCGGCCCAGGGCGCTGCGGGCGGCACGGGCGGCGCGGGCGGCGCGGGCGCGGAGCCGCGGGGCGGGTGCAAGGCGGGGGCGGGGCCTCTGCGCCCGGGCCGCCTCCTCGGCCTATAACTGAGCCCCCGGGCTCCTCGCTCCCACACGGCCCCCACCGGACCCGTGAAGCGGCTTCGCCCCTTGCTTTGGACCTCGGGCCTCACTCCTCCTCCAGATGGACCCCAAGTGCTCCTGCCCCACTGGTAAGGGAGCCCTGCCTTTGAGCCTTAGGATGCCCCCTTCCCAGGCACAGGACGAGAAGGGAGGGCTTTGAGTTTGAGCTCAGGAGGACTCCTGTCACGGGTCCA
This sequence comes from Globicephala melas, assembly GCF_963455315.2. Classification (NCBI taxonomy): domain Eukaryota; kingdom Metazoa; phylum Chordata; class Mammalia; order Artiodactyla; family Delphinidae; genus Globicephala; species Globicephala melas. Next base: position 33,983,994 of record NC_083332.1, on the reverse strand, counting down.
GGGCTTTCTTGGTAGCCAGGCTCCTGAGGGCACGTCAGTCTCCCTTTGCCTCTCCGTTGACACTGAGGGCACGGAGGCTCCAGGCTGTCCTTCTTGAGGTCACCCGGCAGGTCAGGGGATTGCTAGACCGGGACCCAGCGTTTGGAGGCGGTCTCGGACCTGCCACGATTTGATGGGAGGAGGGGACGCTGCCTCTTTAGGGTTCAGGCCATGGGCCCCGGCCCCCGGCCCCAGTCGGCCTGGGCTGCGTCTGGAGCCCGGGACCTTCCCTGTGGAGTCCCATCAGGAGGGGACTTACTCTCCTTGGACCAGAAGAGAGGAGCTGGGGCTTCTCTATCCGCCCGAGTGGACACGAGCTCCCAGGGCTGGGTCCTGACAGAGGAGGAGGGCTCAGGGAGGCATTGCTGACCGTCTGCTGTGGCTCCTGCATCCCCGTCCCTGCTCACTGCTGGCCTCCTTTCCCTTCCCGGCAGGCGGCTCCTGCGGCTGCGCTGGATCCTGCACCTGCACCTGCAAAGCCTGCAGATGCGCCTCCTGCAAGAAGAGTGAGTGTGCGGGGCCTTCTCTGGGAATGCGGGGTCTGGGCTGAGTGCGAGGAGGGGGCCCAGAGCTCAGCAGGCAGGCAGGAGCAGGACAGGGACCAGACTTCCCGGCACCCCCCTCACCAGGAAGGGATTCACAGTCAGAGCTGGAATCACCTTCGGCATGACCGAGACCCAGGCGCGCACTAGAGAACAGGGAGACTGAGGCCCAGACGGGTCACCGACAAACAACCTCAGACCTGTCACTAGAACTAGTCCTCCTGCCTCCTGAGTCCCGCTTCCGACTCCTCTCAGGGACTGAAGCACTTTAGGGACAGGAACCAGTGGCCGTGCGTGGCTTCTCGGACCTGGTGCAGCCCCTCCCTGTCGAAGCAGCCCAGAGCTTCCCTATCCCGAGCGGGAGCTGCTCTGTGCGGGCTTTGCCTCCACTTTGATCCTGAGGACTTGGCTCACATCACTGGTGGTGCTGGGGGCTGGCTTTCTCCTGTCCCCAGAGGCCCTGCTCACTGTCTCTCCAAGGCGCTGTGCCCTGTCCTGGGCACAGATGGGCCGGGCAACCTGAACCTAGTGTCTGAGAGCAATTACCTCAGGACAGAGGACACCATCGTAAACTCAGGGTCTGGGCCCGAGGGCGGCTGGGGCCAGGCCTGCTGCTGGGAAGGGTGGTTCCGGACAACGCGTGGTCCGACTGCACGCTGCCCTTGCCTCCCCAGGCTGCTGCTCCTGCTGCCCCGTGGGCTGCGCCAAGTGTGCCCAGGGCTGCGCCAAGTGTGCCCAGGGCTGCGTCTGCAAAGGGGCCTCGGACAAGTGCAGCTGCTGTGCCTGATGTCGCGGAGAGCCTGCCCCGGGTGTCCACAGAGCAACCAGGACAAACCTGCATTTTACCGTTTTTCATACAACCGGACCTGACGCTACATCCCTTTTTCTATGAAATCTGTGACTTGTAATAAAAGCTGTTGACTTTATTCTGGCTCTGTCTTCCTTGGTGTGTCTTGGACAAAGAGACTCCGTGCCCATCAGGGCTGGCGTGGGGAACTGGACTGGACGTGCAGAGACCTCGGCTCTGGACCAAAGAGTACCCCCACACACACCCCACACCCCCAAAACACACACACTGAGCGTCTTAGCCGCTTAGGTTAATTTGAGCTTCCGTTTCTCAGCTCCAAAGGATACCCTCGCCAGATGACATAGGGCATTGGACACACAGAGGACACACTCCCTCTATTCCCCTTAGGAGGACGGATTGCAGAGAAAGTTGCCCATTTCTCATTTTCCTTCTCTGGGGGCCCCTGCCAAACTCAGCGCTCGGTGATGAGAGCCTAGAAAAGTACCCAGAGGGGGTGGAATCCCACACCCCTCTCGTGTGACTTCTGCACGGGGCTTGCGTCTAAAACACCCTGGAAGGACCTCTTTGTATTTTCTGCCACAGTTTTCACCCTGGTCGGGAAAACGGATCGCGAAGAAAACACGTCAAAGGACACGATATGTGACACCCAGTTTTCCCTTCAACACGTAAAACCACCTTCACACGTGGAGGAGCAATTCTGGAAACTGGACGCTCTCATATGCTGCACGTACGTTGAAAGTGTGCCCGAGTCCTGGGAACACTTCACAGATGCCCCACTGTGTGGACCACACACGCCTGGAGCAGCTCTGCCCCCTGCCTCCCCACAGGGAACCTCAGTCTTGGCTTGCCCAGGGCTACGGACAGGACACTCGCCACCCGTGACAGCTCCCTGCAGGGGCTTGGCTCTGAATCTTCGCAAGTACCTCCCTAGGTCAGGCTGACATCTTCCCTTCCCTCAAAAACCAGCCCGTGGCTCCCTGACACCCCGAAAGAAAGTGATTTGGATTTGGTGGGAATTTCCCGGCTGTTTCCCTGAGACCTGGTTTCAGAAGAAGGACTTCACGTGTTCCTCTGCAGAGTGATGGTGGTGCTGCAGTGCGTGGCGGGGTGGGGGGGGGGCCTGGTGGGGTTTATTAGCAACAAGTGTGTGCTGAGGGAACGGGTAGCATATTTCAGGTGTTGGGCCCCCTGGCGGTCTGGGGAGGGAACTCCTATTTGATGGGCACTCCGAGAGAAAGAGGAGACACGTGGCTCAGAAGTCAGGACCAAGATGGGCCACAGGTGCCCCGAGTGCACAGGGCATTTCGGGAGCCGGCCCGTGCTGCGTGCGTGGGCGTCGGCGTCAGGCACTCAGGTTCACAGCCACCGTGCCACTTCCTGACCTGGCAAGTCACTGATACTCTCTGAGATTTCATTTCCTCCTTTCGATACAAAAGATTAATGTCAATGAGGGGGAATAAGCGAGATAGTGGCCTGGCTCCCAGCTCGGGCTTCCCCCACGGTGTCCCGTACGATCGCTCTCTCCACACTGACATCTGTGCACAGAGAATCCTTGAGCTCCCGACAAGCTCCTGGAGAAAGGCTCCCTGGTTTGCAAGCAAGCTCATGGTGAGGGCAGAGATGGATAGGAACCTTGCTTATCCAGTGCCAGAGGGCGTGGGGATGTCCTCCAACAAGCCCCGTGGAACGAGTCACCGCCACAGCGTTTGGACAGACTCGGTGAACCTGCATGGTCTGGAGTGATGGTGCCAGTTCCAGAGAGGTTAAGCAACTTACCCAAGGGCACACAGCCTATACTCAGAGGACTAAACCTACACTGCAGCTGTCTCACCTCCCGGCCACACGGTGCCGGTTATGACATCACTGGAGGCTGAGTCCGGCCTCTCCTTTTTCAGGGCTGCAGGGTCTTCGGAGACAGTCCAGCTGTGCTCCTGGCTGCAGAGGTGGGAGGCCGAAGCCCAGAGAGGTCACAGAGCTGTGCGGAGGGTTCTGGCTGCCGGCTCAGGGCTCTCCCACTGCTGCTTCTGTGCCAGGTGTTCAGTGTTCTCACCCTTCGTGGGATGACATGGTGTCCGGTTGGGCGCGGGGCTGCAGTCAGCCTGCAGGAGGGCCAGTCCCATCTGTGCCACGTACAGCCATGGGACATAACCTCTCTGTGGCTCCGTCTGCTCTGCTCTAAAGGGAAAATAATAGTGTCTGGCTCTCGGGATTAAAGAACTGAATACATGCCAAGAAGGTCAGAATATACTGGGCACTCAGTGAGCAATCGATCACATCACCCATTCATTTATTTATCTATTGATTTATTTGTTATCATCAGCCTAGGAGACACTGTTCTCCTTCCAGACACGCAAGCAAGGACGGTGTGTTTCGCTCTGTGCTCTGGGCCGTCCCCATCGACCCTGTGAGCGTGGGACCAGTACCCCCGAGAGGGTTATCCTGCCTTCACGCAAAGAGCCGTCGACACTACAGATAGAAAGCCGTGAGGAGCACAGTCGGTGTCCTCCTCACAGACACAGAAGGGTCCTGCCACTTCTGCTGTCACCTGCATCAGGATTTCCTTACCATTTTCTTTTCAGTGATTTTCTGAAATACGTTATACCAAAAGAAACCTCTCGAACGCTACTGAAGGAGAGAGTCAGAAGGTAGCCACAAAATCATAAATACATTCCTACTGTGTCACCTTGGTCGCCCCCAGGATTGAGCTGGACATGGTAGAGACGGGCCGAGGACACAGCTCTGGGCCAAAGGGGAGCTTGCTCACTGACTCCCTCTTTCAGCTGCGAAGCGACAAAAACACAGAAGCAGGGCACCACTCCCCAGCCCTGTGTGCCTGCCTCAGTAGCCTCCCTGTACTGTAGGGACTTTGGACTTTGGGAAGCGGGCTCCTGACTGCTGTCTCCCTTCCCGGTTGGTGTGACAACTCAAAGAGCAAAAGTGACTAACAAGGCTTGGCATGGACTCCATGGTGAGTAACTGTCAGGACTACTCAAAGGGAACTCTATCCACTTGTCTCGCTTTGTTATTTACCGCCAGGTCTGCCTATCACCTACAATGATGCCGCCCCTGGGGAAGCATCCCATGATGAGGGAACCTCCACCCTGGCGTGGGGGTGGACCGGCTACAGTGAGGAGCGCCCCTGGAAAGTTTAGGCAAAGAAGCCCCCGGACAAATGAGCCAGGATCCCTCCAGGAAAGGAAAACACAAGTGACGCCTCGCGGCTGAAGGCAATGTTCACCGCGCTGCGGTTACAGGAGGCGGTACCGGAAAAACGCTTCCAAAGGACCGTGGTGGGGACCGGGGCTGGCAACGCCCGGGGACGCATGGGGTCGGCCAAACGGTGGTGAGGGTCACATCCGCCTGCGCTCTCTGACACCGCTCCCCGGCTCCAGCCAAGCCAGGGACACGAGCGGGAGGCGGGGGCTGTTCTCAGGCTGCAGGAAACGGCGACCCGGAGGCCGGCGGCGCGGGGCCTGGGGTTTGGGGCCTGGGGCGGGGAAGACCGGCGGACGCGGGAGCCGGATTCCTGCACAAGCCGCCAACACGGTGGCTGCTCCCGTCGGGCACATTGGGAAGGGGCGGCCAGGGGGCTGGGACACCGCTTACCGCACGGCACCCGGTTCCTCCGCTCCAGCCGGCACCGACGTGGAATCGTGCGCTCGGCCCCGCCTGTTGCTCACAGCCTGGCCCAGGGCGCTGCGGGCGGCACGGGCGGCGCGGGCGCCGCGGGCGCGGAGCCGCGGGGCGGGTGCAAGGCGGGGGCGGGGCCTCTGCGCCCGGGCCGCCTCCTCGGCCTATAACTGAGCCCCCGGGCTCCTCGCTCCCACACGGCCCCCACCGGACCCGTGAAGCGGCTTCGCCCCTTGCTTTGGACCTCGGGCCTCACTCCTCCTCCAGATGGACCCCAAGTGCTCCTGCCCCACTGGTAAGGGAGCCCTGCCTTTGAGCCTTAGGATGCCCCCTTCCCAGGCACAGGACGAGAAGGGAGGGCTTTGAGTTTGAGCTCAGGAGGACTCCTGTCACGGGTCCAGGGCTTTCTTGGTAGCCAGGCTCCTGAGGGCACGTCAGTCTCCCTTTGCCTCTCCGTTGACACTGAGGGCACGGAGGCTCCAGGCTGTCCTTCTTGAGGTCACCCGGCAGGTCAGGGGATTGCTAGACCGGGACCCAGCGTTTGGAGGCGGTCTCGGACCTGCCACGATTTGATGGGAGGAGGGGACGCTGCCTCTTTAGGGTTCAGGCCATGGGCCCCGGCCCCCGGCCCCAGTCGGCCTGGGCTGCGTCTGGAGCCCGGGACCTTCCCTGTGGAGTCCCATCAGGAGGGGACTTACTCTCCTTGGACCAGAAGAGAGGAGCTGGGGCTTCTCTATCCGCCCGAGTGGACACGAGCTCCCAGGGCTGGGTCCTGACAGAGGAGGAGGGCTCAGGGAGGCATTGCTGACCGTCTGCTGTGGCTCCTGCATCCCCGTCCCTGCTCACTGCTGGCCTCCTTTCCCTTCCCGGCAGGCGGCTCCTGCGGCTGCGCTGGATCCTGCACCTGCACCTGCAAAGCCTGCAGATGCGCCTCCTGCAAGAAGAGTGAGTGTGCGGGGCCTTCTCTGGGAATGCGGGGTCTGGGCTGAGTGCGAGGAGGGGGCCCAGAGCTCAGCAGGCAGGCAGGAGCAGGACAGGGACCAGACTTCCCGGCACCCCCCTCACCAGGAAGGGATTCACAGTCAGAGCTGGAATCACCTTCGGCATGACCGAGACCCAGGCGCGCACTAGAGAACAGGGAGACTGAGGCCCAGACGGGTCACCGACAAACAACCTCAGACCTGTCACTAGAACTAGTCCTCCTGCCTCCTGAGTCCCGCTTCCGACTCCTCTCAGGGACTGAAGCACTTTAGGGACAGGAACCAGTGGCCGTGCGTGGCTTCTCGGACCTGGTGCAGCCCCTCCCTGTCGAAGCAGCCCAGAGCTTCCCTATCCCGAGCGGGAGCTGCTCTGTGCGGGCTTTGCCTCCACTTTGATCCTGAGGACTTGGCTCACATCACTGGTGGTGCTGGGGGCTGGCTTTCTCCTGTCCCCAGAGGCCCTGCTCACTGTCTCTCCAAGGCGCTGTGCCCTGTCCTGGGCACAGATGGGCCGGGCAACCTGAACCTAGTGTCTGAGAGCAATTACCTCAGGACAGAGGACACCATCGTAAACTCAGGGTCTGGGCCCGAGGGCGGCTGGGGCCAGGCCTGCTGCTGGGAAGGGTGGTTCCGGACAACGCGTGGTCCGACTGCACGCTGCCCTTGCCTCCCCAGGCTGCTGCTCCTGCTGCCCCGTGGGCTGCGCCAAGTGTGCCCAGGGCTGCGTCTGCAAAGGGGCCTCGGACAAGTGCAGCTGCTGTGCCTGATGTCGCGGAGAGCCTGCCCCGGGTGTCCACAGAGCAACCAGGACAAACCTGCATTTTACCGTTTTTCATACAACCGGACCTGACGCTACATCCCTTTTTCTATGAAATCTGTGACTTGTAATAAAAGCTGTTGACTTTATTCTGGCTCTGTCTTCCTTGGTGTGTCTTGGACAAAGAGACTCCGTGCCCATCAGGGCTGGCGTGGGGAACTGGACTGGACGTGCAGAGACCTCGGCTCTGGACCAAAGAGTACCCCCACACACACCCCACACCCCCAAAACACACACACTGAGCGTCTTAGCCGCTTAGGTTAATTTGAGCTTCCGTTTCTCAGCTCCAAAGGATACCCTCGCCAGATGACATAGGGCACTGGACACACAGAGGACACACTCCCTCTATTCCCCTTAGGAGGACGGATTGCAGAGAAAGTTGCCCATTTCTCATTTTCCTTCTCTGGGGGCCCCTGCCAAACTCAGCGCTCGGTGATGAGAGCCTAGAAAAGTACCCAGAGGGGGTGGAATCCCACACCCCTCTCGTGTGACTTCTGCACGGGGCTTGCGTCTAAAACACCCTGGAAGGACCTCTTTGTATTTTCTGCCACAGTTTTCACCCTGGTCGGGAAAACGGATCGCGAAGAAAACACGTCAAAGGACACGATATGTGACACCCAGTTTTCCCTTCAACACGTAAAACCACCTTCACACGTGGAGGAGCAATTCTGGAAACTGGACGCTCTCATATGCTGCACGTACGTTCAAAGTGTGCCCGAGTCCTGGGAACACTTCACAGATGCCCCACTGTGTGGACCACACACGCCTGGAGCAGCTCTGCCCCCTGCCTCCCCACAGGGAACCTCAGTCTTGGCTTGCCCAGGGCTACGGACAGGACACTCGCCACCCGTGACAGCTCCCTGCAGGGGCTTGGCTCTGAATCTTCGCAAGTACCTCCCTAGGTCAGGCTGACATCTTCCCTTCCCTCAAAAACCAGCCCGTGGCTCCCTGACACCCCGAAAGAAAGTGATTTGGATTTGGTGGGAATTTCCCGGCTGTTTCCCTGAGACCTGGTTTCAGAAGAAGGACTTCACGTGTTCCTCTGCAGAGTGATGGTGGTGCTGCAGTGCGTGGCGGGGGGGGGGGGGGGGGAGGCCTGGTGGGGTTTATTAGCAACAAGTGTGTGCTGAGGGAACGGGTAGTCTATTTCAGGTGTTGGGCCCCCTGGCGGTCTGGGGAGGGAACTCCTATTTGATGGGCACTCCGAGAGAAAGAGGAGACACGTGGCTCAGAAGTCAGGACCAAGATGGGCCACAGGTGCCCCGAGTGCACAGGGCATTTCGGGAGCCGGCCCGTGCTGCGTGCGTGGGCGTCGGCGTCAGGCACTCAGGTTCACAGCCACCGTGCCACTTCCTGACCTGGCAAGTCACTGATACTCTCTGAGATTTCATTTCCTCCTTTCGATACAAAAGATTAATGTCAATGAGGGGGAATAAGCGAGATAGTGGCCTGGCTCCCAGCTCGGGCTTCCCGCAAGGTGTCCCGTACGATCGCTCTCTCCACACTGACATCTGTGCACAGAGAATCCTTGAGCTCCCGACAAGCTCCTGGAGAAAGGCTCCCTGGTTTGCAAGCAAGCTCATGGTGAGGGCAGAGATGGATAGGAACCTTGCTTATCCAGGGCCAGAGGGCGTGGGGATGTCCTCCAACAAGCCCCGTGGAACGAGTCACCGCCACAGCGTTTGGACAGACTCGGTGAACCTGCATGGTCTGGAGTGATGGTGCCAGTTCCAGAGAGGTTAAGCAACTTACCCAAGGGCACACAGCCTATACTCAGAGGACTAAACCTACACTGCAGCTGTCTCACCTCCCGGCCACACGGTGCCGGTTATGACATCACTGGAGGCTGAGTCCGGCCTCTCCTTTTTCAGGGCTGCAGGGTCTTCGGAGACAGTCCAGCTGTGCTCCTGGCTGCAGAGGTGGGAGGCCGAAGCCCAGAGAGGTCACAGAGCTGTGCGGAGGGTTCTGGCTGCCGGCTCAGGGCTCTCCCACTGCTGCCTCTGTGCCAGGTGTTCAGTGTTCTCACCCTTCGTGGGATGACACGGTGTCCGGTTGGGCGCGGGGCTGCAGTCAGCCTGCAGGAGGGCCAGTCCCATCTGTGCCACGTACAGCCATGGGACATAACCTCTCTGTGGCTCCGTCTGCTCTGCTCTAAAGGGAAAATAATAGTGTCTGGCTCTCGGGATTAAAGAACTGAATACATGCCAAGAAGGTCAGAATATACTGGGCACTCAGTGAGCAATCGATCACATCACCCATTCATTTATTTATCTATTGATTTATTTGTTATCATCAGCCTAGGAGACACTGTTCTCCTTCCAGACACGCAAGCAAGGACGGTGTGTTTCGCTCTGTGCTCTGGGCCGTCCCCATCGACCCTGTGAGCGTGGGACCAGTACCCCCGAGAGGGTTATCCTGCCTTCACGCAAAGAGCCGTCGACACTACAGATAGAAAGCCGTGAGGAGCACAGTCGGTGTCCTCCTCACAGACACAGAAGGGTCCTGCCACTTCTGCTGTCACCTGCATCAGGATTTCCTTACCATTTTCTTTTCAGTGATTTTCTGAAATACGTTATACCAAAAGAAACCTCTCGAACGCTACTGAAGGAGAGAGTCAGAAGGTAGCCACAAAATCATAAATACATTCCTACTGTGTCACCTTGGTCGCCCCCAGGATTGAGCTGGACATGGTAGAGACGGGCCGAGGACACAGCTCTGGGCCAAAGGGGAGCTTGCTCACTGACTCCCTCTTTCAGCTGCGAAGCGACAAAAACACAGAAGCAGGCAGGGCACCACTCCCCAGCCCTGTGTGCCTGCCTCAGTAGCCTCCCTGTACTGTAGGGACTTTGGACTTTGGGAAGCGGGCTCCTGACTGCTGTCTCCCTTCCCGGTTGGTGTGACAACTCAAAGAGCAAAAGTGACTAACAAGGCTTGGCATGGACTCCATGGTGAGTAACTGTCAGGACTACTCAAAGGGAACTCTATCCACTTGTCTCGCTTTGTTATTTACCGCCAGGTCTGCCTATCACCTACAATGATGCCGCCCCTGGGGAAGCATCCCATGATGAGGGAACCTCCACCCTGGCGTGGGGGTGGACCGGCTACAGTGAGGAGCGCCCCTGGAAAGTTTAGGCAAAGAAGCCCCCGGACAAATGAGCCAGGATCCCTCCAGGAAAGGAAAACACAAGTGACGCCTCGCGGCTGAAGGCAATGTTCACCGCGCTGCGGTTACAGGAGGCGGTACCGGAAAAACGCTTCCAAAGGACCGTGGTGGGGACCGGGGCTGGCAACGCCCGGGGACGCATGGGGTCGGCCAAACGGTGGTGAGGGTCACATCCGCCTGCGCTCTCTGACACCGCTCCCCGGCTCCAGCCAAGCCAGGGACACGAGCGGGAGGCGGGGGCTGTTCTCAGGCTGCAGGAAACGGCGACCCGGAGGCCGGCGGCGCGGGGCCTGGGGCCTGGGGCGGGGAAGACCGGCGGACGCGGGAGCCGGATTCCTGCACAAGCCGCCAACACGGTGGCTGCTCCCGTCGGGCACATTGGGAAGGGGCGGCCAGGGGGCTGGGACACCGCTTACCGCACGGCACCCGGTTCCTCCGCTCCAGCCGGCACCGACGTGGAATCGTGCGCTCGGCCCCGCCTGTTGCTCACAGCCCGGCCCAGGGCGCTGCGGGCGGCACGGGCGGCGCGGGCGCCGCGGGCGCGGAGCCGCGGGGCGGGTGCAAGGCGGGGGCGGGGCCTCTGCGCCCGGGCCGCCTCCTCGGCCTATAACTGAGCCCCCGGGCTCCTCGCTCCCACACGGCCCCCACCGGACCCGTGAAGCGGCTTCGCCCCTTGCTTTGGACCTCGGGCCTCACTCCTCCTCCAGATGGACCCCAAGTGCTCCTGCCCCACTGGTAAGGGAGCCCTGCCTTTGAGCCTTAGGATGCCCCCTTCCCAGGCACAGGACGAGAAGGGAGGGCTTTGAGTTTGAGCTCAGGAGGACTCCTGTCACGGGTCCAGGGCTTTCTTGGTAGCCAGGCTCCTGAGGGCACGTCAGTCTCCCTTTGCCTCTCCGTTGACACTGAGGGCACGGAGGCTCCAGGCTGTCCTTCTTGAGGTCACCCGGCAGGTCAGGGGATTGCTAGACCGGGACCCAGCGTTTGGAGGCGGTCTCGGACCTGCCACGATTTGATGGGAGGAGGGGACGCTGCCTCTTTAGGGTTCAGGCCATGGGCCCCGGCCCCCGGCCCCAGTCGGCCTGGGCTGCGTCTGGAGCCCGGGACCTTCCCTGTGGAGTCCCATCAGGAGGGGACTTACTCTCCTTGGACCAGAAGAGAGGAGCTGGGGCTTCTCTATCCGCCCGAGTGGACACGAGCTCCCAGGGCTGGGTCCTGACAGAGGAGGAGGGCTCAGGGAGGCATTGCTGACCGTCTGCTGTGGCTCCTGCATCCCCGTCCCTGCTCACTGCTGGCCTCCTTTCCCTTCCCGGCAGGCGGCTCCTGCGGCTGCGCTGGATCCTGCACCTGCACCTGCAAAGCCTGCAGATGCGCCTCCTGCAAGAAGAGTGAGTGTGCGGGGCCTTCTCTGGGAATGCGGGGTCCGGGCTGAGTGCGAGGAGGGGGCCCAGAGCTCAGCAGGCAGGCAGGAGCAGGACAGGGACCAGACTTCCCGGCACCCCCCTCACCAGGAAGGGATTCACAGTCAGAGCTGGAATCACCTTCGGCATGACCGAGACCCAGGCGTGCACTAGAGAACAGGGAGACTGAGGCCCAGACGGGTCACCGACAAACAACCTCAGACCTGTCACTAGAACTAGTCCTCCTGCCTCCTGAGTCCCGCTTCCGACTCCTCTCAGGGACTGAAGCACTTTAGGGACAGGAACCAGTGGCCGTGCGTGGCTTCTCGGACCTGGTGCAGCCCCTCCCTGTCGAAGCAGCCCAGAGCTTCCCTATCCCGAGCGGGAGCTGCTCTGTGCGGGCTTTGCCTCCACTTTGATCCTGAGGACTTGGCTCACATCACTGGTGGTGCTGGGGGCTGGCTTTCTCCTGTCCCCAGAGGCCCTGCTCACTGTCTCTCCAAGGCGCTGTGCCCTGTCCTGGGCACAGATGGGCCGGGCAACCTGAACCTAGTGTCTGAGAGCAATTACCTCAGGACAGAGGACACCATCGTAAACTCAGGGTCTGGGCCCGAGGGCGGCTGGGGCCAGGCCTGCTGCTGGGAAGGGTGGTTCCGGACAACGCGTGGTCCGACTGCACGCTGCCCTTGCCTCCCCAGGCTGCTGCTCCTGCTGCCCCGTGGGCTGCGCCAAGTGTGCCCAGGGCTGCGTCTGCAAAGGGGCCTCGGACAAGTGCAGCTGCTGTGCCTGATGTCGCGGAGAGCCTGCCCCGGGTGTCCACAGAGCAACCAGGACAAACCTGCATTTTACCGTTTTTCATACAACCGGACCTGACGCTACATCCCTTTTTCTATGAAATCTGTGACTTGTAATAAAAGCTGTTGACTTTATTCTGGCTCTGTCTTCCTTGGTGTGTCTTGGACAAAGAGACTCCGTGCCCATCAGGGCTGGCGTGGGGAACTGGACTGGACGTGCAGAGACCTCGGCTCTGGACCAAAGAGTACCCCCACACACACCCCACACCCCCAAAACACACACACTGAGCGTCTTAGCCGCTTAGGTTAATTTGAGCTTCCGTTTCTCAGCTCCAAAGGATACCCTCGCCAGATGACATAGGGCACTGGACACACAGAGGACACACTCCCTCTATTCCCCTTAGGAGGACGGATTGCAGAGAAAGTTGCCCATTTCTCATTTTCCTTCTCTGGGGGCCCCTGCCAAACTCAGCGCTCGGTGATGAGAGCCTAGAAAAGTACCCAGAGGGGGTGGAATCCCACACCCCTCTCGTGTGACTTCTGCACGGGGCTTGCGTCTAAAACACCCTGGAAGGACCTCTTTGTATTTTCTGCCACAGTTTTCACCCTGGTCGGGAAAACGGATCGCGAAGAAAACACGTCAAAGGACACGATATGTGACACCCAGTTTTCCCTTCAACACGTAAAACCACCTTCACACGTGGAGGAGCAATTCTGGAAACTGGACGCTCTCATATGCTGCACGTACGTTCAAAGTGTGCCCGAGTCCTGGGAACACTTCACAGATGCCCCACTGTGTGGACCACACACGCCTGGAGCAGCTCTGCCCCCTGCCTCCCCACAGGGAACCTCAGTCTTGGCTTGCCCAGGGCTACGGACAGGACACTCGCCACCCGTGACAGCTCCCTGCAGGGGCTTGGCTCTGAATCTTCGCAAGTACCTCCCTAGGTCAGGCTGACATCTTCCCTTCCCTCAAAAACCAGCCCGTGGCTCCCTGACACCCCGAAAGAAAGTGATTTGGATTTGGTGGGAATTTCCCGGCTGTTTCCCTGAGACCTGGTTTCAGAAGAAGGACTTCACGTGTTCCTCTGCAGAGTGATGGTGGTGCTGCAGTGCGTGGCGGGGGGTGGGGTGGGGGGGGCCTGGTGGGGTTTATTAGCAACAAGTGTGTGCTGAGGGAACGGGTAGTCTATTTCAGGTGTTGGGCCCCCTGGCGGTCTGGGGAGGGAACTCCTATTTGATGGGCACTCCGAGAGAAAGAGGAGACACGTGGCTCAGAAGTCAGGACCAAGATGGGCCACAGGTGCCCCGAGTGCACAGGGCATTTCGGGAGCCGGCCCGTGCTGCGTGCGTGGGCGTCGGCGTCAGGCACTCAGGTTCACAGCCACCGTGCCACTTCCTGACCTGGCAAGTCACTGATACTCTCTGAGATTTCATTTCCTCCTTTCGATACAAAAGATTAATGTCAATGAGGGGGAATAAGCGAGATAGTGGCCTGGCTCCCAGCTCGGGCTTCCCCCACGGTGTCCCGTACGATCGCTCTCTCCACACTGACATCTGTGCACAGAGAATCCTTGAGCTCCCGACAAGCTCCTGGAGAAAGGCTCCCTGGTTTGCAAGCAAGCTCATGGTGAGGGCAGAGATGGATAGGAACCTTGCTTATCCAGGGCCAGAGGGCGTGGGGATGTCCTCCAACAAGCCCCGTGGAACGAGTCACCGCCACAGCGTTTGGACAGACTCGGTGAACCTGCATGGTCTGGAGTGATGGTGCCAGTTCCAGAGAGGTTAAGCAACTTACCCAAGGGCACACAGCCTATACTCAGAGGACTAAACCTACACTGCAGCTGTCTCACCTCCCGGCCACACGGTGCCGGTTATGACATCACTGGAGGCTGAGTCCGGCCTCTCCTTTTTCAGGGCTGCAGGGTCTTCGGAGACAGTCCAGCTGTGCTCCTGGCTGCAGAGGTGGGAGGCCGAAGCCCAGAGAGGTCACAGAGCTGTGCGGAGGGTTCTGGCTGCCGGCTCAGGGCTCTCCCACTGCTGCTTCTGTGCCAGGTGTTCAGTGTTCTCACCCTTCGTGGGATGACACGGTGTCCGGTTGGGCGCGGGGCTGCAGTCAGCCTGCAGGAGGGCCAGTCCCATCTGTGCCACGTACAGCCATGGGACATAACCTCTCTGTGGCTCCGTCTGCTCTGCTCTAAAGGGAAAATAATAGTGTCTGGCTCTCGGGATTAAAGAACTGAATACATGCCAAGAAGGTCAGAATATACTGGGCACTCAGTGAGCAATCGATCACATCACCCATTCATTTATTTATCTATTGATTTATTTGTTATCATCAGCCTAGGAGACACTGTTCTCCTTCCAGACACGCAAGCAAGGACGGTGTGTTTCGCTCTGTGCTCTGGGCCGTCCCCATCGACCCTGTGAGCGTGGGACCAGTACCCCCGAGAGGGTTATCCTGCCTTCACGCAAAGAGCCGTCGACACTACAGATAGAAAGCCGTGAGGAGCACAGTCGGTGTCCTCCTCACAGACACAGAAGGGTCCTGCCACTTCTGCTGTCACCTGCATCAGGATTTCCTTACCATTTTCTTTTCAGTGATTTTCTGAAATACGTTATACCAAAAGAAACCTCTCGAACGCTACTGAAGGAGAGAGTCAGAAGGTAGCCACAAAATCATAAATACATTCCTACTGTGTCACCTTGGTCGCCCCCAGGATTGAGCTGGACATGGTAGAGACGGGCCGAGGACACAGCTCTGGGCCAAAGGGGAGCTTGCTCACTGACTCCCTCTTTCAGCTGCGAAGCGACAAAAACACAGAAGCAGGCAGGGCACCACTCCCCAGCCCTGTGTGCCTGCCTCAGTAGCCTCCCTGTACTGTAGGGACTTTGGACTTTGGGAAGCGGGCTCCTGACTGCTGTCTCCCTTCCCGGTTGGTGTGACAACTCAAAGAGCAAAAGTGACTAACAAGGCTTGGCATGGACTCCATGGTGAGTAACTGTCAGGACTACTCAAAGGGAACTCTATCCACTTGTCTCGCTTTGTTATTTACCGCCAGGTCTGCCTATCACCTACAATGATGCCGCCCCTGGGGAAGCATCCCATGATGAGGGAACCTCCACCCTGGCGTGGGGGTGGACCGGCTACAGTGAGGAGCGCCCCTGGAAAGTTTAGGCAAAGAAGCCCCCGGACAAATGAGCCAGGATCCCTCCAGGAAAGGAAAACACAAGTGACGCCTCGCGGCTGAAGGCAATGTTCACCGCGCTGCGGTTACAGGAGGCGGTACCGGAAAAACGCTTCCAAAGGACCGTGGTGGGGACCGGGGCTGGCAACGCCCGGGGACGCATGGGGTCGGCCAAACGGTGGTGAGGGTCACATCCGCCTGCGCTCTCTGACACCGCTCCCCGGCTCCAGCCAAGCCAGGGACACGAGCGGGAGGCGGGGGCTGTTCTCAGGCTGCAGGAAACGGCGACCCGGAGGCCGGCGGCGCGGGGCCTGGGGCCTGGGGCGGGGAAGACCGGCGGACGCGGGAGCCGGATTCCTGCACAAGCCGCCAACACGGTGGCTGCTCCCGTCGGGCACATTGGGAAGGGGCGGCCAGGGGGCTGGGACACCGCTTACCGCACGGCACCCGGTTCCTCCGCTCCAGCCGGCACCGACGTGGAATCGTGCGCTCGGCCCCGCCTGTTGCTCACAGCCCGGCCCAGGGCGCTGCGGGCGGCACGGGCGGCGCGGGCGCCGCGGGCGCGGAGCCGCGGGGCGGGTGCAAGGCGGGGGCGGGGCCTCTGCGCCCGGGCCGCCTCCTCGGCCTATAACTGAGCCCCCGGGCTCCTCGCTCCCACACGGCCCCCACCGGACCCGTGAAGCGGCTTCGCCCCTTGCTTTGGACCTCGGGCCTCACTCCTCCTCCAGATGGACCCCAAGTGCTCCTGCCCCACTGGTAAGGGAGCCCTGCCTTTGAGCCTTAGGATGCCCCCTTCCCAGGCACAGGACGAGAAGGGAGGGCTTTGAGTTTGAGCTCAGGAGGACTCCTGTCACGGGTCCAGGGCTTTCTTGGTAGCCAGGCTCCTGAGGGCACGTCAGTCTCCCTTTGCCTCTCCGTTGACACTGAGGGCACGGAGGCTCCAGGCTGTCCTTCTTGAGGTCACCCGGCAGGTCAGGGGATTGCTAGACCGGGACCCAGCGTTTGGAGGCGGTCTCGGACCTGCCACGATTTGATGGGAGGAGGGGACGCTGCCTCTTTAGGGTTCAGGCCATGGGCCCCGGCCCCCGGCCCCAGTCGGCCTGGGCTGCGTCTGGAGCCCGGGACCTTCCCTGTGGAGTCCCATCAGGAGGGGACTTACTCTCCTTGGACCAGAAGAGAGGAGCTGGGGCTTCTCTATCCGCCCGAGTGGACACGAGCTCCCAGGGCTGGGTCCTGACAGAGGAGGAGGGCTCAGGGAGGCATTGCTGACCGTCTGCTGTGGCTCCTGCATCCCCGTCCCTGCTCACTGCTGGCCTCCTTTCCCTTCCCGGCAGGCGGCTCCTGCGGCTGCGCTGGATCCTGCACCTGCACCTGCAAAGCCTGCAGATGCGCCTCCTGCAAGAAGAGTGAGTGTGCGGGGCCTTCTCTGGGAATGCGGGGTCCGGGCTGAGTGCGAGGAGGGGGCCCAGAGCTCAGCAGGCAGGCAGGAGCAGGACAGGGACCAGACTTCCCGGCACCCCCCTCACCAGGAAGGGATTCACAGTCAGAGCTGGAATCACCTTCGGCATGACCGAGACCCAGGCGTGCACTAGAGAACAGGGAGACTGAGGCCCAGACGGGTCACCGACAAACAACCTCAGACCTGTCACTAGAACTAGTCCTCCTGCCTCCTGAGTCCCGCTTCCGACTCCTCTCAGGGACTGAAGCACTTTAGGGACAGGAACCAGTGGCCGTGCGTGGCTTCTCGGACCTGGTGCAGCCCCTCCCTGTCGAAGCAGCCCAGAGCTTCCCTATCCCGAGCGGGAGCTGCTCTGTGCGGGCTTTGCCTCCACTTTGATCCTGAGGACTTGGCTCACATCACTGGTGGTGCTGGGGGCTGGCTTTCTCCTGTCCCCAGAGGCCCTGCTCACTGTCTCTCCAAGGCGCTGTGCCCTGTCCTGGGCACAGATGGGCCGGGCAACCTGAACCTAGTGTCTGAGAGCAATTACCTCAGGACAGAGGACACCATCGTAAACTCAGGGTCTGGGCCCGAGGGCGGCTGGGGCCAGGCCTGCTGCTGGGAAGGGTGGTTCCGGACAACGCGTGGTCCGACTGCACGCTGCCCTTGCCTCCCCAGGCTGCTGCTCCTGCTGCCCCGTGGGCTGCGCCAAGTGTGCCCAGGGCTGCGTCTGCAAAGGGGCCTCGGACAAGTGCAGCTGCTGTGCCTGATGTCGCGGAGAGCCTGCCCCGGGTGTCCACAGAGCAACCAGGACAAACCTGCATTTTACCGTTTTTCATACAACCGGACCTGACGCTACATCCCTTTTTCTATGAAATCTGTGACTTGTAATAAAAGCTGTTGACTTTATTCTGGCTCTGTCTTCCTTGGTGTGTCTTGGACAAAGAGACTCCGTGCCCATCAGGGCTGGCGTGGGGAACTGGACTGGACGTGCAGAGACCTCGGCTCTGGACCAAAGAGTACCCCCACACACACCCCACACCCCCAAAACACACACACTGAGCGTCTTAGCCGCTTAGGTTAATTTGAGCTTCCGTTTCTCAGCTCCAAAGGATACCCTCGCCAGATGACATAGGGCACTGGACACACAGAGGACACACTCCCTCTATTCCCCTTAGGAGGACGGATTGCAGAGAAAGTTGCCCATTTCTCATTTTCCTTCTCTGGGGGCCCCTGCCAAACTCAGCGCTCGGTGATGAGAGCCTAGAAAAGTACCCAGAGGGGGTGGAATCCCACACCCCTCTCGTGTGACTTCTGCACGGGGCTTGCGTCTAAAACACCCTGGAAGGACCTCTTTGTATTTTCTGCCACAGTTTTCACCCTGGTCGGGAAAACGGATCGCGAAGAAAACACGTCAAAGGACACGATATGTGACACCCAGTTTTCCCTTCAACACGTAAAACCACCTTCACACGTGGAGGAGCAATTCTGGAAACTGGACGCTCTCATATGCTGCACGTACGTTCAAAGTGTGCCCGAGTCCTGGGAACACTTCACAGATGCCCCACTGTGTGGACCACACACGCCTGGAGCAGCTCTGCCCCCTGCCTCCCCACAGGGAACCTCAGTCTTGGCTTGCCCAGGGCTACGGACAGGACACTCGCCACCCGTGACAGCTCCCTGCAGGGGCTTGGCTCTGAATCTTCGCAAGTACCTCCCTAGGTCAGGCTGACATCTTCCCTTCCCTCAAAAACCAGCCCGTGGCTCCCTGACACCCCGAAAGAAAGTGATTTGGATTTGGTGGGAATTTCCCGGCTGTTTCCCTGAGACCTGGTTTCAGAAGAAGGACTTCACGTGTTCCTCTGCAGAGTGATGGTGGTGCTGCAGTGCGTGGCGGGGGGTGGGGTGGGGGGGGCCTGGTGGGGTTTATTAGCAACAAGTGTGTGCTGAGGGAACGGGTAGTCTATTTCAGGTGTTGGGCCCCCTGGCGGTCTGGGGAGGGAACTCCTATTTGATGGGCACTCCGAGAGAAAGAGGAGACACGTGGCTCAGAAGTCAGGACCAAGATGGGCCACAGGTGCCCCGAGTGCACAGGGCATTTCGGGAGCCGGCCCGTGCTGCGTGCGTGGGCGTCGGCGTCAGGCACTCAGGTTCACAGCCACCGTGCCACTTCCTGACCTGGCAAGTCACTGATACTCTCTGAGATTTCATTTCCTCCTTTCGATACAAAAGATTAATGTCAATGAGGGGGAATAAGCGAGATAGTGGCCTGGCTCCCAGCTCGGGCTTCCCCCACGGTGTCCCGTACGATCGCTCTCTCCACACTGACATCTGTGCACAGAGAATCCTTGAGCTCCCGACAAGCTCCTGGAGAAAGGCTCCCTGGTTTGCAAGCAAGCTCATGGTGAGGGCAGAGATGGATAGGAACCTTGCTTATCCAGGGCCAGAGGGCGTGGGGATGTCCTCCAACAAGCCCCGTGGAACGAGTCACCGCCACAGCGTTTGGACAGACTCGGTGAACCTGCATGGTCTGGAGTGATGGTGCCAGTTCCAGAGAGGTTAAGCAACTTACCCAAGGGCACACAGCCTATACTCAGAGGACTAAACCTACACTGCAGCTGTCTCACCTCCCGGCCACACGGTGCCGGTTATGACATCACTGGAGGCTGAGTCCGGCCTCTCCTTTTTCAGGGCTGCAGGGTCTTCGGAGACAGTCCAGCTGTGCTCCTGGCTGCAGAGGTGGGAGGCCGAAGCCCAGAGAGGTCACAGAGCTGTGCGGAGGGTTCTGGCTGCCGGCTCAGGGCTCTCCCACTGCTGCTTCTGTGCCAGGTGTTCAGTGTTCTCACCCTTCGTGGGATGACACGGTGTCCGGTTGGGCGCGGGGCTGCAGTCAGCCTGCAGGAGGGCCAGTCCCATCTGTGCCACGTACAGCCATGGGACATAACCTCTCTGTGGCTCCGTCTGCTCTGCTCTAAAGGGAAAATAATAGTGTCTGGCTCTCGGGATTAAAGAACTGAATACATGCCAAGAAGGTCAGAATATACTGGGCACTCAGTGAGCAATCGATCACATCACCCATTCATTTATTTATCTATTGATTTATTTGTTATCATCAGCCTAGGAGACACTGTTCTCCTTCCAGACACGCAAGCAAGGACGGTGTGTTTCGCTCTGTGCTCTGGGCCGTCCCCATCGACCCTGTGAGCGTGGGACCAGTACCCCCGAGAGGGTTATCCTGCCTTCACGCAAAGAGCCGTCGACACTACAGATAGAAAGCCGTGAGGAGCACAGTCGGTGTCCTCCTCACAGACACAGAAGGGTCCTGCCACTTCTGCTGTCACCTGCATCAGGATTTCCTTACCATTTTCTTTTCAGTGATTTTCTGAAATACGTTATACCAAAAGAAACCTCTCGAACGCTACTGAAGGAGAGAGTCAGAAGGTAGCCACAAAATCATAAATACATTCCTACTGTGTCACCTTGGTCGCCCCCAGGATTGAGCTGGACATGGTAGAGACGGGCCGAGGACACAGCTCTGGGCCAAAGGGGAGCTTGCTCACTGACTCCCTCTTTCAGCTGCGAAGCGACAAAAACACAGAAGCAGGCAGGGCACCACTCCCCAGCCCTGTGTGCCTGCCTCAGTAGCCTCCCTGTACTGTAGGGACTTTGGACTTTGGGAAGCGGGCTCCTGACTGCTGTCTCCCTTCCCGGTTGGTGTGACAACTCAAAGAGCAAAAGTGACTAACAAGGCTTGGCATGGACTCCATGGTGAGTAACTGTCAGGACTACTCAAAGGGAACTCTATCCACTTGTCTCGCTTTGTTATTTACCGCCAGGTCTGCCTATCACCTACAATGATGCCGCCCCTGGGGAAGCATCCCATGATGAGGGAACCTCCACCCTGGCGTGGGGGTGGACCGGCTACAGTGAGGAGCGCCCCTGGAAAGTTTAGGCAAAGAAGCCCCCGGACAAATGAGCCAGGATCCCTCCAGGAAAGGAAAACACAAGTGACGCCTCGCGGCTGAAGGCAATGTTCACCGCGCTGCGGTTACAGGAGGCGGTACCGGAAAAACGCTTCCAAAGGACCGTGGTGGGGACCGGGGCTGGCAACGCCCGGGGACGCATGGGGTCGGCCAAACGGTGGTGAGGGTCACATCCGCCTGCGCTCTCTGACACCGCTCCCCGGCTCCAGCCAAGCCAGGGACACGAGCGGGAGGCGGGGGCTGTTCTCAGGCTGCAGGAAACGGCGACCCGGAGGCCGGCGGCGCGGGGCCTGGGGTTTGGGGCCTGGGGCGGGGAAGACCGGCGGACGCGGGAGCCGGATTCCTGCACAAGCCGCCAACACGGTGGCTGCTCCCGTCGGGCACATTGGGAAGGGGCGGCCAGGGGGCTGGGACACCGCTTACCGCACGGCACCCGGTTCCTCCGCTCCAGCCGGCACCGACGTGGAATCGTGCGCTCGGCCCCGCCTGTTGCTCACAGCCCGGCCCAGGGCGCTGCGGGCGGCACGGGCGGCGCGGGCGCCGCGGGCGCGGAGCCGCGGGGCGGGTGCAAGGCGGGGGCGGGGCCTCTGCGCCCGGGCCGCCTCCTCGGCCTATAACTGAGCCCCCGGGCTCCTCGCTCCCACACGGCCCCCACCGGACCCGTGAAGCGGCTTCGCCCCTTGCTTTGGACCTCGGGCCTCACTCCTCCTCCAGATGGACCCCAAGTGCTCCTGCCCCACTGGTAAGGGAGCCCTGCCTTTGAGCCTTAGGATGCCCCCTTCCCAGGCACAGGACGAGAAGGGAGGGCTTTGAGTTTGAGCTCAGGAGGACTCCTGTCACGGGTCCAGGGCTTTCTTGGTAGCCAGGCTCCTGAGGGCACGTCAGTCTCCCTTTGCCTCTCCGTTGACACTGAGGGCACGGAGGCTCCAGGCTGTCCTTCTTGAGGTCACCCGGCAGGTCAGGGGATTGCTAGACCGGGACCCAGCGTTTGGAGGCGGTCTCGGACCTGCCACGATTTGATGGGAGGAGGGGACGCTGCCTCTTTAGGGTTCAGGCCATGGGCCCCGGCCCCCGGCCCCAGTCGGCCTGGGCTGCGTCTGGAGCCCGGGACCTTCCCTGTGGAGTCCCATCAGGAGGGGACTTACTCTCCTTGGACCAGAAGAGAGGAGCTGGGGCTTCTCTATCCGCCCGAGTGGACACGAGCTCCCAGGGCTGGGTCCTGACAGAGGAGGAGGGCTCAGGGAGGCATTGCTGACCGTCTGCTGTGGCTCCTGCATCCCCGTCCCTGCTCACTGCTGGCCTCCTTTCCCTTCCCGGCAGGCGGCTCCTGCGGCTGCGCTGGATCCTGCACCTGCACCTGCAAAGCCTGCAGATGCGCCTCCTGCAAGAAGAGTGAGTGTGCGGGGCCTTCTCTGGGAATGCGGGGTCCGGGCTGAGTGCGAGGAGGGGGCCCAGAGCTCAGCAGGCAGGCAGGAGCAGGACAGGGACCAGACTTCCCGGCACCCCCCTCACCAGGAAGGGATTCACAGTCAGAGCTGGAATCACCTTCGGCATGACCGAGACCCAGGCGTGCACTAGAGAACAGGGAGACTGAGGCCCAGACGGGTCACCGACAAACAACCTCAGACCTGTCACTAGAACTAGTCCTCCTGCCTCCTGAGTCCCGCTTCCGACTCCTCTCAGGGACTGAAGCACTTTAGGGACAGGAACCAGTGGCCGTGCGTGGCTTCTCGGACCTGGTGCAGCCCCTCCCTGTCGAAGCAGCCCAGAGCTTCCCTATCCCGAGCGGGAGCTGCTCTGTGCGGGCTTTGCCTCCACTTTGATCCTGAGGACTTGGCTCACATCACTGGTGGTGCTGGGGGCTGGCTTTCTCCTGTCCCCAGAGGCCCTGCTCACTGTCTCTCCAAGGCGCTGTGCCCTGTCCTGGGCACAGATGGGCCGGGCAACCTGAACCTAGTGTCTGAGAGCAATTACCTCAGGACAGAGGACACCATCGTAAACTCAGGGTCTGGGCCCGAGGGCGGCTGGGGCCAGGCCTGCTGCTGGGAAGGGTGGTTCCGGACAACGCGTGGTCCGACTGCACGCTGCCCTTGCCTCCCCAGGCTGCTGCTCCTGCTGCCCCGTGGGCTGCGCCAAGTGTGCCCAGGGCTGCGTCTGCAAAGGGGCCTCGGACAAGTGCAGCTGCTGTGCCTGATGTCGCGGAGAGCCTGCCCCGGGTGTCCACAGAGCAACCAGGACAAACCTGCATTTTACCGTTTTTCATACAACCGGACCTGACGCTACATCCCTTTTTCTATGAAATCTGTGACTTGTAATAAAAGCTGTTGACTTTATTCTGGCTCTGTCTTCCTTGGTGTGTCTTGGACAAAGAGACTCCGTGCCCATCAGGGCTGGCGTGGGGAACTGGACTGGACGTGCAGAGACCTCGGCTCTGGACCAAAGAGTACCCCCACACACACCCCACACCCCCAAAACACACACACTGAGCGTCTTAGCCGCTTAGGTTAATTTGAGCTTCCGTTTCTCAGCTCCAAAGGATACCCTCGCCAGATGACATAGGGCACTGGACACACAGAGGACACACTCCCTCTATTCCCCTTAGGAGGACGGATTGCAGAGAAAGTTGCCCATTTCTCATTTTCCTTCTCTGGGGGCCCCTGCCAAACTCAGCGCTCGGTGATGAGAGCCTAGAAAAGTACCCAGAGGGGGTGGAATCCCACACCCCTCTCGTGTGACTTCTGCACGGGGCTTGCGTCTAAAACACCCTGGAAGGACCTCTTTGTATTTTCTGCCACAGTTTTCACCCTGGTCGGGAAAACGGATCGCGAAGAAAACACGTCAAAGGACACGATATGTGACACCCAGTTTTCCCTTCAACACGTAAAACCACCTTCACACGTGGAGGAGCAATTCTGGAAACTGGACGCTCTCATATGCTGCACGTACGTTGAAAGTGTGCCCGAGTCCTGGGAACACTTCACAGATGCCCCACTGTGTGGACCACACACGCCTGGAGCAGCTCTGCCCCCTGCCTCCCCACAGGGAACCTCAGTCTTGGCTTGCCCAGGGCTACGGACAGGACACTCGCCACCCGTGACAGCTCCCTGCAGGGGCTTGGCTCTGAATCTTCGCAAGTACCTCCCTAGGTCAGGCTGACATCTTCCCTTCCCTCAAAAACCAGCCCGTGGCTCCCTGACACCCCGAAAGAAAGTGATTTGGATTTGGTGGGAATTTCCCGGCTGTTTCCCTGAGACCTGGTTTCAGAAGAAGGACTTCACGTGTTCCTCTGCAGAGTGATGGTGGTGCTGCAGTGCGTGGCGGGGTGGG
Source organism: Globicephala melas (assembly GCF_963455315.2). NCBI lineage: Eukaryota > Metazoa > Chordata > Mammalia > Artiodactyla > Delphinidae > Globicephala > Globicephala melas. The sequence goes on along the minus strand of NC_083332.1, from coordinate 33,959,888 downwards.
GGGGGGGCCTGGTGGGGTTTATTAGCAACAAGTGTGTGCTGAGGGAACGGGTAGCATATTTCAGGTGTTGGGCCCCCTGGCGGTCTGGGGAGGGAACTCCTATTTGATGGGCACTCCGAGAGAAAGAGGAGACACGTGGCTCAGAAGTCAGGACCAAGATGGGCCACAGGTGCCCCGAGTGCACAGGGCATTTCGGGAGCCGGCCCGTGCTGCGTGCGTGGGCGTCGGCGTCAGGCACTCAGGTTCACAGCCACCGTGCCACTTCCTGACCTGGCAAGTCACTGATACTCTCTGAGATTTCATTTCCTCCTTTCGATACAAAAGATTAATGTCAATGAGGGGGAATAAGCGAGATAGTGGCCTGGCTCCCAGCTCGGGCTTCCCCCACGGTGTCCCGTACGATCGCTCTCTCCACACTGACATCTGTGCACAGAGAATCCTTGAGCTCCCGACAAGCTCCTGGAGAAAGGCTCCCTGGTTTGCAAGCAAGCTCATGGTGAGGGCAGAGATGGATAGGAACCTTGCTTATCCAGTGCCAGAGGGCGTGGGGATGTCCTCCAACAAGCCCCGTGGAACGAGTCACCGCCACAGCGTTTGGACAGACTCGGTGAACCTGCATGGTCTGGAGTGATGGTGCCAGTTCCAGAGAGGTTAAGCAACTTACCCAAGGGCACACAGCCTATACTCAGAGGACTAAACCTACACTGCAGCTGTCTCACCTCCCGGCCACACGGTGCCGGTTATGACATCACTGGAGGCTGAGTCCGGCCTCTCCTTTTTCAGGGCTGCAGGGTCTTCGGAGACAGTCCAGCTGTGCTCCTGGCTGCAGAGGTGGGAGGCCGAAGCCCAGAGAGGTCACAGAGCTGTGCGGAGGGTTCTGGCTGCCGGCTCAGGGCTCTCCCACTGCTGCTTCTGTGCCAGGTGTTCAGTGTTCTCACCCTTCGTGGGATGACATGGTGTCCGGTTGGGCGCGGGGCTGCAGTCAGCCTGCAGGAGGGCCAGTCCCATCTGTGCCACGTACAGCCATGGGACATAACCTCTCTGTGGCTCCGTCTGCTCTGCTCTAAAGGGAAAATAATAGTGTCTGGCTCTCGGGATTAAAGAACTGAATACATGCCAAGAAGGTCAGAATATACTGGGCACTCAGTGAGCAATCGATCACATCACCCATTCATTTATTTATCTATTGATTTATTTGTTATCATCAGCCTAGGAGACACTGTTCTCCTTCCAGACACGCAAGCAAGGACGGTGTGTTTCGCTCTGTGCTCTGGGCCGTCCCCATCGACCCTGTGAGCGTGGGACCAGTACCCCCGAGAGGGTTATCCTGCCTTCACGCAAAGAGCCGTCGACACTACAGATAGAAAGCCGTGAGGAGCACAGTCGGTGTCCTCCTCACAGACACAGAAGGGTCCTGCCACTTCTGCTGTCACCTGCATCAGGATTTCCTTACCATTTTCTTTTCAGTGATTTTCTGAAATACGTTATACCAAAAGAAACCTCTCGAACGCTACTGAAGGAGAGAGTCAGAAGGTAGCCACAAAATCATAAATACATTCCTACTGTGTCACCTTGGTCGCCCCCAGGATTGAGCTGGACATGGTAGAGACGGGCCGAGGACACAGCTCTGGGCCAAAGGGGAGCTTGCTCACTGACTCCCTCTTTCAGCTGCGAAGCGACAAAAACACAGAAGCAGGGCACCACTCCCCAGCCCTGTGTGCCTGCCTCAGTAGCCTCCCTGTACTGTAGGGACTTTGGACTTTGGGAAGCGGGCTCCTGACTGCTGTCTCCCTTCCCGGTTGGTGTGACAACTCAAAGAGCAAAAGTGACTAACAAGGCTTGGCATGGACTCCATGGTGAGTAACTGTCAGGACTACTCAAAGGGAACTCTATCCACTTGTCTCGCTTTGTTATTTACCGCCAGGTCTGCCTATCACCTACAATGATGCCGCCCCTGGGGAAGCATCCCATGATGAGGGAACCTCCACCCTGGCGTGGGGGTGGACCGGCTACAGTGAGGAGCGCCCCTGGAAAGTTTAGGCAAAGAAGCCCCCGGACAAATGAGCCAGGATCCCTCCAGGAAAGGAAAACACAAGTGACGCCTCGCGGCTGAAGGCAATGTTCACCGCGCTGCGGTTACAGGAGGCGGTACCGGAAAAACGCTTCCAAAGGACCGTGGTGGGGACCGGGGCTGGCAACGCCCGGGGACGCATGGGGTCGGCCAAACGGTGGTGAGGGTCACATCCGCCTGCGCTCTCTGACACCGCTCCCCGGCTCCAGCCAAGCCAGGGACACGAGCGGGAGGCGGGGGCTGTTCTCAGGCTGCAGGAAACGGCGACCCGGAGGCCGGCGGCGCGGGGCCTGGGGTTTGGGGCCTGGGGCGGGGAAGACCGGCGGACGCGGGAGCCGGATTCCTGCACAAGCCGCCAACACGGTGGCTGCTCCCGTCGGGCACATTGGGAAGGGGCGGCCAGGGGGCTGGGACACCGCTTACCGCACGGCACCCGGTTCCTCCGCTCCAGCCGGCACCGACGTGGAATCGTGCGCTCGGCCCCGCCTGTTGCTCACAGCCTGGCCCAGGGCGCTGCGGGCGGCACGGGCGGCGCGGGCGCCGCGGGCGCGGAGCCGCGGGGCGGGTGCAAGGCGGGGGCGGGGCCTCTGCGCCCGGGCCGCCTCCTCGGCCTATAACTGAGCCCCCGGGCTCCTCGCTCCCACACGGCCCCCACCGGACCCGTGAAGCGGCTTCGCCCCTTGCTTTGGACCTCGGGCCTCACTCCTCCTCCAGATGGACCCCAAGTGCTCCTGCCCCACTGGTAAGGGAGCCCTGCCTTTGAGCCTTAGGATGCCCCCTTCCCAGGCACAGGACGAGAAGGGAGGGCTTTGAGTTTGAGCTCAGGAGGACTCCTGTCACGGGTCCAGGGCTTTCTTGGTAGCCAGGCTCCTGAGGGCACGTCAGTCTCCCTTTGCCTCTCCGTTGACACTGAGGGCACGGAGGCTCCAGGCTGTCCTTCTTGAGGTCACCCGGCAGGTCAGGGGATTGCTAGACCGGGACCCAGCGTTTGGAGGCGGTCTCGGACCTGCCACGATTTGATGGGAGGAGGGGACGCTGCCTCTTTAGGGTTCAGGCCATGGGCCCCGGCCCCCGGCCCCAGTCGGCCTGGGCTGCGTCTGGAGCCCGGGACCTTCCCTGTGGAGTCCCATCAGGAGGGGACTTACTCTCCTTGGACCAGAAGAGAGGAGCTGGGGCTTCTCTATCCGCCCGAGTGGACACGAGCTCCCAGGGCTGGGTCCTGACAGAGGAGGAGGGCTCAGGGAGGCATTGCTGACCGTCTGCTGTGGCTCCTGCATCCCCGTCCCTGCTCACTGCTGGCCTCCTTTCCCTTCCCGGCAGGCGGCTCCTGCGGCTGCGCTGGATCCTGCACCTGCACCTGCAAAGCCTGCAGATGCGCCTCCTGCAAGAAGAGTGAGTGTGCGGGGCCTTCTCTGGGAATGCGGGGTCTGGGCTGAGTGCGAGGAGGGGGCCCAGAGCTCAGCAGGCAGGCAGGAGCAGGACAGGGACCAGACTTCCCGGCACCCCCCTCACCAGGAAGGGATTCACAGTCAGAGCTGGAATCACCTTCGGCATGACCGAGACCCAGGCGCGCACTAGAGAACAGGGAGACTGAGGCCCAGACGGGTCACCGACAAACAACCTCAGACCTGTCACTAGAACTAGTCCTCCTGCCTCCTGAGTCCCGCTTCCGACTCCTCTCAGGGACTGAAGCACTTTAGGGACAGGAACCAGTGGCCGTGCGTGGCTTCTCGGACCTGGTGCAGCCCCTCCCTGTCGAAGCAGCCCAGAGCTTCCCTATCCCGAGCGGGAGCTGCTCTGTGCGGGCTTTGCCTCCACTTTGATCCTGAGGACTTGGCTCACATCACTGGTGGTGCTGGGGGCTGGCTTTCTCCTGTCCCCAGAGGCCCTGCTCACTGTCTCTCCAAGGCGCTGTGCCCTGTCCTGGGCACAGATGGGCCGGGCAACCTGAACCTAGTGTCTGAGAGCAATTACCTCAGGACAGAGGACACCATCGTAAACTCAGGGTCTGGGCCCGAGGGCGGCTGGGGCCAGGCCTGCTGCTGGGAAGGGTGGTTCCGGACAACGCGTGGTCCGACTGCACGCTGCCCTTGCCTCCCCAGGCTGCTGCTCCTGCTGCCCCGTGGGCTGCGCCAAGTGTGCCCAGGGCTGCGTCTGCAAAGGGGCCTCGGACAAGTGCAGCTGCTGTGCCTGATGTCGCGGAGAGCCTGCCCCGGGTGTCCACAGAGCAACCAGGACAAACCTGCATTTTACCGTTTTTCATACAACCGGACCTGACGCTACATCCCTTTTTCTATGAAATCTGTGACTTGTAATAAAAGCTGTTGACTTTATTCTGGCTCTGTCTTCCTTGGTGTGTCTTGGACAAAGAGACTCCGTGCCCATCAGGGCTGGCGTGGGGAACTGGACTGGACGTGCAGAGACCTCGGCTCTGGACCAAAGAGTACCCCCACACACACCCCACACCCCCAAAACACACACACTGAGCGTCTTAGCCGCTTAGGTTAATTTGAGCTTCCGTTTCTCAGCTCCAAAGGATACCCTCGCCAGATGACATAGGGCACTGGACACACAGAGGACACACTCCCTCTATTCCCCTTAGGAGGACGGATTGCAGAGAAAGTTGCCCATTTCTCATTTTCCTTCTCTGGGGGCCCCTGCCAAACTCAGCGCTCGGTGATGAGAGCCTAGAAAAGTACCCAGAGGGGGTGGAATCCCACACCCCTCTCGTGTGACTTCTGCACGGGGCTTGCGTCTAAAACACCCTGGAAGGACCTCTTTGTATTTTCTGCCACAGTTTTCACCCTGGTCGGGAAAACGGATCGCGAAGAAAACACGTCAAAGGACACGATATGTGACACCCAGTTTTCCCTTCAACACGTAAAACCACCTTCACACGTGGAGGAGCAATTCTGGAAACTGGACGCTCTCATATGCTGCACGTACGTTGAAAGTGTGCCCGAGTCCTGGGAACACTTCACAGATGCCCCACTGTGTGGACCACACACGCCTGGAGCAGCTCTGCCCCCTGCCTCCCCACAGGGAACCTCAGTCTTGGCTTGCCCAGGGCTACGGACAGGACACTCGCCACCCGTGACAGCTCCCTGCAGGGGCTTGGCTCTGAATCTTCGCAAGTACCTCCCTAGGTCAGGCTGACATCTTCCCTTCCCTCAAAAACCAGCCCGTGGCTCCCTGACACCCCGAAAGAAAGTGATTTGGATTTGGTGGGAATTTCCCGGCTGTTTCCCTGAGACCTGGTTTCAGAAGAAGGACTTCACGTGTTCCTCTGCAGAGTGATGGTGGTGCTGCAGTGCGTGGCGGGGGTGGGGTGGGGGGGGGCCTGGTGGGGTTTATTAGCAACAAGTGTGTGCTGAGGGAACGGGTAGTCTATTTCAGGTGTTGGGCCCCCTGGCGGTCTGGGGAGGGAACTCCTATTTGATGGGCACTCCGAGAGAAAGAGGAGACACGTGGCTCAGAAGTCAGGACCAAGATGGGCCACAGGTGCCCCGAGTGCACAGGGCATTTCGGGAGCCGGCCCGTGCTGCGTGCGTGGGCGTCGGCGTCAGGCACTCAGGTTCACAGCCACCGTGCCACTTCCTGACCTGGCAAGTCACTGATACTCTCTGAGATTTCATTTCCTCCTTTCGATACAAAAGATTAATGTCAATGAGGGGGAATAAGCGAGATAGTGGCCTGGCTCCCAGCTTGGGCTTCCCGCAAGGTGTCCCGTACGATCGCTCTCTCCACACTGACATCTGTGCACAGAGAATCCTTGAGCTCCCGACAAGCTCCTGGAGAAAGGCTCCCTGGTTTGCAAGCAAGCTCATGGTGAGGGCAGAGATGGATAGGAACCTTGCTTATCCAGGGCCAGAGGGCGTGGGGATGTCCTCCAACAAGCCCCGTGGAACGAGTCACCGCCACAGCGTTTGGACAGACTCGGTGAACCTGCATGGTCTGGAGTGATGGTGCCAGTTCCAGAGAGGTTAAGCAACTTACCCAAGGGCACACAGCCTATACTCAGAGGACTAAACCTACACTGCAGCTGTCTCACCTCCCGGCCACACGGTGCCGGTTATGACATCACTGGAGGCTGAGTCCGGCCTCTCCTTTTTCAGGGCTGCAGGGTCTTCGGAGACAGTCCAGCTGTGCTCCTGGCTGCAGAGGTGGGAGGCCGAAGCCCAGAGAGGTCACAGAGCTGTGCGGAGGGTTCTGGCTGCCGGCTCAGGGCTCTCCCACTGCTGCCTCTGTGCCAGGTGTTCAGTGTTCTCACCCTTCGTGGGATGACACGGTGTCCGGTTGGGCGCGGGGCTGCAGTCAGCCTGCAGGAGGGCCAGTCCCATCTGTGCCACGTACAGCCATGGGACATAACCTCTCTGTGGCTCCGTCTGCTCTGCTCTAAAGGGAAAATAATAGTGTCTGGCTCTCGGGATTAAAGAACTGAATACATGCCAAGAAGGTCAGAATATACTGGGCACTCAGTGAGCAATCGATCACATCACCCATTCATTTATTTATCTATTGATTTATTTGTTATCATCAGCCTAGGAGACACTGTTCTCCTTCCAGACACGCAAGCAAGGACGGTGTGTTTCGCTCTGTGCTCTGGGCCGTCCCCATCGACCCTGTGAGCGTGGGACCAGTACCCCCGAGAGGGTTATCCTGCCTTCACGCAAAGAGCCGTCGACACTACAGATAGAAAGCCGTGAGGAGCACAGTCGGTGTCCTCCTCACAGACACAGAAGGGTCCTGCCACTTCTGCTGTCACCTGCATCAGGATTTCCTTACCATTTTCTTTTCAGTGATTTTCTGAAATACGTTATACCAAAAGAAACCTCTCGAACGCTACTGAAGGAGAGAGTCAGAAGGTAGCCACAAAATCATAAATACATTCCTACTGTGTCACCTTGGTCGCCCCCAGGATTGAGCTGGACATGGTAGAGACGGGCCGAGGACACAGCTCTGGGCCAAAGGGGAGCTTGCTCACTGACTCCCTCTTTCAGCTGCGAAGCGACAAAAACACAGAAGCAGGCAGGGCACCACTCCCCAGCCCTGTGTGCCTGCCTCAGTAGCCTCCCTGTACTGTAGGGACTTTGGACTTTGGGAAGCGGGCTCCTGACTGCTGTCTCCCTTCCCGGTTGGTGTGACAACTCAAAGAGCAAAAGTGACTAACAAGGCTTGGCATGGACTCCATGGTGAGTAACTGTCAGGACTACTCAAAGGGAACTCTATCCACTTGTCTCGCTTTGTTATTTACCGCCAGGTCTGCCTATCACCTACAATGATGCCGCCCCTGGGGAAGCATCCCATGATGAGGGAACCTCCACCCTGGCGTGGGGGTGGACCGGCTACAGTGAGGAGCGCCCCTGGAAAGTTTAGGCAAAGAAGCCCCCGGACAAATGAGCCAGGATCCCTCCAGGAAAGGAAAACACAAGTGACGCCTCGCGGCTGAAGGCAATGTTCACCGCGCTGCGGTTACAGGAGGCGGTACCGGAAAAACGCTTCCAAAGGACCGTGGTGGGGACCGGGGCTGGCAACGCCCGGGGACGCATGGGGTCGGCCAAACGGTGGTGAGGGTCACATCCGCCTGCGCTCTCTGACACCGCTCCCCGGCTCCAGCCAAGCCAGGGACACGAGCGGGAGGCGGGGGCTGTTCTCAGGCTGCAGGAAACGGCGACCCGGAGGCCGGCGGCGCGGGGCCTGGGGCCTGGGGCGGGGAAGACCGGCGGACGCGGGAGCCGGATTCCTGCACAAGCCGCCAACACGGTGGCTGCTCCCGTCGGGCACATTGGGAAGGGGCGGCCAGGGGGCTGGGACACCGCTTACCGCACGGCACCCGGTTCCTCCGCTCCAGCCGGCACCGACGTGGAATCGTGCGCTCGGCCCCGCCTGTTGCTCACAGCCCGGCCCAGGGCGCTGCGGGCGGCACGGGCGGCGCGGGCGCCGCGGGCGCGGAGCCGCGGGGCGGGTGCAAGGCGGGGGCGGGGCCTCTGCGCCCGGGCCGCCTCCTCGGCCTATAACTGAGCCCCCGGGCTCCTCGCTCCCACACGGCCCCCACCGGACCCGTGAAGCGGCTTCGCCCCTTGCTTTGGACCTCGGGCCTCACTCCTCCTCCAGATGGACCCCAAGTGCTCCTGCCCCACTGGTAAGGGAGCCCTGCCTTTGAGCCTTAGGATGCCCCCTTCCCAGGCACAGGACGAGAAGGGAGGGCTTTGAGTTTGAGCTCAGGAGGACTCCTGTCACGGGTCCAGGGCTTTCTTGGTAGCCAGGCTCCTGAGGGCACGTCAGTCTCCCTTTGCCTCTCCGTTGACACTGAGGGCACGGAGGCTCCAGGCTGTCCTTCTTGAGGTCACCCGGCAGGTCAGGGGATTGCTAGACCGGGACCCAGCGTTTGGAGGCGGTCTCGGACCTGCCACGATTTGATGGGAGGAGGGGACGCTGCCTCTTTAGGGTTCAGGCCATGGGCCCCGGCCCCCGGCCCCAGTCGGCCTGGGCTGCGTCTGGAGCCCGGGACCTTCCCTGTGGAGTCCCATCAGGAGGGGACTTACTCTCCTTGGACCAGAAGAGAGGAGCTGGGGCTTCTCTATCCGCCCGAGTGGACACGAGCTCCCAGGGCTGGGTCCTGACAGAGGAGGAGGGCTCAGGGAGGCATTGCTGACCGTCTGCTGTGGCTCCTGCATCCCCGTCCCTGCTCACTGCTGGCCTCCTTTCCCTTCCCGGCAGGCGGCTCCTGCGGCTGCGCTGGATCCTGCACCTGCACCTGCAAAGCCTGCAGATGCGCCTCCTGCAAGAAGAGTGAGTGTGCGGGGCCTTCTCTGGGAATGCGGGGTCCGGGCTGAGTGCGAGGAGGGGGCCCAGAGCTCAGCAGGCAGGCAGGAGCAGGACAGGGACCAGACTTCCCGGCACCCCCCTCACCAGGAAGGGATTCACAGTCAGAGCTGGAATCACCTTCGGCATGACCGAGACCCAGGCGTGCACTAGAGAACAGGGAGACTGAGGCCCAGACGGGTCACCGACAAACAACCTCAGACCTGTCACTAGAACTAGTCCTCCTGCCTCCTGAGTCCCGCTTCCGACTCCTCTCAGGGACTGAAGCACTTTAGGGACAGGAACCAGTGGCCGTGCGTGGCTTCTCGGACCTGGTGCAGCCCCTCCCTGTCGAAGCAGCCCAGAGCTTCCCTATCCCGAGCGGGAGCTGCTCTGTGCGGGCTTTGCCTCCACTTTGATCCTGAGGACTTGGCTCACATCACTGGTGGTGCTGGGGGCTGGCTTTCTCCTGTCCCCAGAGGCCCTGCTCACTGTCTCTCCAAGGCGCTGTGCCCTGTCCTGGGCACAGATGGGCCGGGCAACCTGAACCTAGTGTCTGAGAGCAATTACCTCAGGACAGAGGACACCATCGTAAACTCAGGGTCTGGGCCCGAGGGCGGCTGGGGCCAGGCCTGCTGCTGGGAAGGGTGGTTCCGGACAACGCGTGGTCCGACTGCACGCTGCCCTTGCCTCCCCAGGCTGCTGCTCCTGCTGCCCCGTGGGCTGCGCCAAGTGTGCCCAGGGCTGCGTCTGCAAAGGGGCCTCGGACAAGTGCAGCTGCTGTGCCTGATGTCGCGGAGAGCCTGCCCCGGGTGTCCACAGAGCAACCAGGACAAACCTGCATTTTACCGTTTTTCATACAACCGGACCTGACGCTACATCCCTTTTTCTATGAAATCTGTGACTTGTAATAAAAGCTGTTGACTTTATTCTGGCTCTGTCTTCCTTGGTGTGTCTTGGACAAAGAGACTCCGTGCCCATCAGGGCTGGCGTGGGGAACTGGACTGGACGTGCAGAGACCTCGGCTCTGGACCAAAGAGTACCCCCACACACACCCCACACCCCCAAAACACACACACTGAGCGTCTTAGCCGCTTAGGTTAATTTGAGCTTCCGTTTCTCAGCTCCAAAGGATACCCTCGCCAGATGACATAGGGCACTGGACACACAGAGGACACACTCCCTCTATTCCCCTTAGGAGGACGGATTGCAGAGAAAGTTGCCCATTTCTCATTTTCCTTCTCTGGGGGCCCCTGCCAAACTCAGCGCTCGGTGATGAGAGCCTAGAAAAGTACCCAGAGGGGGTGGAATCCCACACCCCTCTCGTGTGACTTCTGCACGGGGCTTGCGTCTAAAACACCCTGGAAGGACCTCTTTGTATTTTCTGCCACAGTTTTCACCCTGGTCGGGAAAACGGATCGCGAAGAAAACACGTCAAAGGACACGATATGTGACACCCAGTTTTCCCTTCAACACGTAAAACCACCTTCACACGTGGAGGAGCAATTCTGGAAACTGGACGCTCTCATATGCTGCACGTACGTTCAAAGTGTGCCCGAGTCCTGGGAACACTTCACAGATGCCCCACTGTGTGGACCACACACGCCTGGAGCAGCTCTGCCCCCTGCCTCCCCACAGGGAACCTCAGTCTTGGCTTGCCCAGGGCTACGGACAGGACACTCGCCACCCGTGACAGCTCCCTGCAGGGGCTTGGCTCTGAATCTTCGCAAGTACCTCCCTAGGTCAGGCTGACATCTTCCCTTCCCTCAAAAACCAGCCCGTGGCTCCCTGACACCCCGAAAGAAAGTGATTTGGATTTGGTGGGAATTTCCCGGCTGTTTCCCTGAGACCTGGTTTCAGAAGAAGGACTTCACGTGTTCCTCTGCAGAGTGATGGTGGTGCTGCAGTGCGTGGCGGGGGTGGGGTGGGGGGGGGCCTGGTGGGGTTTATTAGCAACAAGTGTGTGCTGAGGGAACGGGTAGTCTATTTCAGGTGTTGGGCCCCCTGGCGGTCTGGGGAGGGAACTCCTATTTGATGGGCACTCCGAGAGAAAGAGGAGACACGTGGCTCAGAAGTCAGGACCAAGATGGGCCACAGGTGCCCCGAGTGCACAGGGCATTTCGGGAGCCGGCCCGTGCTGCGTGCGTGGGCGTCGGCGTCAGGCACTCAGGTTCACAGCCACCGTGCCACTTCCTGACCTGGCAAGTCACTGATACTCTCTGAGATTTCATTTCCTCCTTTCGATACAAAAGATTAATGTCAATGAGGGGGAATAAGCGAGATAGTGGCCTGGCTCCCAGCTCGGGCTTCCCCCACGGTGTCCCGTACGATCGCTCTCTCCACACTGACATCTGTGCACAGAGAATCCTTGAGCTCCCGACAAGCTCCTGGAGAAAGGCTCCCTGGTTTGCAAGCAAGCTCATGGTGAGGGCAGAGATGGATAGGAACCTTGCTTATCCAGGGCCAGAGGGCGTGGGGATGTCCTCCAACAAGCCCCGTGGAACGAGTCACCGCCACAGCGTTTGGACAGACTCGGTGAACCTGCATGGTCTGGAGTGATGGTGCCAGTTCCAGAGAGGTTAAGCAACTTACCCAAGGGCACACAGCCTATACTCAGAGGACTAAACCTACACTGCAGCTGTCTCACCTCCCGGCCACACGGTGCCGGTTATGACATCACTGGAGGCTGAGTCCGGCCTCTCCTTTTTCAGGGCTGCAGGGTCTTCGGAGACAGTCCAGCTGTGCTCCTGGCTGCAGAGGTGGGAGGCCGAAGCCCAGAGAGGTCACAGAGCTGTGCGGAGGGTTCTGGCTGCCGGCTCAGGGCTCTCCCACTGCTGCCTCTGTGCCAGGTGTTCAGTGTTCTCACCCTTCGTGGGATGACACGGTGTCCGGTTGGGCGCGGGGCTGCAGTCAGCCTGCAGGAGGGCCAGTCCCATCTGTGCCACGTACAGCCATGGGACATAACCTCTCTGTGGCTCCGTCTGCTCTGCTCTAAAGGGAAAATAATAGTGTCTGGCTCTCGGGATTAAAGAACTGAATACATGCCAAGAAGGTCAGAATATACTGGGCACTCAGTGAGCAATCGATCACATCACCCATTCATTTATTTATCTATTGATTTATTTGTTATCATCAGCCTAGGAGACACTGTTCTCCTTCCAGACACGCAAGCAAGGACGGTGTGTTTCGCTCTGTGCTCTGGGCCGTCCCCATCGACCCTGTGAGCGTGGGACCAGTACCCCCGAGAGGGTTATCCTGCCTTCACGCAAAGAGCCGTCGACACTACAGATAGAAAGCCGTGAGGAGCACAGTCGGTGTCCTCCTCACAGACACAGAAGGGTCCTGCCACTTCTGCTGTCACCTGCATCAGGATTTCCTTACCATTTTCTTTTCAGTGATTTTCTGAAATACGTTATACCAAAAGAAACCTCTCGAACGCTACTGAAGGAGAGAGTCAGAAGGTAGCCACAAAATCATAAATACATTCCTACTGTGTCACCTTGGTCGCCCCCAGGATTGAGCTGGACATGGTAGAGACGGGCCGAGGACACAGCTCTGGGCCAAAGGGGAGCTTGCTCACTGACTCCCTCTTTCAGCTGCGAAGCGACAAAAACACAGAAGCAGGCAGGGCACCACTCCCCAGCCCTGTGTGCCTGCCTCAGTAGCCTCCCTGTACTGTAGGGACTTTGGACTTTGGGAAGCGGGCTCCTGACTGCTGTCTCCCTTCCCGGTTGGTGTGACAACTCAAAGAGCAAAAGTGACTAACAAGGCTTGGCATGGACTCCATGGTGAGTAACTGTCAGGACTACTCAAAGGGAACTCTATCCACTTGTCTCGCTTTGTTATTTACCGCCAGGTCTGCCTATCACCTACAATGATGCCGCCCCTGGGGAAGCATCCCATGATGAGGGAACCTCCACCCTGGCGTGGGGGTGGACCGGCTACAGTGAGGAGCGCCCCTGGAAAGTTTAGGCAAAGAAGCCCCCGGACAAATGAGCCAGGATCCCTCCAGGAAAGGAAAACACAAGTGACGCCTCGCGGCTGAAGGCAATGTTCACCGCGCTGCGGTTACAGGAGGCGGTACCGGAAAAACGCTTCCAAAGGACCGTGGTGGGGACCGGGGCTGGCAACGCCCGGGGACGCATGGGGTCGGCCAAACGGTGGTGAGGGTCACATCCGCCTGCGCTCTCTGACACCGCTCCCCGGCTCCAGCCAAGCCAGGGACACGAGCGGGAGGCGGGGGCTGTTCTCAGGCTGCAGGAAACGGCGACCCGGAGGCCGGCGGCGCGGGGCCTGGGGTTTGGGGCCTGGGGCGGGGAAGACCGGCGGACGCGGGAGCCGGATTCCTGCACAAGCCGCCAACACGGTGGCTGCTCCCGTCGGGCACATTGGGAAGGGGCGGCCAGGGGGCTGGGACACCGCTTACCGCACGGCACCCGGTTCCTCCGCTCCAGCCGGCACCGACGTGGAATCGTGCGCTCGGCCCCGCCTGTTGCTCACAGCCCGGCCCAGGGCGCTGCGGGCGGCACGGGCGGCGCGGGCGCCGCGGGCGCGGAGCCGCGGGGCGGGTGCAAGGCGGGGGCGGGGCCTCTGCGCCCGGGCCGCCTCCTCGGCCTATAACTGAGCCCCCGGGCTCCTCGCTCCCACACGGCCCCCACCGGACCCGTGAAGCGGCTTCGCCCCTTGCTTTGGACCTCGGGCCTCACTCCTCCTCCAGATGGACCCCAAGTGCTCCTGCCCCACTGGTAAGGGAGCCCTGCCTTTGAGCCTTAGGATGCCCCCTTCCCAGGCACAGGACGAGAAGGGAGGGCTTTGAGTTTGAGCTCAGGAGGACTCCTGTCACGGGTCCAGGGCTTTCTTGGTAGCCAGGCTCCTGAGGGCACGTCAGTCTCCCTTTGCCTCTCCGTTGACACTGAGGGCACGGAGGCTCCAGGCTGTCCTTCTTGAGGTCACCCGGCAGGTCAGGGGATTGCTAGACCGGGACCCAGCGTTTGGAGGCGGTCTCGGACCTGCCACGATTTGATGGGAGGAGGGGACGCTGCCTCTTTAGGGTTCAGGCCATGGGCCCCGGCCCCCGGCCCCAGTCGGCCTGGGCTGCGTCTGGAGCCCGGGACCTTCCCTGTGGAGTCCCATCAGGAGGGGACTTACTCTCCTTGGACCAGAAGAGAGGAGCTGGGGCTTCTCTATCCGCCCGAGTGGACACGAGCTCCCAGGGCTGGGTCCTGACAGAGGAGGAGGGCTCAGGGAGGCATTGCTGACCGTCTGCTGTGGCTCCTGCATCCCCGTCCCTGCTCACTGCTGGCCTCCTTTCCCTTCCCGGCAGGCGGCTCCTGCGGCTGCGCTGGATCCTGCACCTGCACCTGCAAAGCCTGCAGATGCGCCTCCTGCAAGAAGAGTGAGTGTGCGGGGCCTTCTCTGGGAATGCGGGGTCTGGGCTGAGTGCGAGGAGGGGGCCCAGAGCTCAGCAGGCAGGCAGGAGCAGGACAGGGACCAGACTTCCCGGCACCCCCCTCACCAGGAAGGGATTCACAGTCAGAGCTGGAATCACCTTCGGCATGACCGAGACCCAGGCGCGCACTAGAGAACAGGGAGACTGAGGCCCAGACGGGTCACCGACAAACAACCTCAGACCTGTCACTAGAACTAGTCCTCCTGCCTCCTGAGTCCCGCTTCCGACTCCTCTCAGGGACTGAAGCACTTTAGGGACAGGAACCAGTGGCCGTGCGTGGCTTCTCGGACCTGGTGCAGCCCCTCCCTGTCGAAGCAGCCCAGAGCTTCCCTATCCCGAGCGGGAGCTGCTCTGTGCGGGCTTTGCCTCCACTTTGATCCTGAGGACTTGGCTCACATCACTGGTGGTGCTGGGGGCTGGCTTTCTCCTGTCCCCAGAGGCCCTGCTCACTGTCTCTCCAAGGCGCTGTGCCCTGTCCTGGGCACAGATGGGCCGGGCAACCTGAACCTAGTGTCTGAGAGCAATTACCTCAGGACAGAGGACACCATCGTAAACTCAGGGTCTGGGCCCGAGGGCGGCTGGGGCCAGGCCTGCTGCTGGGAAGGGTGGTTCCGGACAACGCGTGGTCCGACTGCACGCTGCCCTTGCCTCCCCAGGCTGCTGCTCCTGCTGCCCCGTGGGTTGCGCCAAGTGTGCCCAGGGCTGCGCCAAGTGTGCCCAGGGCTGCGTCTGCAAAGGGGCCTCGGACAAGTGCAGCTGCTGTGCCTGATGTCGCGGAGAGCCTGCCCCGGGTGTCCACAGAGCAACCAGGACAAACCTGCATTTTACCGTTTTTCATACAACCGGACCTGACGCTACATCCCTTTTTCTATGAAATCTGTGACTTGTAATAAAAGCTGTTGACTTTATTCTGGCTCTGTCTTCCTTGGTGTGTCTTGGACAAAGAGACTCCGTGCCCATCAGGGCTGGCGTGGGGAACTGGACTGGACGTGCAGAGACCTCGGCTCTGGACCAAAGAGTACCCCCACACACACCCCACACCCCCAAAACACACACACTGAGCGTCTTAGCCGCTTAGGTTAATTTGAGCTTCCGTTTCTCAGCTCCAAAGGATACCCTCGCCAGATGACATAGGGCACTGGACACACAGAGGACACACTCCCTCTATTCCCCTTAGGAGGACGGATTGCAGAGAAAGTTGCCCATTTCTCATTTTCCTTCTCTGGGGGCCCCTGCCAAACTCAGCGCTCGGTGATGAGAGCCTAGAAAAGTATCCAGAGGGGGTGGAATCCCACACCCCTCTCGTGTGACTTCTGCACGGGGCTTGCGTCTAAAACACCCTGGAAAGACCTCTTTGTATTTTCTGCCACAGTTTTCACCCTGGTCGGGAAAACGGATCGCGAAGAAAACACGTCAAAGGACACGATATGTGACACCCAGTTTTCCCTTCAACACGTAAAACCACCTTCACACGTGGAGGAGCAATTCTGGAAACTGGACGCTCTCATATGCTGCACGTACGTTGAAAGTGTGCCCGAGTCCTGGGAACACTTCACAGATGCCCCACTGTGTGGACCACACACGCCTGGAGCAGCTCTGCCCCCTGCCTCCCCACAGGGAACCTCAGTCTTGGCTTGCCCAGGGCTACGGACAGGACACTCGCCACCCGTGACAGCTCCCTGCAGGGGCTTGGCTCTGAATCTTCGCAAGTACCTCCCTAGGTCAGGCTGACATCTTCCCTTCCCTCAAAAACCAGCCCGTGGCTCCCTGACACCCCGAAAGAAAGTGATTTGGATTTGGTGGGAATTTCCCGGCTGTTTCCCTGAGACCTGGTTTCAGAAGAAGGACTTCACGTGTTCCTCTGCAGAGTGATGGTGGTGCTGCAGTGCGTGGCGGGGGTGGGGTGGGGGGGGGCCTGGTGGGGTTTATTAGCAACAAGTGTGTGCTGAGGGAACGGGTAGTCTATTTCAGGTGTTGGGCCCCCTGGCGGTCTGGGGAGGGAACTCCTATTTGATGGGCACTCCGAGAGAAAGAGGAGACACGTGGCTCAGAAGTCAGGACCAAGATGGGCCACAGGTGCCCCGACGGCACAGGGCATTTCGGGAGCCGGCCCGTGCTGCGTGCGTGGGCGTCGGCGTCAGGCACTCAGGTTCACAGCCACCGTGCCACTTCCTGACCTGGCAAGTCACTGATACTCTCTGAGATTTCATTTCCTCCTTTCGATACAAAAGATTAATGTCAATGAGGGGGAATAAGCGAGATAGTGGCCTGGCTCCCAGCTCGGGCTTCCCGCAAGGTGTCCCGTACGATCGCTCTCTCCACACTGACATCTGTGCACAGAGAATCCTTGAGCTCCCGACAAGCTCCTGGAGAAAGGCTCCCTGGTTTGCAAGCAAGCTCATGGTGAGGGCAGAGATGGATAGGAACCTTGCTTATCCAGGGCCAGAGGGCGTGGGGATGTCCTCCAACAAGCCCCGTGGAACGAGTCACCGCCACAGCGTTTGGACAGACTCGGTGAACCTGCATGGTCTGGAGTGATGGTGCCAGTTCCAGAGAGGTTAAGCAACTTACCCAAGGGCACACAGCCTATACTCAGAGGACTAAACCTACACTGCAGCTGTCTCACCTCCCGGCCACACGGTGCCGGTTATGACATCACTGGAGGCTGAGTCCGGCCTCTCCTTTTTCAGGGCTGCAGGGTCTTCGGAGACAGTCCAGCTGTGCTCCTGGCTGCAGAGGTGGGAGGCCGAAGCCCAGAGAGGTCACAGAGCTGTGCGGAGGGTTCTGGCTGCCGGCTCAGGGCTCTCCCACTGCTGCCTCTGTGCCAGGTGTTCAGTGTTCTCACCCTTCGTGGGATGACATGGTGTCCGGTTGGGCGCGGGGCTGCAGTCAGCCTGCAGGAGGGCCAGTCCCATCTGTGCCACGTACAGCCATGGGACATAACCTCTCTGTGGCTCCGTCTGCTCTGCTCTAAAGGGAAAATAATAGTGTCTGGCTCTCGGGATTAAAGAACTGAATACATGCCAAGAAGGTCAGAATATACTGGGCACTCAGTGAGCAATCGATCACATCACCCATTCATTTATTTATCTATTGATTTATTTGTTATCATCAGCCTAGGAGACACTGTTCTCCTTCCAGACACGCAAGCAAGGACGGTGTGTTTCGCTCTGTGCTCTGGGCCGTCCCCATCGACCCTGTGAGCGTGGGACCAGTACCCCCGAGAGGGTTATCCTGCCTTCACGCAAAGAGCCGTCGACACTACAGATAGAAAGCCGTGAGGAGCACAGTCGGTGTCCTCCTCACAGACACAGAAGGGTCCTGCCACTTCTGCTGTCACCTGCATCAGGATTTCCTTACCATTTTCTTTTCAGTGATTTTCTGAAATACGTTATACCAAAAGAAACCTCTCGAACGCTACTGAAGGAGAGAGTCAGAAGGTAGCCACAAAATCATAAATACATTCCTACTGTGTCACCTTGGTCGCCCCCAGGATTGAGCTGGACATGGTAGAGACGGGCCGAGGACACAGCTCTGGGCCAAAGGGGAGCTTGCTCACTGACTCCCTCTTTCAGCTGCGAAGCGACAAAAACACAGAAGCAGGCAGGGCACCACTCCCCAGCCCTGTGTGCCTGCCTCAGTAGCCTCCCTGTACTGTAGGGACTTTGGACTTTGGGAAGCGGGCTCCTGACTGCTGTCTCCCTTCCCGGTTGGTGTGACAACTCAAAGAGCAAAAGTGACTAACAAGGCTTGGCATGGACTCCATGGTGAGTAACTGTCAGGACTACTCAAAGGGAACTCTATCCACTTGTCTCGCTTTGTTATTTACCGCCAGGTCTGCCTATCACCTACAATGATGCCGCCCCTGGGGAAGCATCCCATGATGAGGGAACCTCCACCCTGGCGTGGGGGTGGACCGGCTACAGTGAGGAGCGCCCCTGGAAAGTTTAGGCAAAGAAGCCCCCGGACAAATGAGCCAGGATCCCTCCAGGAAAGGAAAACACAAGTGACGCCTCGCGGCTGAAGGCAATGTTCACCGCGCTGCGGTTACAGGAGGCGGTACCGGAAAAACGCTTCCAAAGGACCGTGGTGGGGACCGGGGCTGGCAACGCCCGGGGACGCATGGGGTCGGCCAAACGGTGGTGAGGGTCACATCCGCCTGCGCTCTCTGACACCGCTCCCCGGCTCCAGCCAAGCCAGGGACACGAGCGGGAGGCGGGGGCTGTTCTCAGGCTGCAGGAAACGGCGACCCGGAGGCCGGCGGCGCGGGGCCTGGGGTTTGGGGCCTGGGGCGGGGAAGACCGGTGGACGCGGGAGCCGGATTCCTGCACAAGCCGCCAACACGGTGGCTGCTCCCGTCGGGCACATTGGGAAGGGGCGGCCAGGGGGCTGGGACACCGCTTACCGCACGGCACCCGGTTCCTCCGCTCCAGCCGGCACCGACGTGGAATCGTGCGCTCGGCCCCGCCTGTTGCTCACAGCCCGGCCCAGGGCGCTGCGGGCGGCACGGGCGGCGCGGGCGCGGAGCCGCGGGGCGGGTGCAAGGCGGGGGCGGGGCCTCTGCGCCCGGGCCGCCTCCTCGGCCTATAACTGAGCCCCCGGGCTCCTCGCTCCCACACGGCCCCCACCGGACCCGTGAAGCGGCTTCGCCCCTTGCTTTGGACCTCGGGCCTCACTCCTCCTCCAGATGGACCCCAAGTGCTCCTGCCCCACTGGTAAGGGAGCCCTGCCTTTGAGCCTTAGGATGCCCCCTTCCCAGGCACAGGACGAGAAGGGAGGGCTTTGAGTTTGAGCTCAGGAGGACTCCTGTCACGGGTCCAGGGCTTTCTTGGTAGCCAGGCTCCTGAGGGCACGTCAGTCTCCCTTTGCCTCTCCGTTGACACTGAGGGCACGGAGGCTCCAGGCTGTCCTTCTTGAGGTCACCCGGCAGGTCAGGGGATTGCTAGACCGGGACCCAGCGTTTGGAGGCGGTCTCGGACCTGCCACGATTTGATGGGAGGAGGGGACGCTGCCTCTTTAGGGTTCAGGCCATGGGCCCCGGCCCCCGGCCCCAGTCGGCCTGGGCTGCGTCTGGAGCCCGGGACCTTCCCTGTGGAGTCCCATCAGGAGGGGACTTACTCTCCTTGGACCAGAAGAGAGGAGCTGGGGCTTCTCTATCCGCCCGAGTGGACACGAGCTCCCAGGGCTGGGTCCTGACAGAGGAGGAGGGCTCAGGGAGGCATTGCTGACCGTCTGCTGTGGCTCCTGCATCCCCGTCCCTGCTCACTGCTGGCCTCCTTTCCCTTCCCGGCAGGCGGCTCCTGCGGCTGCGCTGGATCCTGCACCTGCACCTGCAAAGCCTGCAGATGCGCCTCCTGCAAGAAGAGTGAGTGTGCGGGGCCTTCTCTGGGAATGCGGGGTCTGGGCTGAGTGCGAGGAGGGGGCCCAGAGCTCAGCAGGCAGGCAGGAGCAGGACAGTGACCAGACTTCCCGGCACCCCCCTCACCAGGAAGGGATTCACAGTCAGAGCTGGAATCACCTTCGGCATGACCGAGACCCAGGCGCGCACTAGAGAACAGGGAGACTGAGGCCCAGACGGGTCACCGACAAACAACCTCAGACCTGTCACTAGAACTAGTCCTCCTGCCTCCTGAGTCCCGCTTCCGACTCCTCTCAGGGACTGAAGCACTTTAGGGACAGGAACCAGTGGCCGTGCGTGGCTTCTCGGACCTGGTGCAGCCCCTCCCTGTCGAAGCAGCCCAGAGCTTCCCTATCCCGAGCGGGAGCTGCTCTGTGCGGGCTTTGCCTCCACTTTGATCCTGAGGACTTGGCTCACATCACTGGTGGTGCTGGGGGCTGGCTTTCTCCTGTCCCCAGAGGCCCTGCTCACTGTCTCTCCAAGGCGCTGTGCCCTGTCCTGGGCACAGATGGGCCGGGCAACCTGAACCTAGTGTCTGAGAGCAATTACCTCAGGACAGAGGACACCATCGTAAACTCAGGGTCTGGGCCCGAGGGCGGCTGGGGCCAGGCCTGCTGCTGGGAAGGGTGGTTCCGGACAACGCGTGGTCCGACTGCACGCTGCCCTTGCCTCCCCAGGCTGCTGCTCCTGCTGCCCCGTGGGCTGCGCCAAGTGTGCCCAGGGCTGCGCCAAGTGTGCCCAGGGCTGCGTCTGCAAAGGGGCCTCGGACAAGTGCAGCTGCTGTGCCTGATGTCGCGGAGAGCCTGCCCCGGGTGTCCACAGAGCAACCAGGACAAACCTGCATTTTACCGTTTTTCATACAACCGGACCTGACGCTACATCCCTTTTTCTATGAAATCTGTGACTTGTAATAAAAGCTGTTGACTTTATTCTGGCTCTGTCTTCCTTGGTGTGTCTTGGACAAAGAGACTCCGTGCCCATCAGGGCTGGCGTGGGGAACTGGACTGGACGTGCAGAGACCTCGGCTCTGGACCAAAGAGTACCCCCACACACACCCCACACCCCCAAAACACACACACTGAGCGTCTTAGCCGCTTAGGTTAATTTGAGCTTCCGTTTCTCAGCTCCAAAGGATACCCTCGCCAGATGACATAGGGCATTGGACACACAGAGGACACACTCCCTCTATTCCCCTTAGGAGGACGGATTGCAGAGAAAGTTGCCCATTTCTCATTTTCCTTCTCTGGGGGCCCCTGCCAAACTCAGCGCTCGGTGATGAGAGCCTAGAAAAGTACCCAGAGGGGGTGGAATCCCACACCCCTCTCGTGTGACTTCTGCACGGGGCTTGCGTCTAAAACACCCTGGAAAGACCTCTTTGTATTTTCTGCCACAGTTTTCACCCTGGTCGGGAAAACGGATCGCGAAGAAAACACGTCAAAGGACACGATATGTGACACCCAGTTTTCCCTTCAACACGTAAAACCACCTTCACACGTGGAGGAGCAATTCTGGAAACTGGACGCTCTCATATGCTGCACGTACGTTGAAAGTGTGCCCGAGTCCTGGGAACACTTCACAGATGCCCCACTGTGTGGACCACACACGCCTGGAGCAGCTCTGCCCCCTGCCTCCCCACAGGGAACCTCAGTCTTGGCTTGCCCAGGGCTACGGACAGGACACTCGCCACCCGTGACAGCTCCCTGCAGGGGCTTGGCTCTGAATCTTCGCAAGTACCTCCCTAGGTCAGGCTGACATCTTCCCTTCCCTCAAAAACCAGCCCGTGGCTCCCTGACACCCCGAAAGAAAGTGATTTGGATTTGGTGGGAATTTCCCGGCTGTTTCCCTGAGACCTGGTTTCAGAAGAAGGACTTCACGTGTTCCTCTGCAGAGTGATGGTGGTGCTGCAGTGCGTGGCGGGGCGTGGGGTGGGGGGGGGCCTGGTGGGGTTTATTAGCAACAAGTGTGTGCTGAGGGAACGGGTAGTCTATTTCAGGTGTTGGGCCCCCTGGCGGTCTGGGGAGGGAACTCCTATTTGATGGGCACTCCGAGAGAAAGAGGAGACACGTGGCTCAGAAGTCAGGACCAAGATGGGCCACAGGTGCCCCGAGTGCACAGGGCATTTCGGGAGCCGGCCCGTGCTGCGTGCGTGGGCGTCGGCGTCAGGCACTCAGGTTCACAGCCACCGTGCCACTTCCTGACCTGGCAAGTCACTGATACTCTCTGAGATTTCATTTCCTCCTTTCGATACAAAAGATTAATGTCAATGAGGGGGAATAAGCGAGATAGTGGCCTGGCTCCCAGCTCGGGCTTCCCGCAAGGTGTCCCGTACGATCGCTCTCTCCACACTGACATCTGTGCACAGAGAATCCTTGAGCTCCCGACAAGCTCCTGGAGAAAGGCTCCCTGGTTTGCAAGCAAGCTCATGGTGAGGGCAGAGATGGATAGGAACCTTGCTTATCCAGGGCCAGAGGGCGTGGGGATGTCCTCCAACAAGCCCCGTGGAACGAGTCACCGCCACAGCGTTTGGACAGACTCGGTGAACCTGCATGGTCTGGAGTGATGGTGCCAGTTCCAGAGAGGTTAAGCAACTTACCCAAGGGCACACAGCCTATACTCAGAGGACTAAACCTACACTGCAGCTGTCTCACCTCCCGGCCACACGGTGCCGGTTATGACATCACTGGAGGCTGAGTCCGGCCTCTCCTTTTTCAGGGCTGCAGGGTCTTCGGAGACAGTCCAGCTGTGCTCCTGGCTGCAGAGGTGGGAGGCCGAAGCCCAGAGAGGTCACAGAGCTGTGCGGAGGGTTCTGGCTGCCGGCTCAGGGCTCTCCCACTGCTGCCTCTGTGCCAGGTGTTCAGTGTTCTCACCCTTCGTGGGATGACACGGTGTCCGGTTGGGCGCGGGGCTGCAGTCAGCCTGCAGGAGGGCCAGTCCCATCTGTGCCACGTACAGCCATGGGACATAACCTCTCTGTGGCTCCGTCTGCTCTGCTCTAAAGGGAAAATAATAGTGTCTGGCTCTCGGGATTAAAGAACTGAATACATGCCAAGAAGGTCAGAATATACTGGGCACTCAGTGAGCAATCGATCACATCACCCATTCATTTATTTATCTATTGATTTATTTGTTATCATCAGCCTAGGAGACACTGTTCTCCTTCCAGACACGCAAGCAAGGACGGTGTGTTTCGCTCTGTGCTCTGGGCCGTCCCCATCGACCCTGTGAGCGTGGGACCAGTACCCCCGAGAGGGTTATCCTGCCTTCACGCAAAGAGCCGTCGACACTACAGATAGAAAGCCGTGAGGAGCACAGTCGGTGTCCTCCTCACAGACACAGAAGGGTCCTGCCACTTCTGCTGTCACCTGCATCAGGATTTCCTTACCATTTTCTTTTCAGTGATTTTCTGAAATACGTTATACCAAAAGAAACCTCTCGAACGCTACTGAAGGAGAGAGTCAGAAGGTAGCCACAAAATCATAAATACATTCCTACTGTGTCACCTTGGTCGCCCCCAGGATTGAGCTGGACATGGTAGAGACGGGCCGAGGACACAGCTCTGGGCCAAAGGGGAGCTTGCTCACTGACTCCCTCTTTCAGCTGCGAAGCGACAAAAACACAGAAGCAGGCAGGGCACCACTCCCCAGCCCTGTGTGCCTGCCTCAGTAGCCTCCCTGTACTGTAGGGACTTTGGACTTTGGGAAGCGGGCTCCTGACTGCTGTCTCCCTTCCCGGTTGGTGTGACAACTCAAAGAGCAAAAGTGACTAACAAGGCTTGGCATGGACTCCATGGTGAGTAACTGTCAGGACTACTCAAAGGGAACTCTATCCACTTGTCTCGCTTTGTTATTTACCGCCAGGTCTGCCTATCACCTACAATGATGCCGCCCCTGGGGAAGCATCCCATGATGAGGGAACCTCCACCCTGGCGTGGGGGTGGACCGGCTACAGTGAGGAGCGCCCCTGGAAAGTTTAGGCAAAGAAGCCCCCGGACAAATGAGCCAGGATCCCTCCAGGAAAGGAAAACACAAGTGACGCCTCGCGGCTGAAGGCAATGTTCACCGCGCTGCGGTTACAGGAGGCGGTACCGGAAAAACGCTTCCAAAGGACCGTGGTGGGGACCGGGGCTGGCAACGCCCGGGGACGCATGGGGTCGGCCAAACGGTGGTGAGGGTCACATCCGCCTGCGCTCTCTGACACCGCTCCCCGGCTCCAGCCAAGCCAGGGACACGAGCGGGAGGCGGGGGCTGTTCTCAGGCTGCAGGAAACGGCGACCCGGAGGCCGGCGGCGCGGGGCCTGGGGTTTGGGGCCTGGGGCGGGGAAGACCGGCGGACGCGGGAGCCGGATTCCTGCACAAGCCGCCAACACGGTGGCTGCTCCCGTCGGGCACATTGGGAAGGGGCGGCCAGGGGGCTGGGACACCGCTTACCGCACGGCACCCGGTTCCTCCGCTCCAGCCGGCACCGACGTGGAATCGTGCGCTCGGCCCCGCCTGTTGCTCACAGCCCGGCCCAGGGCGCTGCGGGCGGCACGGGCGGCGCGGGCGCCGCGGGCGCGGAGCCGCGGGGCGGGTGCAAGGCGGGGGCGGGGCCTCTGCGCCCGGGCCGCCTCCTCGGCCTATAACTGAGCCCCCGGGCTCCTCGCTCCCACACGGCCCCCACCGGACCCGTGAAGCGGCTTCGCCCCTTGCTTTGGACCTCGGGCCTCACTCCTCCTCCAGATGGACCCCAAGTGCTCCTGCCCCACTGGTAAGGGAGCCCTGCCTTTGAGCCTTAGGATGCCCCCTTCCCAGGCACAGGACGAGAAGGGAGGGCTTTGAGTTTGAGCTCAGGAGGACTCCTGCCACGGGTCCAGGGCTTTCTTGGTAGCCAGGCTCCTGAGGGCACGTCAGTCTCCCTTTGCCTCTCCGTTGACACTGAGGGCACGGAGGCTCCAGGCTGTCCTTCTTGAGGTCACCCGGCAGGTCAGGGGATTGCTAGACCGGGACCCAGCGTTTGGAGGCGGTCTCGGACCTGCCACGATTTGATGGGAGGAGGGGACGCTGCCTCTTTAGGGTTCAGGCCATGGGCCCCGGCCCCCGGCCCCAGTCGGCCTGGGCTGCGTCTGGAGCCCGGGACCTTCCCTGTGGAGTCCCATCAGGAGGGGACTTACTCTCCTTGGACCAGAAGAGAGGAGCTGGGGCTTCTCTATCCGCCCGAGTGGACACGAGCTCCCAGGGCTGGGTCCTGACAGAGGAGGAGGGCTCAGGGAGGCATTGCTGACCGTCTGCTGTGGCTCCTGCATCCCCGTCCCTGCTCACTGCTGGCCTCCTTTCCCTTCCCGGCAGGCGGCTCCTGCGGCTGCGCTGGATCCTGCACCTGCACCTGCAAAGCCTGCAGATGCGCCTCCTGCAAGAAGAGTGAGTGTGCGGGGCCTTCTCTGGGAATGCGGGGTCTGGGCTGAGTGCGAGGAGGGGGCCCAGAGCTCAGCAGGCAGGCAGGAGCAGGACAGGGACCAGACTTCCCGGCACCCCCCTCACCAGGAAGGGATTCACAGTCAGAGCTGGAATCACCTTCGGCATGACCGAGACCCAGGCGCGCACTAGAGAACAGGGAGACTGAGGCCCAGACGGGTCACCGACAAACAACCTCAGACCTGTCACTAGAACTAGTCCTCCTGCCTCCTGAGTCCCGCTTCCGACTCCTCTCAGGGACTGAAGCACTTTAGGGACAGGAACCAGTGGCCGTGCGTGGCTTCTCGGACCTGGTGCAGCCCCTCCCTGTCGAAGCAGCCCAGAGCTTCCCTATCCCGAGCGGGAGCTGCTCTGTGCGGGCTTTGCCTCCACTTTGATCCTGAGGACTTGGCTCACATCACTGGTGGTGCTGGGGGCTGGCTTTCTCCTGTCCCCAGAGGCCCTGCTCACTGTCTCTCCAAGGCGCTGTGCCCTGTCCTGGGCACAGATGGGCCGGGCAACCTGAACCTAGTGTCTGAGAGCAATTACCTCAGGACAGAGGACACCATCGTAAACTCAGGGTCTGGGCCCGAGGGCGGCTGGGGCCAGGCCTGCTGCTGGGAAGGGTGGTTCCGGACAACGCGTGGTCCGACTGCACGCTGCCCTTGCCTCCCCAGGCTGCTGCTCCTGCTGCCCCGTGGGCTGCGCCAAGTGTGCCCAGGGCTGCGCCAAGTGTGCCCAGGGCTGCGTCTGCAAAGGGGCCTCGGACAAGTGCAGCTGCTGTGCCTGATGTCGCGGAGAGCCTGCCCCGGGTGTCCACAGAGCAACCAGGACAAACCTGCATTTTACCGTTTTTCATACAACCGGACCTGACGCTACATTCCTTTTTCTATGAAATCTGTGACTTGTAATAAAAGCTGTTGACTTTATTCTGGCTCTGTCTTCCTTGGTGTGTCTTGGACAAAGAGACTCCGTGCCCATCAGGGCTGGCGTGGGGAACTGGACTGGACGTGCAGAGACCTCGGCTCTGGACCAAAGAGTACCCCCACACACACCCCACACCCCCAAAACACACACACTGAGCGTCTTAGCCGCTTAGGTTAATTTGAGCTTCCGTTTCTCAGCTCCAAAGGATACCCTCGCCAGATGACATAGGGCATTGGACACACAGAGGACACACTCCCTCTATTCCCCTTAGGAGGACGGATTGCAGAGAAAGTTGCCCATTTCTCATTTTCCTTCTCTGGGGGCCCCTGCCAAACTCAGCGCTCGGTGATGAGAGCCTAGAAAAGTACCCAGAGGGGGTGGAATCCCACACCCCTCTCGTGTGACTTCTGCACGGGGCTTGCGTCTAAAACACCCTGGAAGGACCTCTTTGTATTTTCTGCCACAGTTTTCACCCTGGTCGGGAAAACGGATCGCGAAGAAAACACGTCAAAGGACACGATATGTGACACCCAGTTTTCCCTTCAACACGTAAAACCACCTTCACACGTGGAGGAGCAATTCTGGAAACTGGACGCTCTCATATGCTGCACGTACGTTGAAAGTGTGCCCGAGTCCTGGGAACACTTCACAGATGCCCCACTGTGTGGACCACACACGCCTGGAGCAGCTCTGCCCCCTGCCTCCCCACAGGGAACCTCAGTCTTGGCTTGCCCAGGGCTACGGACAGGACACTCGCCACCCGTGACAGCTCCCTGCA
Source organism: Globicephala melas (assembly GCF_963455315.2). Classification (NCBI taxonomy): domain Eukaryota; kingdom Metazoa; phylum Chordata; class Mammalia; order Artiodactyla; family Delphinidae; genus Globicephala; species Globicephala melas. The sequence goes on along the minus strand of NC_083332.1, from coordinate 33,933,032 downwards.
GGGGCTTGGCTCTGAATCTTCGCAAGTACCTCCCTAGGTCAGGCTGACATCTTCCCTTCCCTCAAAAACCAGCCCGTGGCTCCCTGACACCCCGAAAGAAAGTGATTTGGATTTGGTGGGAATTTCCCGGCTGTTTCCCTGAGACCTGGTTTCAGAAGAAGGACTTCACGTGTTCCTCTGCAGAGTGATGGTGGTGCTGCAGTGCGTGGCGGGGGGGGGGGTGGGGGGGGCCTGGTGGGGTTTATTAGCAACAAGTGTGTGCTGAGGGAACGGGTAGTCTATTTCAGGTGTTGGGCCCCCTGGCGGTCTGGGGAGGGAACTCCTATTTGATGGGCACTCCGAGAGAAAGAGGAGACACGTGGCTCAGAAGTCAGGACCAAGATGGGCCACAGGTGCCCCGAGTGCACAGGGCATTTCGGGAGCCGGCCCGTGCTGCGTGCGTGGGCGTCGGCGTCAGGCACTCAGGTTCACAGCCACCGTGCCACTTCCTGACCTGGCAAGTCAATGAGGGGGAATAAGCGAGATAGTGGCCTGGCTCCCAGCTCGGGCTTCCCGCAAGGTGTCCCGTACGATCGCTCTCTCCACACTGACATCTGTGCACAGAGAATCCTTGAGCTCCCGACAAGCTCCTGGAGAAAGGCTCCCTGGTTTGCAAGCAAGCTCATGGTGAGGGCAGAGATGGATAGGAACCTTGCTTATCCAGGGCCAGAGGGCGTGGGGATGTCCTCCAACAAGCCCCGTGGAACGAGTCACCGCCACAGCGTTTGGACAGACTCGGTGAACCTGCATGGTCTGGAGTGATGGTGCCAGTTCCAGAGAGGTTAAGCAACTTACCCAAGGGCACACAGCCTATACTCAGAGGACTAAACCTACACTGCAGCTGTCTCACCTCCCGGCCACACGGTGCCGGTTATGACATCACTGGAGGCTGAGTCCGGCCTCTCCTTTTTCAGGGCTGCAGGGTCTTCGGAGACAGTCCAGCTGTGCTCCTGGCTGCAGAGGTGGGAGGCCGAAGCCCAGAGAGGTCACAGAGCTGTGCGGAGGGTTCTGGCTGCCGGCTCAGGGCTCTCCCACTGCTGCCTCTGTGCCAGGTGTTCAGTGTTCTCACCCTTCGTGGGATGACATGGTGTCCGGTTGGGCGCGGGGCTGCAGTCAGCCTGCAGGAGGGCCAGTCCCATCTGTGCCACGTACAGCCATGGGACATAACCTCTCTGTGGCTCCGTCTGCTCTGCTCTAAAGGGAAAATAATAGTGTCTGGCTCTCGGGATTAAAGAACTGAATACATGCCAAGAAGGTCAGAATATACTGGGCACTCAGTGAGCAATCGATCACATCACCCATTCATTTATTTATCTATTGATTTATTTGTTATCATCAGCCTAGGAGACACTGTTCTCCTTCCAGACACGCAAGCAAGGACGGTGTGTTTCGCTCTGTGCTCTGGGCCGTCCCCATCGACCCTGTGAGCGTGGGACCAGTACCCCCGAGAGGGTTATCCTGCCTTCACGCAAAGAGCCGTCGACACTACAGATAGAAAGCCGTGAGGAGCACAGTCGGTGTCCTCCTCACAGACACAGAAGGGTCCTGCCACTTCTGCTGTCACCTGCATCAGGATTTCCTTACCATTTTCTTTTCAGTGATTTTCTGAAATACGTTATACCAAAAGAAACCTCTCGAACGCTACTGAAGGAGAGAGTCAGAAGGTAGCCACAAAATCATAAATACATTCCTACTGTGTCACCTTGGTCGCCCCCAGGATTGAGCTGGACATGGTAGAGACGGGCCGAGGACACAGCTCTGGGCCAAAGGGGAGCTTGCTCACTGACTCCCTCTTTCAGCTGCGAAGCGACAAAAACACAGAAGCAGGGCACCACTCCCCAGCCCTGTGTGCCTGCCTCAGTAGCCTCCCTGTACTGTAGGGACTTTGGACTTTGGGAAGCGGGCTCCTGACTGCTGTCTCCCTTCCCGGTTGGTGTGACAACTCAAAGAGCAAAAGTGACTAACAAGGCTTGGCATGGACTCCATGGTGAGTAACTGTCAGGACTACTCAAAGGGAACTCTATCCACTTGTCTCGCTTTGTTATTTACCGCCAGGTCTGCCTATCACCTACAATGATGCCGCCCCTGGGGAAGCATCCCATGATGAGGGAACCTCCACCCTGGCGTGGGGGTGGACCGGCTACAGTGAGGAGCGCCCCTGGAAAGTTTAGGCAAAGAAGCCCCCGGACAAATGAGCCAGGATCCCTCCAGGAAAGGAAAACACAAGTGACGCCTCGCGGCTGAAGGCAATGTTCACCGCGCTGCGGTTACAGGAGGCGGTACCGGAAAAACGCTTCCAAAGGACCGTGGTGGGGACCGGGGCTGGCAACGCCCGGGGACGCATGGGGTCGGCCAAACGGTGGTGAGGGTCACATCCGCCTGCGCTCTCTGACACCGCTCCCCGGCTCCAGCCAAGCCAGGGACACGAGCGGGAGGCGGGGGCTGTTCTCAGGCTGCAGGAAACGGCGACCCGGAGGCCGGCGGCGCGGGGCCTGGGGCCTGGGGCGGGGAAGACCGGCGGACGCGGGAGCCGGATTCCTGCACAAGCCGCCAACACGGTGGCTGCTCCCGTCGGGCACATTGGGAAGGGGCGGCCAGGGGGCTGGGACACCGCTTACCGCACGGCACCCGGTTCCTCCGCTCCAGCCGGCACCGACGTGGAATCGTGCGCTCGGCCCCGCCTGTTGCTCACAGCCCGGCCCAGGGCGCTGCGGGCGGCACGGGCGGCGCGGGCGCAAGTCGGGGGCGGGGCCTCTGCGCCCGGGCCGCCTCCTCGGCCTATAACTGAGCCCCCGGGCTCCTCGCTCCCACACGGCCCCCACCGGACCCGTGAAGCGGCTTCGCCCCTTGCTTTGGACCTCGGGCCTCACTCCTCCTCCAGATGGACCCCAAGTGCTCCTGCCCCACTGGTAAGGGAGCCCTGCCTTTGAGCCTTAGGATGCCCCCTTCCCAGGCACAGGACGAGAAGGGAGGGCTTTGAGTTTGAGCTCAGGAGGACTCCTGTCACGGGTCCAGGGCTTTCTTGGTAGCCAGGCTCCTGAGGGCACGTCAGTCTCCCTTTGCCTCTCCGTTGACACTGAGGGCACGGAGGCTCCAGGCTGTCCTTCTTGAGGTCACCCGGCAGGTCAGGGGATTGCTAGACCGGGACCCAGCGTTTGGAGGCGGTCTCGGACCTGCCACGATTTGATGGGAGGAGGGGACGCTGCCTCTTTAGGGTTCAGGCCATGGGCCCCGGCCCCCGGCCCCAGTCGGCCTGGGCTGCGTCTGGAGCCCGGGACCTTCCCTGTGGAGTCCCATCAGGAGGGGACTTACTCTCCTTGGACCAGAAGAGAGGAGCTGGGGCTTCTCTATCCGCCCGAGTGGACACGAGCTCCCAGGGCTGGGTCCTGACAGAGGAGGAGGGCTCAGGGAGGCATTGCTGACCGTCTGCTGTGGCTCCTGCATCCCCGTCCCTGCTCACTGCTGGCCTCCTTTCCCTTCCCGGCAGGCGGCTCCTGCGGCTGCGCTGGATCCTGCACCTGCACCTGCAAAGCCTGCAGATGCGCCTCCTGCAAGAAGAGTGAGTGTGCGGGGCCTTCTCTGGGAATGCGGGGTCTGGGCTGAGTGCGAGGAGGGGGCCCAGAGCTCAGCAGGCAGGCAGGAGCAGGACAGGGACCAGACTTCCCGGCACCCCCCTCACCAGGAAGGGATTCACAGTCAGAGCTGGAATCACCTTCGGCATGACCGAGACCCAGGCGCGCACTAGAGAACAGGGAGACTGAGGCCCAGACGGGTCACCGACAAACAACCTCAGACCTGTCACTAGAACTAGTCCTCCTGCCTCCTGAGTCCCGCTTCCGACTCCTCTCAGGGACTGAAGCACTTTAGGGACAGGAACCAGTGGCCGTGCGTGGCTTCTCGGACCTGGTGCAGCCCCTCCCTGTCGAAGCAGCCCAGAGCTTCCCTATCCCGAGCGGGAGCTGCTCTGTGCGGGCTTTGCCTCCACTTTGATCCTGAGGACTTGGCTCACATCACTGGTGGTGCTGGGGGCTGGCTTTCTCCTGTCCCCAGAGGCCCTGCTCACTGTCTCTCCAAGGCGCTGTGCCCTGTCCTGGGCACAGATGGGCCGGGCAACCTGAACCTAGTGTCTGAGAGCAATTACCTCAGGACAGAGGACACCATCGTAAACTCAGGGTCTGGGCCCGAGGGCGGCTGGGGCCAGGCCTGCTGCTGGGAAGGGTGGTTCCGGACAACGCGTGGTCCGACTGCACGCTGCCCTTGCCTCCCCAGGCTGCTGCTCCTGCTGCCCCGTGGGCTGCGCCAAGTGTGCCCAGGGCTGCGCCAAGTGTGCCCAGGGCTGCGTCTGCAAAGGGGCCTCGGACAAGTGCAGCTGCTGTGCCTGATGTCGCGGAGAGCCTGCCCCGGGTGTCCACAGAGCAACCAGGACAAACCTGCATTTTACCGTTTTTCATACAACCGGACCTGACGCTACATCCCTTTTTCTATGAAATCTGTGACTTGTAATAAAAGCTGTTGACTTTATTCTGGCTCTGTCTTCCTTGGTGTGTCTTGGACAAAGAGACTCCGTGCCCATCAGGGCTGGCGTGGGGAACTGGACTGGACGTGCAGAGACCTCGGCTCTGGACCAAAGAGTACCCCCACACACACCCCACACCCCCAAAACACACACACTGAGCGTCTTAGCCGCTTAGGTTAATTTGAGCTTCCGTTTCTCAGCTCCAAAGGATACCCTCGCCAGATGACATAGGGCATTGGACACACAGAGGACACACTCCCTCTATTCCCCTTAGGAGGACGGATTGCAGAGAAAGTTGCCCATTTCTCATTTTCCTTCTCTGGGGGCCCCTGCCAAACTCAGCGCTCGGTGATGAGAGCCTAGAAAAGTACCCAGAGGGGGTGGAATCCCACACCCCTCTCGTGTGACTTCTGCACGGGGCTTGCGTCTAAAACACCCTGGAAAGACCTCTTTGTATTTTCTGCCACAGTTTTCACCCTGGTCGGAAAAACGGATCGCGAAGAAAACACGTCAAAGGACACGATATGTGACACCCAGTTTTCCCTTCAACACGTAAAACCACCTTCACACGTGGAGGAGCAATTCTGGAAACTGGACGCTCTCATATGCTGCACGTACGTTGAAAGTGTGCCCGAGTCCTGGGAACACTTCACAGATGCCCCACTGTGTGGACCACACACGCCTGGAGCAGCTCTGCCCCCTGCCTCCCCACAGGGAACCTCAGTCTTGGCTTGCCCAGGGCTACGGACAGGACACTCGCCACCCGTGACAGCTCCCTGCAGGGGCTTGGCTCTGAATCTTCGCAAGTACCTCCCTAGGTCAGGCTGACATCTTCCCTTCCCTCAAAAACCAGCCCGTGGCTCCCTGACACCCCGAAAGAAAGTGATTTGGATTTGGTGGGAATTTCCCGGCTGTTTCCCTGAGACCTGGTTTCAGAAGAAGGACTTCACGTGTTCCTCTGCAGAGTGATGGTGGTGCTGCAGTGCGTGGCGGGGGTGGGGTGGGGGGGGGGCCTGGTGGGGTTTATTAGCAACAAGTGTGTGCTGAGGGAACGGGTAGTCTATTTCAGGTGTTGGGCCCCCTGGCGGTCTGGGGAGGGAACTCCTATTTGATGGGCACTCCGAGAGAAAGAGGAGACACGTGGCTCAGAAGTCAGGACCAAGATGGGCCACAGGTGCCCCGAGTGCACAGGGCATTTCGGGAGCCGGCCCGTGCTGCGTGCGTGGGCGTCGGCGTCAGGCACTCAGGTTCACAGCCACCGTGCCACTTCCTGACCTGGCAAGTCAATGAGGGGGAATAAGCGAGATAGTGGCCTGGCTCCCAGCTCGGGCTTCCCGCAAGGTGTCCCGTACGATCGCTCTCTCCACACTGACATCTGTGCACAGAGAATCCTTGAGCTCCCGACAAGCTCCTGGAGAAAGGCTCCCTGGTTTGCAAGCAAGCTCATGGTGAGGGCAGAGATGGATAGGAACCTTGCTTATCCAGGGCCAGAGGGCGTGGGGATGTCCTCCAACAAGCCCCGTGGAACGAGTCACCGCCACAGCGTTTGGACAGACTCGGTGAACCTGCATGGTCTGGAGTGATGGTGCCAGTTCCAGAGAGGTTAAGCAACTTACCCAAGGGCACACAGCCTATACTCAGAGGACTAAACCTACACTGCAGCTGTCTCACCTCCCGGCCACACGGTGCCGGTTATGACATCACTGGAGGCTGAGTCCGGCCTCTCCTTTTTCAGGGCTGCAGGGTCTTCGGAGACAGTCCAGCTGTGCTCCTGGCTGCAGAGGTGGGAGGCCGAAGCCCAGAGAGGTCACAGAGCTGTGCGGAGGGTTCTGGCTGCCGGCTCAGGGCTCTCCCACTGCTGCCTCTGTGCCAGGTGTTCAGTGTTCTCACCCTTCGTGGGATGACACGGTGTCCGGTTGGGCGCGGGGCTGCAGTCAGCCTGCAGGAGGGCCAGTCCCATCTGTGCCACGTACAGCCATGGGACATAACCTCTCTGTGGCTCCGTCTGCTCTGCTCTAAAGGGAAAATAATAGTGTCTGGCTCTCGGGATTAAAGAACTGAATACATGCCAAGAAGGTCAGAATATACTGGGCACTCAGTGAGCAATCGATCACATCACCCATTCATTTATTTATCTATTGATTTATTTGTTATCATCAGCCTAGGAGACACTGTTCTCCTTCCAGACACGCAAGCAAGGACGGTGTGTTTCGCTCTGTGCTCTGGGCCGTCCCCATCGACCCTGTGAGCGTGGGACCAGTACCCCCGAGAGGGTTATCCTGCCTTCACGCAAAGAGCCGTCGACACTACAGATAGAAAGCCGTGAGGAGCACAGTCGGTGTCCTCCTCACAGACACAGAAGGGTCCTGCCACTTCTGCTGTCACCTGCATCAGGATTTCCTTACCATTTTCTTTTCAGTGATTTTCTGAAATACGTTATACCAAAAGAAACCTCTCGAACGCTACTGAAGGAGAGAGTCAGAAGGTAGCCACAAAATCATAAATACATTCCTACTGTGTCACCTTGGTCGCCCCCAGGATTGAGCTGGACATGGTAGAGACGGGCCGAGGACACAGCTCTGGGCCAAAGGGGAGCTTGCTCACTGACTCCCTCTTTCAGCTGCGAAGCGACAAAAACACAGAAGCAGGCAGGGCACCACTCCCCAGCCCTGTGTGCCTGCCTCAGTAGCCTCCCTGTACTGTAGGGACTTTGGACTTTGGGAAGCGGGCTCCTGACTGCTGTCTCCCTTCCCGGTTGGTGTGACAACTCAAAGAGCAAAAGTGACTAACAAGGCTTGGCATGGACTCCATGGTGAGTAACTGTCAGGACTACTCAAAGGGAACTCTATCCACTTGTCTCGCTTTGTTATTTACCGCCAGGTCTGCCTATCACCTACAATGATGCCGCCCCTGGGGAAGCATCCCATGATGAGGGAACCTCCACCCTGGCGTGGGGGTGGACCGGCTACAGTGAGGAGCGCCCCTGGAAAGTTTAGGCAAAGAAGCCCCCGGACAAATGAGCCAGGATCCCTCCAGGAAAGGAAAACACAAGTGACGCCTCGCGGCTGAAGGCAATGTTCACCGCGCTGCGGTTACAGGAGGCGGTACCGGAAAAACGCTTCCAAAGGACCGTGGTGGGGACCGGGGCTGGCAACGCCCGGGGACGCATGGGGTCGGCCAAACGGTGGTGAGGGTCACATCCGCCTGCGCTCTCTGACACCGCTCCCCGGCTCCAGCCAAGCCAGGGACACGAGCGGGAGGCGGGGGCTGTTCTCAGGCTGCAGGAAACGGCGACCCGGAGGCCGGCGGCGCGGGGCCTGGGGCCTGGGGCGGGGAAGACCGGCGGACGCGGGAGCCGGATTCCTGCACAAGCCGCCAACACGGTGGCTGCTCCCGTCGGGCACATTGGGAAGGGGCGGCCAGGGGGCTGGGACACCGCTTACCGCACGGCACCCGGTTCCTCCGCTCCAGCCGGCACCGACGTGGAATCGTGCGCTCGGCCCCGCCTGTTGCTCACAGCCCGGCCCAGGGCGCTGCGGGCGGCACGGGCGGCGCGGGCGGCGCGGGCGCGGAGCCGCGGGGCGGGTGCAAGGCGGGGGCGGGGCCTCTGCGCCCGGGCCGCCTCCTCGGCCTATAACTGAGCCTCCGGGCTCCTCGCTCCCACACGGCCCCCACCGGACCCGTGAAGCGGCTTCGCCCCTTGCTTTGGACCTCGGGCCTCACTCCTCCTCCAGATGGACCCCAAGTGCTCCTGCCCCACTGGTAAGGGAGCCCTGCCTTTGAGCCTTAGGATGCCCCCTTCCCAGGCACAGGACGAGAAGGGAGGGCTTTGAGTTTGAGCTCAGGAGGACTCCTGTCACGGGTCCAGGGCTTTCTTGGTAGCCAGGCTCCTGAGGGCACGTCAGTCTCCCTTTGCCTCTCCGTTGACACTGAGGGCACGGAGGCTCCAGGCTGTCCTTCTTGAGGTCACCCGGCAGGTCAGGGGATTGCTAGACCGGGACCCAGCGTTTGGAGGCGGTCTCGGACCTGCCACGATTTGATGGGAGGAGGGGACGCTGCCTCTTTAGGGTTCAGGCCATGGGCCCCGGCCCCCGGCCCCAGTCGGCCTGGGCTGCGTCTGGAGCCCGGGACCTTCCCTGTGGAGTCCCATCAGGAGGGGACTTACTCTCCTTGGACCAGAAGAGAGGAGCTGGGGCTTCTCTATCCGCCCGAGTGGACACGAGCTCCCAGGGCTGGGTCCTGACAGAGGAGGAGGGCTCAGGGAGGCATTGCTGACCGTCTGCTGTGGCTCCTGCATCCCCGTCCCTGCTCACTGCTGGCCTCCTTTCCCTTCCCGGCAGGCGGCTCCTGCGGCTGCGCTGGATCCTGCACCTGCACCTGCAAAGCCTGCAGATGCGCCTCCTGCAAGAAGAGTGAGTGTGCGGGGCCTTCTCTGGGAATGCGGGGTCTGGGCTGAGTGCGAGGAGGGGGCCCAGAGCTCAGCAGGCAGGCAGGAGCAGGACAGTGACCAGACTTCCCGGCACCCTCCTCACCAGGAAGGGATTCACAGTCAGAGCTGGAATCACCTTCGGCATGACCGAGACCCAGGCGCGCACTAGAGAACAGGGAGACTGAGGCCCAGACGGGTCACCGACAAACAACCTCAGACCTGTCACTAGAACTAGTCCTCCTGCCTCCTGAGTCCCGCTTCCGACTCCTCTCAGGGACTGAAGCACTTTAGGGACAGGAACCAGTGGCCGTGCGTGGCTTCTCGGACCTGGTGCAGCCCCTCCCTGTCGAAGCAGCCCAGAGCTTCCCTATCCCGAGCGGGAGCTGCTCTGTGCGGGCTTTGCCTCCACTTTGATCCTGAGGACTTGGCTCACATCACTGGTGGTGCTGGGGGCTGGCTTTCTCCTGTCCCCAGAGGCCCTGCTCACTGTCTCTCCAAGGCGCTGTGCCCTGTCCTGGGCACAGATGGGCCGGGCAACCTGAACCTAGTGTCTGAGAGCAATTACCTCAGGACAGAGGACACCATCGTAAACTCAGGGTCTGGGCCCGACGGCGGCTGGGGCCAGGCCTGCTGCTGGGAAGGGTGGTTCCGGACAACGCGTGGTCCGACTGCACGCTGCCCTTGCCTCCCCAGGCTGCTGCTCCTGCTGCCCCGTGGGCTGCGCCAAGTGTGCCCAGGGCTGCGCCAAGTGTGCCCAGGGCTGCGTCTGCAAAGGGGCCTCGGACAAGTACAGCTGCTGTGCCTGATGTCGCGGAGAGCCTGCCCCGGGTGTCCACAGAGCAACCAGGACAAACCTGCATTTTACCGTTTTTCATACAACCGGACCTGACGCTACATTCCTTTTTCTATGAAATCTGTGACTTGTAATAAAAGCTGTTGACTTTATTCTGGCTCTGTCTTCCTTGGTGTGTCTTGGACAAAGAGACTCCGTGCCCATCAGGGCTGGCGTGGGGAACTGGACTGGACGTGCAGAGACCTCGGCTCTGGACCAAAGAGTACCCCCACACACACCCCACACCCCCAAAACACACACACTGAGCGTCTTAGCCGCTTAGGTTAATTTGAGCTTCCGTTTCTCAGCTCCAAAGGATACCCTCGCCAGATGACATAGGGCATTGGACACACAGAGGACACACTCCCTCTATTCCCCTTAGGAGGACGGATTGCAGAGAAAGTTGCCCATTTCTCATTTTCCTTCTCTGGGGGCCCCTGCCAAACTCAGCGCTCGGTGATGAGAGCCTAGAAAAGTACCCAGAGGGGGTGGAATCCCACACCCCTCTCGTGTGACTTCTGCACGGGGCTTGCGTCTAAAACACCCTGGAAGGACCTCTTTGTATTTTCTGCCACAGTTTTCACCCTGGTCGGGAAAACGGATCGCGAAGAAAACACGTCAAAGGACACGATATGTGACACCCAGTTTTCCCTTCAACACGTAAAACCACCTTCACACGTGGAGGAGCAATTCTGGAAACTGGACGCTCTCATATGCTGCACGTACGTTGAAAGTGTGCCCGAGTCCTGGGAACACTTCACAGATGCCCCACTGTGTGGACCACACACGCCTGGAGCAGCTCTGCCCCCTGCCTCCCCACAGGGAACCTCAGTCTTGGCTTGCCCAGGGCTACGGACAGGACACTCGCCACCCGTGACAGCTCCCTGCAGGGGCTTGGCTCTGAATCTTCGCAAGTACCTCCCTAGGTCAGGCTGACATCTTCCCTTCCCTCAAAAACCAGCCCGTGGCTCCCTGACACCCCGAAAGAAAGTGATTTGGATTTGGTGGGAATTTCCCGGCTGTTTCCCTGAGACCTGGTTTCAGAAGAAGGACTTCACGTGTTCCTCTGCAGAGTGATGGTGGTGCTGCAGTGCGTGGCGGGGGGGGGGTGGGGGGGGCCTGGTGGGGTTTATTAGCAACAAGTGTGTGCTGAGGGAACGGGTAGTCTATTTCAGGTGTTGGGCCCCCTGGCGGTCTGGGGAGGGAACTCCTATTTGATGGGCACTCCGAGAGAAAGAGGAGACACGTGGCTCAGAAGTCAGGACCAAGATGGGCCACAGGTGCCCCGAGTGCACAGGGCATTTCGGGAGCCGGCCCGTGCTGCGTGCGTGGGCGTCGGCGTCAGGCACTCAGGTTCACAGCCACCGTGCCACTTCCTGACCTGGCAAGTCAATGAGGGGGAATAAGCGAGATAGTGGCCTGGCTCCCAGCTCGGGCTTCCCGCAAGGTGTCCCGTACGATCGCTCTCTCCACACTGACATCTGTGCACAGAGAATCCTTGAGCTCCCGACAAGCTCCTGGAGAAAGGCTCCCTGGTTTGCAAGCAAGCTCATGGTGAGGGCAGAGATGGATAGGAACCTTGCTTATCCAGGGCCAGAGGGCGTGGGGATGTCCTCCAACAAGCCCCGTGGAACGAGTCACCGCCACAGCGTTTGGACAGACTCGGTGAACCTGCATGGTCTGGAGTGATGGTGCCAGTTCCAGAGAGGTTAAGCAACTTACCCAAGGGCACACAGCCTATACTCAGAGGACTAAACCTACACTGCAGCTGTCTCACCTCCCGGCCACACGGTGCCGGTTATGACATCACTGGAGGCTGAGTCCGGCCTCTCCTTTTTCAGGGCTGCAGGGTCTTCGGAGACAGTCCAGCTGTGCTCCTGGCTGCAGAGGTGGGAGGCCGAAGCCCAGAGAGGTCACAGAGCTGTGCGGAGGGTTCTGGCTGCCGGCTCAGGGCTCTCCCACTGCTGCCTCTGTGCCAGGTGTTCAGTGTTCTCACCCTTCGTGGGATGACATGGTGTCCGGTTGGGCGCGGGGCTGCAGTCAGCCTGCAGGAGGGCCAGTCCCATCTGTGCCACGTACAGCCATGGGACATAACCTCTCTGTGGCTCCGTCTGCTCTGCTCTAAAGGGAAAATAATAGTGTCTGGCTCTCGGGATTAAAGAACTGAATACATGCCAAGAAGGTCAGAATATACTGGGCACTCAGTGAGCAATCGATCACATCACCCATTCATTTATTTATCTATTGATTTATTTGTTATCATCAGCCTAGGAGACACTGTTCTCCTTCCAGACACGCAAGCAAGGACGGTGTGTTTCGCTCTGTGCTCTGGGCCGTCCCCATCGACCCTGTGAGCGTGGGACCAGTACCCCCGAGAGGGTTATCCTGCCTTCACGCAAAGAGCCGTCGACACTACAGATAGAAAGCCGTGAGGAGCACAGTCGGTGTCCTCCTCACAGACACAGAAGGGTCCTGCCACTTCTGCTGTCACCTGCATCAGGATTTCCTTACCATTTTCTTTTCAGTGATTTTCTGAAATACGTTATACCAAAAGAAACCTCTCGAACGCTACTGAAGGAGAGAGTCAGAAGGTAGCCACAAAATCATAAATACATTCCTACTGTGTCACCTTGGTCGCCCCCAGGATTGAGCTGGACATGGTAGAGACGGGCCGAGGACACAGCTCTGGGCCAAAGGGGAGCTTGCTCACTGACTCCCTCTTTCAGCTGCGAAGCGACAAAAACACAGAAGCAGGGCACCACTCCCCAGCCCTGTGTGCCTGCCTCAGTAGCCTCCCTGTACTGTAGGGACTTTGGACTTTGGGAAGCGGGCTCCTGACTGCTGTCTCCCTTCCCGGTTGGTGTGACAACTCAAAGAGCAAAAGTGACTAACAAGGCTTGGCATGGACTCCATGGTGAGTAACTGTCAGGACTACTCAAAGGGAACTCTATCCACTTGTCTCGCTTTGTTATTTACCGCCAGGTCTGCCTATCACCTACAATGATGCCGCCCCTGGGGAAGCATCCCATGATGAGGGAACCTCCACCCTGGCGTGGGGGTGGACCGGCTACAGTGAGGAGCGCCCCTGGAAAGTTTAGGCAAAGAAGCCCCCGGACAAATGAGCCAGGATCCCTCCAGGAAAGGAAAACACAAGTGACGCCTCGCGGCTGAAGGCAATGTTCACCGCGCTGCGGTTACAGGAGGCGGTACCGGAAAAACGCTTCCAAAGGACCGTGGTGGGGACCGGGGCTGGCAACGCCCGGGGACGCATGGGGTCGGCCAAACGGTGGTGAGGGTCACATCCGCCTGCGCTCTCTGACACCGCTCCCCGGCTCCAGCCAAGCCAGGGACACGAGCGGGAGGCGGGGGCTGTTCTCAGGCTGCAGGAAACGGCGACCCGGAGGCCGGCGGCGCGGGGCCTGGGGCCTGGGGCGGGGAAGACCGGCGGACGCGGGAGCCGGATTCCTGCACAAGCCGCCAACACGGTGGCTGCTCCCGTCGGGCACATTGGGAAGGGGCGGCCAGGGGGCTGGGACACCGCTTACCGCACGGCACCCGGTTCCTCCGCTCCAGCCGGCACCGACGTGGAATCGTGCGCTCGGCCCCGCCTGTTGCTCACAGCCCGGCCCAGGGCGCTGCGGGCGGCACGGGCGGCGCGGGCGCAAGTCGGGGGCGGGGCCTCTGCGCCCGGGCCGCCTCCTCGGCCTATAACTGAGCCCCCGGGCTCCTCGCTCCCACACGGCCCCCACCGGACCCGTGAAGCGGCTTCGCCCCTTGCTTTGGACCTCGGGCCTCACTCCTCCTCCAGATGGACCCCAAGTGCTCCTGCCCCACTGGTAAGGGAGCCCTGCCTTTGAGCCTTAGGATGCCCCCTTCCCAGGCACAGGACGAGAAGGGAGGGCTTTGAGTTTGAGCTCAGGAGGACTCCTGTCACGGGTCCAGGGCTTTCTTGGTAGCCAGGCTCCTGAGGGCACGTCAGTCTCCCTTTGCCTCTCCGTTGACACTGAGGGCACGGAGGCTCCAGGCTGTCCTTCTTGAGGTCACCCGGCAGGTCAGGGGATTGCTAGACCGGGACCCAGCGTTTGGAGGCGGTCTCGGACCTGCCACGATTTGATGGGAGGAGGGGACGCTGCCTCTTTAGGGTTCAGGCCATGGGCCCCGGCCCCCGGCCCCAGTCGGCCTGGGCTGCGTCTGGAGCCCGGGACCTTCCCTGTGGAGTCCCATCAGGAGGGGACTTACTCTCCTTGGACCAGAAGAGAGGAGCTGGGGCTTCTCTATCCGCCCGAGTGGACACGAGCTCCCAGGGCTGGGTCCTGACAGAGGAGGAGGGCTCAGGGAGGCATTGCTGACCGTCTGCTGTGGCTCCTGCATCCCCGTCCCTGCTCACTGCTGGCCTCCTTTCCCTTCCCGGCAGGCGGCTCCTGCGGCTGCGCTGGATCCTGCACCTGCACCTGCAAAGCCTGCAGATGCGCCTCCTGCAAGAAGAGTGAGTGTGCGGGGCCTTCTCTGGGAATGCGGGGTCTGGGCTGAGTGCGAGGAGGGGGCCCAGAGCTCAGCAGGCAGGCAGGAGCAGGACAGGGACCAGACTTCCCGGCACCCCCCTCACCAGGAAGGGATTCACAGTCAGAGCTGGAATCACCTTCGGCATGACCGAGACCCAGGCGCGCACTAGAGAACAGGGAGACTGAGGCCCAGACGGGTCACCGACAAACAACCTCAGACCTGTCACTAGAACTAGTCCTCCTGCCTCCTGAGTCCCGCTTCCGACTCCTCTCAGGGACTGAAGCACTTTAGGGACAGGAACCAGTGGCCGTGCGTGGCTTCTCGGACCTGGTGCAGCCCCTCCCTGTCGAAGCAGCCCAGAGCTTCCCTATCCCGAGCGGGAGCTGCTCTGTGCGGGCTTTGCCTCCACTTTGATCCTGAGGACTTGGCTCACATCACTGGTGGTGCTGGGGGCTGGCTTTCTCCTGTCCCCAGAGGCCCTGCTCACTGTCTCTCCAAGGCGCTGTGCCCTGTCCTGGGCACAGATGGGCCGGGCAACCTGAACCTAGTGTCTGAGAGCAATTACCTCAGGACAGAGGACACCATCGTAAACTCAGGGTCTGGGCCCGAGGGCGGCTGGGGCCAGGCCTGCTGCTGGGAAGGGTGGTTCCGGACAACGCGTGGTCCGACTGCACGCTGCCCTTGCCTCCCCAGGCTGCTGCTCCTGCTGCCCCGTGGGCTGCGCCAAGTGTGCCCAGGGCTGCGCCAAGTGTGCCCAGGGCTGCGTCTGCAAAGGGGCCTCGGACAAGTGCAGCTGCTGTGCCTGATGTCGCGGAGAGCCTGCCCCGGGTGTCCACAGAGCAACCAGGACAAACCTGCATTTTACCGTTTTTCATACAACCGGACCTGACGCTACATCCCTTTTTCTATGAAATCTGTGACTTGTAATAAAAGCTGTTGACTTTATTCTGGCTCTGTCTTCCTTGGTGTGTCTTGGACAAAGAGACTCCGTGCCCATCAGGGCTGGCGTGGGGAACTGGACTGGACGTGCAGAGACCTCGGCTCTGGACCAAAGAGTACCCCCACACACACCCCACACCCCCAAAACACACACACTGAGCGTCTTAGCCGCTTAGGTTAATTTGAGCTTCCGTTTCTCAGCTCCAAAGGATACCCTCGCCAGATGACATAGGGCATTGGACACACAGAGGACACACTCCCTCTATTCCCCTTAGGAGGACGGATTGCAGAGAAAGTTGCCCATTTCTCATTTTCCTTCTCTGGGGGCCCCTGCCAAACTCAGCGCTCGGTGATGAGAGCCTAGAAAAGTACCCAGAGGGGGTGGAATCCCACACCCCTCTCGTGTGACTTCTGCACGGGGCTTGCGTCTAAAACACCCTGGAAAGACCTCTTTGTATTTTCTGCCACAGTTTTCACCCTGGTCGGGAAAACGGATCGCGAAGAAAACACGTCAAAGGACACGATATGTGACACCCAGTTTTCCCTTCAACACGTAAAACCACCTTCACACGTGGAGGAGCAATTCTGGAAACTGGACGCTCTCATA
Organism: Globicephala melas; assembly: GCF_963455315.2. Taxonomy (NCBI): domain Eukaryota; kingdom Metazoa; phylum Chordata; class Mammalia; order Artiodactyla; family Delphinidae; genus Globicephala; species Globicephala melas. The sequence goes on along the minus strand of NC_083332.1, from coordinate 33,917,167 downwards.
TGCTGCACGTACGTTGAAAGTGTGCCCGAGTCCTGGGAACACTTCACAGATGCCCCACTGTGTGGACCACACACGCCTGGAGCAGCTCTGCCCCCTGCCTCCCCACAGGGAACCTCAGTCTTGGCTTGCCCAGGGCTACGGACAGGACACTCGCCACCCGTGACAGCTCCCTGCAGGGGCTTGGCTCTGAATCTTCGCAAGTACCTCCCTAGGTCAGGCTGACATCTTCCCTTCCCTCAAAAACCAGCCCGTGGCTCCCTGACACCCCGAAAGAAAGTGATTTGGATTTGGTGGGAATTTCCCGGCTGTTTCCCTGAGACCTGGTTTCAGAAGAAGGACTTCACGTGTTCCTCTGCAGAGTGATGGTGGTGCTGCAGTGCGTGGCGGGGGTGGGGTGGGGGGGGGGCCTGGTGGGGTTTATTAGCAACAAGTGTGTGCTGAGGGAACGGGTAGTCTATTTCAGGTGTTGGGCCCCCTGGCGGTCTGGGGAGGGAACTCCTATTTGATGGGCACTCCGAGAGAAAGAGGAGACACGTGGCTCAGAAGTCAGGACCAAGATGGGCCACAGGTGCCCCGAGTGCACAGGGCATTTCGGGAGCCGGCCCGTGCTGCGTGCGTGGGCGTCGGCGTCAGGCACTCAGGTTCACAGCCACCGTGCCACTTCCTGACCTGGCAAGTCAATGAGGGGGAATAAGCGAGATAGTGGCCTGGCTCCCAGCTCGGGCTTCCCGCAAGGTGTCCCGTACGATCGCTCTCTCCACACTGACATCTGTGCACAGAGAATCCTTGAGCTCCCGACAAGCTCCTGGAGAAAGGCTCCCTGGTTTGCAAGCAAGCTCATGGTGAGGGCAGAGATGGATAGGAACCTTGCTTATCCAGGGCCAGAGGGCGTGGGGATGTCCTCCAACAAGCCCCGTGGAACGAGTCACCGCCACAGCGTTTGGACAGACTCGGTGAACCTGCATGGTCTGGAGTGATGGTGCCAGTTCCAGAGAGGTTAAGCAACTTACCCAAGGGCACACAGCCTATACTCAGAGGACTAAACCTACACTGCAGCTGTCTCACCTCCCGGCCACACGGTGCCGGTTATGACATCACTGGAGGCTGAGTCCGGCCTCTCCTTTTTCAGGGCTGCAGGGTCTTCGGAGACAGTCCAGCTGTGCTCCTGGCTGCAGAGGTGGGAGGCCGAAGCCCAGAGAGGTCACAGAGCTGTGCGGAGGGTTCTGGCTGCCGGCTCAGGGCTCTCCCACTGCTGCCTCTGTGCCAGGTGTTCAGTGTTCTCACCCTTCGTGGGATGACATGGTGTCCGGTTGGGCGCGGGGCTGCAGTCAGCCTGCAGGAGGGCCAGTCCCATCTGTGCCACGTACAGCCATGGGACATAACCTCTCTGTGGCTCCGTCTGCTCTGCTCTAAAGGGAAAATAATAGTGTCTGGCTCTCGGGATTAAAGAACTGAATACATGCCAAGAAGGTCAGAATATACTGGGCACTCAGTGAGCAATCGATCACATCACCCATTCATTTATTTATCTATTGATTTATTTGTTATCATCAGCCTAGGAGACACTGTTCTCCTTCCAGACACGCAAGCAAGGACGGTGTGTTTCGCTCTGTGCTCTGGGCCGTCCCCATCGACCCTGTGAGCGTGGGACCAGTACCCCCGAGAGGGTTATCCTGCCTTCACGCAAAGAGCCGTCGACACTACAGATAGAAAGCCGTGAGGAGCACAGTCGGTGTCCTCCTCACAGACACAGAAGGGTCCTGCCACTTCTGCTGTCACCTGCATCAGGATTTCCTTACCATTTTCTTTTCAGTGATTTTCTGAAATACGTTATACCAAAAGAAACCTCTCGAACGCTACTGAAGGAGAGAGTCAGAAGGTAGCCACAAAATCATAAATACATTCCTACTGTGTCACCTTGGTCGCCCCCAGGATTGAGCTGGACATGGTAGAGACGGGCCGAGGACACAGCTCTGGGCCAAAGGGGAGCTTGCTCACTGACACCCTCTTTCAGCTGCGAAGCGACAAAAACACAGAAGCAGGGCACCACTCCCCAGCCCTGTGTGCCTGCCTCAGTAGCCTCCCTGTACTGTAGGGACTTTGGACTTTGGGAAGCGGGCTCCTGACTGCTGTCTCCCTTCCCGGTTGGTGTGACAACTCAAAGAGCAAAAGTGACTAACAAGGCTTGGCATGGACTCCATGGTGAGTAACTGTCAGGACTACTCAAAGGGAACTCTATCCACTTGTCTCGCTTTGTTATTTACCGCCAGGTCTGCCTATCACCTACAATGATGCCGCCCCTGGGGAAGCATCCCATGATGAGGGAACCTCCACCCTGGCGTGGGGGTGGACCGGCTACAGTGAGGAGCGCCCCTGGAAAGTTTAGGCAAAGAAGCCCCCGGACAAATGAGCCAGGATCCCTCCAGGAAAGGAAAACACAAGTGACGCCTCGCGGCTGAAGGCAATGTTCACCGCGCTGCGGTTACAGGAGGCGGTACCGGAAAAACGCTTCCAAAGGACCGTGGTGGGGACCGGGGCTGGCAACGCCCGGGGACGCATGGGGTCGGCCAAACGGTGGTGAGGGTCACATCCGCCTGCGCTCTCTGACACCGCTCCCCGGCTCCAGCCAAGCCAGGGACACGAGCGGGAGGCGGGGGCTGTTCTCAGGCTGCAGGAAACGGCGACCCGGAGGCCGGCGGCGCGGGGCCTGGGGCTTGGGGCGGGGAAGACCGGCGGACGCGGGAGCCGGATTCCTGCACAAGCCGCCAACACGGTGGCTGCTCCCGTCGGGCACATTGGGAAGGGGCGGCCAGGGGGCTGGGACACCGCTTACCGCACGGCACCCGGTTCCTCCGCTCCAGCCGGCACCGACGTGGAATCGTGCGCTCGGCCCCGCCTGTTGCTCACAGCCCGGCCCAGGGCGCTGCGGGCGGCACGGGCGGCGCGGGCGGCGCGGGCGCGGAGCCGCGGGGCGGGTGCAAGGCGGGGGCGGGGCCTCTGCGCCCGGGCCGCCTCCTCGGCCTATAACTGAGCCCCCGGGCTCCTCGCTCCCACACGGCCCCCACCGGACCCGTGAAGCGGCTTCGCCCCTTGCTTTGGACCTCGGGCCTCACTCCTCCTCCAGATGGACCCCAAGTGCTCCTGCCCCACTGGTAAGGGAGCCCTGCCTTTGAGCCTTAGGATGCCCCCTTCCCAGGCACAGGACGAGAAGGGAGGGCTTTGAGTTTGAGCTCAGGAGGACTCCTGTCACGGGTCCAGGGCTTTCTTGGTAGCCAGGCTCCTGAGGGCACGTCAGTCTCCCTTTGCCTCTCCGTTGACACTGAGGGCACGGAGGCTCCAGGCTGTCCTTCTTGAGGTCACCCGGCAGGTCAGGGGATTGCTAGACCGGGACCCAGCGTTTGGAGGCGGTCTCGGACCTGCCACGATTTGATGGGAGGAGGGGACGCTGCCTCTTTAGGGTTCAGGCCATGGGCCCCGGCCCCCGGCCCCAGTCGGCCTGGGCTGCGTCTGGAGCCCGGGACCTTCCCTGTGGAGTCCCATCAGGAGGGGACTTACTCTCCTTGGACCAGAAGAGAGGAGCTGGGGCTTCTCTATCCGCCCGAGTGGACACGAGCTCCCAGGGCTGGGTCCTGACAGAGGAGGAGGGCTCAGGGAGGCATTGCTGACCGTCTGCTGTGGCTCCTGCATCCCCGTCCCTGCTCACTGCTGGCCTCCTTTCCCTTCCCGGCAGGCGGCTCCTGCGGCTGCGCTGGATCCTGCACCTGCACCTGCAAAGCCTGCAGATGCGCCTCCTGCAAGAAGAGTGAGTGTGCGGGGCCTTCTCTGGGAATGCGGGGTCTGGGCTGAGTGCGAGGAGGGGGCCCAGAGCTCAGCAGGCAGGCAGGAGCAGGACAGTGACCAGACTTCCCGGCACCCTCCTCACCAGGAAGGGATTCACAGTCAGAGCTGGAATCACCTTCGGCATGACCGAGACCCAGGCGCGCACTAGAGAACAGGGAGACTGAGGCCCAGACGGGTCACCGACAAACAACCTCAGACCTGTCACTAGAACTAGTCCTCCTGCCTCCTGAGTCCCGCTTCCGACTCCTCTCAGGGACTGAAGCACTTTAGGGACAGGAACCAGTGGCCGTGCGTGGCTTCTCGGACCTGGTGCAGCCCCTCCCTGTCGAAGCAGCCCAGAGCTTCCCTATCCCGAGCGGGAGCTGCTCTGTGCGGGCTTTGCCTCCACTTTGATCCTGAGGACTTGGCTCACATCACTGGTGGTGCTGGGGGCTGGCTTTCTCCTGTCCCCAGAGGCCCTGCTCACTGTCTCTCCAAGGCGCTGTGCCCTGTCCTGGGCACAGATGGGCCGGGCAACCTGAACCTAGTGTCTGAGAGCAATTACCTCAGGACAGAGGACACCATCGTAAACTCAGGGTCTGGGCCCGAGGGCGGCTGGGGCCAGGCCTGCTGCTGGGAAGGGTGGTTCCGGACAACGCGTGGTCCGACTGCACGCTGCCCTTGCCTCCCCAGGCTGCTGCTCCTGCTGCCCCGTGGGCTGCGCCAAGTGTGCCCAGGGCTGCGCCAAGTGTGCCCAGGGCTGCGTCTGCAAAGGGGCCTCGGACAAGTGCAGCTGCTGTGCCTGATGTCGCGGAGAGCCTGCCCCGGGTGTCCACAGAGCAACCAGGACAAACCTGCATTTTACCGTTTTTCATACAACCGGACCTGACGCTACATCCCTTTTTCTATGAAATCTGTGACTTGTAATAAAAGCTGTTGACTTTATTCTGGCTCTGTCTTCCTTGGTGTGTCTTGGACAAAGAGACTCCGTGCCCATCAGGGCTGGCGTGGGGAACTGGACTGGACGTGCAGAGACCTCGGCTCTGGACCAAAGAGTACCCCCACACACACCCCACACCCCCAAAACACACACACTGAGCGTCTTAGCCGCTTAGGTTAATTTGAGCTTCCGTTTCTCAGCTCCAAAGGATACCCTCGCCAGATGACATAGGGCATTGGACACACAGAGGACACACTCCCTCTATTCCCCTTAGGAGGACGGATTGCAGAGAAAGTTGCCCATTTCTCATTTTCCTTCTCTGGGGGCCCCTGCCAAACTCAGCGCTCGGTGATGAGAGCCTAGAAAAGTACCCAGAGGGGGTGGAATCCCACACCCCTCTCGTGTGACTTCTGCACGGGGCTTGCGTCTAAAACACCCTGGAAAGACCTCTTTGTATTTTCTGCCACAGTTTTCACCCTGGTCGGGAAAACGGATCGCGAAGAAAACACGTCAAAGGACACGATATGTGACACCCAGTTTTCCCTTCAACACGTAAAACCACCTTCACACGTGGAGGAGCAATTCTGGAAACTGGACGCTCTCATATGCTGCACGTACGTTGAAAGTGTGCCCGAGTCCTGGGAACACTTCACAGATGCCCCACTGTGTGGACCACACACGCCTGGAGCAGCTCTGCCCCCTGCCTCCCCACAGGGAACCTCAGTCTTGGCTTGCCCAGGGCTACGGACAGGACACTCGCCACCCGTGACAGCTCCCTGCAGGGGCTTGGCTCTGAATCTTCGCAAGTACCTCCCTAGGTCAGGCTGACATCTTCCCTTCCCTCAAAAACCAGCCCGTGGCTCCCTGACACCCCGAAAGAAAGTGATTTGGATTTGGTGGGAATTTCCCGGCTGTTTCCCTGAGACCTGGTTTCAGAAGAAGGACTTCACGTGTTCCTCTGCAGAGTGATGGTGGTGCTGCAGTGCGTGGCGGGGGGGGGGGGGGGGGAGGCCTGGTGGGGTTTATTAGCAACAAGTGTGTGCTGAGGGAACGGGTAGTCTATTTCAGGTGTTGGGCCCCCTGGCGGTCTGGGGAGGGAACTCCTATTTGATGGGCACTCCGAGAGAAAGAGGAGACACGTGGCTCAGAAGTCAGGACCAAGATGGGCCACAGGTGCCCCGAGTGCACAGGGCATTTCGGGAGCCGGCCCGTGCTGCGTGCGTGGGCGTCGGCGTCAGGCACTCAGGTTCACAGCCACCGTGCCACTTCCTGACCTGGCAAGTCAATGAGGGGGAATAAGCGAGATAGTGGCCTGGCTCCCAGCTCGGGCTTCCCGCAAGGTGTCCCGTACGATCGCTCTCTCCACACTGACATCTGTGCACAGAGAATCCTTGAGCTCCCGACAAGCTCCTGGAGAAAGGCTCCCTGGTTTGCAAGCAAGCTCATGGTGAGGGCAGAGATGGATAGGAACCTTGCTTATCCAGGGCCAGAGGGCGTGGGGATGTCCTCCAACAAGCCCCGTGGAACGAGTCACCGCCACAGCGTTTGGACAGACTCGGTGAACCTGCATGGTCTGGAGTGATGGTGCCAGTTCCAGAGAGGTTAAGCAACTTACCCAAGGGCACACAGCCTATACTCAGAGGACTAAACCTACACTGCAGCTGTCTCACCTCCCGGCCACACGGTGCCGGTTATGACATCACTGGAGGCTGAGTCCGGCCTCTCCTTTTTCAGGGCTGCAGGGTCTTCGGAGACAGTCCAGCTGTGCTCCTGGCTGCAGAGGTGGGAGGCCGAAGCCCAGAGAGGTCACAGAGCTGTGCGGAGGGTTCTGGCTGCCGGCTCAGGGCTCTCCCACTGCTGCCTCTGTGCCAGGTGTTCAGTGTTCTCACCCTTCGTGGGATGACATGGTGTCCGGTTGGGCGCGGGGCTGCAGTCAGCCTGCAGGAGGGCCAGTCCCATCTGTGCCACGTACAGCCATGGGACATAACCTCTCTGTGGCTCCGTCTGCTCTGCTCTAAAGGGAAAATAATAGTGTCTGGCTCTCGGGATTAAAGAACTGAATACATGCCAAGAAGGTCAGAATATACTGGGCACTCAGTGAGCAATCGATCACATCACCCATTCATTTATTTATCTATTGATTTATTTGTTATCATCAGCCTAGGAGACACTGTTCTCCTTCCAGACACGCAAGCAAGGACGGTGTGTTTCGCTCTGTGCTCTGGGCCGTCCCCATCGACCCTGTGAGCGTGGGACCAGTACCCCCGAGAGGGTTATCCTGCCTTCACGCAAAGAGCCGTCGACACTACAGATAGAAAGCCGTGAGGAGCACAGTCGGTGTCCTCCTCACAGACACAGAAGGGTCCTGCCACTTCTGCTGTCACCTGCATCAGGATTTCCTTACCATTTTCTTTTCAGTGATTTTCTGAAATACGTTATACCAAAAGAAACCTCTCGAACGCTACTGAAGGAGAGAGTCAGAAGGTAGCCACAAAATCATAAATACATTCCTACTGTGTCACCTTGGTCGCCCCCAGGATTGAGCTGGACATGGTAGAGACGGGCCGAGGACACAGCTCTGGGCCAAAGGGGAGCTTGCTCACTGACACCCTCTTTCAGCTGCGAAGCGACAAAAACACAGAAGCAGGGCACCACTCCCCAGCCCTGTGTGCCTGCCTCAGTAGCCTCCCTGTACTGTAGGGACTTTGGACTTTGGGAAGCGGGCTCCTGACTGCTGTCTCCCTTCCCGGTTGGTGTGACAACTCAAAGAGCAAAAGTGACTAACAAGGCTTGGCATGGACTCCATGGTGAGTAACTGTCAGGACTACTCAAAGGGAACTCTATCCACTTGTCTCGCTTTGTTATTTACCGCCAGGTCTGCCTATCACCTACAATGATGCCGCCCCTGGGGAAGCATCCCATGATGAGGGAACCTCCACCCTGGCGTGGGGGTGGACCGGCTACAGTGAGGAGCGCCCCTGGAAAGTTTAGGCAAAGAAGCCCCCGGACAAATGAGCCAGGATCCCTCCAGGAAAGGAAAACACAAGTGACGCCTCGCGGCTGAAGGCAATGTTCACCGCGCTGCGGTTACAGGAGGCGGTACCGGAAAAACGCTTCCAAAGGACCGTGGTGGGGACCGGGGCTGGCAACGCCCGGGGACGCATGGGGTCGGCCAAACGGTGGTGAGGGTCACATCCGCCTGCGCTCTCTGACACCGCTCCCCGGCTCCAGCCAAGCCAGGGACACGAGCGGGAGGCGGGGGCTGTTCTCAGGCTGCAGGAAACGGCGACCCGGAGGCCGGCGGCGCGGGGCCTGGGGCTTGGGGCGGGGAAGACCGGCGGACGCGGGAGCCGGATTCCTGCACAAGCCGCCAACACGGTGGCTGCTCCCGTCGGGCACATTGGGAAGGGGCGGCCAGGGGGCTGGGACACCGCTTACCGCACGGCACCCGGTTCCTCCGCTCCAGCCGGCACCGACGTGGAATCGTGCGCTCGGCCCCGCCTGTTGCTCACAGCCCGGCCCAGGGCGCTGCGGGCGGCACGGGCGGCGCGGGCGGCGCGGGCGCGGAGCCGCGGGGCGGGTGCAAGGCGGGGGCGGGGCCTCTGCGCCCGGGCCGCCTCCTCGGCCTATAACTGAGCCCCCGGGCTCCTCGCTCCCACACGGCCCCCACCGGACCCGTGAAGCGGCTTCGCCCCTTGCTTTGGACCTCGGGCCTCACTCCTCCTCCAGATGGACCCCAAGTGCTCCTGCCCCACTGGTAAGGGAGCCCTGCCTTTGAGCCTTAGGATGCCCCCTTCCCAGGCACAGGACGAGAAGGGAGGGCTTTGAGTTTGAGCTCAGGAGGACTCCTGTCACGGGTCCAGGGCTTTCTTGGTAGCCAGGCTCCTGAGGGCACGTCAGTCTCCCTTTGCCTCTCCGTTGACACTGAGGGCACGGAGGCTCCAGGCTGTCCTTCTTGAGGTCACCCGGCAGGTCAGGGGATTGCTAGACCGGGACCCAGCGTTTGGAGGCGGTCTCGGACCTGCCACGATTTGATGGGAGGAGGGGACGCTGCCTCTTTAGGGTTCAGGCCATGGGCCCCGGCCCCCGGCCCCAGTCGGCCTGGGCTGCGTCTGGAGCCCGGGACCTTCCCTGTGGAGTCCCATCAGGAGGGGACTTACTCTCCTTGGACCAGAAGAGAGGAGCTGGGGCTTCTCTATCCGCCCGAGTGGACACGAGCTCCCAGGGCTGGGTCCTGACAGAGGAGGAGGGCTCAGGGAGGCATTGCTGACCGTCTGCTGTGGCTCCTGCATCCCCGTCCCTGCTCACTGCTGGCCTCCTTTCCCTTCCCGGCAGGCGGCTCCTGCGGCTGCGCTGGATCCTGCACCTGCACCTGCAAAGCCTGCAGATGCGCCTCCTGCAAGAAGAGTGAGTGTGCGGGGCCTTCTCTGGGAATGCGGGGTCTGGGCTGAGTGCGAGGAGGGGGCCCAGAGCTCAGCAGGCAGGCAGGAGCAGGACAGTGACCAGACTTCCCGGCACCCTCCTCACCAGGAAGGGATTCACAGTCAGAGCTGGAATCACCTTCGGCATGACCGAGACCCAGGCGCGCACTAGAGAACAGGGAGACTGAGGCCCAGACGGGTCACCGACAAACAACCTCAGACCTGTCACTAGAACTAGTCCTCCTGCCTCCTGAGTCCCGCTTCCGACTCCTCTCAGGGACTGAAGCACTTTAGGGACAGGAACCAGTGGCCGTGCGTGGCTTCTCGGACCTGGTGCAGCCCCTCCCTGTCGAAGCAGCCCAGAGCTTCCCTATCCCGAGCGGGAGCTGCTCTGTGCGGGCTTTGCCTCCACTTTGATCCTGAGGACTTGGCTCACATCACTGGTGGTGCTGGGGGCTGGCTTTCTCCTGTCCCCAGAGGCCCTGCTCACTGTCTCTCCAAGGCGCTGTGCCCTGTCCTGGGCACAGATGGGCCGGGCAACCTGAACCTAGTGTCTGAGAGCAATTACCTCAGGACAGAGGACACCATCGTAAACTCAGGGTCTGGGCCCGAGGGCGGCTGGGGCCAGGCCTGCTGCTGGGAAGGGTGGTTCCGGACAACGCGTGGTCCGACTGCACGCTGCCCTTGCCTCCCCAGGCTGCTGCTCCTGCTGCCCCGTGGGCTGCGCCAAGTGTGCCCAGGGCTGCGCCAAGTGTGCCCAGGGCTGCGTCTGCAAAGGGGCCTCGGACAAGTGCAGCTGCTGTGCCTGATGTCGCGGAGAGCCTGCCCCGGGTGTCCACAGAGCAACCAGGACAAACCTGCATTTTACCGTTTTTCATACAACCGGACCTGACGCTACATCCCTTTTTCTATGAAATCTGTGACTTGTAATAAAAGCTGTTGACTTTATTCTGGCTCTGTCTTCCTTGGTGTGTCTTGGACAAAGAGACTCCGTGCCCATCAGGGCTGGCGTGGGGAACTGGACTGGACGTGCAGAGACCTCGGCTCTGGACCAAAGAGTACCCCCACACACACCCCACACCCCCAAAACACACACACTGAGCGTCTTAGCCGCTTAGGTTAATTTGAGCTTCCGTTTCTCAGCTCCAAAGGATACCCTCGCCAGATGACATAGGGCATTGGACACACAGAGGACACACTCCCTCTATTCCCCTTAGGAGGACGGATTGCAGAGAAAGTTGCCCATTTCTCATTTTCCTTCTCTGGGGGCCCCTGCCAAACTCAGCGCTCGGTGATGAGAGCCTAGAAAAGTACCCAGAGGGGGTGGAATCCCACACCCCTCTCGTGTGACTTCTGCACGGGGCTTGCGTCTAAAACACCCTGGAAAGACCTCTTTGTATTTTCTGCCACAGTTTTCACCCTGGTCGGGAAAACGGATCGCGAAGAAAACACGTCAAAGGACACGATATGTGACACCCAGTTTTCCCTTCAACACGTAAAACCACCTTCACACGTGGAGGAGCAATTCTGGAAACTGGACGCTCTCATATGCTGCACGTACGTTGAAAGTGTGCCCGAGTCCTGGGAACACTTCACAGATGCCCCACTGTGTGGACCACACACGCCTGGAGCAGCTCTGCCCCCTGCCTCCCCACAGGGAACCTCAGTCTTGGCTTGCCCAGGGCTACGGACAGGACACTCGCCACCCGTGACAGCTCCCTGCAGGGGCTTGGCTCTGAATCTTCGCAAGTACCTCCCTAGGTCAGGCTGACATCTTCCCTTCCCTCAAAAACCAGCCCGTGGCTCCCTGACACCCCGAAAGAAAGTGATTTGGATTTGGTGGGAATTTCCCGGCTGTTTCCCTGAGACCTGGTTTCAGAAGAAGGACTTCACGTGTTCCTCTGCAGAGTGATGGTGGTGCTGCAGTGCGTGGCGGGGGGGTGGGGGGGGCCTGGTGGGGTTTATTAGCAACAAGTGTGTGCTGAGGGAACGGGTAGTCTATTTCAGGTGTTGGGCCCCCTGGCGGTCTGGGGAGGGAACTCCTATTTGATGGGCACTCCGAGAGAAAGAGGAGACACGTGGCTCAGAAGTCAGGACCAAGATGGGCCACAGGTGCCCCGAGTGCACAGGGCATTTCGGGAGCCGGCCCGTGCTGCGTGCGTGGGCGTCGGCGTCAGGCACTCAGGTTCACAGCCACCGTGCCACTTCCTGACCTGGCAAGTCAATGAGGGGGAATAAGCGAGATAGTGGCCTGGCTCCCAGCTCGGGCTTCCCGCAAGGTGTCCCGTACGATCGCTCTCTCCACACTGACATCTGTGCACAGAGAATCCTTGAGCTCCCGACAAGCTCCTGGAGAAAGGCTCCCTGGTTTGCAAGCAAGCTCATGGTGAGGGCAGAGATGGATAGGAACCTTGCTTATCCAGGGCCAGAGGGCGTGGGGATGTCCTCCAACAAGCCCCGTGGAACGAGTCACCGCCACAGCGTTTGGACAGACTCGGTGAACCTGCATGGTCTGGAGTGATGGTGCCAGTTCCAGAGAGGTTAAGCAACTTACCCAAGGGCACACAGCCTATACTCAGAGGACTAAACCTACACTGCAGCTGTCTCACCTCCCGGCCACACGGTGCCGGTTATGACATCACTGGAGGCTGAGTCCGGCCTCTCCTTTTTCAGGGCTGCAGGGTCTTCGGAGACAGTCCAGCTGTGCTCCTGGCTGCAGAGGTGGGAGGCCGAAGCCCAGAGAGGTCACAGAGCTGTGCGGAGGGTTCTGGCTGCCGGCTCAGGGCTCTCCCACTGCTGCCTCTGTGCCAGGTGTTCAGTGTTCTCACCCTTCGTGGGATGACATGGTGTCCGGTTGGGCGCGGGGCTGCAGTCAGCCTGCAGGAGGGCCAGTCCCATCTGTGCCACGTACAGCCATGGGACATAACCTCTCTGTGGCTCCGTCTGCTCTGCTCTAAAGGGAAAATAATAGTGTCTGGCTCTCGGGATTAAAGAACTGAATACATGCCAAGAAGGTCAGAATATACTGGGCACTCAGTGAGCAATCGATCACATCACCCATTCATTTATTTATCTATTGATTTATTTGTTATCATCAGCCTAGGAGACACTGTTCTCCTTCCAGACACGCAAGCAAGGACGGTGTGTTTCGCTCTGTGCTCTGGGCCGTCCCCATCGACCCTGTGAGCGTGGGACCAGTACCCCCGAGAGGGTTATCCTGCCTTCACGCAAAGAGCCGTCGACACTACAGATAGAAAGCCGTGAGGAGCACAGTCGGTGTCCTCCTCACAGACACAGAAGGGTCCTGCCACTTCTGCTGTCACCTGCATCAGGATTTCCTTACCATTTTCTTTTCAGTGATTTTCTGAAATACGTTATACCAAAAGAAACCTCTCGAACGCTACTGAAGGAGAGAGTCAGAAGGTAGCCACAAAATCATAAATACATTCCTACTGTGTCACCTTGGTCGCCCCCAGGATTGAGCTGGACATGGTAGAGACGGGCCGAGGACACAGCTCTGGGCCAAAGGGGAGCTTGCTCACTGACACCCTCTTTCAGCTGCGAAGCGACAAAAACACAGAAGCAGGGCACCACTCCCCAGCCCTGTGTGCCTGCCTCAGTAGCCTCCCTGTACTGTAGGGACTTTGGACTTTGGGAAGCGGGCTCCTGACTGCTGTCTCCCTTCCCGGTTGGTGTGACAACTCAAAGAGCAAAAGTGACTAACAAGGCTTGGCATGGACTCCATGGTGAGTAACTGTCAGGACTACTCAAAGGGAACTCTATCCACTTGTCTCGCTTTGTTATTTACCGCCAGGTCTGCCTATCACCTACAATGATGCCGCCCCTGGGGAAGCATCCCATGATGAGGGAACCTCCACCCTGGCGTGGGGGTGGACCGGCTACAGTGAGGAGCGCCCCTGGAAAGTTTAGGCAAAGAAGCCCCCGGACAAATGAGCCAGGATCCCTCCAGGAAAGGAAAACACAAGTGACGCCTCGCGGCTGAAGGCAATGTTCACCGCGCTGCGGTTACAGGAGGCGGTACCGGAAAAACGCTTCCAAAGGACCGTGGTGGGGACCGGGGCTGGCAACGCCCGGGGACGCATGGGGTCGGCCAAACGGTGGTGAGGGTCACATCCGCCTGCGCTCTCTGACACCGCTCCCCGGCTCCAGCCAAGCCAGGGACACGAGCGGGAGGCGGGGGCTGTTCTCAGGCTGCAGGAAACGGCGACCCGGAGGCCGGCGGCGCGGGGCCTGGGGCTTGGGGCGGGGAAGACCGGCGGACGCGGGAGCCGGATTCCTGCACAAGCCGCCAACACGGTGGCTGCTCCCGTCGGGCACATTGGGAAGGGGCGGCCAGGGGGCTGGGACACCGCTTACCGCACGGCACCCGGTTCCTCCGCTCCAGCCGGCACCGACGTGGAATCGTGCGCTCGGCCCCGCCTGTTGCTCACAGCCCGGCCCAGGGCGCTGCGGGCGGCACGGGCGGCGCGGGCGGCGCGGGCGCGGAGCCGCGGGGCGGGTGCAAGGCGGGGGCGGGGCCTCTGCGCCCGGGCCGCCTCCTCGGCCTATAACTGAGCCCCCGGGCTCCTCGCTCCCACACGGCCCCCACCGGACCCGTGAAGCGGCTTCGCCCCTTGCTTTGGACCTCGGGCCTCACTCCTCCTCCAGATGGACCCCAAGTGCTCCTGCCCCACTGGTAAGGGAGCCCTGCCTTTGAGCCTTAGGATGCCCCCTTCCCAGGCACAGGACGAGAAGGGAGGGCTTTGAGTTTGAGCTCAGGAGGACTCCTGTCACGGGTCCAGGGCTTTCTTGGTAGCCAGGCTCCTGAGGGCACGTCAGTCTCCCTTTGCCTCTCCGTTGACACTGAGGGCACGGAGGCTCCAGGCTGTCCTTCTTGAGGTCACCCGGCAGGTCAGGGGATTGCTAGACCGGGACCCAGCGTTTGGAGGCGGTCTCGGACCTGCCACGATTTGATGGGAGGAGGGGACGCTGCCTCTTTAGGGTTCAGGCCATGGGCCCCGGCCCCCGGCCCCAGTCGGCCTGGGCTGCGTCTGGAGCCCGGGACCTTCCCTGTGGAGTCCCATCAGGAGGGGACTTACTCTCCTTGGACCAGAAGAGAGGAGCTGGGGCTTCTCTATCCGCCCGAGTGGACACGAGCTCCCAGGGCTGGGTCCTGACAGAGGAGGAGGGCTCAGGGAGGCATTGCTGACCGTCTGCTGTGGCTCCTGCATCCCCGTCCCTGCTCACTGCTGGCCTCCTTTCCCTTCCCGGCAGGCGGCTCCTGCGGCTGCGCTGGATCCTGCACCTGCACCTGCAAAGCCTGCAGATGCGCCTCCTGCAAGAAGAGTGAGTGTGCGGGGCCTTCTCTGGGAATGCGGGGTCTGGGCTGAGTGCGAGGAGGGGGCCCAGAGCTCAGCAGGCAGGCAGGAGCAGGACAGTGACCAGACTTCCCGGCACCCTCCTCACCAGGAAGGGATTCACAGTCAGAGCTGGAATCACCTTCGGCATGACCGAGACCCAGGCGCGCACTAGAGAACAGGGAGACTGAGGCCCAGACGGGTCACCGACAAACAACCTCAGACCTGTCACTAGAACTAGTCCTCCTGCCTCCTGAGTCCCGCTTCCGACTCCTCTCAGGGACTGAAGCACTTTAGGGACAGGAACCAGTGGCCGTGCGTGGCTTCTCGGACCTGGTGCAGCCCCTCCCTGTCGAAGCAGCCCAGAGCTTCCCTATCCCGAGCGGGAGCTGCTCTGTGCGGGCTTTGCCTCCACTTTGATCCTGAGGACTTGGCTCACATCACTGGTGGTGCTGGGGGCTGGCTTTCTCCTGTCCCCAGAGGCCCTGCTCACTGTCTCTCCAAGGCGCTGTGCCCTGTCCTGGGCACAGATGGGCCGGGCAACCTGAACCTAGTGTCTGAGAGCAATTACCTCAGGACAGAGGACACCATCGTAAACTCAGGGTCTGGGCCCGAGGGCGGCTGGGGCCAGGCCTGCTGCTGGGAAGGGTGGTTCCGGACAACGCGTGGTCCGACTGCACGCTGCCCTTGCCTCCCCAGGCTGCTGCTCCTGCTGCCCCGTGGGCTGCGCCAAGTGTGCCCAGGGCTGCGCCAAGTGTGCCCAGGGCTGCGTCTGCAAAGGGGCCTCGGACAAGTGCAGCTGCTGTGCCTGATGTCGCGGAGAGCCTGCCCCGGGTGTCCACAGAGCAACCAGGACAAACCTGCATTTTACCGTTTTTCATACAACCGGACCTGACGCTACATCCCTTTTTCTATGAAATCTGTGACTTGTAATAAAAGCTGTTGACTTTATTCTGGCTCTGTCTTCCTTGGTGTGTCTTGGACAAAGAGACTCCGTGCCCATCAGGGCTGGCGTGGGGAACTGGACTGGACGTGCAGAGACCTCGGCTCTGGACCAAAGAGTACCCCCACACACACCCCACACCCCCAAAACACACACACTGAGCGTCTTAGCCGCTTAGGTTAATTTGAGCTTCCGTTTCTCAGCTCCAAAGGATACCCTCGCCAGATGACATAGGGCATTGGACACACAGAGGACACACTCCCTCTATTCCCCTTAGGAGGACGGATTGCAGAGAAAGTTGCCCATTTCTCATTTTCCTTCTCTGGGGGCCCCTGCCAAACTCAGCGCTCGGTGATGAGAGCCTAGAAAAGTACCCAGAGGGGGTGGAATCCCACACCCCTCTCGTGTGACTTCTGCACGGGGCTTGCGTCTAAAACACCCTGGAAAGACCTCTTTGTATTTTCTGCCACAGTTTTCACCCTGGTCGGGAAAACGGATCGCGAAGAAAACACGTCAAAGGACACGATATGTGACACCCAGTTTTCCCTTCAACACGTAAAACCACCTTCACACGTGGAGGAGCAATTCTGGAAACTGGACGCTCTCATATGCTGCACGTACGTTGAAAGTGTGCCCGAGTCCTGGGAACACTTCACAGATGCCCCACTGTGTGGACCACACACGCCTGGAGCAGCTCTGCCCCCTGCCTCCCCACAGGGAACCTCAGTCTTGGCTTGCCCAGGGCTACGGACAGGACACTCGCCACCCGTGACAGCTCCCTGCAGGGGCTTGGCTCTGAATCTTCGCAAGTACCTCCCTAGGTCAGGCTGACATCTTCCCTTCCCTCAAAAACCAGCCCGTGGCTCCCTGACACCCCGAAAGAAAGTGATTTGGATTTGGTGGGAATTTCCCGGCTGTTTCCCTGAGACCTGGTTTCAGAAGAAGGACTTCACGTGTTCCTCTGCAGAGTGATGGTGGTGCTGCAGTGCGTGGCGGGGGGGGGGGGGGGGGAGGCCTGGTGGGGTTTATTAGCAACAAGTGTGTGCTGAGGGAACGGGTAGTCTATTTCAGGTGTTGGGCCCCCTGGCGGTCTGGGGAGGGAACTCCTATTTGATGGGCACTCCGAGAGAAAGAGGAGACACGTGGCTCAGAAGTCAGGACCAAGATGGGCCACAGGTGCCCCGAGTGCACAGGGCATTTCGGGAGCCGGCCCGTGCTGCGTGCGTGGGCGTCGGCGTCAGGCACTCAGGTTCACAGCCACCGTGCCACTTCCTGACCTGGCAAGTCAATGAGGGGGAATAAGCGAGATAGTGGCCTGGCTCCCAGCTCGGGCTTCCCGCAAGGTGTCCCGTACGATCGCTCTCTCCACACTGACATCTGTGCACAGAGAATCCTTGAGCTCCCGACAAGCTCCTGGAGAAAGGCTCCCTGGTTTGCAAGCAAGCTCATGGTGAGGGCAGAGATGGATAGGAACCTTGCTTATCCAGGGCCAGAGGGCGTGGGGATGTCCTCCAACAAGCCCCGTGGAACGAGTCACCGCCACAGCGTTTGGACAGACTCGGTGAACCTGCATGGTCTGGAGTGATGGTGCCAGTTCCAGAGAGGTTAAGCAACTTACCCAAGGGCACACAGCCTATACTCAGAGGACTAAACCTACACTGCAGCTGTCTCACCTCCCGGCCACACGGTGCCGGTTATGACATCACTGGAGGCTGAGTCCGGCCTCTCCTTTTTCAGGGCTGCAGGGTCTTCGGAGACAGTCCAGCTGTGCTCCTGGCTGCAGAGGTGGGAGGCCGAAGCCCAGAGAGGTCACAGAGCTGTGCGGAGGGTTCTGGCTGCCGGCTCAGGGCTCTCCCACTGCTGCCTCTGTGCCAGGTGTTCAGTGTTCTCACCCTTCGTGGGATGACATGGTGTCCGGTTGGGCGCGGGGCTGCAGTCAGCCTGCAGGAGGGCCAGTCCCATCTGTGCCACGTACAGCCATGGGACATAACCTCTCTGTGGCTCCGTCTGCTCTGCTCTAAAGGGAAAATAATAGTGTCTGGCTCTCGGGATTAAAGAACTGAATACATGCCAAGAAGGTCAGAATATACTGGGCACTCAGTGAGCAATCGATCACATCACCCATTCATTTATTTATCTATTGATTTATTTGTTATCATCAGCCTAGGAGACACTGTTCTCCTTCCAGACACGCAAGCAAGGACGGTGTGTTTCGCTCTGTGCTCTGGGCCGTCCCCATCGACCCTGTGAGCGTGGGACCAGTACCCCCGAGAGGGTTATCCTGCCTTCACGCAAAGAGCCGTCGACACTACAGATAGAAAGCCGTGAGGAGCACAGTCGGTGTCCTCCTCACAGACACAGAAGGGTCCTGCCACTTCTGCTGTCACCTGCATCAGGATTTCCTTACCATTTTCTTTTCAGTGATTTTCTGAAATACGTTATACCAAAAGAAACCTCTCGAACGCTACTGAAGGAGAGAGTCAGAAGGTAGCCACAAAATCATAAATACATTCCTACTGTGTCACCTTGGTCGCCCCCAGGATTGAGCTGGACATGGTAGAGACGGGCCGAGGACACAGCTCTGGGCCAAAGGGGAGCTTGCTCACTGACACCCTCTTTCAGCTGCGAAGCGACAAAAACACAGAAGCAGGGCACCACTCCCCAGCCCTGTGTGCCTGCCTCAGTAGCCTCCCTGTACTGTAGGGACTTTGGACTTTGGGAAGCGGGCTCCTGACTGCTGTCTCCCTTCCCGGTTGGTGTGACAACTCAAAGAGCAAAAGTGACTAACAAGGCTTGGCATGGACTCCATGGTGAGTAACTGTCAGGACTACTCAAAGGGAACTCTATCCACTTGTCTCGCTTTGTTATTTACCGCCAGGTCTGCCTATCACCTACAATGATGCCGCCCCTGGGGAAGCATCCCATGATGAGGGAACCTCCACCCTGGCGTGGGGGTGGACCGGCTACAGTGAGGAGCGCCCCTGGAAAGTTTAGGCAAAGAAGCCCCCGGACAAATGAGCCAGGATCCCTCCAGGAAAGGAAAACACAAGTGACGCCTCGCGGCTGAAGGCAATGTTCACCGCGCTGCGGTTACAGGAGGCGGTACCGGAAAAACGCTTCCAAAGGACCGTGGTGGGGACCGGGGCTGGCAACGCCCGGGGACGCATGGGGTCGGCCAAACGGTGGTGAGGGTCACATCCGCCTGCGCTCTCTGACACCGCTCCCCGGCTCCAGCCAAGCCAGGGACACGAGCGGGAGGCGGGGGCTGTTCTCAGGCTGCAGGAAACGGCGACCCGGAGGCCGGCGGCGCGGGGCCTGGGGCTTGGGGCGGGGAAGACCGGCGGACGCGGGAGCCGGATTCCTGCACAAGCCGCCAACACGGTGGCTGCTCCCGTCGGGCACATTGGGAAGGGGCGGCCAGGGGGCTGGGACACCGCTTACCGCACGGCACCCGGTTCCTCCGCTCCAGCCGGCACCGACGTGGAATCGTGCGCTCGGCCCCGCCTGTTGCTCACAGCCCGGCCCAGGGCGCTGCGGGCGGCACGGGCGGCGCGGGCGGCGCGGGCGCGGAGCCGCGGGGCGGGTGCAAGGCGGGGGCGGGGCCTCTGCGCCCGGGCCGCCTCCTCGGCCTATAACTGAGCCCCCGGGCTCCTCGCTCCCACACGGCCCCCACCGGACCCGTGAAGCGGCTTCGCCCCTTGCTTTGGACCTCGGGCCTCACTCCTCCTCCAGATGGACCCCAAGTGCTCCTGCCCCACTGGTAAGGGAGCCCTGCCTTTGAGCCTTAGGATGCCCCCTTCCCAGGCACAGGACGAGAAGGGAGGGCTTTGAGTTTGAGCTCAGGAGGACTCCTGTCACGGGTCCAGGGCTTTCTTGGTAGCCAGGCTCCTGAGGGCACGTCAGTCTCCCTTTGCCTCTCCGTTGACACTGAGGGCACGGAGGCTCCAGGCTGTCCTTCTTGAGGTCACCCGGCAGGTCAGGGGATTGCTAGACCGGGACCCAGCGTTTGGAGGCGGTCTCGGACCTGCCACGATTTGATGGGAGGAGGGGACGCTGCCTCTTTAGGGTTCAGGCCATGGGCCCCGGCCCCCGGCCCCAGTCGGCCTGGGCTGCGTCTGGAGCCCGGGACCTTCCCTGTGGAGTCCCATCAGGAGGGGACTTACTCTCCTTGGACCAGAAGAGAGGAGCTGGGGCTTCTCTATCCGCCCGAGTGGACACGAGCTCCCAGGGCTGGGTCCTGACAGAGGAGGAGGGCTCAGGGAGGCATTGCTGACCGTCTGCTGTGGCTCCTGCATCCCCGTCCCTGCTCACTGCTGGCCTCCTTTCCCTTCCCGGCAGGCGGCTCCTGCGGCTGCGCTGGATCCTGCACCTGCACCTGCAAAGCCTGCAGATGCGCCTCCTGCAAGAAGAGTGAGTGTGCGGGGCCTTCTCTGGGAATGCGGGGTCTGGGCTGAGTGCGAGGAGGGGGCCCAGAGCTCAGCAGGCAGGCAGGAGCAGGACAGTGACCAGACTTCCCGGCACCCTCCTCACCAGGAAGGGATTCACAGTCAGAGCTGGAATCACCTTCGGCATGACCGAGACCCAGGCGCGCACTAGAGAACAGGGAGACTGAGGCCCAGACGGGTCACCGACAAACAACCTCAGACCTGTCACTAGAACTAGTCCTCCTGCCTCCTGAGTCCCGCTTCCGACTCCTCTCAGGGACTGAAGCACTTTAGGGACAGGAACCAGTGGCCGTGCGTGGCTTCTCGGACCTGGTGCAGCCCCTCCCTGTCGAAGCAGCCCAGAGCTTCCCTATCCCGAGCGGGAGCTGCTCTGTGCGGGCTTTGCCTCCACTTTGATCCTGAGGACTTGGCTCACATCACTGGTGGTGCTGGGGGCTGGCTTTCTCCTGTCCCCAGAGGCCCTGCTCACTGTCTCTCCAAGGCGCTGTGCCCTGTCCTGGGCACAGATGGGCCGGGCAACCTGAACCTAGTGTCTGAGAGCAATTACCTCAGGACAGAGGACACCATCGTAAACTCAGGGTCTGGGCCCGAGGGCGGCTGGGGCCAGGCCTGCTGCTGGGAAGGGTGGTTCCGGACAACGCGTGGTCCGACTGCACGCTGCCCTTGCCTCCCCAGGCTGCTGCTCCTGCTGCCCCGTGGGCTGCGCCAAGTGTGCCCAGGGCTGCGCCAAGTGTGCCCAGGGCTGCGTCTGCAAAGGGGCCTCGGACAAGTGCAGCTGCTGTGCCTGATGTCGCGGAGAGCCTGCCCCGGGTGTCCACAGAGCAACCAGGACAAACCTGCATTTTACCGTTTTTCATACAACCGGACCTGACGCTACATCCCTTTTTCTATGAAATCTGTGACTTGTAATAAAAGCTGTTGACTTTATTCTGGCTCTGTCTTCCTTGGTGTGTCTTGGACAAAGAGACTCCGTGCCCATCAGGGCTGGCGTGGGGAACTGGACTGGACGTGCAGAGACCTCGGCTCTGGACCAAAGAGTACCCCCACACACACCCCACACCCCCAAAACACACACACTGAGCGTCTTAGCCGCTTAGGTTAATTTGAGCTTCCGTTTCTCAGCTCCAAAGGATACCCTCGCCAGATGACATAGGGCATTGGACACACAGAGGACACACTCCCTCTATTCCCCTTAGGAGGACGGATTGCAGAGAAAGTTGCCCATTTCTCATTTTCCTTCTCTGGGGGCCCCTGCCAAACTCAGCGCTCGGTGATGAGAGCCTAGAAAAGTACCCAGAGGGGGTGGAATCCCACACCCCTCTCGTGTGACTTCTGCACGGGGCTTGCGTCTAAAACACCCTGGAAAGACCTCTTTGTATTTTCTGCCACAGTTTTCACCCTGGTCGGGAAAACGGATCGCGAAGAAAACACGTCAAAGGACACGATATGTGACACCCAGTTTTCCCTTCAACACGTAAAACCACCTTCACACGTGGAGGAGCAATTCTGGAAACTGGACGCTCTCATATGCTGCACGTACGTTGAAAGTGTGCCCGAGTCCTGGGAACACTTCACAGATGCCCCACTGTGTGGACCACACACGCCTGGAGCAGCTCTGCCCCCTGCCTCCCCACAGGGAACCTCAGTCTTGGCTTGCCCAGGGCTACGGACAGGACACTCGCCACCCGTGACAGCTCCCTGCAGGGGCTTGGCTCTGAATCTTCGCAAGTACCTCCCTAGGTCAGGCTGACATCTTCCCTTCCCTCAAAAACCAGCCCGTGGCTCCCTGACACCCCGAAAGAAAGTGATTTGGATTTGGTGGGAATTTCCCGGCTGTTTCCCTGAGACCTGGTTTCAGAAGAAGGACTTCACGTGTTCCTCTGCAGAGTGATGGTGGTGCTGCAGTGCGTGGCGGGGGGTGGGGTGGGGGGGGGCCTGGTGGGGTTTATTAGCAACAAGTGTGTGCTGAGGGAACGGGTAGTCTATTTCAGGTGTTGGGCCCCCTGGCGGTCTGGGGAGGGAACTCCTATTTGATGGGCACTCCGAGAGAAAGAGGAGACACGTGGCTCAGAAGTCAGGACCAAGATGGGCCACAGGTGCCCCGAGTGCACAGGGCATTTCGGGAGCCGGCCCGTGCTGCGTGCGTGGGCGTCGGCGTCAGGCACTCAGGTTCACAGCCACCGTGCCACTTCCTGACCTGGCAAGTCACTGATACTCTCTGAGATTTCATTTCCTCCTTTCGATACAAAAGATTAATGTCAATGAGGGGGAATAAGCGAGATAGTGGCCTGGCTCCCAGCTCGGGCTTCCCGCAAGGTGTCCCGTACGATCGCTCTCTCCACACTGACATCTGTGCACAGAGAATCCTTGAGCTCCCGACAAGCTCCTGGAGAAAGGCTCCCTGGTTTGCAAGCAAGCTCATGGTGAGGGCAGAGATGGATAGGAACCTTGCTTATCCAGGGCCAGAGGGCGTGGGGATGTCCTCCAACAAGCCCCGTGGAACGAGTCACCGCCACAGCGTTTGGACAGACTCGGTGAACCTGCATGGTCTGGAGTGATGGTGCCAGTTCCAGAGAGGTTAAGCAACTTACCCAAGGGCACACAGCCTATACTCAGAGGACTAAACCTACACTGCAGCTGTCTCACCTCCCGGCCACACGGTGCCGGTTATGACATCACTGGAGGCTGAGTCCGGCCTCTCCTTTTTCAGGGCTGCAGGGTCTTCGGAGACAGTCCAGCTGTGCTCCTGGCTGCAGAGGTGGGAGGCCGAAGCCCAGAGAGGTCACAGAGCTGTGCGGAGGGTTCTGGCTGCCGGCTCAGGGCTCTCCCACTGCTGCCTCTGTGCCAGGTGTTCAGTGTTCTCACCCTTCGTGGGATGACATGGTGTCCGGTTGGGCGCGGGGCTGCAGTCAGCCTGCAGGAGGGCCAGTCCCATCTGTGCCACGTACAGCCATGGGACATAACCTCTCTGTGGCTCCGTCTGCTCTGCTCTAAAGGGAAAATAATAGTGTCTGGCTCTCGGGATTAAAGAACTGAATACATGCCAAGAAGGTCAGAATATACTGGGCACTCAGTGAGCAATCGATCACATCACCCATTCATTTATTTATCTATTGATTTATTTGTTATCATCAGCCTAGGAGACACTGTTCTCCTTCCAGACACGCAAGCAAGGACGGTGTGTTTCGCTCTGTGCTCTGGGCCGTCCCCATCGACCCTGTGAGCGTGGGACCAGTACCCCCGAGAGGGTTATCCTGCCTTCACGCAAAGAGCCGTCGACACTACAGATAGAAAGCCGTGAGGAGCACAGTCGGTGTCCTCCTCACAGACACAGAAGGGTCCTGCCACTTCTGCTGTCACCTGCATCAGGATTTCCTTACCATTTTCTTTTCAGTGATTTTCTGAAATACGTTATACCAAAAGAAACCTCTCGAACGCTACTGAAGGAGAGAGTCAGAAGGTAGCCACAAAATCATAAATACATTCCTACTGTGTCACCTTGGTCGCCCCCAGGATTGAGCTGGACATGGTAGAGACGGGCCGAGGACACAGCTCTGGGCCAAAGGGGAGCTTGCTCACTGACACCCTCTTTCAGCTGCGAAGCGACAAAAACACAGAAGCAGGGCACCACTCCCCAGCCCTGTGTGCCTGCCTCAGTAGCCTCCCTGTACTGTAGGGACTTTGGACTTTGGGAAGCGGGCTCCTGACTGCTGTCTCCCTTCCCGGTTGGTGTGACAACTCAAAGAGCAAAAGTGACTAACAAGGCTTGGCATGGACTCCATGGTGAGTAACTGTCAGGACTACTCAAAGGGAACTCTATCCACTTGTCTCGCTTTGTTATTTACCGCCAGGTCTGCCTATCACCTACAATGATGCCGCCCCTGGGGAAGCATCCCATGATGAGGGAACCTCCACCCTGGCGTGGGGGTGGACCGGCTACAGTGAGGAGCGCCCCTGGAAAGTTTAGGCAAAGAAGCCCCCGGACAAATGAGCCAGGATCCCTCCAGGAAAGGAAAACACAAGTGACGCCTCGCGGCTGAAGGCAATGTTCACCGCGCTGCGGTTACAGGAGGCGGTACCGGAAAAACGCTTCCAAAGGACCGTGGTGGGGACCGGGGCTGGCAACGCCCGGGGACGCATGGGGTCGGCCAAACGGTGGTGAGGGTCACATCCGCCTGCGCTCTCTGACACCGCTCCCCGGCTCCAGCCAAGCCAGGGACACGAGCGGGAGGCGGGGGCTGTTCTCAGGCTGCAGGAAACGGCGACCCGGAGGCCGGCGGCGCGGGGCCTGGGGCTTGGGGCGGGGAAGACCGGCGGACGCGGGAGCCGGATTCCTGCACAAGCCGCCAACACGGTGGCTGCTCCCGTCGGGCACATTGGGAAGGGGCGGCCAGGGGGCTGGGACACCGCTTACCGCACGGCACCCGGTTCCTCCGCTCCAGCCGGCACCGACGTGGAATCGTGCGCTCGGCCCCGCCTGTTGCTCACAGCCCGGCCCAGGGCGCTGCGGGCGGCACGGGCGGCGCGGGCGGCGCGGGCGCGGAGCCGCGGGGCGGGTGCAAGGCGGGGGCGGGGCCTCTGCGCCCGGGCCGCCTCCTCGGCCTATAACTGAGCCCCCGGGCTCCTCGCTCCCACACGGCCCCCACCGGACCCGTGAAGCGGCTTCGCCCCTTGCTTTGGACCTCGGGCCTCACTCCTCCTCCAGATGGACCCCAAGTGCTCCTGCCCCACTGGTAAGGGAGCCCTGCCTTTGAGCCTTAGGATGCCCCCTTCCCAGGCACAGGACGAGAAGGGAGGGCTTTGAGTTTGAGCTCAGGAGGACTCCTGTCACGGGTCCAGGGCTTTCTTGGTAGCCAGGCTCCTGAGGGCACGTCAGTCTCCCTTTGCCTCTCCGTTGACACTGAGGGCACGGAGGCTCCAGGCTGTCCTTCTTGAGGTCACCCGGCAGGTCAGGGGATTGCTAGACCGGGACCCAGCGTTTGGAGGCGGTCTCGGACCTGCCACGATTTGATGGGAGGAGGGGACGCTGCCTCTTTAGGGTTCAGGCCATGGGCCCCGGCCCCCGGCCCCAGTCGGCCTGGGCTGCGTCTGGAGCCCGGGACCTTCCCTGTGGAGTCCCATCAGGAGGGGACTTACTCTCCTTGGACCAGAAGAGAGGAGCTGGGGCTTCTCTATCCGCCCGAGTGGACACGAGCTCCCAGGGCTGGGTCCTGACAGAGGAGGAGGGCTCAGGGAGGCATTGCTGACCGTCTGCTGTGGCTCCTGCATCCCCGTCCCTGCTCACTGCTGGCCTCCTTTCCCTTCCCGGCAGGCGGCTCCTGCGGCTGCGCTGGATCCTGCACCTGCACCTGCAAAGCCTGCAGATGCGCCTCCTGCAAGAAGAGTGAGTGTGCGGGGCCTTCTCTGGGAATGCGGGGTCTGGGCTGAGTGCGAGGAGGGGGCCCAGAGCTCAGCAGGCAGGCAGGAGCAGGACAGTGACCAGACTTCCCGGCACCCTCCTCACCAGGAAGGGATTCACAGTCAGAGCTGGAATCACCTTCGGCATGACCGAGACCCAGGCGCGCACTAGAGAACAGGGAGACTGAGGCCCAGACGGGTCACCGACAAACAACCTCAGACCTGTCACTAGAACTAGTCCTCCTGCCTCCTGAGTCCCGCTTCCGACTCCTCTCAGGGACTGAAGCACTTTAGGGACAGGAACCAGTGGCCGTGCGTGGCTTCTCGGACCTGGTGCAGCCCCTCCCTGTCGAAGCAGCCCAGAGCTTCCCTATCCCGAGCGGGAGCTGCTCTGTGCGGGCTTTGCCTCCACTTTGATCCTGAGGACTTGGCTCACATCACTGGTGGTGCTGGGGGCTGGCTTTCTCCTGTCCCCAGAGGCCCTGCTCACTGTCTCTCCAAGGCGCTGTGCCCTGTCCTGGGCACAGATGGGCCGGGCAACCTGAACCTAGTGTCTGAGAGCAATTACCTCAGGACAGAGGACACCATCGTAAACTCAGGGTCTGGGCCCGAGGGCGGCTGGGGCCAGGCCTGCTGCTGGGAAGGGTGGTTCCGGACAACGCGTGGTCCGACTGCACGCTGCCCTTGCCTCCCCAGGCTGCTGCTCCTGCTGCCCCGTGGGCTGCGCCAAGTGTGCCCAGGGCTGCGCCAAGTGTGCCCAGGGCTGCGTCTGCAAAGGGGCCTCGGACAAGTGCAGCTGCTGTGCCTGATGTCGCGGAGAGCCTGCCCCGGGTGTCCACAGAGCAACCAGGACAAACCTGCATTTTACCGTTTTTCATACAACCGGACCTGACGCTACATCCCTTTTTCTATGAAATCTGTGACTTGTAATAAAAGCTGTTGACTTTATTCTGGCTCTGTCTTCCTTGGTGTGTCTTGGACAAAGAGACTCCGTGCCCATCAGGGCTGGCGTGGGGAACTGGACTGGACGTGCAGAGACCTCGGCTCTGGACCAAAGAGTACCCCCACACACACCCCACACCCCCAAAACACACACACTGAGCGTCTTAGCCGCTTAGGTTAATTTGAGCTTCCGTTTCTCAGCTCCAAAGGATACCCTCGCCAGATGACATAGGGCATTGGACACACAGAGGACACACTCCCTCTATTCCCCTTAGGAGGACGGATTGCAGAGAAAGTTGCCCATTTCTCATTTTCCTTCTCTGGGGGCCCCTGCCAAACTCAGCGCTCGGTGATGAGAGCCTAGAAAAGTACCCAGAGGGGGTGGAATCCCACACCCCTCTCGTGTGACTTCTGCACGGGGCTTGCGTCTAAAACACCCTGGAAAGACCTCTTTGTATTTTCTGCCACAGTTTTCACCCTGGTCGGGAAAACGGATCGCGAAGAAAACACGTCAAAGGACACGATATGTGACACCCAGTTTTCCCTTCAACACGTAAAACCACCTTCACACGTGGAGGAGCAATTCTGGAAACTGGACGCTCTCATATGCTGCACGTACGTTGAAAGTGTGCCCGAGTCCTGGGAACACTTCACAGATGCCCCACTGTGTGGACCACACACGCCTGGAGCAGCTCTGCCCCCTGCCTCCCCACAGGGAACCTCAGTCTTGGCTTGCCCAGGGCTACGGACAGGACACTCGCCACCCGTGACAGCTCCCTGCAGGGGCTTGGCTCTGAATCTTCGCAAGTACCTCCCTAGGTCAGGCTGACATCTTCCCTTCCCTCAAAAACCAGCCCGTGGCTCCCTGACACCCCGAAAGAAAGTGATTTGGATTTGGTGGGAATTTCCCGGCTGTTTCCCTGAGACCTGGTTTCAGAAGAAGGACTTCACGTGTTCCTCTGCAGAGTGATGGTGGTGCTGCAGTGCGTGGCGGGGGGGGGGGGGGGGGAGGCCTGGTGGGGTTTATTAGCAACAAGTGTGTGCTGAGGGAACGGGTAGTCTATTTCAGGTGTTGGGCCCCCTGGCGGTCTGGGGAGGGAACTCCTATTTGATGGGCACTCCGAGAGAAAGAGGAGACACGTGGCTCAGAAGTCAGGACCAAGATGGGCCACAGGTGCCCCGAGTGCACAGGGCATTTCGGGAGCCGGCCCGTGCTGCGTGCGTGGGCGTCGGCGTCAGGCACTCAGGTTCACAGCCACCGTGCCACTTCCTGACCTGGCAAGTCACTGATACTCTCTGAGATTTCATTTCCTCCTTTCGATACAAAAGATTAATGTCAATGAGGGGGAATAAGCGAGATAGTGGCCTGGCTCCCAGCTCGGGCTTCCCGCAAGGTGTCCCGTACGATCGCTCTCTCCACACTGACATCTGTGCACAGAGAATCCTTGAGCTCCCGACAAGCTCCTGGAGAAAGGCTCCCTGGTTTGCAAGCAAGCTCATGGTGAGGGCAGAGATGGATAGGAACCTTGCTTATCCAGGGCCAGAGGGCGTGGGGATGTCCTCCAACAAGCCCCGTGGAACGAGTCACCGCCACAGCGTTTGGACAGACTCGGTGAACCTGCATGGTCTGGAGTGATGGTGCCAGTTCCAGAGAGGTTAAGCAACTTACCCAAGGGCACACAGCCTATACTCAGAGGACTAAACCTACACTGCAGCTGTCTCACCTCCCGGCCACACGGTGCCGGTTATGACATCACTGGAGGCTGAGTCCGGCCTCTCCTTTTTCAGGGCTGCAGGGTCTTCGGAGACAGTCCAGCTGTGCTCCTGGCTGCAGAGGTGGGAGGCCGAAGCCCAGAGAGGTCACAGAGCTGTGCGGAGGGTTCTGGCTGCCGGCTCAGGGCTCTCCCACTGCTGCCTCTGTGCCAGGTGTTCAGTGTTCTCACCCTTCGTGGGATGACATGGTGTCCGGTTGGGCGCGGGGCTGCAGTCAGCCTGCAGGAGGGCCAGTCCCATCTGTGCCACGTACAGCCATGGGACATAACCTCTCTGTGGCTCCGTCTGCTCTGCTCTAAAGGGAAAATAATAGTGTCTGGCTCTCGGGATTAAAGAACTGAATACATGCCAAGAAGGTCAGAATATACTGGGCACTCAGTGAGCAATCGATCACATCACCCATTCATTTATTTATCTATTGATTTATTTGTTATCATCAGCCTAGGAGACACTGTTCTCCTTCCAGACACGCAAGCAAGGACGGTGTGTTTCGCTCTGTGCTCTGGGCCGTCCCCATCGACCCTGTGAGCGTGGGACCAGTACCCCCGAGAGGGTTATCCTGCCTTCACGCAAAGAGCCGTCGACACTACAGATAGAAAGCCGTGAGGAGCACAGTCGGTGTCCTCCTCACAGACACAGAAGGGTCCTGCCACTTCTGCTGTCACCTGCATCAGGATTTCCTTACCATTTTCTTTTCAGTGATTTTCTGAAATACGTTATACCAAAAGAAACCTCTCGAACGCTACTGAAGGAGAGAGTCAGAAGGTAGCCACAAAATCATAAATACATTCCTACTGTGTCACCTTGGTCGCCCCCAGGATTGAGCTGGACATGGTAGAGACGGGCCGAGGACACAGCTCTGGGCCAAAGGGGAGCTTGCTCACTGACACCCTCTTTCAGCTGCGAAGCGACAAAAACACAGAAGCAGGGCACCACTCCCCAGCCCTGTGTGCCTGCCTCAGTAGCCTCCCTGTACTGTAGGGACTTTGGACTTTGGGAAGCGGGCTCCTGACTGCTGTCTCCCTTCCCGGTTGGTGTGACAACTCAAAGAGCAAAAGTGACTAACAAGGCTTGGCATGGACTCCATGGTGAGTAACTGTCAGGACTACTCAAAGGGAACTCTATCCACTTGTCTCGCTTTGTTATTTACCGCCAGGTCTGCCTATCACCTACAATGATGCCGCCCCTGGGGAAGCATCCCATGATGAGGGAACCTCCACCCTGGCGTGGGGGTGGACCGGCTACAGTGAGGAGCGCCCCTGGAAAGTTTAGGCAAAGAAGCCCCCGGACAAATGAGCCAGGATCCCTCCAGGAAAGGAAAACACAAGTGACGCCTCGCGGCTGAAGGCAATGTTCACCGCGCTGCGGTTACAGGAGGCGGTACCGGAAAAACGCTTCCAAAGGACCGTGGTGGGGACCGGGGCTGGCAACGCCCGGGGACGCATGGGGTCGGCCAAACGGTGGTGAGGGTCACATCCGCCTGCGCTCTCTGACACCGCTCCCCGGCTCCAGCCAAGCCAGGGACACGAGCGGGAGGCGGGGGCTGTTCTCAGGCTGCAGGAAACGGCGACCCGGAGGCCGGCGGCGCGGGGCTTGGGGCCTGGGGCGGGGAAGACCGGCGGACGCGGGAGCCGGATTCCTGCACAAGCCGCCAACACGGTGGCTGCTCCCGTCGGGCACATTGGGAAGGGGCGGCCAGGGGCTGGGACACCGCTTACCGCACGGCACCCGGTTCCTCCGCTCCAGCCGGCACCGACGTGGAATCGTGCGCTCGGCCCCGCCTGTTGCTCACAGCCCGGCCCAGGGCGCTGCGGGCGGCACGGGCGGCGCGGGCGGCGCGGGCGCGGAGCCGCGGGGCGGGTGCAAGGCGGGGGCGGGGCCTCTGCGCCCGGGCCGCCTCCTCGGCCTATAACTGAGCCCCCGGGCTCCTCGCTCCCACACGGCCCCCACCGGACCCGTGAAGCGGCTTCGCCCCTTGCTTTGGACCTCGGGCCTCACTCCTCCTCCAGATGGACCCCAAGTGCTCCTGCCCCACTGGTAAGGGAGCCCTGCCTTTGAGCCTTAGGATGCCCCCTTCCCAGGCACAGGACGAGAAGGGAGGGCTTTGAGTTTGAGCTCAGGAGGACTCCTGTCACGGGTCCAGGGCTTTCTTGGTAGCCAGGCTCCTGAGGGCACGTCAGTCTCCCTTTGCCTCTCCGTTGACACTGAGGGCACGGAGGCTCCAGGCTGTCCTTCTTGAGGTCACCCGGCAGGTCAGGGGATTGCTAGACCGGGACCCAGCGTTTGGAGGCGGTCTCGGACCTGCCACGATTTGATGGGAGGAGGGGACGCTGCCTCTTTAGGGTTCAGGCCATGGGCCCCGGCCCCCGGCCCCAGTCGGCCTGGGCTGCGTCTGGAGCCCGGGACCTTCCCTGTGGAGTCCCATCAGGAGGGGACTTACTCTCCTTGGACCAGAAGAGAGGAGCTGGGGCTTCTCTATCCGCCCGAGTGGACACGAGCTCCCAGGGCTGGGTCCTGACAGAGGAGGAGGGCTCAGGGAGGCATTGCTGACCGTCTGCTGTGGCTCCTGCATCCCCGTCCCTGCTCACTGCTGGCCTCCTTTCCCTTCCCGGCAGGCGGCTCCTGCGGCTGCGCTGGATCCTGCACCTGCACCTGCAAAGCCTGCAGATGCGCCTCCTGCAAGAAGAGTGAGTGTGCGGGGCCTTCTCTGGGAATGCGGGGTCTGGGCTGAGTGCGAGGAGGGGGCCCAGAGCTCAGCAGGCAGGCAGGAGCAGGACAGTGACCAGACTTCCCGGCACCCTCCTCACCAGGAAGGGATTCACAGTCAGAGCTGGAATCACCTTCGGCATGACCGAGACCCAGGCGCGCACTAGAGAACAGGGAGACTGAGGCCCAGACGGGTCACCGACAAACAACCTCAGACCTGTCACTAGAACTAGTCCTCCTGCCTCCTGAGTCCCGCTTCCGACTCCTCTCAGGGACTGAAGCACTTTAGGGACAGGAACCAGTGGCCGTGCGTGGCTTCTCGGACCTGGTGCAGCCCCTCCCTGTCGAAGCAGCCCAGAGCTTCCCTATCCCGAGCGGGAGCTGCTCTGTGCGGGCTTTGCCTCCACTTTGATCCTGAGGACTTGGCTCACATCACTGGTGGTGCTGGGGGCTGGCTTTCTCCTGTCCCCAGAGGCCCTGCTCACTGTCTCTCCAAGGCGCTGTGCCCTGTCCTGGGCACAGATGGGCCGGGCAACCTGAACCTAGTGTCTGAGAGCAATTACCTCAGGACAGAGGACACCATCGTAAACTCAGGGTCTGGGCCCGAGGGCGGCTGGGGCCAGGCCTGCTGCTGGGAAGGGTGGTTCCGGACAACGCGTGGTCCGACTGCACGCTGCCCTTGCCTCCCCAGGCTGCTGCTCCTGCTGCCCCGTGGGCTGCGCCAAGTGTGCCCAGGGCTGCGCCAAGTGTGCCCAGGGCTGCGTCTGCAAAGGGGCCTCGGACAAGTGCAGCTGCTGTGCCTGATGTCGCGGAGAGCCTGCCCCGGGTGTCCACAGAGCAACCAGGACAAACCTGCATTTTACCGTTTTTCATACAACCGGACCTGACGCTACATCCCTTTTTCTATGAAATCTGTGACTTGTAATAAAAGCTGTTGACTTTATTCTGGCTCTGTCTTCCTTGGTGTGTCTTGGACAAAGAGACTCCGTGCCCATCAGGGCTGGCGTGGGGAACTGGACTGGACGTGCAGAGACCTCGGCTCTGGACCAAAGAGTACCCCCACACACACCCCACACCCCCAAAACACACACACTGAGCGTCTTAGCCGCTTAGGTTAATTTGAGCTTCCGTTTCTCAGCTCCAAAGGATACCCTCGCCAGATGACATAGGGCATTGGACACACAGAGGACACACTCCCTCTATTCCCCTTAGGAGGACGGATTGCAGAGAAAGTTGCCCATTTCTCATTTTCCTTCTCTGGGGGCCCCTGCCAAACTCAGCGCTCGGTGATGAGAGCCTAGAAAAGTACCCAGAGGGGGTGGAATCCCACACCCCTCTCGTGTGACTTCTGCACGGGGCTTGCGTCTAAAACACCCTGGAAAGACCTCTTTGTATTTTCTGCCACAGTTTTCACCCTGGTCGGGAAAACGGATCGCGAAGAAAACACGTCAAAGGACACGATATGTGACACCCAGTTTTCCCTTCAACACGTAAAACCACCTTCACACGTGGAGGAGCAATTCTGGAAACTGGACGCTCTCATATGCTGCACGTACGTTGAAAGTGTGCCCGAGTCCTGGGAACACTTCACAGATGCCCCACTGTGTGGACCACACACGCCTGGAGCAGCTCTGCCCCCTGCCTCCCCACAGGGAACCTCAGTCTTGGCTTGCCCAGGGCTACGGACAGGACACTCGCCACCCGTGACAGCTCCCTGCAGGGGCTTGGCTCTGAATCTTCGCAAGTACCTCCCTAGGTCAGGCTGACATCTTCCCTTCCCTCAAAAACCAGCCCGTGGCTCCCTGACACCCCGAAAGAAAGTGATTTGGATTTGGTGGGAATTTCCCGGCTGTTTCCCTGAGACCTGGTTTCAGAAGAAGGACTTCACGTGTTCCTCTGCAGAGTGATGGTGGTGCTGCAGTGCGTGGCGGGGGGTGGGGTGGGGGGGGGGCCTGGTGGGGTTTATTAGCAACAAGTGTGTGCTGAGGGAACGGGTAGTCTATTTCAGGTGTTGGGCCCCCTGGCGGTCTGGGGAGGGAACTCCTATTTGATGGGCACTCCGAGAGAAAGAGGAGACACGTGGCTCAGAAGTCAGGACCAAGATGGGCCACAGGTGCCCCGAGTGCACAGGGCATTTCGGGAGCCGGCCCGTGCTGCGTGCGTGGGCGTCGGCGTCAGGCACTCAGGTTCACAGCCACCGTGCCACTTCCTGACCTGGCAAGTCACTGATACTCTCTGAGATTTCATTTCCTCCTTTCGATACAAAAGATTAATGTCAATGAGGGGGAATAAGCGAGATAGTGGCCTGGCTCCCAGCTCGGGCTTCCCGCAAGGTGTCCCGTACGATCGCTCTCTCCACACTGACATCTGTGCACAGAGAATCCTTGAGCTCCCGACAAGCTCCTGGAGAAAGGCTCCCTGGTTTGCAAGCAAGCTCATGGTGAGGGCAGAGATGGATAGGAACCTTGCTTATCCAGGGCCAGAGGGCGTGGGGATGTCCTCCAACAAGCCCCGTGGAACGAGTCACCGCCACAGCGTTTGGACAGACTCGGTGAACCTGCATGGTCTGGAGTGATGGTGCCAGTTCCAGAGAGGTTAAGCAACTTACCCAAGGGCACACAGCCTATACTCAGAGGACTAAACCTACACTGCAGCTGTCTCACCTCCCGGCCACACGGTGCCGGTTATGACATCACTGGAGGCTGAGTCCGGCCTCTCCTTTTTCAGGGCTGCAGGGTCTTCGGAGACAGTCCAGCTGTGCTCCTGGCTGCAGAGGTGGGAGGCCGAAGCCCAGAGAGGTCACAGAGCTGTGCGGAGGGTTCTGGCTGCCGGCTCAGGGCTCTCCCACTGCTGCCTCTGTGCCAGGTGTTCAGTGTTCTCACCCTTCGTGGGATGACACGGTGTCCGGTTGGGCGCGGGGCTGCAGTCAGCCTGCAGGAGGGCCAGTCCCATCTGTGCCACGTACAGCCATGGGACATAACCTCTCTGTGGCTCCGTCTGCTCTGCTCTAAAGGGAAAATAATAGTGTCTGGCTCTCGGGATTAAAGAACTGAATACATGCCAAGAAGGTCAGAATATACTGGGCACTCAGTGAGCAATCGATCACATCACCCATTCATTTATTTATCTATTGATTTATTTGTTATCATCAGCCTAGGAGACACTGTTCTCCTTCCAGACACGCAAGCAAGGACGGTGTGTTTCGCTCTGTGCTCTGGGCCGTCCCCATCGACCCTGTGAGCGTGGGACCAGTACCCCCGAGAGGGTTATCCTGCCTTCACGCAAAGAGCCGTCGACACTACAGATAGAAAGTCGTGAGGAGCACAGTCGGTGTCCTCCTCACAGACACAGAAGGGTCCTGCCACTTCTGCTGTCACCTGCATCAGGATTTCCTTACCATTTTCTTTTCAGTGATTTTCTGAAATACGTTATACCAAAAGAAACCTCTCGAACGCTACTGAAGGAGAGAGTCAGAAGGTAGCCACAAAATCATAAATACATTCCTACTGTGTCACCTTGGTCGCCCCCAGGATTGAGCTGGACATGGTAGAGACGGGCCGAGGACACAGCTCTGGGCCAAAGGGGAGCTTGCTCACTGACTCCCTCTTTCAGCTGCGAAGCGACAAAAACACAGAAGCAGGGCACCACTCCCCAGCCCTGTGTGCCTGCCTCAGTAGCCTCCCTGTACTGTAGGGACTTTGGACTTTGGGAAGCGGGCTCCTGACTGCTGTCTCCCTTCCCGGTTGGTGTGACAACTCAAAGAGCAAAAGTGACTAACAAGGCTTGGCATGGACTCCATGGTGAGTAACTGTCAGGACTACTCAAAGGGAACTCTATCCACTTGTCTCGCTTTGTTATTTACCGCCAGGTCTGCCTATCACCTACAATGATGCCGCCCCTGGGGAAGCATCCCATGATGAGGGAACCTCCACCCTGGCGTGGGGGTGGACCGGCTACAGTGAGGAGCGCCCCTGGAAAGTTTAGGCAAAGAAGCCCCCGGACAAATGAGCCAGGATCCCTCCAGGAAAGGAAAACACAAGTGACGCCTCGCGGCTGAAGGCAATGTTCACCGCGCTGCGGTTACAGGAGGCGGTACCGGAAAAACGCTTCCAAAGGACCGTGGTGGGGACCGGGGCTGGCAACGCCCGGGGACGCATGGGGTCGGCCAAACGGTGGTGAGGGTCACATCCGCCTGCGCTCTCTGACACCGCTCCCCGGCTCCAGCCAAGCCAGGGACACGAGCGGGAGGCGGGGGCTGTTCTCAGGCTGCAGGAAACGGCGACCCGGAGGCCGGCGGCGCGGGGCCTGGGGTTTGGGGCCTGGGGCGGGGAAGACCGGCGGACGCGGGAGCCGGATTCCTGCACAAGCCGCCAACACGGTGGCTGCTCCCGTCGGGCACATTGGGAAGGGGCGGCCAGGGGGCTGGGACACCGCTTACCGCACGGCACCCGGTTCCTCCGCTCCAGCCGGCACCGACGTGGAATCGTGCGCTCGGCCCCGCCTGTTGCTCACAGCCCGGCCCAGGGCGCTGCGGGCGGCACGGGCGGCGCGGGCGGCGCGGGCGGCGCGGGCGCGGAGCCGCGGGGCGGGTGCAAGGCGGGGGCGGGGCCTCTGCGCCCGGGCCGCCTCCTCGGCCTATAACTGAGCCCCCGGGCTCCTCGCTCCCACACGGCCCCCACCGGACCCGTGAAGCGGCTTCGCCCCTTGCTTTGGACCTCGGGCCTCACTCCTCCTCCAGATGGACCCCAAGTGCTCCTGCCCCACTGGTAAGGGAGCCCTGCCTTTGAGCCTTAGGATGCCCCCTTCCCAGGCACAGGACGAGAAGGGAGGGCTTTGAGTTTGAGCTCAGGAGGACTCCTGTCACGGGTCCAGGGCTTTCTTGGTAGCCAGGCTCCTGAGGGCACGTCAGTCTCCCTTTGCCTCTCCGTTGACACTGAGGGCACGGAGGCTCCAGGCTGTCCTTCTTGAGGTCACCCGGCAGGTCAGGGGATTGCTAGACCGGGACCCAGCGTTTGGAGGCGGTCTCGGACCTGCCACGATTTGATGGGAGGAGGGGACGCTGCCTCTTTAGGGTTCAGGCCATGGGCCCCGGCCCCCGGCCCCAGTCGGCCTGGGCTGCGTCTGGAGCCCGGGACCTTCCCTGTGGAGTCCCATCAGGAGGGGACTTACTCTCCTTGGACCAGAAGAGAGGAGCTGGGGCTTCTCTATCCGCCCGAGTGGACACGAGCTCCCAGGGCTGGGTCCTGACAGAGGAGGAGGGCTCAGGGAGGCATTGCTGACCGTCTGCTGTGGCTCCTGCATCCCCGTCCCTGCTCACTGCTGGCCTCCTTTCCCTTCCCGGCAGGCGGCTCCTGCGGCTGCACTGGATCCTGCACCTGCACCTGCAAAGCCTGCAGATGCGCCTCCTGCAAGAAGAGTGAGTGTGCGGGGCCTTCTCTGGGAATGCGGGGTCTGGGCTGAGTGCGAGGAGGGGGCCCAGAGCTCAGCAGGCAGGCAGGAGCAGGACAGTGACCAGACTTCCCGGCACCCCCCTCACCAGGAAGGGATTCACAGTCAGAGCTGGAATCACCTTCGGCATGACCGAGACCCAGGCGCGCACTAGAGAACAGGGAGACTGAGGCCCAGACGGGTCACCGACAAACAACCTCAGACCTGTCACTAGAACTAGTCCTCCTGCCTCCTGAGTCCCGCTTCCGACTCCTCTCAGGGACTGAAGCACTTTAGGGACAGGAACCAGTGGCCGTGCGTGGCTTCTCGGACCTGGTGCAGCCCCTCCCTGTCGAAGCAGCCCAGAGCTTCCCTATCCCGAGCGGGAGCTGCTCTGTGCGGGCTTTGCCTCCACTTTGATCCTGAGGACTTGGCTCACATCACTGGTGGTGCTGGGGGCTGGCTTTCTCCTGTCCCCAGAGGCCCTGCTCACTGTCTCTCCAAGGCGCTGTGCCCTGTCCTGGGCACAGATGGGCCGGGCAACCTGAACCTAGTGTCTGAGAGCAATTACCTCAGGACAGAGGACACCATCGTAAACTCAGGGTCTGGGCCCGAGGGCGGCTGGGGCCAGGCCTGCTGCTGGGAAGGGTGGTTCCGGACAACGCGTGGTCCGACTGCACGCTGCCCTTGCCTCCCCAGGCTGCTGCTCCTGCTGCCCCGTGGGCTGCGCCAAGTGTGCCCAGGGCTGCGCCAAGTGTGCCCAGGGCTGCGTCTGCAAAGGGGCCTCGGACAAGTGCAGCTGCTGTGCCTGATGTCGCGGAGAGCCTGCCCCGGGTGTCCACAGAGCAACCAGGACAAACCTGCATTTTACCGTTTTTCATACAACCGGACCTGACGCTACATTCCTTTTTCTATGAAATCTGTGACTTGTAATAAAAGCTGTTGACTTTATTCTGGCTCTGTCTTCCTTGGTGTGTCTTGGACAAAGAGACTCCGTGCCCATCAGGGCTGGCGTGGGGAACTGGACTGGACGTGCAGAGACCTCGGCTCTGGACCAAAGAGTACCCCCACACACACCCCACACCCCCAAAACACACACACTGAGCGTCTTAGCCGCTTAGGTTAATTTGAGCTTCCGTTTCTCAGCTCCAAAGGATACCCTCGCCAGATGACATAGGGCATTGGACACACAGAGGACACACTCCCTCTATTCCCCTTAGGAGGACGGATTGCAGAGAAAGTTGCCCATTTCTCATTTTCCTTCTCTGGGGGCCCCTGCCAAACTCAGCGCTCGGTGATGAGAGCCTAGAAAAGTACCCAGAGGGGGTGGAATCCCACACCCCTCTCGTGTGACTTCTGCACGGGGCTTGCGTCTAAAACACCCTGGAAAGACCTCTTTGTATTTTCTGCCACAGTTTTCACCCTGGTCGGGAAAACGGATCGCGAAGAAAACACGTCAAAGGACACGATATGTGACACCCAGTTTTCCCTTCAACACGTAAAACCACCTTCACACGTGGAGGAGCAATTCTGGAAACTGGACGCTCTCATATGCTGCACGTACGTTGAAAGTGTGCCCGAGTCCTGGGAACACTTCACAGATGCCCCACTGTGTGGACCACACACGCCTGGAGCAGCTCTGCCCCCTGCCTCCCCACAGGGAACCTCAGTCTTGGCTTGCCCAGGGCTACGGACAGGACACTCGCCACCCGTGACAGCTCCCTGCAGGGGCTTGGCTCTGAATCTTCGCAAGTACCTCCCTAGGTCAGGCTGACATCTTCCCTTCCCTCAAAAACCAGCCCGTGGCTCCCTGACACCCCGAAAGAAAGTGATTTGGATTTGGTGGGAATTTCCCGGCTGTTTCCCTGAGACCTGGTTTCAGAAGAAGGACTTCACGTGTTCCTCTGCAGAGTGATGGTGGTGCTGCAGTGCGTGGCGGGGGGGGGGGGGAGGCCTGGTGGGGTTTATTAGCAACAAGTGTGTGCTGAGGGAACGGGTAGTCTATTTCAGGTGTTGGGCCCCCTGGCGGTCTGGGGAGGGAACTCCTATTTGATGGGCACTCCGAGAGAAAGAGGAGACACGTGGCTCAGAAGTCAGGACCAAGATGGGCCACAGGTGCCCCGAGTGCACAGGGCATTTCGGGAGCCGGCCCGTGCTGCGTGCGTGGGCGTCGGCGTCAGGCACTCAGGTTCACAGCCACCGTGCCACTTCCTGACCTGGCAAGTCAATGAGGGGGAATAAGCGAGATAGTGGCCTGGCTCCCAGCTCGGGCTTCCCGCAAGGTGTCCCGTACGATCGCTCTCTCCACACTGACATCTGTGCACAGAGAATCCTTGAGCTCCCGACAAGCTCCTGGAGAAAGGCTCCCTGGTTTGCAAGCAAGCTCATGGTGAGGGCAGAGATGGATAGGAACCTTGCTTATCCAGGGCCAGAGGGCGTGGGGATGTCCTCCAACAAGCCCCGTGGAACGAGTCACCGCCACAGCGTTTGGACAGACTCGGTGAACCTGCATGGTCTGGAGTGATGGTGCCAGTTCCAGAGAGGTTAAGCAACTTACCCAAGGGCACACAGCCTATACTCAGAGGACTAAACCTACACTGCAGCTGTCTCACCTCCCGGCCACACGGTGCCGGTTATGACATCACTGGAGGCTGAGTCCGGCCTCTCCTTTTTCAGGGCTGCAGGGTCTTCGGAGACAGTCCAGCTGTGCTCCTGGCTGCAGAGGTGGGAGGCCGAAGCCCAGAGAGGTCACAGAGCTGTGCGGAGGGTTCTGGCTGCCGGCTCAGGGCTCTCCCACTGCTGCCTCTGTGCCAGGTGTTCAGTGTTCTCACCCTTCGTGGGATGACATGGTGTCCGGTTGGGCGCGGGGCTGCAGTCAGCCTGCAGGAGGGCCAGTCCCATCTGTGCCACGTACAGCCATGGGACATAACCTCTCTGTGGCTCCGTCTGCTCTGCTCTAAAGGGAAAATAATAGTGTCTGGCTCTCGGGATTAAAGAACTGAATACATGCCAAGAAGGTCAGAATATACTGGGCACTCAGTGAGCAATCGATCACATCACCCATTCATTTATTTATCTATTGATTTATTTGTTATCATCAGCCTAGGAGACACTGTTCTCCTTCCAGACACGCAAGCAAGGACGGTGTGTTTCGCTCTGTGCTCTGGGCCGTCCCCATCGACCCTGTGAGCGTGGGACCAGTACCCCCGAGAGGGTTATCCTGCCTTCACGCAAAGAGCCGTCGACACTACAGATAGAAAGCCGTGAGGAGCACAGTCGGTGTCCTCCTCACAGACACAGAAGGGTCCTGCCACTTCTGCTGTCACCTGCATCAGGATTTCCTTACCATTTTCTTTTCAGTGATTTTCTGAAATACGTTATACCAAAAGAAACCTCTCGAACGCTACTGAAGGAGAGAGTCAGAAGGTAGCCACAAAATCATAAATACATTCCTACTGTGTCACCTTGGTCGCCCCCAGGATTGAGCTGGACATGGTAGAGACGGGCCGAGGACACAGCTCTGGGCCAAAGGGGAGCTTGCTCACTGACACCCTCTTTCAGCTGCGAAGCGACAAAAACACAGAAGCAGGGCACCACTCCCCAGCCCTGTGTGCCTGCCTCAGTAGCCTCCCTGTACTGTAGGGACTTTGGACTTTGGGAAGCGGGCTCCTGACTGCTGTCTCCCTTCCCGGTTGGTGTGACAACTCAAAGAGCAAAAGTGACTAACAAGGCTTGGCATGGACTCCATGGTGAGTAACTGTCAGGACTACTCAAAGGGAACTCTATCCACTTGTCTCGCTTTGTTATTTACCGCCAGGTCTGCCTATCACCTACAATGATGCCGCCCCTGGGGAAGCATCCCATGATGAGGGAACCTCCACCCTGGCGTGGGGGTGGACCGGCTACAGTGAGGAGCGCCCCTGGAAAGTTTAGGCAAAGAAGCCCCCGGACAAATGAGCCAGGATCCCTCCAGGAAAGGAAAACACAAGTGACGCCTCGCGGCTGAAGGCAATGTTCACCGCGCTGCGGTTACAGGAGGCGGTACCGGAAAAACGCTTCCAAAGGACCGTGGTGGGGACCGGGGCTGGCAACGCCCGGGGACGCATGGGGTCGGCCAAACGGTGGTGAGGGTCACATCCGCCTGCGCTCTCTGACACCGCTCCCCGGCTCCAGCCAAGCCAGGGACACGAGCGGGAGGCGGGGGCTGTTCTCAGGCTGCAGGAAACGGCG
Organism: Globicephala melas; assembly: GCF_963455315.2. Taxonomy (NCBI): domain Eukaryota; kingdom Metazoa; phylum Chordata; class Mammalia; order Artiodactyla; family Delphinidae; genus Globicephala; species Globicephala melas. The sequence continues at coordinate 33,876,767 of NC_083332.1, read as the reverse complement.
ACCCGGAGGCCGGCGGCGCGGGGCCTGGGGCCTGGGGCGGGGAAGACCGGCGGACGCGGGAGCCGGATTCCTGCACAAGCCGCCAACACGGTGGCTGCTCCCGTCGGGCACATTGGGAAGGGGCGGCCAGGGGGCTGGGACACCGCTTACCGCACGGCACCCGGTTCCTCCGCTCCAGCCGGCACCGACGTGGAATCGTGCGCTCGGCCCCGCCTGTTGCTCACAGCCCGGCCCAGGGCGCTGCGGGCGGCACGGGCGGCGCGGGCGGCGCGGGCGCGGAGCCGCGGGGCGGGTGCAAGGCGGGGGCGGGGCCTCTGCGCCCGGGCCGCCTCCTCGGCCTATAACTGAGCCCCCGGGCTCCTCGCTCCCACACGGCCCCCACCGGACCCGTGAAGCGGCTTCGCCCCTTGCTTTGGACCTCGGGCCTCACTCCTCCTCCAGATGGACCCCAAGTGCTCCTGCCCCACTGGTAAGGGAGCCCTGCCTTTGAGCCTTAGGATGCCCCCTTCCCAGGCACAGGACGAGAAGGGAGGGCTTTGAGTTTGAGCTCAGGAGGACTCCTGTCACGGGTCCAGGGCTTTCTTGGTAGCCAGGCTCCTGAGGGCACGTCAGTCTCCCTTTGCCTCTCCGTTGACACTGAGGGCACGGAGGCTCCAGGCTGTCCTTCTTGAGGTCACCCGGCAGGTCAGGGGATTGCTAGACCGGGACCCAGCGTTTGGAGGCGGTCTCGGACCTGCCACGATTTGATGGGAGGAGGGGACGCTGCCTCTTTAGGGTTCAGGCCATGGGCCCCGGCCCCCGGCCCCAGTCGGCCTGGGCTGCGTCTGGAGCCCGGGACCTTCCCTGTGGAGTCCCATCAGGAGGGGACTTACTCTCCTTGGACCAGAAGAGAGGAGCTGGGGCTTCTCTATCCGCCCGAGTGGACACGAGCTCCCAGGGCTGGGTCCTGACAGAGGAGGAGGGCTCAGGGAGGCATTGCTGACCGTCTGCTGTGGCTCCTGCATCCCCGTCCCTGCTCACTGCTGGCCTCCTTTCCCTTCCCGGCAGGCGGCTCCTGCGGCTGCACTGGATCCTGCACCTGCACCTGCAAAGCCTGCAGATGCGCCTCCTGCAAGAAGAGTGAGTGTGCGGGGCCTTCTCTGGGAATGCGGGGTCTGGGCTGAGTGCGAGGAGGGGGCCCAGAGCTCAGCAGGCAGGCAGGAGCAGGACAGGGACCAGACTTCCCGGCACCCCCCTCACCAGGAAGGGATTCACAGTCAGAGCTGGAATCACCTTCGGCATGACCGAGACCCAGGCGCGCACTAGAGAACAGGGAGACTGAGGCCCAGACGGGTCACCGACAAACAACCTCAGACCTGTCACTAGAACTAGTCCTCCTGCCTCCTGAGTCCCGCTTCCGACTCCTCTCAGGGACTGAAGCACTTTAGGGACAGGAACCAGTGGCCGTGCGTGGCTTCTCGGACCTGGTGCAGCCCCTCCCTGTCGAAGCAGCCCAGAGCTTCCCTATCCCGAGCGGGAGCTGCTCTGTGCGGGCTTTGCCTCCACTTTGATCCTGAGGACTTGGCTCACATCACTGGTGGTGCTGGGGGCTGGCTTTCTCCTGTCCCCAGAGGCCCTGCTCACTGTCTCTCCAAGGCGCTGTGCCCTGTCCTGGGCACAGATGGGCCGGGCAACCTGAACCTAGTGTCTGAGAGCAATTACCTCAGGACAGAGGACACCATCGTAAACTCAGGGTCTGGGCCCGAGGGCGGCTGGGGCCAGGCCTGCTGCTGGGAAGGGTGGTTCCGGACAACGCGTGGTCCGACTGCACGCTGCCCTTGCCTCCCCAGGCTGCTGCTCCTGCTGCCCCGTGGGCTGCGCCAAGTGTGCCCAGGGCTGCGCCAAGTGTGCCCAGGGCTGCGTCTGCAAAGGGGCCTCGGACAAGTGCAGCTGCTGTGCCTGATGTCGCGGAGAGCCTGCCCCGGGTGTCCACAGAGCAACCAGGACAAACCTGCATTTTACCGTTTTTCATACAACCGGACCTGACGCTACATTCCTTTTTCTATGAAATCTGTGACTTGTAATAAAAGCTGTTGACTTTATTCTGGCTCTGTCTTCCTTGGTGTGTCTTGGACAAAGAGACTCCGTGCCCATCAGGGCTGGCGTGGGGAACTGGACTGGACGTGCAGAGACCTCGGCTCTGGACCAAAGAGTACCCCCACACACACCCCACACCCCCAAAACACACACACTGAGCGTCTTAGCCGCTTAGGTTAATTTGAGCTTCCGTTTCTCAGCTCCAAAGGATACCCTCGCCAGATGACATAGGGCATTGGACACACAGAGGACACACTCCCTCTATTCCCCTTAGGAGGACGGATTGCAGAGAAAGTTGCCCATTTCTCATTTTCCTTCTCTGGGGGCCCCTGCCAAACTCAGCGCTCGGTGATGAGAGCCTAGAAAAGTACCCAGAGGGGGTGGAATCCCACACCCCTCTCGTGTGACTTCTGCACGGGGCTTGCGTCTAAAACACCCTGGAAAGACCTCTTTGTATTTTCTGCCACAGTTTTCACCCTGGTCGGGAAAACGGATCGCGAAGAAAACACGTCAAAGGACACGATATGTGACACCCAGTTTTCCCTTCAACACGTAAAACCACCTTCACACGTGGAGGAGCAATTCTGGAAACTGGACGCTCTCATATGCTGCACGTACGTTGAAAGTGTGCCCGAGTCCTGGGAACACTTCACAGATGCCCCACTGTGTGGACCACACACGCCTGGAGCAGCTCTGCCCCCTGCCTCCCCACAGGGAACCTCAGTCTTGGCTTGCCCAGGGCTACGGACAGGACACTCGCCACCCGTGACAGCTCCCTGCAGGGGCTTGGCTCTGAATCTTCGCAAGTACCTCCCTAGGTCAGGCTGACATCTTCCCTTCCCTCAAAAACCAGCCCGTGGCTCCCTGACACCCCGAAAGAAAGTGATTTGGATTTGGTGGGAATTTCCCGGCTGTTTCCCTGAGACCTGGTTTCAGAAGAAGGACTTCACGTGTTCCTCTGCAGAGTGATGGTGGTGCTGCAGTGCGTGGCGGGGGTGGGGTGGGGGGGGGCCTGGTGGGGTTTATTAGCAACAAGTGTGTGCTGAGGGAACGGGTAGCATATTTCAGGTGTTGGGCCCCCTGGCGGTCTGGGGAGGGAACTCCTATTTGATGGGCACTCCGAGAGAAAGAGGAGACACGTGGCTCAGAAGTCAGGACCAAGATGGGCCACAGGTGCCCCGAGTGCACAGGGCATTTCGGGAGCCGGCCCGTGCTGCGTGCGTGGGCGTCGGCGTCAGGCACTCAGGTTCACAGCCACCGTGCCACTTCCTGACCTGGCAAGTCAATGAGGGGGAATAAGCGAGATAGTGGCCTGGCTCCCAGCTCGGGCTTCCCGCAAGGTGTCCCGTACGATCGCTCTCTCCACACTGACATCTGTGCACAGAGAATCCTTGAGCTCCCGACAAGCTCCTGGAGAAAGGCTCCCTGGTTTGCAAGCAAGCTCATGGTGAGGGCAGAGATGGATAGGAACCTTGCTTATCCAGGGCCAGAGGGCGTGGGGATGTCCTCCAACAAGCCCCGTGGAACGAGTCACCGCCACAGCGTTTGGACAGACTCGGTGAACCTGCATGGTCTGGAGTGATGGTGCCAGTTCCAGAGAGGTTAAGCAACTTACCCAAGGGCACACAGCCTATACTCAGAGGACTAAACCTACACTGCAGCTGTCTCACCTCCCGGCCACACGGTGCCGGTTATGACATCACTGGAGGCTGAGTCCGGCCTCTCCTTTTTCAGGGCTGCAGGGTCTTCGGAGACAGTCCAGCTGTGCTCCTGGCTGCAGAGGTGGGAGGCCGAAGCCCAGAGAGGTCACAGAGCTGTGCGGAGGGTTCTGGCTGCCGGCTCAGGGCTCTCCCACTGCTGCCTCTGTGCCAGGTGTTCAGTGTTCTCACCCTTCGTGGGATGACACGGTGTCCGGTTGGGCGCGGGGCTGCAGTCAGCCTGCAGGAGGGCCAGTCCCATCTGTGCCACGTACAGCCATGGGACATAACCTCTCTGTGGCTCCGTCTGCTCTGCTCTAAAGGGAAAATAATAGTGTCTGGCTCTCGGGATTAAAGAACTGAATACATGCCAAGAAGGTCAGAATATACTGGGCACTCAGTGAGCAATCGATCACATCACCCATTCATTTATTTATCTATTGATTTATTTGTTATCATCAGCCTAGGAGACACTGTTCTCCTTCCAGACACGCAAGCAAGGACGGTGTGTTTCGCTCTGTGCTCTGGGCCGTCCCCATCGACCCTGTGAGCGTGGGACCAGTACCCCCGAGAGGGTTATCCTGCCTTCACGCAAAGAGCCGTCGACACTACAGATAGAAAGCCGTGAGGAGCACAGTCGGTGTCCTCCTCACAGACACAGAAGGGTCCTGCCACTTCTGCTGTCACCTGCATCAGGATTTCCTTACCATTTTCTTTTCAGTGATTTTCTGAAATACGTTATACCAAAAGAAACCTCTCGAACGCTACTGAAGGAGAGAGTCAGAAGGTAGCCACAAAATCATAAATACATTCCTACTGTGTCACCTTGGTCGCCCCCAGGATTGAGCTGGACATGGTAGAGACGGGCCGAGGACACAGCTCTGGGCCAAAGGGGAGCTTGCTCACTGACTCCCTCTTTCAGCTGCGAAGCGACAAAAACACAGAAGCAGGGCACCACTCCCCAGCCCTGTGTGCCTGCCTCAGTAGCCTCCCTGTACTGTAGGGACTTTGGACTTTGGGAAGCGGGCTCCTGACTGCTGTCTCCCTTCCCGGTTGGTGTGACAACTCAAAGAGCAAAAGTGACTAACAAGGCTTGGCATGGACTCCATGGTGAGTAACTGTCAGGACTACTCAAAGGGAACTCTATCCACTTGTCTCGCTTTGTTATTTACCGCCAGGTCTGCCTATCACCTACAATGATGCCGCCCCTGGGGAAGCATCCCATGATGAGGGAACCTCCACCCTGGCGTGGGGGTGGACCGGCTACAGTGAGGAGCGCCCCTGGAAAGTTTAGGCAAAGAAGCCCCCGGACAAATGAGCCAGGATCCCTCCAGGAAAGGAAAACACAAGTGACGCCTCGCGGCTGAAGGCAATGTTCACCGCGCTGCGGTTACAGGAGGCGGTACCGGAAAAACGCTTCCAAAGGACCGTGGTGGGGACCGGGGCTGGCAACGCCCGGGGACGCATGGGGTCGGCCAAACGGTGGTGAGGGTCACATCCGCCTGCGCTCTCTGACACCGCTCCCCGGCTCCAGCCAAGCCAGGGACACGAGCGGGAGGCGGGGGCTGTTCTCAGGCTGCAGGAAACGGCGACCCGGAGGCCGGCGGCGCGGGGCCTGGGGCTTGGGGCGGGGAAGACCGGCGGACGCGGGAGCCGGATTCCTGCACAAGCCGCCAACACGGTGGCTGCTCCCGTCGGGCACATTGGGAAGGGGCGGCCAGGGGGCTGGGACACCGCTTACCGCACGGCACCCGGTTCCTCCGCTCCAGCCGGCACCGACGTGGAATCGTGCGCTCGGCCCCGCCTGTTGCTCACAGCCCGGCCCAGGGCGCTGCGGGCGGCACGGGCGGCGCGGGCGGCGCGGGCGCGGAGCCGCGGGGCGGGTGCAAGGCGGGGGCGGGGCCTCTGCGCCCGGGCCGCCTCCTCGGCCTATAACTGAGCCCCCGGGCTCCTCGCTCCCACACGGCCCCCACCGGACCCGTGAAGCGGCTTCGCCCCTTGCTTTGGACCTCGGGCCTCACTCCTCCTCCAGATGGACCCCAAGTGCTCCTGCCCCACTGGTAAGGGAGCCCTGCCTTTGAGCCTTAGGATGCCCCCTTCCCAGGCACAGGACGAGAAGGGAGGGCTTTGAGTTTGAGCTCAGGAGGACTCCTGTCACGGGTCCAGGGCTTTCTTGGTAGCCAGGCTCCTGAGGGCACGTCAGTCTCCCTTTGCCTCTCCGTTGACACTGAGGGCACGGAGGCTCCAGGCTGTCCTTCTTGAGGTCACCCGGCAGGTCAGGGGATTGCTAGACCGGGACCCAGCGTTTGGAGGCGGTCTCGGACCTGCCACGATTTGATGGGAGGAGGGGACGCTGCCTCTTTAGGGTTCAGGCCATGGGCCCCGGCCCCCGGCCCCAGTCGGCCTGGGCTGCGTCTGGAGCCCGGGACCTTCCCTGTGGAGTCCCATCAGGAGGGGACTTACTCTCCTTGGACCAGAAGAGAGGAGCTGGGGCTTCTCTATCCGCCCGAGTGGACACGAGCTCCCAGGGCTGGGTCCTGACAGAGGAGGAGGGCTCAGGGAGGCATTGCTGACCGTCTGCTGTGGCTCCTGCATCCCCGTCCCTGCTCACTGCTGGCCTCCTTTCCCTTCCCGGCAGGCGGCTCCTGCGGCTGCGCTGGATCCTGCACCTGCACCTGCAAAGCCTGCAGATGCGCCTCCTGCAAGAAGAGTGAGTGTGCGGGGCCTTCTCTGGGAATGCGGGGTCTGGGCTGAGTGCGAGGAGGGGGCCCAGAGCTCAGCAGGCAGGCAGGAGCAGGACAGGGACCAGACTTCCCGGCACCCCCCTCACCAGGAAGGGATTCACAGTCAGAGCTGGAATCACCTTCGGCATGACCGAGACCCAGGCGCGCACTAGAGAACAGGGAGACTGAGGCCCAGACGGGTCACCGACAAACAACCTCAGACCTGTCACTAGAACTAGTCCTCCTGCCTCCTGAGTCCCGCTTCCGACTCCTCTCAGGGACTGAAGCACTTTAGGGACAGGAACCAGTGGCCGTGCGTGGCTTCTCGGACCTGGTGCAGCCCCTCCCTGTCGAAGCAGCCCAGAGCTTCCCTATCCCGAGCGGGAGCTGCTCTGTGCGGGCTTTGCCTCCACTTTGATCCTGAGGACTTGGCTCACATCACTGGTGGTGCTGGGGGCTGGCTTTCTCCTGTCCCCAGAGGCCCTGCTCACTGTCTCTCCAAGGCGCTGTGCCCTGTCCTGGGCACAGATGGGCCGGGCAACCTGAACCTAGTGTCTGAGAGCAATTACCTCAGGACAGAGGACACCATCGTAAACTCAGGGTCTGGGCCCGAGGGCGGCTGGGGCCAGGCCTGCTGCTGGGAAGGGTGGTTCCGGACAACGCGTGGTCCGACTGCACGCTGCCCTTGCCTCCCCAGGCTGCTGCTCCTGCTGCCCCGTGGGCTGCGCCAAGTGTGCCCAGGGCTGCGCCAAGTGTGCCCAGGGCTGCGTCTGCAAAGGGGCCTCGGACAAGTGCAGCTGCTGTGCCTGATGTCGCGGAGAGCCTGCCCCGGGTGTCCACAGAGCAACCAGGACAAACCTGCATTTTACCGTTTTTCATACAACCGGACCTGACGCTACATTCCTTTTTCTATGAAATCTGTGACTTGTAATAAAAGCTGTTGACTTTATTCTGGCTCTGTCTTCCTTGGTGTGTCTTGGACAAAGAGACTCCGTGCCCATCAGGGCTGGCGTGGGGAACTGGACTGGACGTGCAGAGACCTCGGCTCTGGACCAAAGAGTACCCCCACACACACCCCACACCCCCAAAACACACACACTGAGCGTCTTAGCCGCTTAGGTTAATTTGAGCTTCCGTTTCTCAGCTCCAAAGGATACCCTCGCCAGATGATATAGGGCATTGGACACACAGAGGACACACTCCCTCTATTCCCCTTAGGAGTATGGATTGCAGAGAAAGTTGCCCATTTCTCATTTTCCTTCTCTGGGGGCCCCTGCCAAACTCAGCGCTCGGTGATGAGAGCCTAGAAAAGTACCCAGAGGGGGTGGAATCCCACACCCCTCTCGTGTGACTTCTGCACGGGGCTTGCGTCTAAAACACCCTGGAAAGACCTCTTTGTATTTTCTGCCACAGTTTTCACCCTGGTCGGGAAAACGGATCGCGAAGAAAACACGTCAAAGGACACGATATGTGACACCCAGTTTTCCCTTCAACACGTAAAACCACCTTCACACGTGGAGGAGCAATTCTGGAAACTGGACGCTCTCATATGCTGCACGTACGTTGAAAGTGTGCCCGAGTCCTGGGAACACTTCACAGATGCCCCACTGTGTGGACCACACACGCCTGGAGCAGCTCTGCCCCCTGCCTCCCCACAGGGAACCTCAGTCTTGGCTTGCCCAGGGCTACGGACAGGACACTCGCCACCCGTGACAGCTCCCTGCAGGGGCTTGGCTCTGAATCTTCGCAAGTACCTCCCTAGGTCAGGCTGACATCTTCCCTTCCCTCAAAAACCAGCCCGTGGCTCCCTGACACCCCGAAAGAAAGTGATTTGGATTTGGTGGGAATTTCCCGGCTGTTTCCCTGAGACCTGGTTTCAGAAGAAGGACTTCACGTGTTCCTCTGCAGAGTGATGGTGGTGCTGCAGTGCGTGGCGGGGGGGTGGGTGGGGCCTGGTGGGGTTTATTAGCAACAAGTGTGTGCTGAGGGAACGGGTAGCATATTTCAGGTGTTGGGCCCCCTGGCGGTCTGGGGAGGGAACTCCTATTTGATGGGCACTCCGAGAGAAAGAGACACGTGGCTCAGAAGTCAGGACCAAGATGGGCCACAGGTGCCCCGAGTGCACAGGGCATTTCGGGAGCCGGCCCGTGCTGCGTGCGTGGGCGTCGGCGTCAGGCACTCAGGTTCACAGCCACCGTGCCACTTCCTGACCTGGCAAGTCACTGATACTCTCTGAGATTTCATTTCCTCCTTTCGATACAAAAGATTAATGTCAATGAGGGGGAATAAGCGAGATAGTGGCCTGGCTCCCAGCTCGGGCTTCCCGCAAGGTGTCCCGTACGATCGCTCTCTCCACACTGACATCTGTGCACAGAGAATCCTTGAGCTCCCGACAAGCTCCTGGAGAAAGGCTCCCTGGTTTGCAAGCAAGCTCATGGTGAGGGCAGAGATGGATAGGAACCTTGCTTATCCAGGGCCAGAGGGCGTGGGGATGTCCTCCAACAAGCCCCGTGGAACGAGTCACCGCCACAGCATTTGGACAGACTCCATCCTTCTCAATAGCAGGCCTGGCCCCAGCTGACCTCAGGCCGAGACCCTGAGTTTACGATGATGTCCTCTGTCCTGAGATAATTGCTCTCAGACACTAGGTTTAGGTTGCCCGGCCCATCTGTGCCCAGGATAGGGCACAGAGCCTTGGAGAGACAGTTAGCAGGGCCTCTAGGGACAAGAGAAAGCCAACCCTCAGTACCATGCCGTGAGCCTGCAAGGTCTGGAGCGATTGTGCCAATTCCAGAGGGGTTAAGCAACTCACCCAAGGGCACACAGCCTATACTCAGAGGAGTAAACCTACCCTACAGCTGTTTCACCTCCCGCCCACATGGTGCCGGTTTTGACATCACTGGAGGCTGAATCCAACGGCTCCTTTTTCAAGGCTGCAAAGGTCTTCGGAGAGAGTCCAGCTGTGCTCCTGGCTGCAGAGATGGGAGGCTGAAGCCCAGAGAGGTCACAGAGCTGTGCAGAGGGTTGTGACTGCCAGCTCAGGGCTTTCCCACTGCTGCCTCTTGCCAGGTGTTCAGGTTTCTCACCTTTCACGGGATGACATGGTGTCCGTTTGGGTTGGCGGCTGCAGTCAGCCTGCAGGAGGGCCAGTCCCACATGTGTTCATTACTGCCAGCTGATATAACCTCTCTGGTCATTCTCCTCTGCTGCAAAAGTGTAAAATAATAGTGCCTGATTATTTAAAAATTTATCTATGCAACAAATTAGCATGTCAGAATTCAATAGGATTTAAGAATGTAATAGATACAACAATATTAGGTTTAAGCCTGGCACACAGTAAGAAACCAAAGTATTAGCTATTACTTTATTATTATTAGTCATATTTCAGGTGATATTTTCCTACTTACAAACCAATAAGACAGGGGTGCTGTGCACAGCTGTGTGTCCTGTTTCGTCCTCATCAATCGTGTGAGCATGTGCCAATTCGCAGAAAGGATTATCATCTTTCCCAGAAAAGAGGAGTTGGCACTTGAGATATAAAGCCAGGAGCAAGCCTGTCCCTGTCCTTCAAAAAGTTGAAGGAGGATGCCTACCATCTGCTGTCACCTGCACTAGGATTTTACTTAAAATTTTTTCTTTTTAAAATAAATTTATTTATTTTTATTTATTTTTGACTGCAGTGGGTCTTCCTTGCTGCACGCGGGCTTTCTTTAGTTGCGGCGAGCGGGGGCTACTCTTCGGTGTGGTGCACGGGCTTCTCACTGTGGTGGCTTCCCTAGTTGCGGAGCATGGCCTCTAGGCACTTGGCCTTCCGTACTTGCGGTGTGTGGGCTCAGTTGTGGTGCACGGGCTTAGTTGCTCCACAGCATGTGGGATCTTCCTGGACCAGGGCTCGAACCCATTTCGCCTGCATTGGCAGGCGAATTCTTAACCACTGCGCCACCAGAGAAGCCCAGGATTTCCTATATGTATATAAAGTTCTAAAATTTTCCTTTTCCTCAGCCACAATAGGTCTTTCCCAGGGCCCCAAGGGAAGTGGGTTTGCTGACCTTTCTTCAGTGGTTTGGGGATTTTATTTTTTCATGGAGAAGTGTCTGAGCAGAGCTTGAAGCCTGCACCCTTGAGGCAGGTTTTCTCTCGTCTTACTACCTATTCCCAGTATTTCTCACGGGTCCCTGATAGAGGTCCATGGAGAAGGGCCTGTAACAAGTGTAAATTCCCTGTGGGTGTGTGGTTTTTAGGATTTCATACTCTCATACTCACCTATGTTTGGTCTTTAGCCCTCGATTCGAATTTTAAGAGTAATTGTACTCACACATATGGTGACTCCATCTTCCATCTGTCTCCAGACGGTAAGCCAGTGTTCACTTCCCATCTCTCCTTCAAAATGCCTGTCTTCCCCGAGATTTCAGGGTAATTGTTTGCCTTGCAACCTCTTTGAATGAGTCAGAGAAAGTCATGCTTTTGAGGATAATCCACTTTTTTCTTTCTGTTAAGGTGGGAGTGGCATTCCTTAGAGCTTTCTATATCCCGGGAGCCAGAAGTCACCCCAGGGATTCTGAAAGAGTCAGTTTTCACGTGACACTTCAGGGACTCACTTCAAGGTGGTCACTGCTTGGACCTGATGTGGTCCAGGCTGCAGAAAGGGTTCAGAGGAATTGCTGGAAGAGACGGCCTCAGGGAGGGGCCTGGGAGGATACTGTGTAAGTTGAAGAAAGAATTGTAGACCTGTGGGAGGGTCAGTAAGGGCCACACAACAGTGCCACAGTGTCACCATGGCAAGTCCCCCTCCTTCCCACTCCAGGTACATCCTCGGTCTGTGCCCCCTCCATGTCTACAGGCGGCTCCACATGGAGGAGAGGGACACTGCACTCTGGTTCCCTCACATCCACTTACTGGAGTTGTTGACGGCCCAGAGATATGGAGCAGATGCAGTGTCCCCCTCAGCCCCTCCCAGGGCCCAGCCTACTGGACTCTTCGTGTCCAGAGGCCAAGCCAGAGCTGCCCGAGTCACCTTCCTGCCAGTGGTGCCCTCTCTCATCCTTCTCTCGCTAATGAGGATGACTTAATTCCAGCCCACGACAAAGACACTGACTTGGTCTCCAAAAGAACATTTATTTCCAAAATTGAGGCCACAGAAACAGAAATTCCCCCTCCCTGACCTCTGCTACTCCCATCAGATAATTCCCCAGCCTCCACAATAAGATGCCTCTTAGGCCCACAAACACCTTCTATAGAATAGAAGACCCCTGTCTGGGGTCCCACAAGCCCCCAAGGCCAGCTGAGCCTCCCGTTCACAGCTCAGCATGTTTTAACTGGGGTGGCTTCTTTGCCGCCTCCTTGGACAGGAGCTCGTTCCAGAAAGCCACTTCCTTGTCTTTCAGCTTCTCGGCTGCCTGGGTGGTGACGCCAATCTGAAGGTACCCTTCTTTCTGGTCATATACTGGCCAAGGGGGAAGCCCCTCCCCGTTGGGATTCCTGGGAACAGAGTCACATAGAAATTCCCCAAAGCTACTGTGTGGCCCCAACAACCCTCAGAGATTGTCAGGGACCCCTTGGCTTCATCTCTGCCAAAGGCTCATGCGCCTCCAGAGACAGGAGGCTGACCATCTCCTGGGCAGCCTGTCCACTGAGGGAGCTCTCACGTCAGGGGCCACAGGGCGGGGAGTTTACCCAGCACACGTTGAAGCTCCTCCCACCCAGCAGACACGCCCTGCCCCTTCCCAACCCTGCTCCGTCTGTGCCACCAGCTCACCCGTTCCGAGCAAAGTTGGCCCAAAATTTCATCACCATCTTGCTGAGATTGGTCTCCTCTTCTGAGGCACCATCTGTGGGGAGGAGACAAAGCCATTGCTACTCAAAGTGTGGTTCAGGGGCAGCAGCAGCCCTTGAGAACTTGTTAGAAATTCAGAAACGGGGCCCTTACTCCAGACCTACTGAGTAAAACCACATTTTAAGAAGATCTTGGGTAATTCAAGTGCACTTCAAGCTTGACAGTTACTGACCTAGGTCAGGCTCAGTGAAGGGCTGGGTCACAGGGCCACACCCCAGGGTTTCTGCTACAGTAACCCCACCTCCCAGGATACTCTCCTCTGGGTCTTTTTTCAATCTCCTACACCCACACACATTTTCATAGAATCTGAAAAATAACCAAGCTGCAAGGCCCCCAAAGAGTCACCCAACCAGAAAGTGCCCAGAGGCACTGCCATGTACAGCCCTGGGTTGTGTCACACACAAGTTGTCGGTAACTGCTGAGGGTTAAGACATTAAAGACATCTGTGAGAGGTATTCTTTAAAATATAATCCTAAACATATTTAATTTTTAAAGATATGAGTTTTAGATAGATAGATGATTGGATAGACAGACACATATTAGTCCTGATTCAAGGTTAAGAGCAATTCTAACCTTACTCTCACGTACCTTCTGATATGCTCTTGTGAGTGCGAAGTGAGTGGTGGCATTCTAGCCCTGAGCAGGGCCCTGCAGGTGACCCACCTCCTGTCTTACTGATGCCCAGGTCTGGATTCTTAGAGTGACCATGGAGGAGGGCGCAAGGATACACATTCTCCACCATGCACATTAGAGCAAGAGAAAGGTTAGGACCCTTTGTCCTTCAACCCTGTTATGGTGAATTCAGGAAACTAAGACCTGGAGAGAAGGAGGAACTTGCCCAAGGCCACCAAACCAAGACTTGAACCCAGATCCCCTAACTCCAAGTCTGTAGTCACCAAAGGGCCATCACCTTTCAAAAATGGAGCCCCGAAGACTGAGAAGAGCTCATCCCCATGGTCCCCCATCACCGTCTTGGGTTTCATGGCTGGTGAGAAGCTTGGGCGATACTGGAACTCATACATGTAAGTGGGGGCTCCGGCATCTGGAAGACATGGATTCGTGCACAGTTCACTTCAGCAGACGCACACCTGGATGGTATCAAGGGCTCCAGAGGTGGGTGGGAGGGGCGCTGTGAGCAATCAGGAAATTGGGGGCATGCCTGGTCCTGAGTGAACAACAATATTAACAGCAGCTGCCCGTTGTGAGAAGCAACTGTGTGCCAGACCCTGTGTGTCCCTGCAGGAAGCCCCTGGTTATCAGCATAACAGAAAAACAGTTTGGGAAAAGTTCTATGACTTGCTTAAGGGTGTACTGGTGGTGGAGGTGGAACTGGATTTGAGCCAGCTATTGAATGAATGAATGTTGAAACTTTGGGGAAATTGATTCAAAATAACTATCATTATAGAGGCATTGGGTCAATACATATAAACCTCTTTGCCTATTGATGCATTCACAGAGCAGAACATCTAGATACATAGTTTATGTACACAGAAATACCACGACATTTCATTGCTAACAGGTTAGTCTTCATTCCCTTGGAGAATACCTGCAGCCTGACAGTGTCTTCTATTATGCCCATTTTTGAGCGTTTCTGGTATTTTTCACACGTATTCCAAGAAAAGTGAAGTAAATCCACGTTGCTGGTCTGAAAGTGCAGATATTTAAATACAAGCCTATGCAGAAAGGGGACAGTCTATTCCTTGTGTCTCAGGAAACCACAATTCAGCATTTCCTTTTTCTCTGTCATCTCACAGGTCTTGCTTCCTGCTTGGCCCGGGGAGTGTTAAGGTGGTGGCAGAAGGAAGAAGGGGCCGAGGAAGGGTACAGTTCCTCCCTCCTCCTCTCCCCTGCCCCTATGCTCACCACCCCCTCTCTAAGCCCCAGGAAGATGTCAGTTTTCCTGCTGATGCTTCAGCAGCGTCACCCATCTTGCTCCTTCTGGGCTAACTCACGGGCCACCCGCCCAGGGAGCTCTGTGCTCTGCATTGATCATTATGCCCAGAGCGAGTGACTCTACCCGGGAAGGGTCAGGTCCCAAGTCAGGCTGGCGGGGAAATATCACACGTTTTCCCTTCCTGGGGACAGAATCACATTTGGAAAATGCAGAAAAAAGGAATAAGAACAAAATGATCACATATAATCCCACTGCTCAGAGAAACCTCTGTTAATATTTTAGCACTTATCTCACTTATGTATATAAAATAAGGATACTATTGGATGTGTAGTTTTGTAATGACTATAATAATTTCTTCATATCATTAAATGTTTGTCAACTACATAGTGTAACAATATATGCCATCCTGACAGGAGGATGTACAATAATTTATTTAATTGCCTCCCTTCCCCCCTCTCACTGCACTCTTGGTTTAGCAAGAGGCATTGTTTGGAAGAAGCAATCCGTCTGTGGTTCCATAATCCAATTGCTAAACAGCTGCTTCAGGGTCAAGCAGAACTCACTGAAAGGAGGGTGTTTACCCTTGCCTCTGCTACTCAGAAGTGTTAGAACGGAACTGAGAACCCAACCATACAAAGAAAGACCTAGTGTGAATGAGAGAACTTAATTATGGCAGCATGCTGCGCAAAAGATATTCTTTTCATTCCTCTTCTTCTTCTGTTTTTTTTTTCAGTGTTTTGCCTTAAACCACTGAGATTTATAAAAAAAATTCCTACGGGGGTACTTTTCCGGTGGTCCGGTGGTTAAGACTCCATGCTCCCAGTGCAGGCGGCCTGGGTTCAATCCCTGATCGGGGAACTAGATCCCGCATGCCGCAACTAAAGATCCCGCATGCCGCAACTAAAGATCCCGCATGCCATAACTGAAGATCCTGTGCGCCACAACTAAGACCCGGCTTAGCCAAATAAATAAATATTTTAAAAAAATTCCTGCAATCACAACACACGTCTTCAAAGGAAAGTAGGGCAGAGATTTCAATAATAACAATTAGGAGCAACAACAAAAGCAGGGGCAAGGAGAGAGCTAGTAACAAAAATATGCAAATTAAAACAGTGTGATGTTCTTTTTTTGTGAGGTAAGACTTATATAAAATTGGCAGCATTATTTTTATTCTTTTAATCTGACTATCCCAAGTGAGAGAGCTAAGAAATCCACACTCTCATACACTAGAAAGCAATTTCACAAAATGTATCAAGAACTTTAAAATTCTACTACAGCCCAGCTTAATAATTTCACTTCTAGAAACCAACTCTAAGAAAATTATTTGAGACTTGGTTAAAGATTTATGCACATAAGGCTGAGTATGATGTTTTCTGTAGCATCAAAATGAGCAGCCAGGCTAAATACCCAATAGGACAGGAATACTAAAGTAAATTTTAATCCATCATACCATGAAATAATTGCTATTTTCCATAATTTATATTGACATTGAGGAAATGCCTACAATATAGTTGTCTATGAACATAAAATTAATTTTAAAATTATGTGTAAGACATGGAAAGGCTAATAGAAAAAAAAATGTCAAAACTTTATAGATGGGGCTTCCCTGGTGGCGCAGTGGTTGAGAGTCCGCCTGCCGATGCAGGGGACACAGGTTTGTGCCCCGGTCCAGGAAGATCCCACATGCCAAGGAGCGGCTGGGCCCGTGGCTGCTAAGCCTGCACGTCCGGAGCCTGTGCTCCATAAGGGGAGAGGCCACAAGAGTGAGAGGCCCGCGTACCGCAAAAAAAAACAAAAAACCAAAACTTTATAGCTGATACTTCTAGGTGAAGGAATTATGAGTAATATATAGTTGCTTCTTTAATATGTTCCCATATTTTCAAAACTTTCTACAATGGTAAGATTAATTTTATACTCAGAAAACTACTTTATCAAAAAGAGATTGAGAGAAATACGACAATGAAAAAATAACATTGATAAACTCTGGGAAGTGCTGGCAATAAGACCCTGAATTCAAAGTCACGGGATGTCAGATAAAAAACTCAAGTCCAGTATGGCTGGGAGCAGCATGGATGCTGAAGGGGATACTACAAATCAAGACACGTAGCAAGAGGCAAGACCAAATTTATGGAAGAACAGATTTGACCCCAGGCAGTACCTGGCTGGTCATCAGGACCCTAGGGAGGAAGAAATGGTAACTAGAACCTCCAAAGTACTGTACTGAGTGCTCGGGGATAGAGTAAGTCAGCCACAGCTACGTTTTATCATGCTTATAAAGTCTCAAAGTTTAAAACCCTTCTAGCACCGTTAGGCAGGGAGGTCTGGACCCCAGAACCATCTCCTGGCTTGCAGACTAGGTGAGTGAGGTCTCCAAGAAATGAAGGGTACTGTGAGTAACTCAAAAGGTACCCAAAAGGGACACCTCCTCTCCAGGTGAGCTCATCCATCCCTGACCTCACACCCTACACACAGTCTTGGGTCAATGTTGGAAGGTCCTGTGGTGGACACAGCACACACTGGGAGAAACAACAGCCAGCCACAGACATTGACATTCTCTAGACCGCGTGGCCCCACTCTTCCAATAATCACTCCTTTCAGCTTTCTTGGTCCCAGACAACACTCCTGATCCTATGCTTGGCCTCCCTCTACCCCCAGCTCCACTGGTTAACAAACTAGTTTGCAGCTAGCTCTGACCTTGGAAACCTTCCAAGACCTATCTTCCAAGATTTCCCCTCTAGCCCCACAGACCACCGCAATTCAGGTGAGGAGCCCTGTGGCAGATGCTGTCGGTGCCTCCCCATATCCCCTGCTTCCGGGCACGCCAGCCTGATTTCCACCTCCTGCATCCACAGCTCTTTGCCTGAGGTCTTTGGCAGCCAGAGACCACTCTGCCCACGTGTGCAACAGGTCAAAGCACCAGGGAATTAACTGCCCTTGGGAACAGCCTTCAACCAATGACTCGTCAAAGTTGGAGGATAAATACCCCAGCTCTCTTGCCACTCACTAGGGATAACCCTGAGACATGTGTTCTGCTGGTTTCCCAGAATTCCCCAGGTCCGGGTGTCCACAGTGGATGCTTTCTTGACAGTGCAGGGTGGACTGGCTTCCTCTCCATTCATGTCACTTCTCCACTCTTCTACTGGTGTTTTCTGGGATCACCCCCCAAATAAACTCTTTGCATTTGGATCCTTTTCTCGGAGTCTGCTTCTGGTGGAAACCAAAACAGGACAGTGCCCCACCCCAGGCCAAACGCAATCAGCCTTGGATGTACGACCCTCAGCAATGTCCACATGTGTTTGTGCTGAGGGCTGGGCAGGACAGTCAGTGAAGCTGGAGAGGTCAGTGTCCCTCTCCCGTCCAGTGTCTGGGACTCACCTCTGTGGCGACGGGCCACATTCACAGATGGGACACCGAACATCCCATCTGCAATCAGGTCCAGGAACAGGTCTTTCTTTATGGCAGGGTCGTCCGTCCCTCCTAAATACTTGTCAGCAGCCACCGTGGCCAGTTCCTCAGGGATGCTCTGAAATAGATCCAGTGAAAGTGACCACTGTTAAAGTTAAATATAAAATGGAGACCAGACTTACGCATTATCTGTGCAGACAAAACCATTTAAGCCATGTAAGCAAAACTAACTCTAGCTTATTTCATGCACATAAGCAAAACCTAACTTAGGTTATTTTTTGTAAATCCCTCTGACAATCAAAAAATAAACTAAGTCATCTCCCTAAAATAGTATGAGATAATCACTTTTAACCAATCCCTGGCCACCTGAAAACCTCTACTGTAATAAGCAAACACTGAAAATGTTAACAACTTCCTCATTTTCACTTTATAAGCCATCCTGTAACTTCACACCCCGCCCCCAGCTTCCTACCAGCCTTTGAAGTTGGAAGCCCCCAGGGCGTGAACTATTTTTTATGTACCATAAACTCTTACTAAATACTCTTCATTCATTTGGTGGTTTAAATTTTGCTACTTCTGGATTTTTTTTTTTTTTTTTTTTTTTTGCGGTACGCGGGCCTCCCACTGCTGTGGCCTCTCCCGTTGCGGAGCACAGCCTCTGGACGCGCAGGCTCAGCGGCCATGGCTCACGGGCCCAGCCGCCCCGCGGCATGTGGGATCTTCCCGGACCGGGGCACGAACCCGTGTCCCCTGCATCGGCAGGCGGACTCTCAACCACTGCGCCACCAGGGAAGCCCCTATTTCTGGATTTTTGACTTCACCACCCCTGGTGAGTGACACAGTTTCTCTTCTTGTGTTAATGGTGAACTTTTTGAGCTCAGTGCAAACTTTCCCCCTCCCCCAACCCTGGGTAGTGATAAGAAAAGCAGAAAAAGTGGGGCAGAACCCCCCCAGCCCCAGTCTTCATTCTGCCATTAGTTGCTCTGCAATTGGGAACAAGCCTCTTCCCCTCTTTAGGGCTCAGCCAGTTCCTGTGATTCCTAGACTCTTACAAGGATGGGGTAGGACTTCCACACGAGTGACGTGGCCGTCTTCTGGTCCAGCTTGCCTTCAGAGAATGAGTAGCCCATGAACTGTTAAAACAAAGGTTAAGCAATTGTGAATCATCAGGTAATGACAGGAAAAACCAAAGTTACCAACAAACCAAACCAATGCAGGCTGAAGGTCACTGTCATATCTTGATGGGCATGGGTCTATTTTTTTTTCTTTTTGAGTCTTTTATTGTTTATTTATTTAACATCTTTATTGGAGTATAATTGCTTTACAATGGTGTGTTAGTTTCTGCTTTATAACAAAGTGAATCAGTTATACATATACATATGTTCCCATATCTCTTCCCTCTTGCATCTCCCTCCCGCCCACCCTCCCTATCCCACCCCTCTAGGTGGTCACAAAGCACCGAGCTGATCTCCCTGTGCTACGTGGCTGCTTCCCACTAGCTATCTACCTTACGTTTGGTAGTGTATATATGTCCATGCCACTCTCTCGCTTTGTCACAGCTTACCCTTCCCCCTCCCCATCTCCTCAAGTCCATTCTCTACGTCTGCGTCTTTATTCCCATCTTGCCCCTAGGTTCTTCATGACCATTTTTCTGTTTGTTTTTTAGATTCCATATATATGTGTTAGCATACGGTATTTGTTATTCTCTTTCTGACTTACTTTACTCTGTAGGGCATGGGTCTTTGATAAGTTGGGCAAAATCAATGAATCAAATGGAATTTTATATCTAGAAATCAAGGAATGCAAAGAAGATAAAGTAATTGATAAGGGAAGCTGTCCCAGTCTTTGTGTGTGTGTATGTGTATATATATGTATATATGTGTGTGTGTGTGTATATATATATATGTGTGTGTGTGTGTATGCGTGCATATATATGTGTGCATATATATATATATATATATATATATATTTAGGCTAGAGTCTCCACAGTGGTCATCAAGACAGAGAGGGAAGGTTTCAGCCAGCCAAGTGTTGAAGTAGAGGGCTCTGGGGCAGATGACACAGACCTCACAAATACCCCGCCTGTGTTAGATAGCAGAGAAAGCCCCAAATTCTGCCATTATGGTTTTGGTCCTTTGGTATAACCTCTGAAATCATTCTGAAGAACTGCAGAACTCTGCACATAACAACTGCATCAAAACTCTGCACTAAGTGACTTCACCAAACTCTAGCACAGCCACAAGCAGCTTAAGGCCATGTCCCCAGGATGACCCCAGGCCCCCTTAAAAAGCTCTGTGCTGCCAGGAAAATTTACCGTCTGCTCTAGCCAAAACCTGGTGATAGGCAGGTATGTCCCTGAACTCTTTCTTAGTGCAGTTACTTTAGAAACCTTGTAATTATAAATCCTTTTTCTGCCCTTTGGGATGTAAAACCACTGCTCCAACCTGTTTTCTCAAGGACCTGAGAGCCAACTTTTATGAAAAGCAAACATTCAGGGGATAATTCTTGCTCTCTCCCCCAGTCCCTGTGGAAAGATAATGCCTAACTTCAGTGGGAGGCTTGCTTTTACTTACATCACGGCCTCCTGTCATAAATACAGAAGTTTGTTTCTTCTCCAGATAAATGCCAGCTAACAAATCCAGGTGGCCCAGTTTCATGGACAAATCCCCCCTCCCCGCACCCGCAGCCTTAAATAGGCTCCAGCCTTTTGTTTCAGCGATTTGGGTTCAGTTTACAATTGATCTTTTCCCTATAGCAAGAGTGTCCCTGAATCAAACTCATTACCAATTCAACTGGTGTCCGTCTTTGTTTATCTTTGGCTGAAGGGAAAGTACTTCCTAACTTTTAGAAGTCAATTTTAACTCAGGCGGAAGCAGGCTCCTTTGAATGTTTCCAGTTAGATGAATGAGAGTGTGAGGTGTGGGTGGGTGGAATTTATGGGGAAACTATGGAAGCACCAAGCCCAGGGGAGAGGCTGCAGGTCCCAGGCCTCACTCTCCTTAACTCCCAAACTCCTTCCCCTTTCCAGGCCTTGGGTTTCTCATCTGCCCAATGATTATCTCTCCCAGCCCTCCTGGCACTGACATTTCAGGATTCTTGGATGGGAGGACAAGCAGAGAGTGTGTGGGGATGTGGGTCCCCAGGGCCGCACCACCCAGGTGACAGCTGGGCCATCGTGGAGAAGGTTTCCACGGAAACGTCAAGGTGTATGAAGGTCCCAGAGGTGCGTGCGTAGAAGGAGGGATCCTGTGACCAGAGATGGGAGGGGTGATGCGACGGGCAGGGGAGGCGAGTCTAAGAGGCCTGCACTTTCTCACCGTCGGCAGAATCCAGCCACACTCCTGCTTGTTGATTCCCACGACGTAGGGAACGGGGTGGAAGTTCTTTTCAGCCAGAATCTCTTCGGGCATCTTTGGCAGCAGCACTCCGTCAAGCACGGTGGGCAGGAAAGGAAAGCTCTGGGGAAGAGGGCAGCGTCACGTCTGTGCTTCCCCTTCGAGGTCACACCCGCGTCCCCCTCTCCACCTGCCTGAGCTCACAGCCGGCATCGCAGACCTGCGTGCCCATGGGCGGTGGCCACACACTCAGGGTCCTAACAAAGGGGGCTAAGTCTGTGGACCCCAGGGGGCAGAACTCTGACCAGGGCCAGCAGTGGTTAGGTGATGTGGGCAGATCTTCACTCAAGTTGGTATAAACTATATAACGTAATGTGTATTTAATTTGAAGGGTGTGTGTATCTATATGCATCTCTCCATCTATAGTCAGTTCTTGTAAGCATCTTACCTCTCTGGGGTCTCCGTGTAAATCAAGAGCGAAAAATTTCTGTGAAGACAAAGGCAGAGGCTGTGGGTGAAAAGGCTTCCTGAGAGCAAAGCTGATCCTGTGAGCTGTGCGTCAAAGGTATCAAGTCCTCCCTCCTGGTGCCACCCTGGCTGGGCTGAAAGGAAGTGGGCAGGGCACCAGCTCCCCTGGGCATGAGCACAGGGTGCAGGTATGGGACGGGGGAGGGGAGCTCTGGAGAGGACTGCGGCTTGTGCCTGCCCTGCCCTGCACCCATTTCCTCTTCTTGTTCCTCCAGGCGAAAACATCCCTATTTTCCTTTGGGGGACTCCCTCTTCCCCAGTCTCACTCCACGATTCCAGGCATCTATATGTGAACTGAGGTGCACCATCTCCCTGAAGACAGGCATAACTTCAGGGATGGACATGTGCCCATGTCAGTTCAATAGAGTTTACCCAAAACTGTTGCTGGAATTATTGGGAAAGAGGGCTTCTAAGCAGATAGGATGTAAGTCTAGGATACTGCTGTTGTCTAACCTCCCCAGGGGACAAATCCGCCTGAGAGTGAAGCCAACGCAGAGAGGTAAAAAGCTGAGGGATAGAGACAGAGTCTTGATGATATCATATGTGCATCTGGATCCGGACATGCCTGAAGCCATCAACTCCTGGACTTTTCAGTTAGTTACCTGAAGATTCTGTTACAACATATCCCTTTCTCTTCTCAAGTCACTTCGAGATGAGTTTTCTCCTCCTGCATTAGAAAATCCTGACTCATACAAGCTCACCGAAATTCACCCCACTCCACGCTTCTCTTTGTTGTGAGTTCACCAGGATTGTGCTGATTATATTGTGACACTGCAGCTAACAGGCCTGACCAGTATGCAGGAAGTCCCAGTAAGGGTCCCTCCGTTATGGGTTGTAGCCCCGCAATCCAGGTGTGTGTGTGCGCACGTGCACACCCACGTGTGTTATTGGGGAGAGAGGATAATCATGGAAACACTTCCACATGATCTCAGAAGATCTCAGAAGGATAACATGGGCTCTTAGGTTCTCTGGATTCTCCCAAAGTCACCGACTCTCCCCTTATAAGTGGATCTCTTGTGCCACACGGAGAATTGCTGAAATAAATTTACCTCTTTCCAGGCATCAGAAAACAGTTGTGTTTTTATCTTTGAGCACATTGGTCACCTTATTTGAGCCTGAGAAACCAGGATCCAAGGCTACATTGGACTTAACCCATGGAAACAGAGCAGAGTCCAGTGCTGGAGGCTGGCCGCTGGGGGTCCAGGAGCATCCTCAGGGGTCCAGGGTCCAGACTCTCCCCTTACAAGCGGATCTTATAAGTGGTGATCTCTGGGTATCTGTTGTGCTGTAGCTTCCTGTGATGACCCACTACCATAGCCATCCACCAATCCTGAAATGTCACCTTCTCTGTGAAGCATCCCTGCTTACTATAATGAATGCATCCCCTCTCTGTATTCCCACCACACTTAATCCACTAAGTATATGGGCGTGTTTCTCCTTGAATAGTTCCTTATGAGCAGGGACTATATCCAGTTACGTCTGCATCACCCACGCTGTTACCTCCCCCCATACACTTAGCAAAGACAGATGGATGGGTGGATGGAATTAGTCAATACTTGGAGTATTGAATTGGGGGGATAAGTGGATAGATGGATGATAGCTAGCAGATTAGGTGATGGATGAATCACTGATTTTAGAGAGATGGATGATGAAATACAGATATATGAATGATTGATAACAGATGAATGAATGTTATAGATGAGTTGATATTAGATTGATGAAAAGATACTGATGAATTGGATTCACTGGTGGATGGACAGATGTATAATAAGATGATGAATGAATGGATGGATGAATAGGTGGATGGATGGTTGGATGGATGAATGGGTAGATATACGATTATGTTAGAATCACTACTGAGGCAGACGTGCAGAAAATCTAGAAAATTGGGCCACCACTGGATGATAATTGAGGTGGTTTCTAAATTAACCAAGACAATTGTGACAACCTTTCTGAAGAGCTTTGTTCTGAATAACCCCATTCCCAAAACTCAGGATGGTAATCACCTCTGAGAATGTGTAATGTTTAATTTCTTAAAAATCTATCAGATTCCACTTACATGACTGAATCTAGGATGGGCAAATTCATAGACAGAAAGTAGATTAGAGGTTTCCAGAGACTGGGGGGAAGGGGAGAAGGCAGAGTAACTGTTTAAAGAGGTAGGGATTTTTTGTTTGGGATGATGAGAAGTTTTGGAAATAGCGGTGATGGTTGCACAGTACTATGAATGAAATTAATGCCATTGAATTGTACACTTAAAATGATTAAAATGGTAAATTGTATGTGACACATATATTTACAATAAAGAAAATAGTCACATATAAAAAAATCTATCAGAAAAACAAGATTGGAAAAAGTTTTGATAGATATGAGGAGTTATTACACAGTTGTTCATTATGTTATTTTTTGTCTTTGCTAACATCTGAGTTATTCCATAATAAAAAAGAAAGAAGGAAATTCCCCATTCAGATCCAGTCTGACACTGCTCTTGAGAGGTGAGAAACTGTCCCAGGTAGTTTTTCCAGGGCAAGGGGACAGCTGAAATGATGAAGCCTGGGGCCATGTTTATAGGACGGGGAGCTTGTGTGGCTATGAGACAGGATGTACTCACCATCTTCAGCGTTATCTCCAAGAGCTCGTCCTCTGTCTTCTGGCGCAGGCAGTGAACAAGGACAGCCGAGGTGGTGCTTTTACACCCAGCAAAGACAGCAATTTTCTGCAGAGATCACAGGTGACAGCAGAATTCAAGAGCCCTGTCTCTTCCCTCCATCAATAAAGAGGTGTTCTGTTCCAACCTCAATTTCTAAAGTCAACACATGGTAGCAGAAGATACTCTAGACCAGTATGTCCTGGATCCCAGACGTGTCAATTATACTCCTCAGCCTCTGCTGCCTTATCTCTGTTCAAGTGGACATAATGATCTCAAAGCTGAACATCTAAAGAGAGGCAGCATGGAGTGGGGCTTGAGAGCATGGAATACAGAATCCCACTAATTTCAAATCTCGGCTCACCCAATTAATAGCCTTTTGGCCTCAGGCTAGACACTTGCAAAGTGCAGCCAGAGGGGAAGATGCAGAAGGAGAGAAATCAGGCTCCATGATGGCGGGACCATGAAGAGTGTACATGGGCTGCCCAGAGCCTGGTCCGGTGTCTGACATACAATCAATGCTCAGTATGTATTTGGTGAAAAATTAAATAAAAAGGCACATGAAGAAGTAGAGCGGGGAGAGAGAGAGAGAGAGAGAGAGAGAGAGAGAGAGAGAGAGAGAGAGAGAGAGAGAGAGCGCACAAGAATATGAGTCTTGGATTCTTCATTCTGCCAATTTCTGGTCCTGTGTGACAGCAAAATCCAGCACCATTTCTGCCACCTTTGTTTCCTTTAAATAAACTCCCCCTTCTTGACTTAAGCCTGACCAATGGGCTTCTGCTGTTAATAGCCAAAGAATTCTGAAAAACAGTCTCAACAATTTTTTAAGTTCTTGGTGTCTTATCTCCTCCCCTCCTGCTTACCAGTCAGTTCCTTTAAGTCTGGCTGCTGCCCCCACCCGTCCACCAGCTCTCACAGCCCGACGAAATCGCTCCACATCAGTGACTCCAGCGCACACTCCTCAGCAGAGCCTCCCTGTTGCTCACCCTTCCTTGGCTTCCTGACACTCTCCAAATAAAGACAAAGTCCTCACCAGGTCCTCTGCAGCATGGCCCTGCCGATGGCTCCATCCTCACTTCACTCCAGGTTCCGTCTGCTCTTTCTGCTCTGGCCACAGCAGCCTTTCTCGCTCTCTCTCAGTTGAGATACCTGCTCCTGCCACAGGACATTTGCACAGGCTGTTCCCTCTTCCTGGATATTCTTTTCTTACCAAGTAATTTACTGCTCATCCTTCTCATCTCAACTCGTTGATCACTTTTTTTCATGAAGCCTTTCCTGATAACCTCCCCCTATCCACTGGACTAAGCGCTCCTTTTGGATTCTGTTATGACATCAGGTATCTCTCCTCTATTGCTCTAGTCACAGTTGACATTTTGTAAGTTGTGCAATTATATAATTATTAATCTGTCTCCTCAATTATAACAGAAGCTTCATGAGGTTGCGATATGTCAGATTATATCAAAACTATTTGTTGAGTGAATGAATGAATCAATGAATGAATTCTTCAGGAACCCACCCCAGTCACAAGCCCCCAAGGAGAATCCACTCCAGGCGCACATGGTGCCAATGAGTTCATCAGATTTCAGACCCTGAGCGAGGCAAGATAGGATGACAGTTCACTGACCACTGTCCAGGCCAGCACCCCACCTGGAACACTTTGGGAAGCGTGTTCAGTGGAAAATGCATGGGGCTGGCAGTCCAGAGTCATGAGTCTGAGTCCGGCTCTGCTCTGATCACTTGCTGACCCTGGCAAGTGCTTCTGCTCTCTGCCCCAGTTTGCTCAGCAGTAGAAGGTGGAGGTGGGATGAGGTGTGTCCTTGCCCTCCCTGATCAGCCACCCTCACTTCTGTGATTCTCTGAGGATGTCAACTGGCTCCCACAGCAAGAAAGACCCCTGACAACTCCAGGAGAGCAGAGCAAAGGGTGTGGGGACAGTCCAGTGTGAGACCTACCTTAGCTGCAGCCTTCATGTCCTTCTTGACCAGGACAGAAGTGAGGGCCACACCACTCTCAGAGATGGCCCGGTGGAAGAGATTCTTGGCCAGGGGAGATAACACCTGGGAGGAGGGTGGCGAGAAAGGGAGTTTATGCTCACGGGGAGGGGTCTTCAACAGCTACCCCCATCCACAGCCCTGTCCTGGGCTGTTCCCCTGGAGACCATGGGGCCTGGCTTCTGCAAGAAAACCTCAGCTGGAAGGAGCCAGGAGCAGAGTGAAGGACAAAACAGGAAGTGTGTGGCACAGACTGATTATAACAATCAAAGTATCTGAAAGGCAGCTCAGCAATTCCTAGCAGCACTTTAAAGCACAGTTCTGATTCCCCATTTGCATTACTTAGGATTTATTTTAAGGAAAATGATCATGGAGGCACACAAAAATCTCTAAAATGTTCATGTTATTTATAACAGTAAAAATTGGAAATAACACAAGGTTCTAATATATGACATTGGGTAAATAAGGTATTTTTCATTCTTACAATGAAATACTATACTCGACTATACACACAAAAAATATGAAAGAATAACTAATGGTGAGGGAAATATTTGAGTTATAATATTAAGGAAGTATTTTTGTTTAAAAATTCATAGAGACAGATAGATAGGTAGATAAATGATAGATGATAGATAGATAGATAGATAGATTCATGGAAAAAAGACTAGAAAAATAAAACTGTCCATGATGACAATCCCTGGCTAATGGGACTGTGGATGAATTTTTATTTTGGGAGAGTTATCTATGCTTTTCTTTTTTCTCCATTTTATAAAATAAAAACATTTTCCTCTGAAGATTCAACTATGAATCCAACATATGTTTTAAAAATACAGTAATAGTGTTAACCTTCTGCTCAACTGTGAGGCAGCTGGAGGGTTTCTAACAGCTCCCAGCGCCTTCTAATCTGGTTTTCCACCTTTGCTTCCCTCGGTGTCTCCCAACTGCCATTCCCACATCAGGCTCCCAGGTCGTGTCTGTGTTCCATTTCCCGGGTCCCATCCCCCCTTCCATCCTCCTTCCTCTCTCTACCTCTCCTCCCCCAGCCCAGCTCCATCCTCAGCCCCAGAGGCTGCTGCCCTCCTTCCTGAGATGAACAAGCCATCAGACCTCCCCAGAGGAGGCCTCTGACCTGTTCTTAGTGTTCGTGTCCCCTTGAATTGTAGATCTGGCTTCAAGCCAAATAATGACATTGCACCCAACTTCATGGTTGCCTCCTCTTATCCAGAATTTACACCCACCCCTACTTCCCAAGAGGAGTGAGGTGAGTACTAATAGTAAAATGATTAGGAAGGAGAGTAAGAGCTCAACCAACACAGGACAGGAGGAATGTCTCCGTTGCAGCCGTGGCTGGAGATATGGCCCCAGGATGCTAAGCTGAGCTCTGAGCTTCCTGCGGTCCAAGGAGAGTTTGGCCGTAACTTTCCACCATCTGATGCTGCACAGAGTAGGGTCAGCCTTGAACCAGGTCCCATGACTAGACTGGCTGGTCTGCAAGGGGTCCCATCAGTAGCCACATCAGGGCCAGGAACACTTACAAGAATAGAGACACTTTCCCCTCCTGCTGACTCTCCAAAGATGGTCACAGAGCCTGGATCCCCTCCGAAGTTGGCAATGTTCTCCTGGACCCAGTGCAGTGCGGCCAACTGGTCCAAGTGACCCCAGTTCCCCCGGCTGTGTTCATCCCCTGTGCTGTAAGAGAACAGGGTGGGGTTGAGAGCAGACATGTCACAGCAGGGCTCTCAGGACCACAGATGGGGCTGGGGGTCTGGGTAAGCCTTCTGCAAGAGACTGGGCTTCCAGAGCCCTGACACTGGGGTCTTCACCTGCCTCCCATCCTGCAGCATTGTTCCGCTGTAGCGCTCTATACATCCATCCCACATCTATTTATTGAGCATCTACTATTCTACAATTCCAAAGGGAATTCCAGGCAGAAGAAACAGCACATGCAAAGGCCCCGGCATCCAGTGAACGAAAGTGTGAATCTAGGACCTACAGCTACAGAGGGCCCTGAGGGCCTCGGTAAGGATGTCAATGTCATCTTGAGTAAGTTAGGAAGCCATTGCAGGGATGACATGATTCCATTTATGTCTTAAATGATCACTTTGGCTACTGTGTGGATCAGACACGGTGTAAAATAGCAGGGTTATAAAAGTAGGTGTTATTACAACAATCCAGGGGAGAGACACAGAGTGCTTTGAACAGGGTGACTACAAGGGAGGAGGTGAGAAGTGGCTGGATTCTGAACATATTGTAAAAGTGGAGCCAAGAGGATTTGCTGGTGACTGGATGTGGCGTGTGAGAAAAAGAAAAGAATCCAAGTGCCCCCAGGCTTTTATCCTGAGTAACTGGAAGGGTGGAGCTGCCTGCAGCTGAGCAGGAGGCCCTGTGGAGAAAGGAGGAGGGTTTGGGGCAGGGGCATCGGGAGTCAAGGGTTAAGTTTGTTCGAGGAAGGGAGAGGTGCCCTCAGGTGTCCCGTGGGGATGGCAGGAGGTAGTTAATGATGTACCTGTGGGTTTCAAAGGAGAAATGGGCTAAAAATAGGGAGCCTGGAAGTGCCCCCTGAGGTCACTCAGGGAACCAGTGGGACAGAGAAGAAGATGCACACAGAGGCTGAGATGGGGAGGGGAGGGTCCGGGAGGGGCCGAGAAGGAGCTGCCATGAGGGAGGAGGTGGCCAGGAGCCAAGAGCAGGAAATTTTTCAAAAAGGTTTGAGGGGTGACGTGCGGTTGCTGCCAAGGCTGGGCCGCTGGTGACCTGGACCAGAGCAGTGTGGTGTCTGGTCGGGGTGAAACCCTGACTGACGTGGTAGAGGAGAGCCTGGGGGAGAGGGAGGGGGGAGTGTACGCAGTTATACTGTAACTGGGAGCAGCCGTGGGCTGCGGGGGAAGGACATGAGGAGTCTCAGTGAAGGTGACACATCCCGGGACGCGACTCGCCTGGGACAGCCCTCCTCCAGCCCATAGGTCTTTCCAGTGAGATGATCACCCCTCGTCCAGCCCACCCACCAGCCATCTGAGGGTAAGAGGTCCTGGGGCTGGTGCATTCAGAAAAGGCTCAGTAACTGTGCCTGCAGGAAGTCCGGTTCCTGTCCCCACGGACACTCCATGGAGGAGACTCGAGCCTTCGCTCACGCATGTGCCAAACTCCATGAAGGAAATGGGGTGAGTGGACCCTACACTCCTCTCAGGAGACGTGTCCACTGGAGTCAGGTGCTCGTTACAGCCTCCAAGTTCCAGCCACCCGTTCCTCCACCTACAAGACTTTACGGAGCTCCCACGTGAGTCTGCTCCTTCTTTCCTTCCCCATGAGGTAAGATGTATAAGCCTCTAACTGCTGCGCTGCATGTTAACTGTCACCTTACAGGTATGCAACATGCTGGGCAGCACAGGTGAAAAACAGATGAGCATTTCAGACGAGGTAACATTTGGGTTGGGTTTTGCAGGAATAATAGGAGTTTGTCAGGCAGATTAGGCATTTTACATGCAAGTAAGTGGACCAGGGTGGCTGGGGAAGGAGAAGGTAGGTAGAGCCCAATTATGAGGGGACTTGCATGTCTTAGTAGGGAACCTAGCAAAGATCCCTTTGAGGGCTTGCATGACCAGAGTGGGGTCCTAGCACTCCCACACTGAGGGTCAATGTGCCGTGAGGAGAGTCCAGTGTCTTACCTGAAGAATCCCCAGATGCCCAGGCGGTACTGAACGGCCACCACCACCACGTTTTCATGGGCAGAGAGGGCCAGCCCATCATAGGTTGATGCCCCGCCCAACATCAGACCTCCTCCGTGGATCCACACCATCACCTGGATGGGGAGGAAGCAACCATACAGGGCATAGGAAGCAGAGCTGGGAAAGACCTCAAGAGGCTGTCTGGTTTGGTCATCTATCCGTTCTCCCAGCTGTGGCCCAACTCAGTGCACCCTGGCTGCCCCTGCCTGTCTCCCCTGCCTCAGTGCCGCCTCCTGCCAGTGCTCTTCATGCTGAGAACATCATCATGGGAAGAGCCAAGGCTAAGAGCGCCATCTTCTCCCCAACACTCCCACAGTCCTCACTCCCGGACCCCTCACGCAGCTCAGCACACTCCGCATGCAACAGCCCTTGGTTAGCAGCTTATTTCAGCTTCACCTTAGTTACCTTTTGTGAGGTGAAATAAACTTCTCACGTGAATGATGACCATGTCAAGAAGCACACGCCCTGGGTGGTACCTCTTCTTAATAGGCCTTTCCACTGCCTCCTCTGCTCCCCAAATCTCACCCATCCTCCAAAGCCCAGCCTAAAAGCCACCTCCTCTAAGAAGTCTTCAATCATCTGATGAATATGATTTGAAAACCTACTAGGTGCCAGGGACTGTGGTAAGGATTAAGGATGAGAGTGGACATGACAATTCATAATTCATGGCCCTGAATTTAAAAAGTTCACATAGCAAGAAAGTGAGAATGGCTAAAATAATAGTATAATGATTTTGTTAATAAAAAAATCAAAGAACTCATACATGAACTATGTGTCAAGTACTGCTCTAAGCATTTAAAAATAAACCATCCACAAGATAGGGACTACTATCGTCCCATTTCACAGACAGGAAAACTGAGGCACTTAACCACCCTGAGGTCACGCAGCTCATAGGTGGTGGAGGCAGCACTTGAACCCAGGCAGTCTGGCTCCAGAGTCCACACGTCGAGCTGCCCAGCACACGGCAGCCAATGGCCACGGTGCAGTAGGCTGGCTGTTGGGGCAGGAGGAATTTCTTCCCTTCAACTCTAACTAATGCATCAACAAGACTTGCCTCGTATGCTGTGTCAGACACTGACATAAATCTTGATATTCATCATTGAACACTTGTGTGTGATTATCCCTGATTTGAGGAAACAGAGCCAGGTCTCTCAGCTAGTAAAAGGCAGAACCAGGACTTACACCCAGACCCTGCAGTTCCAGAGCCTGTGTCCATAGTAGAGGTTCTTCAGCTTCAGGTTCCTGGAGCCCCTGTTCCTCCTACATCTCTGATCCCTACCTCCGGGCAGAGGGACTGAGTGTGCAGTCACCTCTGAGTCCAGGCTGAGCCAAGGGCTGGCCAGCAGTGATTTGCTGAAGAAGCTAGTCCAGCTCTGCGCAACCCAGATGCTAAGATCCTCGAAGGCAGGGGCTGTGTGGTCATGGTTTTATGTTCCTCCTTTCTCTTAACCCCCAATTCTAGCTATGCATATGGGGGCGCTGAGTATGTACTAGGGGAATGAATGAATGCATGAATGAATGAGCAATTGTCCCCACCTCTTTGAGCCCAGCATATGCAGGGCCACCTTCTAGTCACAAGTTCACAGATGCCCTCCTCCACATCTGGGCACCATGCCAGGGGTGTTCCTGGGAGATGGCTGGGTGCTCACACCCCGCCTGTCTCTACCCCACTGACCCCTCCTTTCCCAGCAGACCAGCCCCACCCTCCAGCCTGAGTCTGGAAAGCTGCCCCATCTCTGGGCTTCCATTTATTCTGCAAATGCTGACTCACTGGGTCATCAGCTTGTGTCAAAGTAAATTAGGAAGTAAAATTATCTACAATAAAATCTTGATAGTTGGCAAAGGCAAAGGAAAGTGCTTCTCTGTTGCTCCAGGCTCTGCACCCTCCACCTGTGACACTGAGACACTGAAAGTTTGTCAGAGAAGGTCTCTGTGTGCTGAGGAAAGGCCACCCACAGGCTCCACTTGCTAGTGTGTGTGTGTGTGTGTGTGTGTGTGTGTGTATGTGTGTGTGTGTGTCAAAGAGCGTGACTTGAGATCAGGAGACCCGTGCTCTAGTCCTGCAACCCTACTCTGCAACCTCGCCTTCCCCTCACTGGGCTTCAGTTTCTCTATCTGTAACGGAACGGTTGGGTTGTTGGCTTATCTCCAAGATTCCTTCCAGCTCTGACTTTATTGGAAATTATGTCTTAGCCACCCTGGGTATCAGATTCCTAATCTAACAATTAAGAGTAATCCTTCTTGTCCATCTATTAGCATGAGTGACCTTAGAAAAATTAAAATGTTCATTACAGATGTACAGCAAACTCCCCCAGAGGCCCTATGTCTGTCACTAAGGGAAACTGAGGTGTGGAAAACCTGTGTTCCTCGATGTCAGGTTTGGCTGTGGTGGTAAAGAAAGCCCTGAGGCCCCTGGGGAACAGCCTGGGGCCCCTGGAACAGCCTTGGTCCAAGACGCCCCAACCCAACACTGCCTTCATCCCCTCCAGTCTACACCAGCCTTGACCATTTGTTCCCACTGCTTACCGGCAGCCTGCTTCTCTTCCTCAAGTCAGCAGGAGTGTAAATATTTAGGTAAAGACAGTCTTCGGAAAACCTGAGATTAATGTTCTCCTTTCTGTTGGTAAAGAGCTCTGAGACCGCTTGCCCCGCCACTTGGTCTTGGGAGCACCTGGGAGAGGCAAGGAGAGAAATGAATTCTTGAAGTTCAATCAGAGCTGACCAAGGAGATGTCTCCTGCGGTCAGGCCAGGTCTTGGACTGGCAGGTTTAGGGCAGTAAATAGAGTTGTTCTCACCAGACTCAAGACACTGGGTTAGGTAGGAGGCATCTGATGGGGGCTTTTCAGGCTCACCAAGGTCTCCTAGGACCAGGTATGGTAAGGCCTGACTCTCTTCCCTTCCTGGGGCCTTTGGGATGCCCTGAGTCAAGGAAGGAGGCTGCCTATACGCTGCTGGGCCTGGGAAAGGACCATTTCCTGCTTGCCCTGGGTCCAGACCAGCTCTCCGCTGGGCGCTGTATGATGCCCGCTATAGGGTGAACATATTCTGCTAACAGGGAAACATGTTCTAGTCCACGGGAGACTTCCATAAACCAGGAGAAATCACCCAAACGGCAGTTATTTACGGCCTACAACAGGTCAGAGGTCAAATATTTGTGGGGCAGCTTTAGGGGAACTACGCTCTAATCCTGCCTCAGCCTAAATTTTTTTTTTTTTTTTCGGTACGCAGGCCTCTCACTGTTGTGGCCTCTCCCGTTGCGGAGCACAGGCTCCGGATGCGCAGGCTCAGCGGCCATGGCTCACGGGCCCAGCCACTCCGCGGCATGTGGGATCTTCCCGGACCAGGGCACGAACCCGTGTCCCCTGCGTCGACAGGCGGACTCTCAAACACTGTGCCACCAGGGAAGCCCATGACTCAGCCTAATTTGCTGGGTTTCCTTAGGTGAATTCTTTGCCTGCTCTGGGCCCTAGTCTGCTCCTCTATGTAAATGAGGGGAGTGATTTCCATAAGGGTCCTGCAGCACTGACATACTAAAATTCTATCATCAACCCATCACAGGCAAGAACTATTGGTTGCCCTAATAGGAGATTTTTTTTTTTATCATTTAAATTTTATTTTATTTATATTTTTATAGAGCAGGTTCTAATTAGTTATCTATTTTATACATATTAGTGTATATATGTCAATCCCAATCTCCCAATTCATCACACCACCACCACCACTCCCCACTTGGTGTCCATACGTTTGTTCTCCATATCTTTGTCTCTATTTCTGCCCTGCAAACCGGTTCATCTGTACCATTTTTCTAGATTCCACATATATGTGTTAATATACGATATTTGTTTTTCTCTTTCTGACTTACTTCACTCTGTATGACAGTCTCTAGATTCATCCACGTCTCTACAAATGACCCAATTTCATTCCTTTTTATGGCTGAGTAATATTCCATTGTATACATGTACCACATCTTCTTTATCCATTTGTCTGTTGATGGGCATTTAGGTTGCTTCCATGAGCTGGCTATTGTAAATAGTGCTACAATGAACATTGGGGTGCATATGTCTTATTGAATTATGGTTTTCTCAAGGTATATGCCCAGTAGTGGGATTGCTGGGTCATATAGTAATTCTATTCTTAGTTTTATAAGGAACCTCCATACTGTTCTCCATAGTGGCTGAATCAATTTACATTCCCACCAACAGAGCAAGAGGGTTCCCTTTTTTCCACATCCTCTCCAGCATTTGTTGTTTGTAGATTCTTTGATGATGGCCATTCTGACTGGTGTAGGGTGATACCTCAATGTAGTTTTGATTTGCATTTCTCTAATAATTAGTGATGTTGAGCATCATTTCATGTGCCTCTTGGCCATCTGTATTCTTCTTTGGAGAAATGTCTGCTTAGGTATTCTGCCCATTTTTTGATTTGGTTGTTTGTTTTCTTATTAATTTAATTTAATTTAATTTTTTAACATCTTTATTGGAGTATAATTGCTTTACAATGGTGTGTTAGTTTCTGCTTTATAACAAAGTGAATCAGCCATACATATACATATATCCTCATATCTCTTCCCTCTTGTGTCTCCCTCCCACCCTCCCTATCCCACCCCTCTAGGTGGTCACAAAGCACCGAGCTGATCTCCCTGTGCAACGTGGCTGCTTCCCACTAGCTACATGTTTTACCTTTGGTAGTGTATATATGTCCATGCCACTCTCTCACTTTCTCCCAGCTTACTCTTCACCTTCCCTGTGTCCTCAAGTCTGTTCTCTAGTAGGTCTGTATCTTTATTCCCATCCTGTCCCTAGGTTCTTCATGACCATTTTTTTTCTTAGATTCCGTATATATGTGTTAGCATATGGTATCTGTTTTTCTCTTTCTGACTTACTTCACTCTGTATGACAGACTCTGGGTCCATCCACCTCACTACAAATAACTCAATTTCGTTTCCTTTTATGGCTGAATAATATTCCATTGTATATATGTGCCACATCTTCTTTATCCATTCATCTGTCGATGGACAGTTAGGTTGCTTCCATGTCCAGGCTATTGTAAATAGTGCTGCAATGAGCATTGTGGTATACGACTCTTTTTGAATTATGGTTTTCTCATGGTATATGCCCAGTAGTGGGATTGCTGGGTCGTATGGCAGTTCTATTTTTAGTTTTTTTTTTCAGGGAGCTCATTTCCTTTATTTATTTATTTATTTTTATTTATTTATTTTTTCGGTACGCGGGCCTCTCAATGTTGTGGCCTCTCCCGTTGCGGAGCACAGGCTCCGGATGCGCAGGCTCAGCGGCCATGGCTCACGGGCCCAGCCACTCCGCAGCATGTGGGATCTTCCCGGACCGGGTTACAAACCCGCGTCCCCTGCATTGGCAGGCGGACTCTCAACCACTGTGCCACCAGGGAAGCCCCTTTATTTTTAGTTTTTTAAGGGATCTCCATACTGTTCTCTATAGTGGCTGTATCAATTTACTTTCCCACCAACAGTGTAAGAGGGTTCCCTTTTCTCCACACCCTCTCCAGCATTTATTGTTTGTAGATTTTTTGATGATGGCCATTCTGGCTGGTGTGAGATGATCTCACTGTAGTTTTGATTTGCATTTCTCTAATGATTAGTGACGTTGAGCATCCTTTCATGTGTTCGTTGGCAATCTGTATACCTTCTTTGGAGAAATGTCTATTTAGGTCTTCTGCCCATTTTTGGATTGGGTTGTTTGTTTTTTGATATTGAGCTGCATGAGCTGCTTGTAAATTTTGGAGATTAATCCTTTGTCAGTTGCTTCATTTGCAAATATTTTCTCCCATTATGAGGTTTGTCTTTTCGTCTTGCTTATGGCTTCCTTTGCTGTGCAAAAGCTTTTAAGTTTAATTAGGTCCCATTTGTTTATTTTTGTTTTTATTTCCATTACTCTAGGAGGTGGGTCAAAAAAGATCTTGCTGTGATTTTTGTCAAAGACTGTTCTTCCTATGTTTTCCTCTAAGAATTTTATAGTGTCCACTCTTACATTTAGGTCTTTAATCCATTTTGAGTTTATTTTTGTGTATGGTGTTAGGGAGTGTTCTAATTTCATTCTTTTACATGTAGCTGCCCAGTTTTCCCAGCACCACTTATTGAAGAGATTGTCTTTTCTCCATTGTATATCCTTGCCTCCTTTGTCAGAGATTAGTTGACCATAACTGCGTGGGTTTATCTCTGGGCTTTCTATCCTGTTCCATTGATCTATATTTCTGTTTTTGTGCCAGTACCATATTGTCTTGATTACTGTAGCTTTGTAGTATAGTCTGAAGTCAGGGAGTCTGATTCCTCCAGTTCCGTTTTTTACCCCTCAAGATTGCTTTGGCTATTCGGGGTCTTTTGTGCCTCCATACACATTTTAAGATTTTTTTGTTCTAGTTCTATAAAAAATGCCATTGGTAATTTGATAGGGATTGCGTTGAATCTGTAGGTTGCTTTGGGTAGTAGAGTCATTTTCACAATATCGATTCTTCCAATCCAAAAACATGGTATATCTCTCCATCTGATTGTGTCATCCTTGAGTTCTTTCATCAGTGTCTTATAGTTTTCTGAGTACAGGGCTTTTACCTCCTTAGGTGGTTTATTTCTAGGTATTTTATTCTTTTTGTTGCAATGGTGAATGGGAGTGTTTCCTTAATTTCTCTTTCTGATCTTTCACTGTTAGTGTATAGGAATGCAAGAGATTTCTGTGCATTAATTTTGGATCCTGCAACTTTACCAAATTCATTGATTAGCTCCAGTAGTTTTCTGGTGGCATCTTTAGGATTATCTCTGTATAGTATCACGTCATCTGCAAACAGTGACAGTTTTACTTCTTCTTTTCCAATTTGTATTCCTTTCATTTCTTTTTCTTCTCTGATTTCTGTGGCTAGGACTTCCAAAACTTTGTGGAATAATAGTGGTGAGAGTGGACATCCTTGTCTTGTTCCTGTTCTTAGAGGAAATCCTTTCAGTTTTTCACCATTGAGAATGATGTTTGCTGTGGGTTTGTCGTATATGGCCTTTATTATGTTGAGGTAGGTTCCCTCTATGCCCACTTTCTGGAGAGTTTTTTATCATAAATCAGTGTTGAATTTTGCCAAAAGCTTTTTCTACATCTATTGAGATGATCATATAGTTTTTATCCTTCAGTTTGTTAATATGGTGTATCACATTGATTGATTTGCATATACTGAAGAATCCTTGTGTCCCTGGGATACATCCCAGTTGGTCATGCTGTATGACCCTTTTAATGTGTTGTTGGATTCTGATTGCTAGTATTTTGTTGAGGATTTTTGCGGTTATATTCATCAGTGATATTGGTCTGTAATTTTCTTTTTTTGTAGTATCTTTATTTGGTTTTGGTATCAGGGTGATGGTGGCCTCGTAGAATGAGTTTGGGAGTGTTTCTTCCTTTGCAATTTTTTGGAAGAGTTTGAGAAGGATGGGTGTTAGCTATTCTGTAAATGTTTCATAGGATTCACCTGTGAAGCTATCTGGTCCTGGGCTTTTGTTTGTTGGAAGATTTTTAATTACAGTTTCAATTTCATTACTTGTGATTGGTCTATTCATATTTTCTGTTTCTTCCTGGTTCAGTCTTGGAACATTATACCTTTCTAAGAATTTGTCCCTTTCTTCCAGGTTGTCCATTTTATTGGCATAGAGTTGCTTGTAGTAGTCTCTTATGATGGTTTGCATTTCTGCGGTTTCTGTTGTAACTTCTCCTTTTTAATCTAATTTTATTGATTTGAGTCCTTTCCCTCTTTTTCTTGGTGAGTCTGGCTAAAGGTTTATCAATTTTGTTTATCTTCTCAAAGAAGCATCTTTTAGTTTTATTGATCTTTGATACTGTTTTGTTTCTATTTCATTTACTTCTGCTCTGGTCTTTATGAATTCTTTACTTCTATTAACTCTGGGTTTTGTTTGTTCTTCTTTCTCTAGTTCCTTTAGGTGAAAGTTTAGAT
Organism: Globicephala melas; assembly: GCF_963455315.2. Taxonomy (NCBI): domain Eukaryota; kingdom Metazoa; phylum Chordata; class Mammalia; order Artiodactyla; family Delphinidae; genus Globicephala; species Globicephala melas. The sequence continues at coordinate 33,838,953 of NC_083332.1, read as the reverse complement.
TGTTTATTTGAGATTTTTCTTGTTTCTTGAGGTAGCATTGTATTGCTACAAGGTTCCCTCTTAGAACTCCTTTTGTAGCATCCCATGTGTTTTGGATCGTCATGTTTTCATTGTCATTTGTGTCTAGGTATTTTTTGATTTCCTCTTTGATTTCTTCAGTGATCTCTTGGTTATTTAGTAATGTATTGTTTATCCTCCTTGTGTTTTTTACGTTTTTTTCCCTGTAATTGATTTCTAATCTCATAGTGTTGTGGTCAGAAAAGATGCTTGATATGATTTCAATTTTCTTAAATTTACTGAGGCTTGATTTGTGACACAAGATGTGATCTATCCTGGAGAATGTTCCATGTGCACTTGAGAAGAAAGTGTAAGTCTGCCATTTTTGGATGGAATATCCTATAAATATCAATTAAATCTATCTGGTCTATTGTGTCATTTAAAGCTTCTGTTTCCTTATTAATTTTCTGTTTGGATGATCTGTCCATTGGTGTAAGTGAGGTGTTAAAGTCCCCCACTATTATTGTGTTACTGTCGATTTCCTCTTTTATAGCTGTTAGCATTTGCCTTACGTATTGAGGTCCTCCTATGTTGGGTGCATATATATTTATAATTGTTATATCTTCTTCTTAGATTGATCCCTTGATCATTATGTAGTGTCCTTCCTTCTCTCTTGTAACATGCTTTATTTTAAAGTCTATTTTATCTGATATGAGTATTGCTACTCCAGCTTTCTTTTGCTTTCCATTTGCATGGAATATCTTTTTCCATCCCTTCACTTTCAGTCTGTATGTGTCTGTAGGTCTGAAGTGGGTCTCCTGTAGACAGCAATATATACAGGTCTTGTTTTTGTATCCATTCAGTGAGCCTGTGTCTTTTGGCTGGAGCATTTAATCCATTCACATTTAAGGTAATTATCAATATGTATGTTCCTATTACCATTTGCTTAATTGTTATGGGTTTGTTTTTGTAGGTCCTTTTCTTCTCTTGTGTTTCCCACTTAGAGAAGTTCCTTTAGCACTTGTTGCAGAGCTGGTTTGGTGGTGCTGAATTCTCTTAGCTTTTGCTTGTCTGTAAAGCTTTTGATTTCTCCATCGAATCTGAATGAGATCCTTGCCGGGTAGAGTAACCTTGGTTGGAGGTTCTTCCCTTTCATCACTTTAAAAATATTGTGTCACTCCCTTCTGGCTTGTAGAGTTTCTGCTGAGAAATCAGCTCTTAACCTTATGGGAGTTCCATTGTATGTTATTTGTCATTTTTCCCTTGTTGCTTTTAATAGTTTTTCTTTGTCTTTAATATTTGTCCATTTGATTACTATGTGTCTCAGCGTGTTTCTCCTTGGGTTTATCCTGTCTGGGACTCTCTGCGTTTCCTGGACTTGGGTGGCTATTTCCTCTCCCATGTTAGAGAAGTTTTCAACTATAATCTCTTCAAATATTTTCTGGCGTCCTTTTTCTCTCTCTTCTCCTTCTGGGACTCCTATAATGCGAATGTTGGTGCATTTAATGTTGTCCCAGAGATCTCTTAGGCTGTCTTCATTTCTTTTCATTCTATTTTCTTTATTCTGTTCCGTGGCAGTGAATTCCACCATTCTGTCTTCCAGGTCACTTATCTGTTCTTCTGCCTCAGTTATTCTGCTATTGATTCCTTCCAGTGTATTTTTCATTTCAGTCATTGTATTGTTCATCTCTGTTTTTTTCTTTAATTCTTCTAGGTCTTTGTTAAACATTTCTTGCATCTTCTCCATCTTTGCCTCCATTCTTTTTCTTAGGTCCTGGATCATCTTCACTATCATTATTCTGAATTCTTTTTCTGGAAGATTGCCTATCTGCACTTCATTTAGTTGTTTTTCTGGTGTTTTATCTTGTTCCTTCATCTGGAACATATTCGCCTGCCTTTTCATTTTGTCTCTCTTTCTGTGAATGTGGTTTTCGATCCATAGGCTGCAGGACTGTCGTTCTTTTTGTTTCTGCTGTCTGCCCTCTGTTGGATGAGGCTATCTGAGAGTCTTGTACAAGCTTCCTGATGGGAGGGACTGGTGGTGGTAGAGCTGGGTGTTGCTCTGGTGGACAGACCTCAATAAAACTTTAATCTGCTTGTCTGCTGATGGGTGGGGTTGAGTTCCCTCCCTGTTGGTTGTTTGGCCTGAGGCAACCCAGCACTGGACCCTGCAGGCTATTTGGTGAGGCTAATGGTGGACTCTGGGAGGGCTCACACCAAAGAGTCCTTCCCAGAACTTCTGCTGCCAGTGTCCTTGTCCCTGCAGTGAGCCACAGCCGCCCCCCACCTCTGCAGGAGACCCTCCAACACTAGCAGGTAGGTCTGGTTCAGTTTCCTATGGGGTCACTGTTCCTTCCCCCTGGGTTCTCATACGCACACTACTTTGTGTGTGCCCTCCAAGAGTGGAGTCTCTGTTTCCCCCAGTCCTGTCAAAGTCCTGAAATCAAATCCCGCTAGCCTTCAAAGTCTAATTCTCTGGGAATTCCTCCTCCTATTGCCAGGCCCCCAGGTTGGGAAGCCTGACGTGGGCTCAGAACCTTCCCTCCAGTGAGTGGACTTCTGTGGTATAAGTGTTCTCCAGTTTGTGAGTCACCCACCCAACGGTTATGGGATTTGATTTTATTGTGATTGTGCCCCTCCTACAGTCTCATTGTGGCTTCTCCTTTGTCTTTGGATGTGGGGTATCTTTTTGGTGAGTTCCAGTGTCTTCCTGTCAATGATTGTTCAGCAGTTAGTTGTGATTCCAGTGCTCTCTCACCAACTGTTGTTTTAAATACTCCTTATGTATTAACTCATTTAATCTTCACATCAGCCCCATGATTTAGGTTCTATTATTATCCACATTTTACAGTTGAGAAACTGAGAGATGTTAGAGAATTTGCCCAAGGTCACACAGCCAGAAAGAACCATACTATGTAGTGCTTATGTTTCCAAGGACCTTATAAGCCACATTTCCAGATCTCAGTGTCCCCACAAAACAGCATGACTGCCTCCAGTATTTCGACGAGGTAACTGAAGCACTGAGGTGCTTGGATGACACAGCTGTCAATTGGCAGAGTCAGAGCTCCAAAGATAAACTCTTGATTTCCATCCCGGGGGAACTTTCCCCAGATCACCAAAGCAAGGGGCGTAATATTCATAAAAGAAGACAATCAAAAGTTTAAAAAGAGAAAAATAAGTCAATGTCACTAGTATTCAGATAAATGTAGAATAAAGAGAATAATCATACATATAATGACGAAGATAATAAAAATTATCGTTATTTTGCCTATTCAATAGCCCCAAATCATTTTTGATAACCCAAAACATTGTTTAAAATTCAGTTAATGGAGGTTTTCATATATTAAATAAAGGGGTGCAGTTGGAGTATTTCTGAAGGGAAATTTTAAAAATACTCTTACTCGGAAATGTTATTTCTTAGAACTTATCCAAAAATATTTATGAACATGCATGAAGATTTAGCTACAGGATATTCATCATAGTGCTACTTATATTATCAAAATCATCAAGAACAATTAATAATCCCAAATAAAAGGTGCAGTAAATAAATTATGATTCAATATGCAACGTAATGCAGCTATTATATGTCGGGGTGTGATATTTAATGACATAGAATGATGTTCATGATATACGTTCATGAGCAAAACAGGCATCTAAAGTATCTGTCTTGGGGTTTCCCTGGTGGCGCAGTGGTGAAGAATCCACCTGCCAGTGCAGGGGACATGGGTTCCAGTCCTGGTCCGGGAAGATCCCACATGTCGTGGAGCACCTAAGCCTGTGAGCCACAACTACTGAGCCCATGCGCCACAACTACTGAAGCCCGCGTGCCTAGAGCCTGTGCTCCATAACAGGAGAAGCCACCGCAATGAGAAGCCCGCGCACCACAACGAAGAGTAGCCCCCGCTGGCCGCAACTACAGAAAGCACGCATGCAGCAATGAAGACCCAGCGCAGCCAAAAATAAATAAATTAAAATAAATAAATAAATAAAGTAAAATAAAGTATCTGTATCGTGTAATATGATATTGTGATATAAGAAGAAATATGTATTTGATCTTTGTCCAGTTTCTGCTGAAGAGCTCTTTTTTTTTTTTTTTTTATTGCCATAGGCAGGCTTCTCACTGTTGTGGCCTCTCCCGTTGCAGAGCACAGGCTCCGGACGCGCAGGCTCAGCGGCCATGGCTCACAGGCCCAGCCGCTCCGTGGCATGTGGGATCTTCCCGGACCGGGGCACGAACCCACGTCCCCTGCATCGGCAGGCGGACTCGCAACCACTGCGCCACCAGGGAAGCCCTGAAGAGCTCTTAAAACCCTTGAAATCTCCTGAGTGGTGTATACTGTTGGGTTAATGAGGTCACTTTTGGACCTCATCTAAGAGCAGGAACTGGTTGCCAGAGGAACAATCATGTGATTAGAGGGTTGGAACTCTGCGCCACAGCCCCCTGACCTCTGGAAAGGGGAGATGGGCTGGAGAGGAATCAATCACCAGTGACCAATGCTTTCAATCATCCTGCCCATGTAATGAGGGCTCCATAAAACCCAAAAGGACAGGGTTCAGAGGGCGTCCTGGTTGGTGAACCAGAACTCTTCTAAGTGCCACCGTGCTGGGTCCCAAGCTCCAGAAGGATGGATGGATGCTCCTTTGTTAGGGACCTCACCTTATGGATATCTTCATCTGGCTAGTGGCTTGTATCCTTTAATATCCTTCATAATAAACTGGTAATCTAGTGAGAAAACTAATTTCCTGAGTTCTGTGAGCTGCTACGGCAAATTAACAGAACTTAAGGACGGGGTCACAGGAACCTCTAATTTATAGCCAGTTGGTCAGAAGCATAGGTGACGACTTGGACTTGGAACTGGCATCGAAGCAGAGGGAGTTATTGTGGAGCTGAGCCCTTAATCTGTGGAATCTGATGCTATCTCTAGGAAGACAGTGTTAGAATTAGCTAAATGGTTGGACACACATATGGTGTGTGAGAATTGCTTTTTGGTGTGGGGGAAAAAAAAACACACACATTAGAATTGGGTACAGAAAATTATGTGATTACATTTTAAGGGAGAAATTATGCAACAGATAAAAGACTGGAAAAATAGAATCTAAAATATGAACAACAGTTCTTGCTCTGTGGTGTATGCTTTTCATTTTCTTACCTTTACTTACCTATATTTTCTCACTTTTATGTAATAAGTATGTATTACTTATTACTTGCAATCAGGAAATTAAATGTATACTTGCAATAAAAATAAATAAAACATATTAATTGCAATCAGGAAATAAAAAGAATGAATATTATTTTAAAAGAATGGAAGAAGTAAGGAAGGAAGGGAGTAAGGAGAGAAGAGAAGAAAAGAAAATTCAGCAAGAGGCAGGACCCTGGAAATTATTAGAAATCTCTTGCTGAGATAAATATGGTCTGAATCAGTGCTTGTAGACATCTAAGGTGCCTTGGGGGACAGTTGTGAGTCTTCTTGCCCAACTTGACCAGCTAACTAGAACACATCAACCATCGTTCTGCTTGTGACTAGGTAGCCAGACACATTTGGGAGTTGAGAACTTGCCCAGTCAACACCCCAAAGCACTACCCATCCACACATCTCCTGGCCCACCTCACTTCCCACTATGGTAAAGTTCAAGAAGGAAAATGAATAGAACTGTGAAAATTAATAAAGAGAACCCGCACTAAAATGGAATCTGGAGGTGAGGAGGGGGAGATCTCAGGAAGATATCACTCCACCTCAATACAGATCCCCCTAGGAAGAGACATACTGTGCACCTCTGACCAGAAATGACACGACTTTACCACAAGAAAGATTTCCTCCTTGCCTGGCAACAGCTCAGCCAATCAGAGACTATCATTACTCAGCCAATTAAAAGCCACTACATAACAAACTCCCAGTTTCCTCCAATGGACTTCTGTTTATAACAGTGCCTTCTAACTTCCCCTTTGCCTCTGTAAAAGAGTTTCCTTTCCTTTTACCAGACTTGCATGTGGTTTGCCATAGTTGCATGTCCCCAATTGTGATTCTTTGCTGCTCCCAAATAAATCTCTGGTTTTGCTGGTAAAATATCTGGTTGTTTTATTGTTTTAGGTTAACAGAATCATTACTTTTGAAACCCCTCACCTGCTCAACTTTCTATTTTTTTCCACAGCACTTATCATATTCTAACATACTGTATAGTCTATTTACTAATTTGCATATTGTTTACTATCTATCTGCCCCTGCTAGAATGCAAGCTGCATGAGGGTGGGATCTTTGTTCTGTTCACTAATGGATCCCAGGAAACTAGAAAATGCCTGGCAAAGTTGCTCAATAAATATTAGTTGAATAAAGGGCTCTAGAATGCTGTGAGAGTTCTGAAATGTTTGTAAGGATCTACAATATCTTAGGATTCCAGAACAAAGTATGAGCCACTCAGAGGATCGCCTTGGCTCCTTCCTGTGTCCCTTTGAGGCTAACATCCCCACTGGAAGATGCCAGAGTCACACCTTGACTTACATGGGAGGGTAAGAGGTGGTATTCTTCACGAAGATCCATGGTTCTGCAGGCTGCGGCGGAGCAAACCTCAAGGATCCAAGAGGGGGCCTGGCAAAAGGGACTCCCAGGAAAACAGCCACAGGCTGTGCAAAACCTTCTAAGCTGACGTATTTCCCCAGGACTCTGCCCTGCGCGGTGTCCACAACAGGCGGTGAGGGTGGTTGCCCTGCTGGACATTGAGAGGAAATGAGAACATGTCAGTGGTGAAGGTGTGAACTGGATTCTGGGTGAATTTTGTTACTTTTGCCACGTGATCTTGAATGTCCCCTCAACTCTCTAAGCCTCAGTTTCTTCTTATGTAAGAGAGAGTGAAGCTAACTGTCCTTCCTAACTCACAGCGCTATCTGAAGGAGCGAATTGGAATTGGAGGTATAACAGCATCAAATAAGACATAAATGCAAAAAGAAGAGCCACTGGGAATGAAGAGGGCATTCAGTTTCCACACTTAGGAGCATCTAGAAACAATCACTGGATGCTGGTGCCGAGCTGCACGCTGGATGAGAGGATGAACAAGAGCAGGTTGCTCTTCTCAGAAATCTGGCCTTATGTGGAGGATGAGCCACATACATACCTGACCCTACTGCTGGGAAGAAAGTGGTCCGTGTCCTGAGAGACGTACCAAGTAAGGTGCCATAGGAGACAGAAGAGGGAGCGAGGCCTTCTGACTGGTGGCTTCATGGAGGCAGTGACCTTGGAGCTGGGACTTGCAGTAGTGGAAGGAGTGACAAGGGGAGGTGGAAGAGGGTGCTTAAAGGTATAAACAGAGATGAGATTGTGCAGAGGTGAGGCTCTGTGACAGCAAAGTGCAAGACCTGCTTGAGGAAGAGCGATTGGCCCATTTGGGTCAGGAAGAGTAATGGGGGAGGAACATAATCCTGGATGAGACAGATTCATGTCTGGGAGGGTCTCAAACGCCAGGCCAGTGATTCGGGCTTTATTTAGTGGGTAAATGAGCAGCAGTGAACCGTCCTGGAGTAAAAGAGAGTGACACAATCAGCTTGAAGAGGCCCCTTCTGCTGGCTCTGAGCACGGTCATCCAGAGGGAGCGAGATGGGCCCAGATTCCATCTGTCCCCTTCTCGTGGAGCAGACAGTTCTTTCTCACTGAGCTGAAATGCATCTCCCTGAAGCTGCCACATCAGTCCTGGTCCTACCTGCTCTGGGACATCCTGCACCTTCATGTGACAGGAAGCCTTAGTGACCCATGTTCATACCCATCCCTCAAGTCTTCTCTTGTCTGTCCTCAACAGCTTCAGTTTGTTTAAGCATCCTAACAGGAAACGATTTCCAGCCTCTCATCCTCCCAATTGTTCCCCTTTAGATATAGACACAAGGTCAACCTTTCTCTCAAAGTATGTGGCCAGAATAGAAAAGAATAACCCAGATTTGGTCTTCCGGACAAATCCGATGATAACCTTCAAGAGAGATGAAGTGGACAGATGTCCAAATGGCAAAGGTAAAAAAGTGGGCGATTGGCTGAGAGGTATAGGCAATACTGGTAACAGCAGCAGTTACCACTTGTGTTATATGTAATGTTTGTATACTGAGCACTTACTATGTGCTACATGGGCATTCCAGTTCCTTTAAACTAATCTTCACAAAAGCCTTGCTAGGTAGACATCAATATGCCCATTTTTCAGATGAAGTAACTGAGGAAATGGAGGCAGCCAGTATGGACTTTCTTTTTTAAAAATTTTTATTTATTTTTGGCTGTGTTGGGTCTTAGTTTCTGTGTGTGGGCTTTCTCTAGTTGTGGTGGGTGGGGGCTACTCTTCATTGCAGTGCATGGGCTTCTCATTGGGTGACTTCTCTTGTTGCAGAGCATGGGCTCAAGGCACGTGGCTTCAGTAGTTGCAGCGTATGGGCTCAGTAGTTGTGGCATGCGGGCTCTAGAGTGCAGGCTCAGCAGTTGGGGCGCACGCGCTTATTTTCACAGCATGTGGGATCTTCCCAGACCAGGGCTCAAACCCGTGTCCCCTGCACTGGCAGGCGTATTCTTAACCACTGTGCCACCAGGGAAGTTCCCAGTATGGACTTTCTAAAGATGGAAGTGGCATGGCCCTGCCAGGGGGTAAACAGCAGTTTACCCCTAATTTGGTTCTTACTCTGCTCTTACCCTCAGTTCCAGGCCTCTCACAGTGTCATAGGCCCAGGAAGAAGAGAAAACCCAGTGGAGCCTGGGCTGTCAGTGCACTGACAGCCAGAGCACTGGCTCTGGACTCAGGAGTTAGAGATAGAATTCAGAGCATGATTTTCCGGTTGACCTTGGGCATGTACATTTCCCTCTCTGAGTCTCAGTTTCCCCATCTATAAAATGGCACAGATGCATTCTGAGGTCCCTTGCCGCACCCTTGTATTAACCAGGTCTTTTATGTTCTGTATTCTGATGCCTTGACATCTGGGGCCTTGCTGATTCTGGAGGGACTGCCCCTCCCAGAGTTCGCCAATCCCTAATGATACGAATGAACTTCCCCTTCAAGCGTGCCAGAGCCTGTACCCCAACTACCTTCTCTATCAGGCCCTCCACATCTGGCCACTATCATCCTGCCCTAATCACTCCAGGCCAAGTACCTGACAACTGTGCAGTCCCTAAGCCCCAGAACCTGTTGAAATTGGCTACTTTGCCAATCCCAAACCTGCATACCCTGCCTCACCTCTTCCTTCCCCCCAGCAACCAAGATAAAGCCTCTCACCCCCAGTTCCTCCTTCTTCCCTGTGTCTCATGACCCACCCAGGGCTTCACCTCCAGGCCCCCCATGGTAGTTCCGTACTCCTTCCTCTGGGGAAATTGAGTCATAAACCATCTTTTCAATGACAGTTGGTTCCTGATCTGTGGGCCTTAGAATACCCCTAATTGTCTATTAATACACTGTCTTTTTTTTTCTGGCTGCCCTGCGAGGCACGCGGGATCTTAGTTCCCCGACCAGGGATCAAACCTGCGCCCCCTGCAGTAGAAGTGCAGAGTCTTTAACCACTGGACCACCAGGGAAGTTCCAATATACTTTTTTTTTTTTCAATACACTGTCTTTTAAAACAACTTCTTTATCCCTTTTTTGCACTCTCTCCATTCCAGGCACTCTCTCAGAAACAACAGCCCATTTCAACCTCACAAGAGCCTAATGATGTGGATACAGCTTTCACCCCCATTTTATAGAGGGGGAAACTGAGGCACAGAAAAAGGAAGTCCTTTGCCTAAGCTCACAGGGCTAGTAAGTGCTAAGCTGGGATGCAAACCCACACACTCTGCCTCCAGAGGCGGTATTAATATTCTGGTAAGCTAAGCTCCAGGATTTGGCCACGTCCGTATTAGTAATCAAGAGGAAAAGCTATGGAACTCTCCCAAGTCCTCAGCTGGAGGTTGAGGTTAGCTGGTTGTCCAACCGGGAGGTTAGCTGGTTGTCCTCCTCTGGTGTGGCGGCGTGCAGCCGAGTCTAGGGTGTTTATCGTCCACTGTGTCTCCTGCTGCGGGGGACCAGCTGGGCTAGACGGTCCAAGTCCACAGAGCGTGCGCTGCTGCAGAACCACCCCTGTCACTCCTTCCCCTTGTCCCACACAAGGATTTCCAAAGGTCCCCCGCTATTTGAATTTAGGAGGACTCACCCAAAGCCGTGAAAGTGGTGAGGGAGGACAAGACCAGAGCGAAGACCCACATCGTGGAAGGACAGCAGCTCCTGTGCCCGCAGGTCTCGGCCCTGCTCAGAGGGGCTGTTCCAGTCCCCGCCCCCAGCTCTCTGCACAGGCTCCCGCCCCAGTTGCTCAGTAGCCTAATCTGGAAATAAGAAAAGCTCTCCCACCCTTCCCCGTGGGCTGCTGTTTAGGGCTGTAAGCCACGCCCACCCAGAATTTACCTTCTTTTAAATCAAGAGCCCGGACTTTACTCTCCAATTACAGGTAGCCACCTACAGGTTCAACGATTTGTTTCATAAGTGTTTCTCCCTTCCTGGACTCTAACCTTAGTGTACTGTGGGCTACCAAGGCAGACACAAGCACACAGAGGTCTTTGGACAAGGGGAGGCTGTGGTCGGGTCCTCAGAACAACTTGAAAACTTTCAGAGCAACTCCCAGACCCACAGCTGCCCAGCTGGGGAATTAAGGGCAAATCTTTTCATTTCCCTGGGCTTCTATTTCACAGAGTTCCATGCTCTTATTTTAGAAACATCTTAAATTTCATTCAGTCTCCCTTCTGATGCCTAAATTAACTTCACAGTATTCCTGCCAAGTGACTCAGCCTCCTGTTGCACACCTGCAGGGTCAGGGAACTATTACCTCTCCAGGCAGGGATCTTTGGACAGAATGTTCTTACAATAAAGGGACTCCATCTCTCCATAGTCTTTGGTTCTGATTATTCATTCATCCATCCTTCCATCTTTCCTTCCATTTATTCATTATTTCATTTATTCATTCATTCTCCAAACATTTACCAAATGCCTGGCACTAGGCTAAGTGCAATGGATACAAAGATAAATCCAAGACATGTTCCATCTCCTGGAGGAACTCTCTATGTAATAAATAAGACAGATGCAGGGAGAGGTGATAGGTAGATTGCAGTGCAATCTGAAAGCACCAAAGTAGAGGGATACAAAGTGCTCTGAGTACACCTGTGAAAGTGCCACTTACTCACTAGGGACACAAGGAAAATGCTCAAAGCCTGTTTTATAGAATTACTAAATGTTGAACAGTAGGACATTCTCTAAATACATTCTGGTACAGCTGGCTAAGGAAATACTATGCTTTCACTCAAACTAGTGAAGCACACCTCTATTTATTTAGTTAGTTATTTTTGGCTGCGTTGGGTCTTTGTTGCTGTGCGTGGGCTTTCTCTAGTTGAGGCGAGCGGGGGCTGCTCTTTTTTGCAGTGCGCGAGCTTCTCACTGGGGTGGCTTCTCTTGTTGCAGAGCACGGGCTCTAGGTGCGGGGGCTTCAGTAGTGGTGGCTCGCGGGCTCAGTAGTTGTAGCACATGTGCTTAGTTGCTCTGTGGCATGTGGGATCTTCTCTGACCAAGGCTCGAATCCGTGTCCCCTGCATTGGCAGGCGGATTCTTAACCACTGAGCCACCAGGGAAGTCATACACACCCCTATTTATTGACAAGGAAAGGCAGTCATGATCTATTGTGAAGGGGAAAAAAACAGATTATAATATAATTATGACTGCTTTAGGAAACAGTTTGGCAATTCCTCAAAAATCAAACACAGGGATTTCCCTGGCGGTCCAGCGATTAAGACTCCATGCTTCCGCTGCAGGGGGTGCGGGTTCGATCCCTGAGGATCCTGCATGCCACGTGATGAGGCCAAAAAAATTTAAAAATTAAAAAAAATCAAACACAAAGTTACCAGATTTCCCAGCAATTCCACTCCTAGGTATATACCCACAACAGCTGAAAACATATCTATACAAAAACTTGTACACAAATAGCTGCATTAGTCACAACGGCCCGAAGTGGAAAGAACCCAAATATCCAGGAACTGATGAATGGACAAATAAAATAATATCTATCTCTACAATGGAATATTATTCAGCCATAAAAAGAAATGAAGTACTGGTACATGCTAAACATGGATGAACCTTGAAAATATTACGCTAATGTAAGAAGCCAGACATGAAAGGACATATATTGTATGATTCTATTCGTATGAAATGTCCAGATTAAGCAAATCCATAGAGGCGGAAAGTAGTTTAGTGGCTGCCGCAGGCCTGGGGTGGGGGAATGACGTGCGGCTGCTAATGCATGGAGGCTTCTCTTTGAGGTGATGAAAATGTTCTGGGATTACATAGTGGTGATGGTTGCACAACCCTGTGAATATACTGAAAACCACTGAAGTGGACGCCTCAGAAAGGTGAATTTTATGGTGTGTGGATAATCTTTCAATAAATAAATATTTTTAAAAATCTAGGGCTTCCCTGGTGGCACAGCGGCTGGGAGTCCACCTGCCAATGCAGGGGACACGGGTTCGAGCCCTGGTCTGGGAAGATCCCACATGCCGCAGAGCAACTGGGCCCGTGTGTCACAACCACTGAGGCTGCACGCCACAACTACTGAAGCCTGCGAGCCTAGAGCCCGTGCTCCACAACAAGAGAAGCCACCGCAATGAGAAGCCCACGCACCGCAACGAAGAGTAGGCCCCGCTCACCTCAACTAGAGAAAGCCCAGTGCAGCAACAAAGACCCAACGCAGCCAAAAATAAATAAATAAATTTATAAAAAAAATTTTTAAAAATAAATAAAAAATCTAGTCATGTACAATATCCCATTATAATATAAAAAATATCTTTCTTTGGGGAGGAAAAATTTTGGAAGGTTATACCTCTAACTTGTGTTGCAACAGCCATTTCCTGGCTATAATATTGCGTGTGTTTTTATTAGTATTTTCCACTTTTATTCACTCAGACATTCATTTGACAAATATTTACGGAGCGCTCACAGTGTGAGAATGACCGTGCTGAGGGCTTTGTATGCAGGATCTCACTTAGTTCTCAAAATAAACCTGTGAATTGATACTATGATCTCCCAGTGCTCAGTGAGGACAAGGAAATGGCCCACAGTCACAAAGCAAGTAAGAGGAAGAGCTGAGAATTGAACAAAAGCTGCACAGTGTTATAGACCTTACTCTAAACATTGTGTTAACCGGAGTCGTGAGATGTGAACTTTGTTCTTGTCCGTGGAGAGGGAGCAGATGTGAAGGGGTTGTCTCTAGGGCAGAAGACTGAAAAGGTAGCTGTGCCTTCTCCATGCTTGCACTGTTTCCCAACTGTCATTTGTCAAAACTGACCTTGTCCAGGCCAGACCAATATTAACATTAGGAAGAATTGGGCAACCATAAAGCACATGACACTCTTAGAAAAGCTCATGGGTTCTTGGCCAACGTCATAGGTTGTAGCTGAAATGAAGCTTTTGGAGATCCAAGTTCTAAGAGTGATGCTCATCTGCACCCATTCTAGCCACTGTGGCAGGCCGGCGAGGGGTGAGTTTGGGACAGCAGTAGAGTCAGGCCCCAGAGGTGACTGCTTCTACAAAGATTGACCTGGGCTGGGCTCCTCCCTTTTACCAGGAAAGAAACATGGGTCCTAAAGAACACCCTAATAAAGAACACCCCTATCTCTATCCACACTGAACAACCCAGGCTGTCTTCCTAAGCAGAAAACAAAGCTGTTTCTAATCACTTTGCACTCATACACTCACACACGTGCGTGCACGCATGCGTGCGCGTGCGCGCGCGCGGCGCGCACACACACACACACACACACACACACACACACACACAGAGCTGTTAAGGCAAAATCATCCTGCCTTTTGCCCTGGCCAGCTGGCCTTTGCAACTTGAGACAGACCTGGCTCTTAGACTATGAAGACTGCCGGATGCTGTCTTAGCAAAATATAAAAGGTAAGGATGAATTATTCTCCCAGCCCCACTGTTCCATCACATGCCCTCTTGTGACACCCACAGTTCCGCAAACATGCGCAGCTATGCCCAGACCTTGAAGTGTCTGCAGCCTGCATGCCCACTCCTGGCTCACGATGACTCTGCAGAAATGGGTAAGGCATCAAGCCAGACCTCAGTTTGCTTAACCTGTGCCCGCTCCCTGGGTCGCACCAGCTGTAAGTGATACAGCTCTTGTTTCAGTGGCATTTGATAGAGATTACAGCTTTTAACTTGGGAAACTCCCATATGGAACTAGTCTGAAGAGGAAAATCCTATACTGGCCTTAATGCCTAAGTAGCTGGGCAGGTCTTGGGAAAGAAGACACCCCTAACCTCCAAATCAGACCCCTGCCATCTCCATCAATTCACTCAACAGATACATGGAAAGCACATACTAGAACAAGCACTAGACAAGTCTGAGCCCATGTCCTACTGGACCATTCAACTGGACTCTGTCCATTAATCATGGGATTAATCAGGCAGAGTCTTCATGGTGGCGAACGCTGCACTGGCGGACCAGAGGTCTGGAAACTCACAGGGTGACTTCGGAACGTCCCTTTTGGAAAGGGAGTGGTGAGAGGCAGGGGTGGCGATGGCTGAGGTGATCCCTCATGCGCCATCCACCTTGGATCAACATTCTATGAACCTGGAATTCTATGAAATTTTTCAATGCAGCCTAGACATATACAGTGTTTCTGGAATCTGTTATTCTCATGCTAACATCACATTTTTAGCCATATCAGCATACCGTCTGTACTATTATGAGCAGTTTTCTTTTTTTTTTTTAATTTATTTTTGGCTGTGCTGGGTCTTTGTTGCTGCACGCAGGCTTTCTCTAGTTGTGGCGAGCGGGGGCTACTCTTCGTTGCGGTGTGCGGGCTCCTCATTGCGGTGGCTTCTCTTGTTGCGGAACACGGGCTCTAGGCATGCGGGCTTCAGTAGTTGTGGCCCATGGGCTCAGTAGTTGTGGCTCATGAGCTCTAGAGTGCAGGTTCAGTAGTTGTGGCGCATGGGCTTAGTTGCTCCGCAGCATATGGGATCTTCCCGGACCAGGGCTCGAACCCATGTGCCCTGCATTGGCAGGCGGATTCTTAACCACTGCGCCACCAGGGAAGTTCCTATGAGCAGTTTTCTTAAATGAATTAATTCTTTTTGTTTTAATGCAATTGTTCAAAAAAATTTTACCCATTTCCATAAATGGAAGATTATAAATTGTCATGAATTAAAGGTGTTAAAAAGGTAAAAATTCAACTGAGTAAAATTTAAAGATCTTATTGGCTCTATTCAATAATTAATGAATCGGGCAGTATCCCATATAGCAGAAAGAAAGATGCTCAGAGAGCTATACAAAATGAAAGACTCTTACAGGCAGAAGCAGGTGGGACAAGGAAGTTACTAAATAAGAGTGCATTTTTTGTGGCATGCTCACCTTACACTAAGGGGTGGCAGGGGTCTATCAGGCCAATGACCTCACTGGTTCTGACCAGGCAATTCCGGATTGACATAAATCACAGCAAGATCTTTTTTGACCCATCTCCTAGAGTAATGAAATAAAAACAAAAATAAACAAATGGGACCTAATTAAACTTAAAAGCTTTTGCACAGCAAAGGAAACCATAAACAAGACAAAAAGACAACCCTCAGAATGGGAGAAAATATCTGCAAATGAAGCAACTGACAAGGGATTAATCTCCAAAATATAACAACAGCTCATGAAGCTCAATACCAAAAAGACAAACGACCCAATCAAAAAAAGGGCAGAAGACCTAAACAGACATTTCTCCAAAGAAGACATACAGATGGCCAAGAGGCACATGAAAAGATGCTCAACATCACTAATTATTAGAGAAATGCAAATCAAAACTACAATGAGGTATCACCTCACACCAGTTAGAATGGGCATCATCAGAAAATCTACAAAGAGCAAATGCTGGAGAGGGGGTGGAGAAAAGGGAACCCTCTTGCACTGTTGGTGGGAATGTAAATTGATGCAGCCACTATGGAGAACAGTATGGAGGTTCCTTAAAAAACTAAAATAGAATTACCATATGACCCAGCAATCCCACTCCTGGGCATATACTTGGAGAAAACCATAATTTGAAAAGATACATGCACCCCAAGGTTCATTGCAGCACTATTTACAATAGCCAGTTGATGGAATGGTCATCAATAGACGAATGGATAAAGATGTGGTACATATATACAATGGAACATTACTCAGCCATAAAAAGGAACGAAATTGTGCTATTTGCAGAGACATGCATGGACCTAGAGACTGTCATACAGAGTGAAGTAAGTCAGAAAGAGAAAAACAAATATCCTATATTAACGCATATATGTGCAATCTAGAAAAATAATACAGATGAACCTATTTGCAAAGCAGAAATAGAGACACAGATATAGAGAACAAAGGACACCAAGGGTGAAAAGGGGGTGGGATAAATTGGGAGATTGGGATTGGCATGTATACCCTACTATGTATAAAATAGATAACTAATGAGAACCTATTGTTTAGCACAGGGGAAAAAAAAAGAAGGTACAATCTGTTTGTTAACCTTAAAAATGCATTCCAATATACAGTAGGTGCAGGCAAATACTGTTTGGTTCCACTTATACAAGGTACCTTGAATAGTCAAATTCATGGAGTACGAAAGTACATTTGTAGATGCCAGGGGCTAGGGGGTTGGGGGCATGGGGAGGGGGAATGGGGAGTTAATGTTTAATGGGGACAGAGTTTCAGTTTAGGAAGGTGCAAAATGCAGTAGATGGATGACGGTGAGAGTTGCACAGCAATGTGAATGTACTTAGTGCCACTGAACTGTACAGTTAAATATGGTTAAAACAGTATGTTTTATATTATGTGACTTTTACCACAATAAAAACAAATTTTTAAAGGGGGGGATGGCAGGGGTCTATCAGGCCAGTGACCTCACTGGTGCTGACCAGGCAATTCCAGATTGACCGGTTTAACATTTTACTCCTGGGAGAAGTTGAACTATAATTAAGTCAGATATTAAACCTGTTTGGTGACGTGTGCTTAGTGCAAGTGATTCCATTTGGGGACTGTTGTCTCTTTTGACAATTTTCTGCTTTTGGTCAGAGTCTCAGCTTAACTGAGAGACGTGATAAAAATTTAAGGCATCGGTGCCACTCCCAGCTGCCACTCTGAAGTTTTTGCTGATCCTCTGTGTGTATTCACAGGTCATGATGTTCTTTGCTGAATCTCTGTTGTATTCAGAGGTCATGATTTTCGATTCACATTTTTTTAGTTGGTTATTCTCTTTGTTCCTTTTCTGATGTTCCAGTCTTAGGGAGATTAGCTACGAATATGTATCTAAGATTTTGAGGGGCTACAACACACCAGGGAGATTACTATGATTATTAGAAGCAGGATAATTCCCAATGTCTAGAGTGTACTTTAAAGCCGTGGTCCCCAAGAACCTAAATCAATCAAAATCAAATGAGTCAAGGAAAGACCCCATTGAAAGGGTCACTTTCTTAAGGCATGTGGCTTGCTCAGTGATCTCATGCTCAACTGATGTTCAGCTTCCCCAGAAGTGTTAATCCAGGTGCCTCAAGTGTCGTGGTCCACAGCACAGACACCTACTTGTTCAGCTAAAAGATAATCACTGGCAGTTTTATTATCAGAAACAACCTGTCCAATACATACACTACCAAATGTAAAACAGTTAGCTAGTGGGAAGCTGCTGCACAGCACAGGGAGATCAGCTCGGTGCTTTGTGACTGCCTGGAGGGGTGGGATAGGGAGGGTGGGAGGGAGACGCAAGAGGGAGGGGATATGGGGATATACGTATACGTATAGCTGATTCACTTTGTTATACAGCAGAAACTAACACACCATTGTAAAGTAATTATACTCCAATAAAGATGTTAAAAAAACAAAACAAACAAACAAAAAACAACCTGTCCAGAGAGTCTAAGGATTTTTGTTGGGCAACCATTATGTTAGCAGAAGATCCTGCAATACTTTGAACAGTTGAGGAGAGGTTTCAGATCATAGCCTCATTTGCACTTACTCCTCCCCGGGAGAGTAGTAATCTGCCACAGGAAGCTAATCTTGAATGATGAATGCCTTCTGATAATTCCCAGTTGAGTCTGTGTCTCAGGGCTGGAAAGGCATCAGCCATGGAGGTCAATAAAATTTGAGGGTGGATAGACCACACAGGCATGTTTATTCCAGTTATCCTTGCCTTGTGCCCGTCTTTTTGTACACAGTTTGGGATCACAGGCAGGGAATCAGAGACAGGGAAATGGACCCCCAGGGTCACGTTGTCCGACACAGTACAGAGGGGACTGAGTTTGTTCCAGGGAAACTGAGGCACTGGAAATCAGGGTAAGTTTGTGACAGGAAAAACTACAGAATCACCACCATCATGGCAAATCTAACTGTCATTTGGTGGTTGGATTACCATTATTTGCAATGTCCTGAGGCATTTGAGCAATGGCATTATCTTTCCAGGCCAGAGCAAGACAAAAGGTGGACAAAAGAATCATAAAATATTTTCACGGTGTAAGAATTAGGAAAAGAATGGTCAAGTAGCAAAGGAGAAATGGAATGAAACTTTCTGGATCCAATGCCTTGGTAGGAAGTAGTCTACCTCAATGTTGGCTACTTCTTTTCCTAGTCAATTTGATTTTGAGGTCTCCAGCAGGTGTGCAGTTCCTAGCGTCTAGAGGAATCCTTTTAAGTTGACAAATGAGGACCCAAAGGACTTCCCTCGTGGCACAGTGGTTAAGAATCCACCTGCCAGACTTCCCTGGTGGCACAGTGCTTAAGAATCCGCCTGCCAATGCAGGGCACATGGGTTCGAGCCCTGGTCCAGGAAGATCCCACATGTCATGGAGCAAATAAGCCCATGCACCACAACTACTGAGCCTGCACTCTACAGCCCACGAGCCACAACTACTGAGCCCGTGTGCCACAACTACTGAAGCTCGCGTGCCTAGAGGCCATGCTCCACAAGAGAAGCCCCTGCAATGAGAAGGCTGCACACCGCAACGAAGAGGTGCCCCTGCTCTCTGCAACTAGAGAGAAGCCCATGCGTAGCAACGAAGACCCAATGCAGCCAAAAATAAATAAATGAAACAAATTTATATATTAAAAAAAAGAATCTGCCTGCCAATGCAGGGGACACGGGTTTGAGCCCTGGTCCAGGAAGATCCCACATGCCGTGGAGCAACTAAGCCCATGTACCACAACTACTGAGCCCATGTGTCACAACTACTGAATCCTGTGTGCGTAGACCCCGTGCTCCACAACAAGAGAAGCCATTGCAATGAGAAGCCTGTGCACTGCAACGGAGGGTAGCCCCCGCTCGCCGCAACTAGAGAAAGCCTGCGTGCAACAACAAAGACCCAACGCAGCCAAAACTAAGTAAATAAATTAATTAATTAAAAAAAAAAAGGAAATGAGGACCCAAGGTTTAAGTCCCTGATACTTGGCTGTCATCTGGGTAGTCAGGAGGACCTGTTATAATGGGTTCCCTTCCAAGGAGATTAAAGGACAGTCTTTGTGCTTAGTGATTCCAAATCAGAAAGGTGGGAAAAAACTTGAAACTTTAGTTTGGAGAGTCGTAGCCAGATATTTGAGGAAACTAGAAAAATTCAGGATCCAGTCCAGTTTACAGCAACACGTCTTGGATTTATCTTTGTATCCACTGCACTTAGCAGAGTGCCAGGCGTTTGGTAAATGTTAGGAGAATGAATGAATGAATGAAATAATGAATAAATGGAAGGAAAGACGGAGGGACGGATGAATGAATAATTAGAACCAAAGACTATGGAGAGATGGAGTCCCTTTATTGTAAGAACATTCTGTCCAAAGATCCCTGCCTGGAGAGGTAATGAGTTCCCTGACCCTGCAGGTGTGCAACAGGAGGCTGAGTCACTTGGCAGGAATACTGTGAAGTCAATTTAGGCATCAGAAGGGAGACTGAATGAGATTTAAGATGTTTCCAAAATAAGAGCATGGAACTCTGTGAAATAGAAGCCCAGGGAAATGAAAAGATTTGCCCTTAATTCCCCAGCTGGGCAGCTGTGGGTCTGGGAGTTGCTCTGAAAGTTTTCAAGTTGTTCTGAGGACCCCAGACCACAGCCTCCCCTTGTCCAAAGGCCTCTGTGTGCTTGTGTCTGCCTTGGTAGCCCACAGCACCCTAAGGTTAGAGTCCAGGAAGGGAAAAACACTTATGAAACAAATTGTTTGAAGAGTCTCCGGCCACCTGTAATTGGAGGGTTTAGTCCTGGCTGTCAGTATAAAAGAGGGGAAACTCTGGGGCGGGGAGGGTGTGTCTTAGAGGTGGCCGGGGGTTCGGGGGAGTAGGAGCTTGCAGCCAGAGCTAGAGAGGGCGGGACTGGAGGGGGGCAGAGCTGAGGGGTGGGACCGTACTGCCTCTCCAAACTCCTAGAGACCTGTAGGCATGCGAGCTGCTCTTCTGTACTGTGGCTCTTTGCTCTGGTCCTGACCTCCCTCTCCACTTCCACAGCTTGGCATGAGTCCTGCTGAAATGCAAATAGCAGGGTGACATTTTGAAATCTTTGTCTGGGACGAGGTGCCAGAGATGCATACAGGGCCAAAGTTCCCTAGCAGTGGCTCACCCTCTGGGCTTGGAGCTTTGAGTCCAGCCAATCTGGTGGCAGGAGACAGAGGGGAAGGTAAACACCATGAGACACAGCTGCACGGGCCATGTGCAGGAGGGACATCAGCTGACCTCCCGCCTTGCTGTTGAGAACTTTGGAGAGTGCCTACTATTTTCCTCTTGATTATCAGTATGCATGAGGCCAAATCATGGAGAGTGGCATACCAGAATATTAATACCGACTCTGGAGCCATAGTGCGTGTGTTTGCATTCCAGCTCAGCACTTACTAGCTGTGTGTCCTGAGGCAAGAACCTTCCCTTTTCTGTGCCTCGGTTTTGTATTTCTAAAATGGGGGTGACAAGTGTATCTACCTCATTGGGCTACTGCGAGGTTGAAATGGGTTGCTGTTTCTAAAGAGTGCCTGGAATGGAGAAAGAAAAATAAAGTAATTCATAAATAAAGGGGTTGTTTTAAGATATAGTGTATTAATAGACAGTCTGAGGTGTGGTAAGGCCACGGATCAGGAGCCAACTGCCACTGAAAAGATAGTTTGTTACTCACAGCTCCCCAGAGGAGGGGGCGTGACACCACCAATGGTGGGCCACAGCTGAGGCACCGGGTGCATCAGGAGGCAGAGGAAGGAACGAGGAATTGGGCGCAAGAACCTTTATCTTGGTTGCTGGGGGCAAGGTCGAGGTGAAGCAGAATAAGCAGTTTGGGATTGGCAAACTAGCCAATTGCAATGGGCTCTGGGGCTTAGGGAGTTCCCACAGTTGTCAGGTACTTGGCCTGGAGTGATTAGGGCAGGATGATAGTGGCCAGATGTGGAGGGCCTGGTAGAGAAGGTAGTTGGGGTACAGGCTCTGGCACGCTTGAAGGGGAAGTTCATTCGTATCATTAGGGATTGGCGAACTCTGGGAGGGGCAGTCCCTCCAGAATCAGCAAGGCCCCAGATGTCAAGGCATCAGAATACAGAACATAAAAGACCTGGTTAATACAAGGGTGCGGCAAGGGACCTCAGAATGCATCTGTGCCATTTTATAGGTGGGGAAACTGAGACTCAGAGAGGGAAATGTACATGCCCAAGGTCAACCGGAAAATCATGCTCTGAATTCTATCTCTAACTCCTGAGCCCAGAGCCGGTGCTCTGGCTGTCAGTGCACTGACAGCCCAGGCTCCCCTGGGTTTTCTCTTCTTCCTGGGCCTATGACACTGTGAGAGGCCTGGAACTGAGGGTAAGAGCAGAGTAAGAACCAAATTAGGGGCAGATTATTCCCTTACTGCTGTTTACCCCCTGGCAGGGCCACGCCACTTCCACCTTTAGAAAGCCCATACTGGCTGCCTCCATTTCCTCAGTTACCTCATCTGTAAAATGGGCATATTAATGTCTACCTAGCAAGGCTTTTGTGAAGATTAGTTTAAAGGAACTGGACTGCACATGCAATAATTTAAAAGTTATTCAGAATTTCAAGATGGCAACAGCAGAGTACTAAAGCTACCACGGAGCCTGGAGGCTTCTGAGTGGGTACTGTGTGACAGCACAGGTCTCACACCCATGACAGAGCTGGTGACAGAGCTGGGATAGGACCCTTGCCAGTTTGGCTCTAGAATCTAAGTCCTTAAGTGCAAAGTAATCCTTCCTTCCTACACAGACCATGGTTTAAAAATCTTTACCTGGGCTTCTCATCTTCCTTCAGGGATGGAGCTGGACGACAACCCCAGGGCCAGACTCCCAGCACTTTTCCCAAATAATGGTGACTGTGCCTGAGCTGACACTTCCAGGGACAGCATTCGGACTGATCCCTTGGCTCTTGCAGCCTCTAGAGCCCCAACCATGCAGCGGCTGCTTGGGTGGGAGCTTCCCAAATCTTATTCCTCCTCTTCAAACTGAGATTTAATGCCTTCTTGTCAGGTGGACTCCCCAGCCTCCAAGATGGAACTAATCCAGGACCTGGCACCTTGGAAGTGCTAAGGAGACTTCACTCACAGAGCATTTCTCTGAAGAGTATCTATCTTTTGCCTCTTACCTGGGCTAATCAAAGACTCTAACCAGTTCTCCCTGCTGCTGTTCTCCACCCTGCAGAGCCAGAGAAATTCATCTCAATGGCCACAGTTGTTTTCACATCTCTCTGTACGTGTCCTTTGCCATGTGATTTTGCAGCTGCACTCATGAAGAGTCTGGGCCGGCCGCTTGACTCGCTTTGATAATAAAACACAGCAGACGTGATGGTGTGCCAGCTCTCAGCTCTGGATATAAGAGGGCTTGCATACAAATACTTACTCTCTTGCGCCCCTGTGACCGCCATGTGAACAAGTCCAGCTGAGACTGCTGGAGAATGAGACAGCACCTGGAGGCAACAAAGACCAGCCAGCCTCTGGCTGACCCACAGATGCAGACACTTGCGTGAGCCCAATCAAGATCAGCAGAGGCTGGTCCAGATCAGCAGTACTTGCTTGGTAGCCCACAGACTCGGGAGCCAAATATATGGTTGTTGTTTTCAGTTTGGGGGTGGTTTGTTACACAGCAATTGCTCACTGATACACTATATAACACCCAAGTCTGATCACATTACTCCACCAATCTAGAGCTTTTCAGCGACTCCCCACCACCCTCTGGAAAAAGTTCCATCACCTTATCCAGAATAGGAGGGCCCTTGTCTTCTGGATTTTATGTCCCTCTGCAGCCCTTTCACTTAGACCCTTCAAATCTGCAAATCCTTGTATTCCCTGTACTGCTTCATACTTCTGTGCTGTCACTTTTGTGACTCTCATGACCTGGAATTTCCCTCATGACTCAGCTCAAGTGTCATCGGTAATGGGGAGCCCTGTCTCCCTAGGTGGGATTCTGTGTGTGATTTCACTGCCAGGTCATGAAATGGCCTCGTCTCATTCATCTGTAAACCCAACCACCCACTGAGGGCTGACCATGTTCCAGATACTTGTCTAGGCACTGGATATACAAATAAAAGTAAGTGGTTGTGACCTCCTGGCCCCAAAGTTGTTGGTCCCCTGAAAGATCAGTTTGACAAATTGTGGTGAGTGCAGTGACAAGGATAGGTTCAGAAAGGCTTTTTTTAGAGGTGACATCTTGAGGGACAAATAGGAATTAGTCAGTTTCAGAGAAATGCACAGGTATGAGGCCCAGGGGGCTGGGTGTGCTTGGGGACACACCTGCAGGTAGTACAGGATGACTGGAGCAGAGAGGCAGGGTGGGCTGAGGAGGGGGAGTTTGGATTTACCTTGAAGGCAATGGGAGCCACTAGAGGGCTTTAAAGAAGCATGCAATAGGTGCTCAATAAATGTTTCCTTATTAGCACACCGTCTGTCTTCTCCATTAGACTGAGAGTTCCCGAGGACAGGGTTATTCCTTCTTTGTATTCTCCACTTCCTTCCTGGAATGGCTGGGTATGATTTTGATCAATGAATGAATGAGTGAATAATGCCACCCAAGATATAACAATACAAAACCCAATGGGTCGGGCTTCCCTGGTGGCGCAGTGGTTGAGAATCTGCCTGCCAATGCAGGTGACGCGGGTTCGAGCCCTGGTCTGGGAGGATCCCACATGCTGCGGAGCAACTACGCCCATGAGCCACAACTACTGAGCCTGCACGTCTGGAGCCTGTGCTCCGCAACAAGAGAGGCCGCGATAGTGAGAGGCCCGTGCACCACAACGAAGAGTAGCTGCCTCTCACCACAACTAGAGAAAGCCCTCACACAGAAACGAAGGCCCAACACACCCAAAAATAAATAAATAAATTAAAAAAAAAAAACCCAATGGGTCTTTTCATCCAAACAAGAACCGCTTTTCACTCCCCTGGTCAGGGAGGTGTTGAGGGTTCAGATAGGCTCTGAGACGGGTCCAGAGAACAAAGACCCCTAGTCCTCTGGGCTTCCCTGAGCCTTTGCTTGGCAGCAGGAGTGTGTGCTGGTGCTACCTGGTGGCCACAGTGCTCATGTTCTATTTTGATTGTCCTCCTCCATTGCCAAGGGGCCCTGTCAGGCCAGAGAAGGGGAGCAGGAGCCTGGAGTGGGCAGAAATGCTCTGCTCAGCATGTAACCAAAATTTTGGTCCCTGTTCCCAATGCCAAATGATAATGAGGACAAGGTTTTGAGAATAAAGGAAAGAAAGAAAAGATTTTAATATAACAACACTTCTTTTAATGTACACACATCATGCTCCTATCATTTCACTAGCAAAACCAGGGCCTTCAGAACTCAGTATTAACTACAATACCATCCCACAGGGCTATCTATAGCCTTAGAAACACTTTGTGCTCTTTCGATGTGGGGGCAGCAGGAGAAAATGGAAAAGAATAGTGGCTTCTCAGGATAGCTTCACCAAAGTGCCAGTTGATCCAACCCAATTGTTTGGAGTGAGAAAAATTTCTTGTCAACTAGTCCATCATCCTTTCCAAAGTTTCACAGAAAACCCTGTACTCTTCTGCTCTTGGTACTTAGAAACATTCCAGTCTTTTAGCTCTTTGATTATTCCTTCATTCAACAAGCATATGTTTTTCACTCACATCACAGTCCAAATGAGTTTTGCCAACTGCAGCTGGCCTTCCCTCATGATTTGATATCTGGCTTCTCCATCTTGTGAGGCTGAGATCTTCCAGGGCCTCCTGAGTCACCTCTGCTGTTCTAGAAGAGTCTCCTGGAGAGGCGGGAAGCAATTGGAGCTCACCCTGGGGACACAGTTGCTGGCAGGAGCCATTTTTGGTAGCTCATTCTACCACAAGCACACTGGTGCTGGCCAGTGTCATTTTGGAGTCCTTGAGATATTTACTTATTTATTTATTTATATTTATTTTTTGGTTGCCCCACATGGCTTGTGAGATCTTAGTTCCCTGACCAGGGATTGAACCTGCACTCTCTGCAGTAAAAGTGCAGGGTCCTAACCACTGGACTGCCAGGGAATTCCCTTGAGAAATATTATTTTGCCAGCAAATGAGGAGGGTAGGAGACTAACTTCTTGAAAACTACTGTCCTACTCTCTGAAAGAGGGCAGGTCTATTTAAGGAGAATTTTGAGGGTAGGGGTAACAGGACTACGTGACTGAGACCTCACTGGGCTGGTGCTGTTTCTTTCGATATATCTGTGATTCATGGCCATTGCAGTGGTCTGCCTCTGGTCAAGATGTTCTGTTTTTCTTCTGCTTGATCCTACACACCTGTGACTCAAATTAAGAAGAACTAGCCAAACAGGCTAGAACTTATCAGCATAGTTAGCAGACAGAAACAGCATGTGTACATTATTTGATTTAATGCATGAGTTAAAGGAGGTGGTCAGTTGTTAAATTTTTAACTCTATATTCAGCTACATATTCCCCACTGTCAGTTATAACCCTCCATATCTATGGCAGTGAGGACTAAAAAGTCATCTGGCTACTTCCTGCTGAACAGGGGCAATGTTAAAATTGGGGAGGATTAGAAGAGAGAAAGTTCTGGACTTTCATTTTAAAGGATTCGCTTGTCCCAAAAGGTGCTCTAGAATCCTGCAAGATAAGCAGAGAGGCTTTTTCTTTCTTTCTGGCCTGATGTCACCTTTTGTTATATTAACACCTTGGAGGGCATAAGGTTGCAGTCGGCTGCCAGGTTCTCAGTCGTACAGAAACATGTCTGAAACCACATCCGTAACAGCCATCCAGCTCTGTATTCAATGCCTGAACCATATTTACTCTACTTTGATTTTTAAATGTATACTTTTTCTCAATGGTTAAAGCAGATGTACAAGTGTATGTAATAGGACACAAACAGGCTGTTCTGGTTAGCCTAAAGTTCAAAATAATGTATAAGCCAGAATGACTTTCCCATACCTCAATATGTGAAAATTTCCTCCATCATTTTTCCCTTTTAGTTGCAAATCTCTCCATAGAAAGCACTGATAATCAATACATTTTTCCATTGTTGTTGGAGTGGTTTAGCTGCCTGCTCCAGGTCCATTCATGTCCCTCAGGGCTAGGCTTACTCTTCGTTTATACCTTTGCCTAGTTCTCCACGTTGGGGGAAAACTAATCAGATAGGACAAACAAATATAGTGAGGTATGCTGACAGGGAAACACTTTATAGGCTATGCACTTAATCAATTGTACCAAATTGTCATTCAAACATACGTGCTTTTAGCAGTACACTCAAAGCAAGCAGTGATATATGTCATGAATAGTTAGACAACTTCACTAGAGAAATTTCTTTCCATCCTGAACATTGGTGTTAAACGTATGGTCAGAAGTAAAACAATAACTTTCCATTTTGATAGGAAGACAAACATTTGGTAAATAATTCAATTAAATTAGTTGGATGGTTCTTCAGGGCTGATACAGATCCTTGGGTCAGCTGCCTACCACTGCTGTTGTCTTCTTATCCTGTGTGGTTGTCATTTGGGGTCAGCAGTCTTTTCTGTAGACAGTTCAATGCAGAGGCCCTTCTTAATTGGGAAATATGAATTTAAGAGTTGTTTCCCTTCAGTTTCCTTGTGCATGGGGTACTTGAGAATACCTGATAAGAAGTCTTTCATCTAGGTTGAAGACAGTCCTTTAAATGATGCTTTTTCCAGTATGCATAACCCCTTGGTTATAGATCATGGGGCACCTGATCTTCATCCAAAGATAGATTACAGTGATCAGCTTCAGAAACAAGCTTAGGATATCTTCTTAATAACTCAGTTAAACTTTACAATAACGTAACATAGTAACAAAGAGCTATTTGGGAAGAGAGTTTTAGACAGTAAATACTGACCTCAATTAACAAAACTAGAATTTAACACCTATTGAAACAATCTTTTCTCTCTAAAAACAATCTTTTCTCTCTAAAAACAATCTTTTCTCTCATTTTTACCAAGTATAGCCAAATTATGATTGTAGAAAGAATATCCCAAGTGGAAAACACATTTTCTAACCATTTCTTTTTTCATTGTGAGGGCATCAGTCTTGCAGTCAGGGAAGGCTTTAACCCATTAAATAAAAAATGGGGTTTGCCAGGGACCTGGGACAATCCAAGTGTCTGTCTTGGGTTTCCCATAGCCCTGACTGTTTAACTCACAGCTATTGTTTACATATCTTAATTTCTCTGATTTAGGAGCAGACTGTTGCCATGTTATAAAGACATCAGGATGGCAATGAGGGGTTAAGTTTCTTTGTAGAACCAGAATGGAGTTTATCTACATGTGCTATAATCTTTATAGATTCTGTTGTTGCCTTTGCATGAAAGTCAATTAGGGCATTTCCCTAACACTCAGGTTCAGTCCCTTTGGTGTGAGCCTCAAATTTGATGATGGATAACATTTTATGTCAGGTCATATAAGATTTTAAGGAATTTCATATAATTTCTGTAACACCCACAATATACTTATATAGACATAATAAAAAGAAGGCTTAATGTTACCTTTTATTTGACAATGCTTCCCCTCTAATTTAATCTACCAAATAATCCTAGTCAGTTTAATATTTTTTTCTGAGATGCCGCAGGGGCCCTCTGAAGCACCTCAAAGTTAGCTGGAGGTCAGAAGAACCTTAACTAGAATTTGACTTTTGGGAAGTTTGTCAAAAAGTTTCAAAACACTTGGTGAACGGAATTATAGGTCATTTTGAAACAATACTTATTCACTCAACCAAAGTAATAAAAGATTTCAAAAGCAAATACAAGTTACTTAAAGGCCAAGAGATTCACACAATCTGTTATCAAAAGCAGCATTTCAAGAAAACTTTGTTCTTTTAACAGAGAGAAAACCAAATTCTTTTTTTTTTTTTTGGTACCACCTTACTGTTAATAACAAAATCCATTTATTTAATTAAATTCAATCTAATCTTAATCAATCCTGACCATTAAAAAACCCTCCTTTTTTCAAGGTTCTTTTTCTGTAAACCTTCCATAACTTTATGTGTCCATATTAATTTGTCCCCTTTTTTAAAACTATAAACAAGCAGCTCTAGGACAAAATTATTTTTTTTCCCCATGAATATATTTCCCGTCTTCATGTCTTCTGTCACTGACAATATATATCCTACTATCTTTACATATTGAAATGTTTCCCTTATTATTTTAGTAGCTTTAGTTATATATAATAATTTTTAAACTCTTAGAAACCTTAACAAAACGAAGAAACAAGTAATTTAACTGGCTGTGATATCAGCATTCCTTGATTAGCAAACTTAAGAATTTATTTCATAACCTCCAAAAACATACAGTTTCCTCATAGCATGATTTCTCTTGCATGTGGTGCAAGATGCATGTCTAATAAACCCAAACATCTTTAGTTTCCCTCTCGTAAGAAGACAAAAGTAGGTAAACTTAGATTTGTTCAGCAATCAATGTTCCAGTATTTTACCTTAAAAATGATTTTGACATTTAATGTTATCATTTAATTTAATTTAGCAAAACTCTAATATTTCAAGTTACCAGAAACCTGGAAAAACTATTTTTAAGTAGACATTTCTAAAACATAATTATTCCCAAAGTGTTCACCCAAAAGCTTTTATCCCATACCAAGTTAATTTTCTTGCTGACAAATTTTGCAAGATATACTGGGCTGGCCAAAAGGTTCGTTCGTTTTTTTTCATAAGATGTCTCCAGTAGCACTTAGTTTTCTTTAACTTCATTCGAAACAATTTTGTTAGCTTGTATGTGACAGCTGTCATATCAGCATGCATTTAAAAAAAGACATCAAAATTGGTGAATTTTTGTATAGCCATTTTAATATTGAAGATGGAAGAAAAAAAGCAACATTTTTGGCATATTATGGTTTATCATTTCAAGAACGGTAAAAATACAACTGAAATGAAAAACAGAGTTGTGCAGTGTAAGGAGAAGGTGCTGTGACTGATCGAACGTGTCAAAAGTGGTTTGTGAAGTTTCGTGCGGGAGATTTCTCGCTGGATGATGCTCCACGGTTGGGTAGACCAGCTGAAGTTGATAGCGATCAAATCGAGACATTAATTGAGAACAATCAACATTATACCATGTGGGAGACAGCTGACGTATTCAAAATATCCAAATCAAGCTCTGAAAATCATTTGCACCATCTTGGTTGTGTTAATTGCTTTGAGGTTTGGGTTCCACATAAGTTAAGCGAAAAAAACCTTTTTGACCGTATTTCTGCACATGATTCTCTACTTAAACGTAAGGAAAACGTTCCGTTTTTAAAACAAATTGTGACGGGTGATAAAAAGTAGATACTGTACAATAATGTGGAACGGAAGAGATTGTGGGGCAAGTGAAATGAATCACCACCAACCACACCAAAGGCCGGTCTTCATCCAAAGAAGGTGATGCGTATATGGTGGGATTGAAAGAGAGTCCTCTATTATGAGCTCCTTCCAGAAAACCAAACGATTAATTCCAACAAGTACTGCTCCCATTTACACCCACTGAAAGCAGCACTCAACGAAAAGCGTCTGGAATTAGTCAATAGAAAACGCAAAATCTTCCATCAGGATAATGCAAGACTGCATGTTGTTTGATGACCAGGCAAAAACTGTTACAGCTTGGCTGGGAAGTTCTGATTCACCCGCCATATGCACCAGACATGGCACCTTCGGATTTCCATTTATTTCGGTCTTTATAAAATTTTCTTAATGGAAAAAATTTCAGTTCCCTGGAAGACTGTAAAAGGCACCTGGAACAGTTCTTTGCTCAAAAAGATAAGTTTTAGGAAGATGGAATTATGAAGTTGCCTGAAAAATGGCAGAAGGTAGTGGAACAAAAGGGTGAATACGTTGCTCAATAAAGTTCTTGATGAAAATGAAAAATGTGTCTTATTTTTACTTAAAAACCGAAGGCACTTTTTGGCGATCCCAATAGTATGAACTTATTGACTCTCAGTAAGCCCAAGTACAATAAAAGTACAATACTTAATGTTGATGATTCTAAAGATGTGCCTTGCTAATTAACATACTTAAACAATGAACTTAAGCTGACTTTAATACTAGATATTAATTTAATACTTAATATTCCTCAGATCATGTGAACTTGAAATTTATTTAGCTTAATTTCTCTTGTATTTAGAAATGTTTGATTTGTAAGTGCTTACTTTAAGCCAATTAAATAGAGCTCATTTACAAATTAACCTCAGCAATATTATCCAAAGACAAAGACACGTAATGAGACATCCATATATCCAGACAGACACAGAGAGCTCATAGTTTCTGCTTGAGGTTAAAAATGCCTCTTTAGGGCTTCCCTGGTGGCGCAGTGGTTGCGAGTCCGCCTGCTGATGCAGGGGACACGGGTTCGTGCCCCGGTCCGGGAAGATCCCACATGCAGTGGAGCGGCTGGGCCCGTGAGCCATGGCCGCTGAGCCTGCACGTCCGGAGCCTGTGCTCCGCAACGGGAGAGGCCGCAGCGGTGAGAGGCCCGCGTATCGCAAAAAAAAAAAAAAAAAAAAAAAAAGCCTCTTTGCCTTTTTTCCTCCTTGGCTTGAGGTTCTGTTGCAGCAGAAATAGAAATGAAGTTTCCCTTCTCCTGAGAACAAGGAAAATAAAGGGAACAGTGAACAGGCTAGAGAAGAAACATAATCTGGCCTGAAAGAGTTAATCACTCCTAGTTTTTTGTTTTTTGTTCTGTTACTAGCATCTGTAGTTTCTGTAACTAGATTTGTACTTCACAAAGCTAACCTATTACTCTTTAACACTATGTGAATTACATCCTGCACTCCCATGTAGTAAATCACCCCTTGTAGGATTTGCATTTCAGAAAAAAAGTCGCAGGCGGATAAGGCAGAGACAAACGGACCCAATTACCCGACTGCCTGACGCCAGCTGTGACTGTTTTGAAATAATGCGGGAAGAAGAAGAATGCAAGACCTTCACTACTCTGATCCTTATCATATACCCCCGGACTGCAGCCCCACATATAAAATCTTCTCCGATTCCCGAAGGAGGGTGGGGGGGCACAGTCCTTGAGGCGCTAGCCTGCTGTGTCTTCCCTTGTGCCTGGCAGAAAAATCACGCCCTCTCTCTCTTCCTCCAAAATCTCTGGCTCCGAATTTCTGTTCGGCATCGGTGCACAGAGAAGCCGAGATTTCGTCCACAAAATGGGGGCTCCTCCGTGATCTGCTCGCAGGCAGGCGGCTCCGCAGTGCCCCTCGGCTTGATCGGAAGCTTGGGGATCTCTCTCCAAGCCCTTCAGGCGAGCGGAGGGTTCGAGGATATCCCTGAGTCCAGATCGCCAGGGACTCCCTGCCCCAGGGCTGTGCCCCGATCACACCCGGCCCGCCGACTCGGCTGCGGAACTCCGAGGCTGCGGCAGAGAACGCGGGAGAGGCTGACCCAGCAGCTGCCAGGCTTCTTTTGCCTTAAGGACACCTTCTCTTCTCTTGCCCGTGCCGGTCTGGACTTCCACTCTGAGAAAACACTGAATATTGGAAGATCAGAAAGAGGGCATACGGAGGTCGCGACACACCCCGTCAGCACCTACGGTGAGTCTCCGGGAGTGCACTCCGGGACCTTTGACCGTACCCCCCCCCCCCTACGTAGGGGAACTCGGTTCCAATTTGCGGGATTTTCCTGCAAAGGTAAATCCTGATGTGGAATTCTCCCTGCAAAGGGAGATTCTGATGTAAGGCGCCGCTTTGGGGCAACCATCCAGGTCGAGTGGGACTCGGAAGTCACGTTTGGGCAGGTCTCTGCCATATGTTTCTCTTTTTTCTTTTTGAGCATCCCTTTGCTGTTTCCTTTTATGGTTTATGTTTATGTGTGACTTCCAGCTGACGAGGAGAAGGCTTATGTTTTGATTTGAGCGCGCTAACATCTAACGTCTGTTACCAACTGCTCTAGACAAAATGGGAAGCGCTTCCTCTAAGGTTCCACCCTCATCTGGGAACTTTTAGGGAAAATCTTAAATGACTGGTCGACCTGTAGCTATGATCCAATGACAAAGAAAAATGGCCTGAAAATGGGTCTCCTACAATTAGATCTTTATTGCCACAGGATGGGGAAAATGGACCGAGGTTCCCTTATGTTCAGGACTTTGTGCCCTTTTTTTTTTTTTTTTTGTGGTACGCGGGCCTCTCACTGTTGTGGCCTCTCCCGTTGCGGAGCACAGGCTGCGGACGCGCAGGCTCAGCGGCCATGGCTCATGGGCCCAGCCACTCCGCGGCATGTGGGATCTTCCCAGACCGGGGCACGAACCCGCGTCCCCTTCATCGGCAGGCGGACTCTCAACCACTGCGCCACCAGGGAAGCCCGAGAAAGATCATTTTTGACAGTATGGCCACAGTATTCTTTAGACTCTGGAGAAAACTGGTTAAAATAAAACTTTTCTTAAAATTGCAAAGCCAGTTCTTTTTGCATGTGCAATTAGAAAAGGCTAGCTTGTTAAAATACTTTTCTTCAAAATTCTGACCCTGAGAGAACAAAAATATGCCTAGGAGGAAGCTTGAAGTTAACTCTTATCATGTCCTTGAGTTACAAACACAGCCCACTTTGCTTGAGAGTTCAGCCTTGGGTTAATTAGTAGAACTTCAAGCCAAAAAAAAAAAAAAAAAAAGAGGCAAAGACACATTTTAAATCTCAAGTGGAAACTATGAGATCTCTGTCTGTCTGGATATATGTGTATGTCTCAGTACGTGTTTTTGTCTTTGGATAATATTGCTGAGGTTAATTTGTAAAGGAGCTCTATTTCATTGGCTTTAAAGAAAAGTAAGCGCTTACAAATCAAACAATTCTAAATACAAGAAAAGTTAAATAAATTTCAGGTTCATGTGAACTGGGAAATATTCAATATTAAATTAATACCTGGTATTAATGTTTAAGTTTGTTGATCTAATTAATCTGAACATGTCTTTAGAGCCATCAACATTAAGTATAATACTTTTATTGTGCCTAGGTTTAATATAAACTAAATAAGATCTGATTATATCTGCTACAAATTTGTCAGCAATGAAAATAACTCGATGTGAAGAAACTTTTAAGAAGAAAAACTGCAAATGAGATAAGAACTTTGGGTGAATTTTTAGGAATAATTATGTTTTAGGAATATTTACTTAAGCATGATCTCTCCAGATATTAAACAACTTGAAAATTTAGAGTTGTGCTAAATTAAGTTAAAGGATGGAAGTTTATTAAACAGTAATTACTGAACATTGGCTTCCTTTTACAGAGAAACAAAAGGTTTAGAACTATTAAAAAATGTGTTTGGTGCCACACTGAGATATTTTCTATAAGGAAGCACATTCTTCAAAAATTATTATTTGGATGTATGTTTACCAATCTACAGAGTGCTGACATAAAGGACAGTTCATGGTTGCTTAAGGAAAGTAGAAAGTGGTTTTTAGTAAGGAAGGTAAGAGGAATGGAATTGCATTTTATTAAAGGAAAAGGAAGTAGGTCTGATTTACAGGTGGCTGTTTCTGATTGGGAAAATAAAGTGATGGATACAGAAAGTGATAAAAAAGGTTTGCAGAATGTGGACCCTTAGAAAAGAGTTTTATACATGGTACAAGTTTTCTTAAGATGCTGAACTGCCTTGGATGACAGATTTCAAGCTTGCTTATTTATTTATTTATTCATTCATTCATTCATTTATTTTTGGCTGCATTGGGTCTCTGTTCCTGCACACAGGCCCTCTCTAGTTGTGGCCAGCGGGGGCCACTTTTCGTTGCGGTACGTGGGCCTCTCATTGCAGTGACCTCTCCTGTTGTGGAGCACAGGCTCCAGGAGTGCAGGCTTCAGTAGTTGTGGCGCACAGGCTTAGTTGCTCCGCGGCATGTGGGATCTTCCCGGACCTGGGCTCAAACCTGTGTCCCCTGCATTGGCAGGCGGACTCCCAACCATTGTGCCACCGGGGAAGTCCCATGCTTCTTTACCTTTTAAGTGATCCGTTTGATACTTGCCTTTAAAATCTTCTATCGAGGGCTTCTCTGGTGGCGCAGTGGTTGAGAGTCCGCCTGCCGACGCAGGGGACACGGGTTCGTAACCCGGTCCGGGAAGATCCCACATGCTGCAGAGCGGCTGGGCCCGTGAGCCATGGCCTCTGAGCCTGCGCGTCCGGAGCCTGTGCTCCACAACGGGAGAGGCCACGGCAGTGAGAGGCCTGCGTACCGCAAAAAAAAAAAAAAAAAAAAATCTTTTATCGTTACTTTGGCTAAGTGAATAACTACTGTTTCCCAGTGACGTATGATCTTATCTGACTGAGTGTTCTAAACGCTTTTGATTTTTTTCATAAAACTTCCCAAATCAAATGTAATGAAGTTTCTTTGACCTCTAGGCAACTTTGGGGTGCTTCAAATGGCCCCTGAAACATCCCAAAGAGAGAGATTACACTAATTAGGTTCATTTGGTATGTTAAAAGTATGTGGGAAGTATTGTCAAATGTGTAATAAATCTTCTTAGGTTATATTGTATGGTAATTGTTACTAATATAGATAGTCTAGAAATTATATGGAGTTTCAAAAAAATTCTGCTATGTCCTGGTAAAATGTTATCAGTCATAATTCTAGTTATTATCTTAAGTGTCATATGTCACAACAGTAACCAAGTTACCTTGTTAATTACATTGTAATCAGATTTTAAATTTGCCTTAAGCCTTTTGTCTCCAGAGACACAGTTTCACTCTGATCCCTTTGCAAAAATGCTTCCTCATCAAGAAGATTTATAAAAAGGACTTCTGGATAAATACAAGTTTCTGACTTTCAGACCATAATGCTAAATTGGATATAAAGAAGCTCTTCTCCTCAAGCTACTTATGGTTTACAACAATTTGGTAATTTACATTTATGGGTAAAATTAAAACATTTATCTTCTCTATCTGCTCCCTCCAGAGACTGGAAACTCTTAGGTCCCCAGCAGCTTTATCAGATAAATTAGGAAGGCTACCTCGCTAACAGGTATAGAAATCTCATGGTATTTTCGGGACCTTGCAAAGGGAGGAATTCACCTACATCTGGTAAGCGAAATCTGTGACAAGCCCTTGGTGTGACTTCCCTGAGAGGTCTTTTAAAAGTTCAGTCTGAGACTCCTTATAAAAGTTTCAGCAAGCAAAAAGCCTATATGATCAATTACAGTTATATAAATCATCAGGCCAAGTTTATTGATACCAGACTAAAATTTGGTTCTCTTTCTCTGTTTACAGAACAAGGTTTTCTTGGAATGCTGCTTTAATAACAGACTATGTCAATTTCTTTGCCTTTACGTGATTTACATTTGCTTTTAAAATCTTCTGTTACTTTGGTAAAGTAAATATTATTTCACAGTGATCTGTAAAGATTATGATGGCGCACGTAGATAAAGTTCACTCTGCTTCTACAAAAATTGACCCCTCATTGTCAGACTTTTGCCATCCTGATGTCCTGAAAACATGACAACAGTCTACTCCTAAATCAGGGAATTAAAAATGTGTAAACAATAGCTGTCAATCAAACAGTCAGGGCTATGGAAAATCCAAGACGGCTGCTTGGCTTTTTCCGGCTCCCTAACAAACCTCATTTTTTATTTGATGGTATAAAGCCTTCCCTGGCTGCAAGGTTAATGCCCTCACAGTGAAGAAAAAAAATTATGTTTTACTGAATATTAAATTCTAGTTTTGTTAATTGAGGTCTGTGTTTACCAAGACTCACTTCCCAGATAGTTCCTTGCTGTTATGTTATATTGCTAAGAAGTTTAATTGAATTATTAAAGGCCACTCTAAGTTTGTTTCTAAAGCTGATCTCAGTAATCTATCTTTGGATGAAGATCAGATGCCCCACGACCGACAACCAGAGGATTATACATACTGGAAAAGACATAATTTAAAGGACTATCTCCAAACTGGATGGAAGGACCCTTATCTGGTACTCTTAACTAGCTCGTACACAGTAAAACTAAAGGGAATTAATTCTTGGATTAATTTCCACTCACAAAGGGCCCCTGCACTGGACTGGCCTATAGAGAGGGCAGCTGACCTCAAAATCACCTTAAAACAATGCTCAAACAGTGGAGAAACTACACTCACCCCAGGATGAGAAAAAGACAACATCAGAAGTAGACAGCTTACCCAAGATCCTGGACCTGACTCATATGCCCATCTATAATGTTCTCTTGACTTCTTGGACCTTTGCATATGAATCAAATGTTTTTCTGTCATAGGCACGATCCTATGCTAGTTTTAAAAATCAATCCAGTTGTTGGGTTTGTGGCCAATTACCTATGTCTAGTACTTCTGGATTACCTGAGTGGATTTCTCCACTCCAAGGCTCTAATTGGTTGACTCTTAAGAAATTAATCGTAAAAGGAAAATTATAGTCACGTTCAGGCCACTATTGGTATTACTAGATAAGATCCCCTCACCTGACCCATTCATAATACCTGCTCTGACCCTGACCACAAATATGAATTTTCCTCTATTCCTCAAAGTTCAATCAGAGCAACAAGCAAAATTTCAGCCAAGGAATAAAACCTCCCACCATCACGGGATGGATTTATGTAGTTAACACCACGCTATGGTAATTTAAGGTTAAAGGCTCCTCTGTGCTGGGAACAATTAAATCATACTAAGGATAATCATTCTAGTAACACTAGGAAGCTGGGCTGAGTACCTTATGGACAATGCCAATATATAATTTCCCTGAAGAACAGGGATTAGTATAGAACAGACTAAGTCAAGACAACCTGGGATATACTGGGCTATACCTAATGGAAGTGCTTGGCTATTTGTATTTTGCCTATTTCAAAAAAATGATTGTTTCTTACGTTACCAAATGTGTGACTGAGCCTCTGATAAAGTGAGGATATATAGTTCCATGGGAGATCAAATGATTACCATAACCTAACTCTAGATATGAGAAGAAGCAACAAGAGGGAATATCCTGGACCATAAGAGACTAGGAAGACAGGTGGTCCAGAGACTTCTGGATACGAGTAAAGGCCTAGTCCAGTAATAGCACATGGAGTGGCCTACTAGCAAAATCTTTGCCAGACCTGGGAAAGAGCGTTCCTAGCACCGTGGGACAAAATGGTCAGGAAATGCCCCAAACCATGGTTGAAATTATGACCATAAAGGGGCCCTGCCGACTGAAAACTGACACTTGCCATCTCCTTCTACAAGGATTAAATCATGAGCTTCTGTAGCTGGTGACCTTCAACAACCTCTACAAGGAGTTCAGGGTGGAGATCTTAAATGAGGCACACTGTACTCTGGGAAAAACAGACAAGGACAGGCCTTCAGATAGTTAAATACTTTCAGGAGAAGATTTTATGAGCCCCAAGTCTTGCATCTTCTCATACCTAGAGAAACACTGACATCATTAACAGGGACACTAAGGTGTTATTTTAGGCAAGTCCTTTTATTGCTAAGAACTTGAGTTTTCTGAGCTGTGTTAGATTTGGGATGTTACCGGCCATTCTCAAAAGAACGTCTGCTGGCAGCTGGTAACTGCAACCTTACTTCTTAAAGGTCTCCTCTGATAACTATTACACTTTTAGATGAAAAACTTGCTTTAGATCATATGTTAACAAAAAGAGAAAACACATATGTAGTGACCAGTAGCTCCTGTTAGTTATATGTTAATACCACATCAAAGGTTAAAACCTATTTTGATGAAACTAGATAACCGGCTACCTAGCTACAAGTGTCCCCAAAGCGCCAGGCCTAGACTGGGTTTCAGGCTTATTCTCCTAAAAAGAAATGAGATCTATTTTGTCTATTAACGTTTAGGTTGTCACTCCCCCAAATACTTCTAACAGGGTCTGTTACACCTACATCAATCACACTGGGCTAATAGAAGAGGACATAAAATTATATATATGACTACACCAAATGGCTCCATTCCTTTAGACAGGGTAACCCAAATGCTGACTCTATCTAGACCAGGATCAAAATTACCACCGAGCGTAACATGGCTCTTAGTCCTGCTTGGGACCCCGGCTACAATAATTCTTTTACTAATCTTTGGCCTCTGTTTTTTTTTTAAACTACTTGTTAAGTTCTGTCTCTTCCAGATTACAATAGGTTCACATCAAGATAATGATGATGCAAAGATTCCAGCCATTTCTCAGAACAGATCCTGCCAAAACAACAACAGAAGTCACCCCGGGGCCCTTAACAAGACAGGGTGAGAGCTCCGTGACCCCAACTAGGTAGGGTCTACGAGCCCCTTGCCAGCCTAAAGAAGCTACAGAAGACATACCGTCGTCCCTTATCCTCCCAATGAAGATTTCTTGGGGTTCACGCCTCTCGGGGGGGGTATAAAATAGGAGATAGATGGGCCCCTGGGCCGGATAGCTGGTGTTTGTCAAGTGGAGCAAAACTGAAGTTTTGTCCTCAGCCAGACAAGAAGGACGCCTGTTTCCCTCCCTCCATTGATACGGAGGGAATGAACTAGCAATGGGGAATTTGTTGCAGCAAAAATAGAAGTGAAGTTTTCTCCCTCCTGAGAACAAGGGAACACTGAACAGGCTAGAGAAGAAACATGACCTGGCCTGAAAGGTTAATCACTCCTAGTTTTTTTTTTTTTTTAACTGTTACTAATCTGTAGTTTCTGTAACTAGATTTGCACTTCACAAAGCTAACCTATTACTCTTTAACACTATGTGAATTACACTCCCTTGTAGTAAATCACCCCTTGTAGGTGTTGCATTTCAGAAAAAAAGTCGCAGGCGGATAAGGCAGAGACAAACGGACCCAATTACCCGACTGCCTGACGCCAGCTGTGACTGTTTTGAAATAATGCGGGAAGAAGAAGAATGCAAGACCTTCACTACTTTGATCCTTATCGTATACCCCCCCGACTGCAGCCCCACATATAAAATCTTCTCCGATTCCCGAAGGAGGGTGGGGGGCACAGTCCTTGAGGCGCTAGCCTGCTGTGTCTTCCCTTGTGCCTGGAAGAAAAAAATCAAGCCATCTCTCTCTTCCTCCAAAATCTCTGGCTCCGAATTTCTGTTCGGCATCGGTGCACAGAGAAGCCGAGATTTCGGCAACAGTTCTACTTATTAACTCAAGGCTGAAGTCTCAGGCAAAGAGGGCTGCGCTTATATTTCAAGGACATGTAAGAGTTAACCTCAAGCTTTCTCTTAGGCATATTTTTGTTCTCACAGGGTCAGAATTCTGAAAAAAAGTATTTTATCAAACCAGCTTTCTCTAACTGCATATGCAAAAAGAAACAGTTTTGGAATAAAAAAACTTCATCTTGGCCATTTTTCTCCAGAGGCTAAAGAACACTGTGGCCATGCAGTGTTTAAAAAAAAAACAAAAAACTTTGGGCTTCCCTGGTGGCGCAGTGGTTGAGAATCTGCCTGCTAGTGCAGGGGACACGGGTTCGAGCCCTGGTCTGGGAGGATCCCACATGCTGCGGAGCAACTGGGCCCGTGAGCCACAACTACTGAGCCTGCGCGTCTGGAGCCTGTGCTCCGCAACAGGAGAGGCCGCGATAGTGAGAGGCCCGCGCACCGCGATAAAGAGTGGCCCCCGCTTGCCACAACTAGAGAAAGCCCTTGCACAGAAACGAAGACTCAACACAGCAAAAATAAATAAATAAATTAATAAACTCCAAACCCCAACATCTTCTAAACAAACAAAAAAACTTCTTTCTCTTTCTAGAAGCATACTAAAAATCACCCAGTTTCGTAAAATACACCCTAGGGAACAAGTACAAGATGGAATAGAGCTCTTATTACCCATTTTCCTTTTAGACATAGGCTTATAGCTGTAAGTTGGTCATTCGGCCATAATCCTTCCCAAGGGACTTTCAGACGGAATTGAAACGGCACCTCCCATGTTTAAAAGCAGACAAACGACAAAGGAACCAAACCCAACAAGGCCAGCTAAACAAACAGGAACCTTTCAAAACTCAAAAGAGAACAACTTCCCCGGGTTCTCTGGTCTCACTCAACCGTGACCTCCATACCATTGGTGCCACAAACAACCCGTAAAGGGCTGGAAGTTTCACAACCTTCCTTAAAAGTACGGAATCAAGGATCTCGGTGTGCACACCAGGGGACTTACCCAAATGGCCAAGGTGTCTCGACTCTTCCAAAATCTGTTTCCTTTTCCTCCAAGAAGGTTCAAGTTGCAGGGGACCATGTCCTATCTGGGGAGAGAGACCGGAGTTCCCCAGAGCTAAATGGGGCTCTGGCCGCTTCTTGGACAGTCCCTCACTCTCTTCCCGGAAGGCAGCCCTCTTGCCGGCGTGGGCTCCAAGTGCAACCTGGGGCGGGGGCGGGGGCGGGGGCGGGGGCGGGGGCGGGCCCTCGGGGCGGGCCCTCCCCGCTCTGACAGTGTTCCATCGGGCTTGGGTAGGGGATGAACACCACCCCACTGGGGAGCCGAGGTGCCTCTGGCTGGCTCAGCCAATTTGTAACCGAAAATTTGGTCCCTGTCCCCGATGCCAAATGAGAATAACGAGGGCAAGGTTTTGAGGATAAAGGAAGGAAAAATTTCTTAATGTGCCAGCAAATGAGGAGGGTAACAGACTAAGATCTTGAAAACTACCGTCCTACTCTCTGAAAGAGGGCAGGTCTATTTAAGGAGAATTTTGAGGGTGGGGATCGCAAGACTATTGACTGAGACCTCGCTGGGCTGGAGCCATTTCTTTTGATACTTCCATGATTCA
Organism: Globicephala melas; assembly: GCF_963455315.2. Taxonomy (NCBI): domain Eukaryota; kingdom Metazoa; phylum Chordata; class Mammalia; order Artiodactyla; family Delphinidae; genus Globicephala; species Globicephala melas. The sequence goes on along the minus strand of NC_083332.1, from coordinate 33,797,888 downwards.
TGGACATTGTGGTGGTCTGCCTCCGGTCAAGGCAGACCAGACTGACTGTTTCTCGGCTGCCTGCTTGATCCTACACACCCGTGATTCAGGATAAAACGAAATAGCCAAACAGGCTAGAGCCTATCAGCATAGTTAGCAGAGAGAAGCAGCATGTGTACATTATTTGAATTAAAACATGAGTTAAAAGAGAAGGTCAGCTGTTAAAACTTTAACTCTGTAATTGGCTACAAGCAGACCTAGCTGCCAGCTCAGCCAGTTAGAGGTGCCTCTGTAAATGCCAACCCAGGTCAGTCTGTTCTCACCTGCAAGACCTGCGTCCTGAATCCCCATAACTTGAGCCCAAGGGAGTCATTGATCTCACCCCATAGGACAGAGAAGCCCTTTATCTATGGCCACTCAGACCATGGTGCTTTGCACAAGGGCCCCTGCCACTGTCAGCAGATGATGGAATTCAGGTGAGGAAGCCACGAAAGGGAGGTAATGACCAGTGTCTTCCCAATATCCTTCTCATCCTCTTCCTAAGATCCTCTTCCTGATTCTGTCCAGAGAAGCAATGTATCCAGTTACACAGTCTTTCTCCCACCCCAGACTCTCTTACAGCTAAAGTTGCCAGGTTACATGAATCTGGCCTAGGAGATGTAGATGGACATCCAGGTGGGTTTCTAGGAAATCTACTCTTCTTCAGAGTCAAGAGGCACAGATTCAGCAGGCCTCTGCCCTTTGCTCTTTCTCTTTATTTCCCTTCTTCCTGCCTGAAAGGTGGGCAAGATGTCAGCAGGTGGATTAGCCATTTTTCTCCATGACTGTGAGAACCGCATGCTGTAGATGGTAGAACAGGAAGCTAGAAGGAGTCCAAATCCTTGATGACTTTCTTAAGCATCACCAGAGGCATCCTGGGCTTCTGGGCATGTCCAGGAGGAGATCCTCACTAAAGTCCTTCTCCAGAACCAGGGACACTTCTCCTTTTTCTTCCTGCTGAAGAACACTCTTCTCTCTGACTCATTGCCTATTTGTTACAAGAAAATGAGAAAAACTCATTGTTAAGAGACCATGGTTAGATTTCAGTTACATGCAGCCACTTATCATCCTAACGCATATGAGTATAATATTTTTGCTTTTTGATAGTGAGTCCAGATGGACATAAGAACCAGAAAGCATGGGATTGGGGTGTGTATGGAGAAAGCCAGCAAAGATATTTTCCTTGAGATAAAGGAGAGGTCTGTTCAAGATGAAATCTCTTACTTTGTGATCTAGGGCAAGTCATTTGCTTCCTAGCATCATGTAGGCAAATTATATTTATATATAAATGTATACAGATTTAAGTGCATGCATATATAACATATGTATATAAAGTATGTATATGTGTACAAATTATAAATGTGTATACATATAAATAAATTTATTTTCATTTCTAGTACTTATTTGTAATTGGAGAGGGTGTTGGAACTAGTTGAGGACCCATGCCCCTACCAGCTGGACCATGGTATGCCTGGATGGCCGGGGACCAAGGAATATGCACATCAGAGTGGTTAGAAGCACAGACTGCAGCCGGACTTCCTGGCTTCAAATCACAGTCCCACCAGCTAGTGAGTTGTCGCTTCTCTTTGTGTCTCCATTTTCCCCACTTACAAATGGGGATAATAACACTACCTCATCGACTCATTAAGAGGATTCAAAGATTTGCAATTTGTAAAGCACTGGGAAGAGTAACTGCGGCAGGATAAGCTGATGTGCTTGTTAATTGAATGTCAGCCCAGTGCATTGGCCTTGTCCAAGGTGCTGATGCTCCTAAGGTCTCAGTCCTCCTGGGAACCATGGCCTGTGAGACCTGGATGGCCCCATTTTCTATTTTAACAAAGCCAGCCAGGTACTGCTTGTGCCGTGCTCCCTTCCAATCCCAAAACTCCGGTGGGGAACTCTATGCATTTAATTGCTTACCTAAAAATTCTAGTCTTGGCTCTGACACTCCCTGATCTGATTCTGCAGCTCACTTGAAATGCCAGAGTGGCAATGTCCTTCCTTATCTGTGAAGTGAGTTTGCCTCGTTTATTGGCCCTGCCCTCTCACTCCTCTCCATTGATAGGTTATTGTTACTATCTAGTGACTGGAGATGGGAGTCAGGGGTCAATGGCAACTACCAGGGAAGTCTGGGGCGCCGTGGTGCAAGAACAGAAATGTAGCAAGAACCTGGGAATGGACTCAGGGTGAGCAGTAGGCAGGTACCCTGTTGTTGGCCTGACCACGGCCTTCAGGTCTGCCCCAGGCTCACCATTGCCAGAAGCTGGGTTTTTGCTTCAGGCCTCTCCTCTTCTGACTCCACATCTTCCTGTCCTAGGCTGAGACTCTGCACTGGAGCCTGCAGTAGGTGGGGTGGCTGCTCCCTCTATATTCTTTGCTGTAGAAACAATCAACCGTGGCTCAAGGGTATGTTCCGGCCATGACCCCTGCTGGGCGTCCTCTGGGGACAGAGATGGTTTCCCTTGATTTCCTACGGCCCAACCCCTTACCTTCATGCCCTGCTAGGGGCCCAGCTCAGCCCCTCCCAGGCCTGATGACAAGCCAGTAGCTAATAAGAAAGACATCAGAAGCCAATCACTTGCCAGCACTTTCAGGAGCCTCTGGTTACCACACTTCTGTCTCCAGCTCTTCTGGGTCATAGCTGAGGTCAGGGCCTCCCTGAAACATGGCCCAGCTGAGGGAGCATCTCCCTTGCCAGCAGCCTAATGGGGACTGACAGCGGAGGGCTTGTGAGGCAGCCAGGTCCTGCAGGAGGTTGGCTGCTGCCTGGCAAGGCTTGTGGAGGCTGGTATTTCCGAAGCTGGAACTTCCTGCCCAGTGGTCACATGCACTCAGGCCCAAGGAGACTCAGATTTGGCTACTCAGACGCCAATTCAAACCTCTGGGGCAGTTTCCTAAGGAGGGGACAAGGGAACAGAGACATTGTTTCGGCTACCTGAAAGCACAGCAGTAGCTGGGTTGCCTTTGAAATGGGCAAAGATGGGTGAGAAGGAGAAGAAATCGATCAGCATTATGTAACTGACATGTACTAAACATATAACAACAAGCTGTGTAAGCTAGCACTATTCTGAATCCAATATTAATATTTAATCCTACCTATGATCCCATGAGGTGGTGGGGTCATTGTCATTCCCATGGATCGATGATAAATGAGGCAAAGGGAGGTTAAGTAACTTGCCCAAGTCTTCACACAATTGAGTGATGGAACCAGGATTTGGATCCAGACAATGTGGCCCCAGAGAGGTTGGTCTTAAGCGTTCACCATCTTTTTTCGATCCTGCTGACCTTCTTGGCAGTGTTATTCCCACTCTTCAGAAGCTAGAGAGACTCAGATTTTACATAACTTGTCCAGGTTTCCACAGGAGTAAGTAGTAGAGTTGGTATTCAAACCCAGGTCTAATCTGGCTCAAAACCTTTGTTCTTTTCATTAATCCAGGGCAAACCACAGACCTCAGGCCAAATCCAGCTCACTACCTGTCTTGTAAATAAAGCTACTTTTATGCTACAACAGGAGAGGAGTACTTCTGACAGAGACCTTTACAGAAAATGTTTGCTGAAACGTACACTAAAAATGTAGAATGGGTGAAAAGCAGCAACTCCCACTTCTGTCTATCAGCAGCTGCCTAGAAAGGTAGTCATTCACATTTTAGTGTGAATTCACCAACCATATCTGTGGTCACTCCCTGAGAGTATATCATAGAGTCAAAAACAGAAGGGGGGACTTCCCTGGTGGTCCAGTGGTTAAGACTCTGCCCTTCCACTGCAGGGGGCATGGGGTTCCATCCCAAGTCAGGGAACTAAGATCCTGTATGCCACGCAGTGTGGCCAAAACGACCCCCAAACAAACAAAAAAACAGAAGGGACTTTACAGAATCACCTAATCCAACCTTTTCATTTTACCAATTGGAAAACTAAGGTTTAACAACTGTTGCCAGGAAAACAGATGAGATATTGGATCTGGGGTGGATTAAAATGAAAAGTCAACATAATGCAGGGTGATGGAGATTTAGAAATGAACTCTGTTGTCATACTGATTTCATTTGGGGTGAAGACAGAGAGAGATGCCAGGTACTATTGGAAGAAAGAGGCCCCCAAAGGTAATATATACCAGTGAGTCTTCAACATTTGAGAATCTGATGAATGTATCAATTCTCTCTCCCGGAAAGGTAGACATAAACTCATGCACACAAAAATTTGCGTTTCATTTCAGAAGGTTCTGATATTTCTGAAGCCTATCCATGAACACTTAGTGTTAATAACCCCTGACCCATTGCACAGATGAACAAATTGAGGCCCAGGGAGAGACTCCACATATCAGGGCCTTTTGGAAGGAGATAAAAATGAAGCTCTATCTCTCCAAACATAGGACAGGAGTGCTATTAAAATTGGGACATTTCAAAAGCCCACCAGTTTCTTAAAGTGAAGCCCACCTGTGAGGCTTCTCCAACTACATTTGTCAGCCTAGGGGACAGAATGGCAGCCAGCTCCCCAGAAGAGCTGCCCTTTCCCCCTCTGCTCCAGGCTCCCTCCTCTACTCCCGCAGGGCCCCTTATTAAATGTCGGCAGGCATGAGGGGAGGGCTGGAAGCAATGTGGTTGCCTTTTGTTTGATTCATTATAATAAACCCTAACTCCAATTCTGGAGGTAAAATTTAAATGATCAGATGATAATACCCCCTCTGGGATGTCTGCCCAGCTCCAATTCGACAAGCCAAACCCACCCTGATATCTTTGGCATAAATGTATTTGACTCTCCCAATGCTGCTGTGCAAGGTTGGGTTCATGGCTGTCCAAAAAAAAAAAAAAAAAAAAAAATTCCATAAGCTCCAAATGGAAGGGATCTTAGAGGTATGCAACCCCCTCTCACACCCCTACCTGACACTGAGTTCCCTCTACAACCTCCCTAAGAGACATCACTGGGGTGCTCACTACTTCTGGCACTATCCCATTCTCTGTTTGGCCTCAATTCAGCCCTCGGGCCCACCACCCACTCCCTGATGGCCTTTACATACTTGAAGACATAGACTGAATTGTTGGTTGTCAATACCTCCCTTATATTGGTGTCACTGTCTATCTGCTTACTTGTATTAAAAATAACAATGTAAGGTCACACCTTCCCCAAACAATACAATATAGCACTAAGGCCCTAAGTGTTAGTGTATCCCTCTTCCCAGAAAAATGCACACAAGTGCTAAATTGCGCATTCATTTCCATCCAACTGGAAGTTCTGATCCCCTTGAAATTCAGCCCTAGAAACAAAAAAGTGAAACTACTAACTTGGTATCCACTTTCTACTTAAATAAAAATGTGTCGGGCTTCCCTGGTGGCGCAGTGGTTGAGAGTCCGCCTGCCGATGCAGGGGACACGGGTTCATGCCCCGGTCCGGGAAGATCCTACATGCCGCGGAGTGGCTGGGCCCGTGAGCCATGGCCGCTGAGCCTGCGCGTCTGGAGCCTGTGCTTCGCAACGGGAGAGGCCACAACAGTGAGAGGCCCGTGTACCGCAAAAAAAAAAAAAAAAAAAATGTCAATCTCAGAGCTAGGATTACAGATTTAACTCCCCCCTAGTCTTCTGTTCCATAGGTTATCAAGAGAGTTATTTGGGTGAAAGGTGGGCCACTATGACCAGAAGCTCTACTTTACTAGCTGGAGGCTGATCACAGAAGACCCATTGGACTTAATTTGTAGCATTTTACCTTCACGCCAGAAAGAATTCCACTACCAGATACATGGCACAGGAAATATCCTTTATTATTATGTACACTTAATTTTCCATGAAGAGAACAGCTTTTAAAATAAACGCACACACCAGATATAGAAATATGCATGACATTGGAACAGTCCATGACACAGGGCACCACTGAAAGAGTCCTTATTTACATAAAAGTGGAGAAACAGAGGGAGGAGGGCGGGAACCCCAAAAGCTACTTCACATTCACCAGAATTTTGGTGACTTCTATGATCGCAGCTACAGCCATGCTGCACATCGCAGAGCTGTGGATTTTGGGACTCATGAGAGCATGACAACTTACCCTCAAATTCCGCAAAACAAAAGGGTTGGATTTATTTTTTAAAATACCAAGTGTTTCTGGCATCAGTTGCAGAAATATTGTCGAAAGAGGAACTACTGAATGTCCAGAAAAATCATAGTTCTGATATGTCTGCTCAGTAGTAGGTTATTGGTCACTAGATCATTCTGGAATGTCCTAAAGTAAACCGTGTGCTTCCTTCATTGTAAATTTACAACAATAACATTGTTACGGAGACAGGAAATTTTATTTACTGGATGGGACCTTTGATCTCTGATCCAACCCTTGCTTTTACAGACAGAGAACTCTGAAGCCCACAGAGGTGGAGACCCTCTCCCCAGGTGACCCAGTAAGACAGCCGTAGACCCAGGTCCATGCAACTCTAAATGCTGTGCTGTTTCCCCCACGCCACACTCCCTCTCTGTTCTTCTCCCTTCCGTGGCTTTCAAAGGAAATAAAGAAATGAAGTGAGCTCAGTGGGCTTCTTACTAAGAAATGATATCTTTGGTAAGAATGTTTGGTCTCACATTAACGGGATCATTTGGCAAGAGACTGGCTCCCACCTGGGCCGGAACCCCTCTGAGAATTAAGGCAGCTTTTAGGACCTTTATTTGGCATGATATTTGGCAAGAGTTGGCAGGTCCCCTTCTCCTCTGTCTCATTCGCATCTAGAATGAAGACCGACTCACAGGTAGACACTAAATGATATAATTAGACGTTGAGTAGATGTTAACGGGATGGTATTAAACAGATATTTTTACACTTCATGGAAAATAATAATTCCTTAAAAAATCTGGTAAAGTATCAAAAGTGCTCTATACAGTACACAGGAGCACCCTTATCCCGGATAACCTCTACTATCAAAAACAAGGCCTCAAATAAGAAGTCAAACATTACTTATGATAAAGCCCATGCTCCCTCTCCAGCGAGTGTGGGTGAAAGGTGAACCCAGAAGGTCTGCCAGCACCTCCTCGAAAATGTCCACGGGTGCCCCGGGTCCCCCCATCTCCAGAGCCCCTCCCCAGGCTCGGGAGCCAACTTCCCCCGCAAGGCAGCACCCCTGGGTTGGTTGGTGTTGGTTCAGGTAGCACCACATCTCTGATTCGCCTTCGGACAAATGTCTGGAGGCAGAAGGGCCACGAGCAGATGGCAAAGAGCAAACGTCAGGCTCTCTCTGAAGGGTGCCCCTGATACACAGGCTTTTCTGACTCATTTCTGCCAAGTAGGCTCAGCTTTTCACAACCCACTGTTCCCTAGAGTGATTATTTTCATCAAAGGAGAGCAGCTAAATCATTTCCTCTCTAGCAACCAGTTAGAGGAAAATAAATGACATCCCCCCACGCCCCCCTTCTTCCAACACATTGTTCTTTTGCTAAGAAATATGCCTTGGCCACTTGACTGGATGGATTTTTGTTTATGTTTAATGACAGCCCTGGGTGGGGTGAACCATATTGTGCTGGGAATTTCAAAGTGCTCTCAGCTGAGAGTCAGGGGCTCTGACTTGAGGGTCCAACTGGATCCCTTAGTAGCTGGGGAACCTTGAGCAAGAATGACTGAAATGCTGGACCTTGGTTTTCTCACCTGCAGAATGGGGACACAGAAGCCAGCCCTGCAGTACTTGCTGGGCGGATGGGAGTAAACGTGGATGAAAGTGCTTTGTTACAAACAAACAAACAAGCTGTCACACCTAGGGAGGAATTACCCTTCACGGGGCGGGTGGATTCAGTCACTTGTGAGGCCAAATTCCATCAGTGACGGGTCACCTTGCTCTCATTCCCAGACCCCTACCTGTTTGTTCCACTCTGTTGGATGCTCCCAGGCCCCCTCTTTTTCAGGGTCCAAGATACCTGCCACTTGGGCTGTCTCAGATTTTGAACTGAACGTTTTATATGGAGAGATCCAAGGTCTCCTGATTTTCCTACTTTTCTTTAAAGAATGCCATAAGGACCCTGTCCCTGGGAGAAAACCACCGCCATGCCCCCAGCCAGCCCATCTTCCACAGACTGCATGATCGATAGATTAGGCTCAGTGACACCCCACTTTCCCCAAAAGCACCTTTTGGATGTGTGTCACCCTCTACTCCCAGTGGAAATGATGTGGCCTTTTTTTTTTTTTGCCCAAGATTCTGCAACAGGGGCTCCCACAGTCAGGACAATAACCCACAACTCTAGATTGCCAATGAGAGCGTAAGAAACTCAGACCATATGTTAAAAAAAAAAATGCAAATGGATGCCACCGACTTACCAACTACAAATCGCTTCTCTGAATGAGCTGAGACCAGCCACCAGCACCACCAGAGGGCACCACTTATAAGTTTGTATCAGAAATCAACCTGAAATTCTCTACGACCGCCAACCTGCTCCGTCAATTGAGACTATTCTCCCCTCAACCTGAGTGACCGGGGTGCTATATGCTTGGTTCCATGCTGCCCTCCGCGGTGCAAAGTACGGCCCATGAGGAGAGACAAAGGGAGTTTTCAGGGCCCACTTCCCATCACTTGAGACTTCTGGTCCAGGCTGGGTGGGATTTCCCAGGGACAGGCTTTGCAGGTGTCTGTGAACAATACAGAAACAGGCAGCCTGTCGGGCTGCCCTTGGACACCCACCTGGCCCCGTGAGGACAGCAGAGGATCCCGTAGCGGAGACATGCAGCTGGCCTTGCTGGGTTCCTGTCCTGAGTCCCCCAGGAAGGTCTCAGGAGCCACAGGTAGGTTCCTGAGCTCCGTGCATCTGACAGAGCGAGACCCGCATGTGGTCTCTACAGACTTGTCTGCTGCTTCTGCAGAAGCCACTCACTGTGACACCCATAGCTCTGGACCCTCTGAGCGTCAGAAACCAGAAGAATATTCCAGAACACACACAAATCAAACCCAGGTCAACCAGAGTGAAAACTAACTATGAAGATTTCTGCTCACGACCCCCCAGAGCTTCTATCCACGGACTTCATAACAGCGACAAATATCCCCAAGCTCCCCAACCAAGGTCCAGACAACAGAGCACTAACCGGGGCAGACGAGAGAGGCAAGATCTCTGTACCTCCCAAACTCAGCTGGGCTTTTTATTTGTGTTTTGGTTTTACAGTGTCTGACCAAAAAGCAACATCCTCTGTCTGATCTGGTGGACTGAGGATTTCTTCTGCGGCCCAAAGTACCAGCAAACGAGGTGGGGAGTCCTTCCCAAGCCCGTGGACGTCAGCTTGGGCCGGTTCCCACACTGGGTGAGACTTCCTCAAAACTAAAGAGGTTCGACGGAAGTCATTTTTCCTGTTCCCTCCTCTCCTCCTCTCCCACAAGGCTTACCAATCCAAGCTCACAGCCCTCAGGCCAGGTGAACAGAAAGTGAACGAAAACCAGGTCACTAAATCAGTTGTTAACTTGGAAAAGAGGAAGAGGGGGGTCGGAGAGGAATCCCCAGACAGTGTCTGGGGTAGTAGGAAACCTTTGACCTGAACGTTGGTGCAGCAGGGTTCCTCCTCGGGGTCAGATTCAGATGGCCAGCCAGTGTTCCAACTGCAGAGGAAGACGGCAAGGCTGTTAGGCCAGGGCCAGGGCAGGCAGGGACTGAGGGACAAGGGCCAGCTGAGAAGGGCAGTAAGACACATGGAGGGGCAGAAAACACAGCTGTTTCCTTCAAAGACTCGCAGAACACGCAGGCCAATCCCCTAATTGTCACACGCACCCAGAAAGGGCAAAGGAGCCTTCACAAAGTCACACAGTAAGTCTGAAGCAGGGGGGCTCACCGGGACCCTCCTGGCTCCCCCACCCCCATATTTTACAGGGGAAAAGGGTAGGACTCAGGTCAACACGTTATTGATGTACCTACAGCGCTTCCTTCAAGATAAGAAATCCTCAGCCTAATTTGGGGATACTCCGTGGTCACAACTCAAAGAGGGAGAACCGAGTTTAGGAAAGTCTGGGCATTTGGTATCTCAGGACCAAGGAGTGGAGGGGCAGGCGACAGCTGGTAGAAGGCAGAAGACAGGCCCCTCTCCTCCGGTTCGTAACATCACACCCCCAGGGGCTATAGCCCACAGCTGCTCTGGGTTTTCTGGAGTGTGGTGTGTGGTCTTGCCTCCGATAGCACAGCAGGGAGCAGTAGGGCCCCGCCCCGTGGCCCCCATCAAAATGGTCCAAGCTGCACCTACTTGGAACTGCCTGACGTCCCTCTGGGCCACCAGGTGATGCTCGTTCTCTGGGGTGATGCCATAGGCCAGTCTCTGTGAAAGGATGGAGAAGGGGAGGAGGCCTCAGCTTGGCCCAGGGACACCCTTCCAGCAGCCCAGAGGACACCACACATCAGGGCCACCTGCTATTTGGCCCTGAAGTCTCACATGGACAGCAGGAGAGGTTCGTACAAGACACTCCCCACCCTGGTTAGTTCACTTTGAGACATTCATCCAGTGAATGTTTATTGAGTCAATGACTGTAGTCACACACTGGCCTAGGCCCTGGGGATCCAGAGCTGAAGGTCACCCACACATTTTGCTTTGGGAGAGCTTACAGCTCAGGGAAGGGGCTGACACTGAACAGAAACACACACAGGCAGTTTTACAACCACGATTGGAGTCAGTGCTGCAGAGGACAAGTTCAGAGCACAATGAGAACTCAGTGATGGGACCTCAGCCCTGCCTGGGGATTGGGGCCGCCTCCTTGGGCTGTAGACACAGGGTGGACTCAGGGAATGCGTCTGGAGTCAATGTCTGATCACTAGAGGGGGATCCCAAAGTGTAGAGAATAAAAAGCTCAAAGCAGGTCCTGGTTCCACGTCTGGGATGAGCTCACAGAACATGGATCCTCCCAGTGACCCAGAGGTTCCTGGACTTTGGGATTTCATGGACAGGAAACATGTCACAGGGGGAGGGGGTCCCAGCCCTGCCTGGGACCCTCTGCCCTAAGTTCCTGTACAGCTCACTCCTTTATGTCCTCCTGTGTCTTTCTGTCCCCTCATGAGAACATGAGCTCCGGGGAGTGTGTCTAGAGCTGAGGATACTGCCTGCCCCGTACAGATTCTCAGTAGATATCTGTGAAGGGAGTGGATAAAGGAATGAAAGGATGAGATCTTTATAAGTAAGGGCATGAGGAAATGACCGTCACCATTATTTATAAAAGAAAGGGCATTTAACAACCAAACTATAGGAAAGACATAATTTTAATGAAAACGCAGATCATGCGTATATGTACCTGCAATGTACACAGGTCAAAGAAGAAAATGTATTTTGGAAGTCTCTGGTTTAGGCTGATCAGGTATCAGGTTCACAATAGAAGCAGGTGAAAGCCAAGATACAAGGTCACGGTGAGTTTGGATGGGGAGAGTGGGGGACATCTGGGGACATGACAAACCTTAGGAGGTGGGACACGGGAGTGGGCACAGTTAATGCAGATTAACTGCTCTTTAGGGGACTGGAGGGCTGAGCTCCTCACATAAACAACAGTAGGAACAGAGTGGGAGCACACGGTGCATATGACGTTCAACACGATAGCAGGTGCCGCGTGGTGACCATCTACCGTGTGCCAGGCCCTGCGCTAAGCACTTCCTTTCACCTTTCAAGGTCTGTATGATTACCCCAGGTTACAAATGTGGAACCTGAGGCTTGGGGGTAAATAACGTGGCCAACGTGGCAGGTCCGTCTGACTCTAGATTCCGTGTCCTTCTGTCTCCCTCTCTCACCCCAGCGGGAATGACTCGGGATGCCCCCTCCCGTGCTGTCCCCCACCCTCCCCCAGGCTCGGCCCAGAGCTCACCTCGCGAAGGGAGCCCCGCGTGCTGAGGAACTTGTAGACGACGTAGGCAGGCACCAGGACCATGGAGGAGCCCGCGATGCCCCACCCGACCCAGTTGGCCCAGAGTGGGAAGATGTAGTCATCGTAGGTGAGCGGCTTGAAATTGATGATGCTCACGACCACCACAAACTGGGGGGAAGGGACAGAAGGAAGAGGGAGAGAGACAGGGAGAGGGGAGAGAGAGGGAAGGAGGCGGGAGAGAGGGAGAGATGCAGAGAGGGACCAGAGGGAAGTGAGGGCCAGCGTGTGAGATGGATGCAGGAATGGAGAAGATAAGGAAGGAGGGAGATGGAGAGAGAAAGGAGGAAGAATCCAAGTAAGGAAGGATAACAAAAAGGAGACAAAGAAACAGGAGCAATACAAAGAGAAGAAGACTAGAAAGGTGACCTTGGAACTGAGTGGTGGCACAGACAGCCCCCGGCCCAGACCTGGCCCCAGGCTGGCGACCCCTCTCATGTGCAGCCTCCTGGGAATCAACAGGGCGGAGCATCCTGAGCATCTGTCTGCGTGACCAGGGCCCTGCATCCCAACCTCCTCCCCTTAGAAGCAAAGATCCCCACCCCCACCCTCACCCCAGACACACAGCACCCCTCACCCGAGGATGCCCAACCACGCACTACACACCAGGAGGAACGCAGGGCTGACAAACTTCCAGCAGAGTCTCCAGTACAGGCCCGGCTTGAACCCCATCATCTGCTGGATGTCGTTGCTGAACCTGTCCACACCTGCGCACACACAGGGCAGGCCCATCACAGCGGCCCCTGCAGAGCCTGGGGCCACCCCTGCTGCCTTCCCAAGAGGGTCTGTCCCCAGGTGGACAGCAGAACAGTATCTCCTAAGACAGGGATACCCTGGCACTTAGGAGACCTGGGGACAGGCACTTGGCTGGTTCAGAACAGGGGAGAGAACACACTCAGGGGTAGCATCCCCTGGTAGGTGCCGCCCCAATTCCTTTTTCAGAGGGAAAACCAGGGCTCGGGGAGGGGAGGGGACTTGGCCCTGGTTACACAGCCAGGGTGGCCTGACTCCAAAGCCCAGCTCTTTCCTCCCGCTCCCTCCCTCTTAAAACAATGATGGCTGTGTATATAGAGCTTTCCCCGACTTTAATCTGGTAGAAGAGACCAGACTCTTTCCAATGAGTAGAAAAGAGTGAGTGACACATGGGGAAAAATGAACAATGACAACACATATCACTTTCTACCATGTTCTCCCCATTCAGCTCTGGAATAAGGTTGCCAGAGAAGATAGAGGACACTCAGTTACATTTGAATTTCGGAGAGACAACAAAAGTCATTTTAGTTTAAATAATTTCATGCAATATTTGGGACATATACTAAAAAAAAGATTCATTATCTGAAATTCAAGTTTAACTGGATGTGTCGTATCCCAGATTTGCTAAACCTGGCAACCCTACTCTAGAGTGAATTACATGGCTTGAGGAGCAGCATCTTCCTCTGAGTTCCTCTCTAACAGCTGACACTGATGCCTTTGGGGCCCTTGCCTCCTACTTTTAAAGGGAGCTCATGCAAAGATGAGCTGAGGGCTGGAAGAGCTGTGCCCAATAAGCAACTTGCTCAACTCTGGGATCAGCCAGTGACTGCCCTGGAAATGGAAAGCCCCTTTGCACCTCCAGGTGAAAAGGCTCCAGAAGCACATGGGGCCCGAGGCTTTTCCACACGCTCAGGACCCAGCACGTACCATAAAACCAGGAGACGCCTATGGCCTCCATGAGCACAGCAAACAGAATGGAGGTTCCCGCCGCAAACGTGTCCAGCAGGGTCAGCACGTATATTCCACCCTGGGGCATGGACAGAGAAAGCCTGAGGCCATGATGGATAGAAATGGCTATCAACTGTTACATCCATCAAAATTGAGCTGTCCCCTGTCCTGCTCACTCAGAACCCACACCCACCCCCAACACAGGTAATGGGGTTTCTGGTGCTACTGTGTTGCTGCTACGTATTCTGTATATTCACTGGGTCTGAGGGTGGGGACTTCAGCCAGTAAAAAGCAAGATGGATTTTATCAATGAAAAAAAAAATGTTGCCTGCCACGTCAGTAAACAAAAGATGTTGCAGCCATCACATTATAGCCACCCCTCTGAAGGTGAGCTCTGAGGGAATTCAGGATAGAAACAGGATGCCCGCCATCTAGCAGTCAGCAAAAAGCTCGGATACTGGCCCTAGATAGCTGAGGTCCATATCAAAGGAATGATTTCAGTGAGCCCAAACTCTTGCATCTTCCCATACATGGAAAAGCATGAGATTCCTTAACTTGAGACGTCTGGTTTTCTTTAGTCAACAGTAATCTTTTGATGTAACAACTACCTGGTCTTTGTTGCAAAAACTCATGTATCCTGGATCCTCCCTTACCTCTCTGGAGCAGTCGCTCAGAGCTATCTGAGATGCTGTGTCCCAGGCTTAAGTCCTCAGTTTTGTCCACCGAACAAAACATAATTCTCAGCTTTCAGGTTGTGCACTTCCTTCAGTTGGCAGTTTAAAATGGACTTTTGCTGTCCCCCCAAACCAACAAGCAGTTGAAAGATTTGTCTGGATATCCTCAGGCTCAGAAGGGACAGATAACAATGGGGTGTAACCCTAAGGGACTGGGCCACGGAGTTCAGGATACCAGGCGCTGCCATGGTTCCCCTGAGCTCACCCTAGCCCTACCTCCCAGCTTCAAGTCTGGGAATATCTGGCTGGATTGAAATGCAGCCTCAGAAGCCCCAGGTGACCCAGAGCCCAGCCCCCCCTCACCTTGGTTATGCAAAACAGGGCCAGAAGGAAGGTTCCAAAGGAGACACCAAATGTGAAGAGTTTCCGGTGTCGTTTCAGGACCTGGAAGTCGTCGGCCAGGCCCGTGATGACCGCCTCCATGCCTCCCATCTGAAGGGAACCAGGCAGGTGGGATACAGAGGTGAATGAAAAATGTTGTCCAACATATCAGCAAACAAAGGATGCTGCAGCCATCAAGCCATCAGCCACTACTGCTGCCCCCGCAAAGGTGCACCTGAGGGGACTCAGGATGGGAAAGAAAGGATACTGGCTCTACGTAGATCTGGTGCATATCAAAGGAATGATTTCAATGAGCCCAGACTCTTGCATCTTCCCATATATAGAAAAGCGCTAAATTCATTAACTTTAGATGTCTGGTTTTGTTTAATTAACAGTAATCTTTTGATGCTCTGACCACCTGGTCTTTGTTGCAAAAACTCCTACATATCCTGGCTCCTCCCTGACCTCTTCAGAGCAGTCCCTCAGAGCGATCTGAGAGCCTGCCTCCCAGGCTTGAAGTCCCCAGGAAGTCTGCCAACTGAAACATAATTCTCAACTTTTAGGTTGTGCACTTTTTTTTTTTTTGGCCGCACCACGAGCATGCGGGATTGTTAGCTCCCGAACCAGGGAGTGAACCCGTGCCCCCTGCAGTGGAAGCTCGGAGTCTTAACCACTGGACCACCGGGGAAGTCCCAGGTTGTGCATTTTTTTTCAGTCAACACAGGAGTGAGGGACTCTCTGAACCCCGGTCTCAGGCCTCCCGGCTCCCCTGGACCTCTCGCAGCCCTGGACTCATGAACCCTGGAGGCTGCCTTGCTTCTCTAGAGAAATCAGCAGATCCTCCCTTCTCCCCATCCTCTCACCCTACTTCTGCCCTGTTCTCAACCAACCTCAGAACTCAGAAACCATGTGGGAGAGGGTGAAGTGATAACTCCTGTCTCCCCCTTATCAACAGGGACCTGACTCCTGTCCGCTCACTCAGCCTAAGTGGATGCTGATGAAATACCGTGGGAAGAGTGGTTGGTTAGAGAACAAGAGTTCTAGCCACGCCCTCTCTGAATTCAGTTTCCCATCTGTAAAAGGAGAGCATTGGGCTGGCTTATCTGAGGTCCCTTCTAAGGTAGAGTTCCATGATGTCAAGTAGGTTTCTCTTGGTTCTTGGCTTTGGCCTAAATCTTGCCTTTCTGAGTGAGCACTGATTTCCTCATTTGCATTTAAATAAGGTCTTCTGCAAACAACTACTGATCAGGGGCTTGAATGCTGGGGAACTCTGAGTAGTGTGAGTGTATTTAGGGGAGGGAGGGTCAGGTCTAGTGGTGTCTGTGGGGGGATGGTATCCCCAGCCAGGTCACTCACTGAGCTGTCAATTCCCAGAGCCAGGAGCATGACGAAGAACACGACAGCCCAGAACGTGGATCCTGATAGGGTGGAAATGGCTTCTGGGTACAGGATGAAGACCAGGCCAGCTCCTGTAAGAAACATCAAGGACCTCATTAATAGCTGGGACTGTTGGTCTGAGCTGCAGATGATAGGAGAGCATTTTGAGGCCCAAAAAGCCCCAGCCCAGCCCCATGATGTTTGGGCAGTCATGTGTAGATGGAGCAAACCAAGGTCTAAAGATGACTGATGAAACCAGCTTCAGCCTGAGTTCACCTATGCACCAAGGAGGTTGACCTCAAAGAGCCAAGCCAGAGGGCAGTGCCTCTCCTGGACAGCTACAGGCAATGGGCCTCAAACCCCACCTCTGGCACCCCATGAGGGATCCTCTTACTCTCAAAACTCTGTGATTTTCAGAGTCCATCAGAGGCAGCCCCTCCCCAAGTCTTGGCCTGTTTGTGGCCATAAGAATATGAGAAGCAGCGGGGAAGGACACGAGCTGGTTGAACAACTTCAATCGCCTGAGTCTCAGCTTTCTGATCTTTAAAGTGGGTCTATTAACACTTGCCTAGTAACACTGCAAGAACTAACCCAAGATACATCAAGTGCTTAGCACAGGGGCTGGTACAGAGTCAGTGCTCCCAAATCTATCTGGTCTGGCCTGACTCAGAAGATGATTCTGCCTGGACTTCCTACTGATGGCCTCAAAGAAAGTGGGCAGCTGGGAAAGCTCCGTGTCCAGTCCTCTCAGTCCCACAGCCACAGGAGAACTGCTAAGAAAGAGGTGAGTTTTGCAGCCCCCGCCTCCTCAGTGGGCGAGTCTGCCCACCCACCTTCAGTGGCAACATCCTCAATGTTGACCTTGTGTTCATGGGCCATGTAACCAAGGATGGAGAAGATGGCGAACCCAGAGATGAAGCTGGTGACACAGTTGATGGTGCTGGTGAGCAGGGCATCCCTGAGAGAAAAGAAAGCACCGTTAGTTCAAGTGGTCTGACTCTCCCCAACCCCGCTTATGGACTCCTGGATCATCTATGGAATCCACGGCTTCAAATGCCAACCCTCTCTTCAGCGTCCCTGCTGCCACATGGGCCCCCAGCACCCCACCATCACAGGGTCAGAACCTGTAGGTGCAGGAAATAGGTCAGCAGCTTCTGGATGAAACACTTTAACACCAGAGGCTGATATCAAACTCTTGCTGGGAAATCGAGGCACCAGCCTCCTTCCTCAACAAACTTTCTGTGGCTCCCCAGTGCCTCCCAACTTTTCACCCAGGCATTCAAGAGCTTTGCTGAGATGACCCAAACTTCTTTCCAGGCTTATTTCCCATGACTCCCCAACACGTACTCTCTGAGCAAACCAGTCAACTTGCCGGTTCACAAACACACCACCTCCCCTGGCTTTGCTCATGCTGTAAGTTGTCCACTCACTCCGTGTCTGCCTATCCCAACCCTAACTATCTTCCAAGGCTCACCTCAAATGCACTTCTGTGCTCTTGCTGACCCCCCATCAGATGGCTGATCACCCCATTTCCTTAGCCTCCCTAAAGCCTGTCCCACTGGTATGCATTCATCCTACTCTGTCTTGTACCAGGGAGGTTATGATTCTGTCTTAAGCCTTTGATAGAGAGGGATGGAAGCAGCCCCATCTGTGCCCATGTCTGAAGCCCTCACAGCACTGGGGCTGCAGGAGGCAGCATTAAATGCTTACAGGACCAGGTGATCTAGAGCACGGTCTTCTGACTCTACGGCACTGAGCAGACTTCTCGTTCTGCTGTGTGGTCTTAAGCTCTGACCCTGCTAGGCCCTCACCCCTCAAGCAACCAGCTTGGATATTCCAACCTTGTCTGCCTGGGCATCAGATGGACAGACAGGCAGTGCTGGCTGCTCTGAAAGCCACACAGTGCCCCTCTGTCCCAGCTACCCACCCTCATGATATCCCAGTGTTAGTGGCCTCGACTTTGCCAGCTCCTCACCCTGCGTCTATCTGGGAGGTGTCCTGAACTGACATATGTTCATCAGGACCCCCATAGGCCATGTTGGAGTTCACAGAACATCCAGGATGGTCTACTCTGCTTCATTTCCCGGGGAAAGAAACCCAAGCAGAAAATTTGACTTGTCCCAGACCAGAGCCCTCTCTCCCATCCCTGCAAGGGTTGATTCCCAGGATTTAGAGCTTTCCAGAGCCCCAGGAAGGATCTTACCTATAGCAGTTGTTGTCAAATTTGTTGTAACTAGCAAATGCAATCAAGACACCAAATCCAGCGCCCAAGGAAAAAAATATCTGAGTTGCAGCATCAATCCATACCTGAAATGGGCAGATAAAGGCCATCACCCTCTGTTTCCACAGAATTGGACTACCTCACTGCTCCAGAAGGGCTGGGAAGTCCCAGGGATGCCCTAAGACCTGAGGAAATGAGGTCTGAACTAGAGATGGGCAGCCATGCAACTCCTGCTCTCCAGCAGCCTGTACAAAATCACTGTGGAGAGAGGCTGGGGTCTCTCTAGCATCTCCCAGCCTTGGGTGGTCGTGAGTGAGTTCACCCCAGAGGAACTCACTGGCTCAATCTGACATCCTGATTTTCAAAGAAAGTTAATAAACAAAATGTTCTAGACTAGAATGTGGATAGGGCAAGGGCAAAGGGTTATGACTATCTCAGCGGTTATGGAGACAACATCTTCAGAAAGGGGTAATGATTCCTAGTAGCTTCTACCAACCCATAGACAGTGGTGACTCCTTGGTGGCCAGTCGGGTCTACTTCCTTCATCTTTTGGATGATGAAACTGCATGGCTGGAAGCCCGGAGATCTGAGCTCCTCTCCAACCTCTCAGCCTCATGGTCTTGCCCTGGTCAATTTCACTGTCTATATCTCAGTTTCCTCATCTGTACAGTGGGGATAATTTTACCTAGCTCACCAGGACTAAGCCACAATTCGGATTTGTGAGACTTCTGTCATCTCCCCACTCGTGCTATTCTAGACTTCCCCTGCTTTGTAAGCAAAGGGTGTAATGAGAGAAGCAATCTGACGGAGGAAGATATATCTGCTCCCTGAGACGGCACTCAGGCTGAGTTTCTACTGTCCAGAAAGACTTAGGATATTTAAACAATGCAGAACAGATAGAACTCTGACTTGCTTCACAATTTACAAGGCTGTTTCATGTCTTACGCTCTGTTATTTTTCTGACAGTTACTAAGGAAGTAGGGTTTTCTCTTGGTTACTGGGCTGTAACCCAGAGTTGTGCTAGGACAATGGGAGGTGTGTACTGGGAGGCATCCGTCCTAATCCTATGTTGATCTTGCCTGCCAGGATTATTATGGGTTCAAGTAGAGTGTGGAGAAGTCTTTGGGGATTATGAGGGGAAATATTGAGGTGTGGTCACTGAGGCAGACGCGAGGGAGGAGGTCGGAAATAATCTCAGCTGTGATTTGAAGATGCTCAAGGCACTAGGAACCTCTAAGATTGTCCCTGTTCCCAGCCTCACCGTGCTATTTTGGACTCCACTCCAAAGTCACCCCACCTTCATTGTAATCGCTGCCTCTGGGCAGGACAGTGAGCTGGAGGGGTACCAGAGGCCAGAGTTGGAGACCAGAGTAGAAATAGGGCTAGGGTGGCTGGGGTGAGGCTGGGGCCACGGCACAGGGCAGAGGTAAGAACCCAGGACAGGGTATTGCTTTCCTTGAAAGGAGGGGTCTGCAAAGGCCACTCAACAGAACCACAGATCCCGAGCCATCAGAGCTGGACAGGCTCACGGAGACTGTCAGGTGCAAATCAAATTGGCCTTGGTCAGGTAGAGAAGCTGCAGCCCAGAGTGGGAAGGATCCATCCCAGGCTACGCAGAGCTGGGACCAGATTTTCTTTCACTGCCTGTACCGAGAACCCTCCCCAACCCTGGCCCAAGGGTGGGTGGTCACTGGGCACTGACCGTGGCCTCTTTCAGACGGTAGAAGTCGATGTGCAGGTAGGCGTTGATGCCATTGGAAGCGCCGGGCAGTGTGATGCCGTGGACCAGGAGTACAAACAGCACGAGGTAAGGCAGCGTGGCCGTGATCCACACCACCTGGCGGTGGGCAAGGTCGCAGTGAGGGCCCGACTCTGCTGCCAGCGGGGTGGGGGGCTGGCGGGGGGCGAGCCAGTCACACCCTCCCCACACGTTCCTTCACACCGTGCGCGTGCTAAAAGCTCCACCTCTAGGCCAGGCCTGGGGCACACCAGGACAGAGCGGACAGACCAAGGCTGCACCCAATGAGAAAGTCAGCACCCTGGGGGCACCGCTGCCAAGGAAGCCAAGGCAGTGAGGACGCAGACTCTCTCGGTGCCCAGCGCCTCCTGCTCTACCAGCTTCCTGCACTAACTAGCACCCTCACCTTTACGCCCTCCTTCCTCCCTTCTCTCCCCCTCTCGTTTACCTTCATTCAAGCGTGTCCTCCTAAGCTCACCACCCAGGGAGGGACGTGGCTGGGCAGAAAGCAGAATCCCTGGCTGCTCTTTATTTGGGGATGGATTTAGGGCAAAGACAAACTGCCTCATCCAGAAACCCATAAGGGAAAATACTGTCCCCAGACTGAAAAGAGCCACCAGCCCACCCTGCCCACGATGAAGAAACAGAGAAGAGAGGTGGGGAGAGGAGAAGGCTGCGTAGGCTTCCTCGCTGTTCCTTCTCACCCCTGACTATATATTAGACGACTCTGGGGGAAGTTACAGACAAAAATGTCCAAGTTCAGACTCCATTTTTGGAGTTTCTGATTTAATTGGTCTGGGATGGGGCTTGCACTCCATGCTTTAAAGGCTCCCTCAGGTGGATGCAGGGGACAAAGCCAGGTGAGGATCATTTATTGAGCAATTTCCATCTGCTAGCCCAGCAGCGAGGACCTCTCACCCCATCCTCCCAGCTGCCCTGGAGGCGGGCAGGATCAGGAACTGCCCTCATTTTGCGGGGTGAGGACACTGAAGCTTAGGGAGCCTCATTCATCCCGAGGTCACCCATTAGTGAATGATGGTGCCGGGACTCCAACTCATCAACCAACACAAAGCTGTGTTCTTAATCACTCACGCTACTGCATGTTTGAGACCCACGTGCAAGTCCTGGCTCTGCCAAGACGGCTGTGAAACCCTGTCCCTCTCTCGGCCTCAGCTTCCCCATCTGTACAAGCAGGCTGGAGCACATGGCTTTGGAGAACCTTCCAGTTCAACACTTAGGCGTTTGGTACAGGCTTGTAGTTTCTAAGTGCTGGTTCAGCCAACACCTATGAGTGAGGGGTGGGCAGACAGGACTCCAGGGCGGCAAGCAGCACTGTGTGCACACTTGCCCGAGGCCCTGGGGGCTGACTGGCCTCCGCCCTCTACCCTGCGGTGGTCGGTGGGCCAGGGTCACAGAGTGTGTGGTCTGCGGTAACCCCTTTCCCTGATTCAGACTGTACCTCGCCCCCCAGTATCCCAGTGCCGGCTGTGGAGCCATCTTCCCAAGAACAGAGCCTTCACCGGCCAAGACAGGAAGTTTGAACACTTGCAATTCATTTCAGGCCAGCTCTGTGGCTTTGGCAGCCTGCTAAGAAAAGATCCGTGTCCTGTTCCAGACGTAGTCTGGGAAGAAATAAGCAATGCTCTTGGTTTTCTCATGAGCCAGAGTATAAAAACAATGAAAGACAGGACACTGCAATGTCCTGCATGAAGTTCCTTATTCTAGAAAGCCCCTCCCTATGGACTGCAGGGGTCCTCGCCTGCTCTGGAGGCAAAATGTGGGCAGGGACTTCAGGCGGCAAGTTTCCATCTGCGGGGGGCTTCCTAGGGCAACACTCCTGCCCCACTCGTCATTACACTCCTCAGGGGAGGGCGTGAGTCCTCCTCCTCCAAAGGTGACTTTGCACAAAGAAACGGAGCATGCGAGTCTCCCCTCCTTTTCTCTTTAGCATCAGTCTCCCCATAGACAACTCAGGCCTGCTCCAGCCAAGTGCTATACAAGGTGGGGCAGGCTGTGGCGATGTGGCGATGGCTACAGGAAACTTAATCTTGAGGTGTAATATTAGAAGCCCGTGGTGGCCCCTCACCCAGGCCGGCAGCAGTAGTAGAGTTCATACACCTTCTGCAGCTCTGCTGCCTGCAGAGGCCAGGAAAGCCCTGCTTTCGATACCCAGGAGAGGCACAGAGAGACTGGACAAGGCTGGCCTGGGGCTTCTGTAGTTTTGCTTGCAGCTGAAAACCCTTTCCCTCTGCCCCATCTCTACCTGACCTAGCCCAATGCCACCTTCTCCATGGTCTTTGCAGACCCTCTCAGTCTGAAGAGCTTCCTTCTTCCACTAATGTAACATCTTATGGTTTTTGGACCATGGGAACTCATGGTAAGAAAAACCTTATTTATCGAGACGTATGGGTTGCTATAACTGAAATGCAAAAATTCCACAAGACATCTCTATCTTTAGTATGTGCAATGCACACTGTTATTATTTAGACGATTTCATTTTGAAAAATTGTGGTGACCCACTAAATTGATTTAGTGACAGTTGAAAAACCCACAGTTTGTATCTCAATTAAAGTGCAACCTACCTGATGTAAAATTGTTTTCAAGGTAAAGTTAAGTTTTTTAAAAAGCAAGATCTATAATAGTGTGTATAGTTTGTGACCATTAGTGTTTATTGAAAGGGGGACACACATATGTCTCTGAACGGAGATGCAAGAAAATAATAACATTGACCTACACCTACCTGGCTATAACACACATAATACTACAATCAATTGAATCTGTCTTATTTCTTCTTGCATCACTAGTACTAGCATCAAGTCCGGCACATAGTAGGTATCCATAAATGTTTACCAAGTTGAATTCAAAAGAACACTTAATGAAGTTCCCCAAACTTATTTACCCACCTACCCTTCTTCCTCCCTTCCCTTCTTTCCTCACTACTCTGTCAATAAATATTTACTGAAGACCTACTGTGTGTCAGGTGTTGGGATGGTTGTGGTCCTAGCCTGGTTTTGCTCTATCTTAGAATTCCTCCAAGCCCTGGTCTGCATTTCATTTGGGTTCTTCCTTGGGGCAGATACCATGTCTCCAATATGCTGATAGGAAGTTCCACTTCAGGCTCTTGTCAAATTTCATTCCCGTTGGCTGCTGGTCCCCTGTCACTATCTTTGCTATCTATGGCATAACCAAGACTTTAGGAGAACCAGAGAGAACCCTGATGAACCCCACTTTTCAAAATCAGTTGCCTAGGGCTTCCCTGGTGGCGCCATGGTTAAGAATCTGCCTGCCAACGCAGGGGACAGAGGTTTGATCCCTGGTCAAGGAAGATTCCACATGCTGCGGAGCAACTAAGCCCATGCGCCCCCACTACTGAGCCTGCGCTCTAGAGCCCGCGAGCCACAAGTACTGAGCCCGTGTACCACAACTGCTGAAGCCTGTGAGCCTAGAGCCCGTGCTCCGCAACAAGAGACACCACTGCAATGAGAAGCCTGTGCACCACAAGGAAGAGTAGCCCCCGCTTTCCACAACTAGAGAAAGTCCACGTGCAGCAATGAAGACACAACACAGACAGAAATAAATAAATAAAATAAATTAAAAAAAATTCAAAATCAGTTGCCTAATGAAGGTTCTCATAAATTCATGCCTACCTGATTATTGTTGCCTTGTAACCCCCAATGAACATACACACTGTGTGTTCCACACTGACTCTGGGCTTTACCACAAGACTTATCTTGTTCATTGGGACAATAGCAAGCATGATGAAAACAGAGACTGGAAGAGCTACTTGTACATTGGGGCTTGTCTGCTTGGAACATGCTCTTGGAACTCAGCCATCATGCTGTGACATACCCAAGCTACAGGGCAAGGCTGTATGGAAACTACCCAAGTTGCTCTGGTTGACAGCTCCAGTTAAGCTCCCAGCCAGTACCAACTGCCATCCATGAGTGTTAGCCATCTTGGAGGTTCCAGCCCAGTCAATCCCCCAGACGTGTAGCTCAGGCAATATCACATGGAGCAGAAGAACCACCTTGCTGAGCCCAGTCAACCCACAGAATCATGAGAGGTAATAAAATGGCTGTTATTTTACAGCTCTACATCTTGAGGTATTTTGTTACACAGCAATAGCTAACCAAAACACTGGACAGAATATTTCCCAGCTACAGCCTCTTTAATACAGCCAAGCTCCACATGGACCCATAGGGTCCAAATGGAGCTGTTGTTCTCATGATATTCGTCAGGCTCAGAATCAATGTGGGCCATGACCTGAGTATACTCCACCATGAGGTGCTGACTATGGGGGGCACTGTCACCTAAGTCAGAATGCCAACTCTGGCAGGCTCTCCTAGGTCATCAAACCCTGTGCTCCTCTCTCCAGGAAACGTAGACCCTTGCGGGCACTCCGCACTGTGTCAGAGGATGCCCCAGGATTCATCTAGATATCTTCTGGAGCATTCTCATTTACTCAAAAATTCAGAGGTGGGAACAATCAATTTTATAGTGAAGGAAATGGTTATATGCTAGAGAAGGCTGCAATATTTGCATGCAGTTTTAGTCCAGAATTTAAGATTTATCAAACACATGTCAACAGGTTGCTTTGGGCTTTTTCCAGAGACCCTTGGGGTGTCCCGTTCCCTGGTCTCTGCTATTAGGGAGGCTTTGGTGGGAAATTGTGAAGAACTCTGATCCACTTGCACTCCCTCATCCTACTGCTGGGGAGTCCTGGGCTTAGGGAAGGGAGGGGATTCATCTAAAATCTCCAGCGAGCCAGTGGTAGAGCTGGGGTGCAAACCCAGGTTTTGTACTTCTAGCACCACCTTTTCTTTTCACCAACTACCTGTTTATAGGTAGAAAAAAACATCTTTTTTGAGGCCAACCTCCCAACTGAAAGAGAAACAAAGACATTACCTTTCCTGATGTCTTCACTCCTTTCCAGAGGCTAAAAAACAGGACGACGACGACGACAATCAGACAGAGCAAGAGCTGCCACTGGGGCAGGCCGATGTCATGAATCCCACTGCTCTCGTGAAGGTGCAGGACGCCACGTCTGCGGGGAGGAGAGGGGAGCGGACCGGGGAAGATGGTGTCGTCAGGGAGGATGATCAAGGCCTCGACCACAGGCCAGTCCTCGAAAGTGCACATTGATGGAGACAGGCCCTCGGCTGCCCCCGCTACAGCCCTGCATCACTTGGACCTGCCCTGCATAGTCATGGCCTGTGCCCAGCACCTCCCTGCCCTGGGCCAGCAACTCATCTGGGGAGAAGTCCCCACCCAAGGCTGCTTTTTAAACGGTAACAGAAGCTTTCAACATAACAAATATCTCTTGAGTGCCACCTGCAAGCCAGGTCCTAGGGAGATGGTAAACAGAGGAAAGGTCTCTGCCCTCATAGCACTCATGGTCTAAAGCAGTGGACACT
This sequence comes from Globicephala melas, assembly GCF_963455315.2. Taxonomy (NCBI): domain Eukaryota; kingdom Metazoa; phylum Chordata; class Mammalia; order Artiodactyla; family Delphinidae; genus Globicephala; species Globicephala melas. The sequence continues at coordinate 33,772,540 of NC_083332.1, read as the reverse complement.
GGAACATTTGGCAATGTCTGGAGATGTCTTTGATTGTCACGACTTGGGTAGGAGACATCTAGAGGATAGAGAAGTGGGACATCCTATGATGCACAGGACAACCTAAACATCTTATAAGGCACAGGACAGCCTCCAAAATTCCCATGTTGCTGAGGTTTGGAATCCCTGGTCTAGAGACTGAGATAAGAGTAAACTTTTCTCCTATTTGGGAATATCTACCCCAACTAAAGGTATGTGTATCCTCTGCTTTAGCAATTCCACTCCTGGGTGTTTGCCCAGTAGAAACATTGTACATATGTTCACCAAAAGACATGGTCTAGAATGTTCATAGCAGCATTATTCATAACAACCCCAAATTGCAAAATAAATATCTATAAACAGTAGACTACAGGGACTTCCCTGGTGGTCCAGTGGTTAAGAATCCGCTTTGCAATGCAGGGGATGCTGGTTCGATCTCTGGTCAGGGAACTGAGATCCCACATGCCTTGGGGCAACTAAGCCCGTGCGCCTCAACTAGAGAGAAGACTGCGCACTGCAACGAAAGATCCCGCGTGCTGCAACTAAGAACCAATGCAGCCAATAAATAAATAAATATTAAACAAAACAAAACAAAAACAGTAGACTACATAAATTATGATATATTCATAAATTGGAATATTATATAGCAACTAGCTCCGTATGGATGAATCTCACACACCTAATTTCGTGAGAAAGAAGTCAAAACTGAAAGAGGACTGCTGGGGGCAGGTGACAAGGCTGTGGACAAGCAGGTGATGGCTCCAGCCACATGGAACTCCTGGGTGACAATAGCTGGTGCAAACATTCCCCATCTTGAGCCCTTTTCCTCTTCAGTAAAATGGCTCTCGCGAGGCTTACGTTGCAGAATGTGAGACAGTGCCTAGAACCCAGGAGATGCTCAGCGCCAATGGTCATTGTAACTATCATTCTGACTGAGTCCCAGCCTTCAAGGAGCAGCGGGCATTGGCAAAGAAGCTAAGGAGTGCCCAGAAAACTCAGCCAAGGGAGTCCCTGTGGCGGGCTCCACTGAGGGGCTGGCTGGTGTCTTCTCTGCGGGCCTGTGGGAGAGCCAGTGAGTTGAGAAGGGGTGGCCAGGTGTGGTAGGGGCGAGATGGGGAGAGGGAGGTGGGTGGTGACAGGAAAACAGAGGAGTCTGCAGTGAGCGCTCAGGAATGAATGAGCAGAGCTGTGTGGCTGATCAAGGCCCACAAAGACCCGTGTCCCCATCTCCAGGACGGCCTTCATCCCCACTGCCCCCAGGCAGGATGCTGTGGACAGAAACTACTCACCCTGCATCAACTTTCCTGAGCAATCAGTTTCTGTGTCTGGCCCCTCCTAGCCCTAGCTCTTGGAAATCAGCTCAACCAACACCCCCGTCCTCATGGCCCGATGCCAGGCCAGACCCATATTCTGTTCCTCCAGGACTACTGTAAAAAGCTCCCCATCCTCCCACCATCCCAGTCTCTCTACCTCCAGTCAGCCTCCTTAAATCTACAGTCTGTGCTGCTGTAGAACCATCCGATTCATCTGAAGTTGTGTTCTAACTTTGTCACTCTTCTGCCCCCAAATCCTCAGAGGCTCCTTATCACCTAAAAGAGTGGTTCTCACTGGGGGCGATTTTGCCCCTGCTTTCCCTGGACACTTGGCAACAGCTGGAGACATTTGTGGTTGTCACAGCTGGAGGGCAGAGGGGTGTTACTGGTGTCTAGTGGGCAGAAGCCCGGGATGAGGCTAAACGTCCAAAATGCACAGGACAGCCTTCCCACCGCAATTATCCAGCCCCAAATGTCAAAAGCGTCAGCGCTGTGGAATCCTGGGAGAGAGGATAAAGACATGTGCCTTTCAGAATCGGAGGCCTTTCTCAGTCGCCCTGTACCAAGGGCACCCCATGCCTTGCCACACCATGCCTTTGGCTCCTGGCGACCACCAGCCACTTGTCATTCCCGAATTATATGAAGCTCTCGTCACTCTGGGCCTTGGAACCGTCTGTTCCTTTATGCCTAGAACACACTTCCTGGCCCAATGTATCTGCCTGGTGAACTTCTGTCCCTGCTAGTCTCAGCTCAAAACTGAGGCCCTGGCTGAGGTCCCTCTCCTATGATGAGAAGGAGGGAGAGAGTGGGAGAGGGAGGGAGAGAGAGAGAAAGAGAGAGAGGAAGAAGAAGGAGAAGAAGGGGAAGGAGGAGGAGGGGGAAGAATGGGGGAGAGAGAGGAAAAGGGAAGGGAGGAGGGGGAGGGGAGGAAGGGGAGGGGAGGAGGGGAGGAGGGTGAGGGGGAAGAGTAGGGAGAGAGAGAGGACAAGGGAAGGGAGGAGGGGGAGGGGAGGAAGGGGAGGGGAGGAGGGGGAGGAGGGGGAGAGTAGGGGGGAGAGAGGAAAAGGGAAGGGAGGAGGGGGAGGGGAGGAGGGGGGAGGGGGAAGAGTAGGGGGAGAGAGATGAAAAGGGAGGGGAGGAGGGGGAGGGCAGAAGGGGGAGGGGAAGAGGAGGAGAAGCATGGGGTTGGGGAGGGGAGAGGGGAGGGGAGGGGAGAGAAGGGAAGGGAGGAGATTGGAAGAGAAGAGAGGCCGGGCATATCTAAAAATATGGAGAACCAGAATCAGGTACTGAGCCCATCTGACTCTTAATCTTGCTTCTTCCCATTTCTTTCCATACAGGCCAAGTATTGAATGGTATCAATAACCATTTGGCCAATTTGACTGTTAAAATCATGAAAAAAAAAAAAAAGGCACTGAACCAACTGTGCTTGCCCTCAAACGTGCTAAAATGACTCTAGAATCCAATCAGATGGCCGAAATGCCTCCTAACCGGCCCAGGTGACCCACATGTGTGTGAGGTCCACTTTCAGCCTTGCAGTGGTTGTCTAGATATTTCATCAGTGAAAAAGCCAGACTCCAGAGCTGATTTCCAAGAAAAGTGAATCCAGCCTCCTCTCCCGTAACAGGCCGAAGTCTTGGGGATTAGTACAAGTAACTTTGTTGTTTGTTGTAGTTTTCCAGCAGTTTAATGAAAATGAATCATCATGGAGCACACGGTCCAGACTTTCCGATGTCTACAGGCCAAACGGGCTCAGATCTCACTTGACATTTAAGTGCAAAGGGTTAGTGTTGGGGTGGAGGGAGAGTTCTCTTCCCCACCAGGAACACGCAGCGGGTAGAAGTTTTCTATTCCCTGAGCGTGTTCACCAAGGGTGCCCTTTTACAGATTAAGTTACAGAGCCTCGGGGTTTCCTTCAGCCTTGGGCTATTTGGCCTCAGGCCTAGAGCCTGGGGAGTATCGAAGTTTTGTTCCCTTGAATGATATGTTCAATCTGTCAGCTTAAATAAGTACAAGATGGCAAGAGAATCGGCCAGCAGGCTCTGAGGAAAGCAAAAAAAACCAACTAATCTCTTCAGGGTTGGTTGGCCCTGGGAGTCCTACCTGCTGGGTCCCCAGACTGAGAGGGGGTAACTTTTAAAGCAGAAGCATTTAGATAAAAGGGCCATTAAAAACAAAGTGAGAGAGTGGCATGGACATATATACACTACCAAACGTAAAATAGATAGCTAGTGGGAAGCAGCCGCATAGCACAGGGAGATCAGCTCGGTGCTTTGTGACCACCTAGAGGGGTGGGATAGGGAGGGTGGGAGCGAGGGAGACGCAAGAGGGAAGAGCTATGGGAACATATGTATATGTATAACTGATTCACTTTGTTATAAAGCAGAAACTAACACACCATTGTAAAGCAATTATACTCCAATAAAGATGTAAGAAAAACAAAAGAAAGCAAAAACAAATCCAGAGGCAGCTCATGACTTAGATACTGAGAAGCACACAAAAGCAGCTTCAGGGTGAGAAAGAGATGCATGAGAAGGGCTCTGATCTACCCACAGACACTCCTGCACTCCTGTCCCCAATACACCCCACTGGAGACTCTGATGGGATGGAAGAGAAGACAGGGGAGAGGCCTGTGGATGGGATGAGGGCCTTAACTCAGACGGCCCGGGTTCGGATCCCAGCTCTGCCACTTCCCTAAAACCTGTACCACTACATTCTTATCTGGAAAATAGGAGTAATTCCCACCTCCATGAACTGCGAGGACTAAATGGGACTTGGATATGAGAAGATGCTTGGTGCCTGGCTCACGGCAGCTGTGAAGCTTGGGGTGGGGATGTACTTAAAAGGATGGAGGAGGGGAAAGAAGGGGGAGGCAGGGAGGGGATAGGAGCTCTGTGGAGCAGAAAGCTGTAGAAATAAGTCTTGGATTCTGCTCCCCACAACATCCCCCAAGCCCCTTCAGCCCCACATAAGAGAATGTCATCTTCTTCCACCTTATTCTGCTCACAGCCAAGCTGGGAGGAAGTTTAAGGCTGTAATTAAAGCAACCTGGGTTTCAAAACCCAACTCACTTCTCCCTTCGGCTGGGGCAGATCTGCTGGCTATGAAGACGTCAGAGAAGGAATCAAATAATAACTAGACTAGAGACAAGGCTATCATTTCCCATTTTAATTTATAAGGACGAGGGTTGCCAAGAGCAAAAAGAACGATCATGTTTTCTTCCTTTATCATGAGATGATAAAGGAGAAAGCATGGAACCAATTACATGTATCATGCAGCACCCTCAGCTCCACTATCCTTTACCATCTCCTAGTCCAAACCACACTTATAAACTAGGAAGGCCTAAAACCTCCGCCTGCAAGGTCCCTAAGGGTTCTGGGATTGTCCGAGGCCACACCCCTAAGGAGAAGAATAAAGGAGGCCCTAGATTTTCCATGACATGGTCCTGTAGGCATGTTAGCCTGAGCCCACTAAGGATCCTATTCTGTTTGAGATGGGAGAATGCAGTGGCTAAGACAGGGGCTTTCAACCTTGGCTGGATATTAGAATCACTGGAGGAGCTGTTAATACAAATCTCCACGCCCCACCGGCTGCACCCAGACCAATGAAATGAATCTCTGGGTGTGGGATCCAGGCATCAGTGTGTTTTAAAGCTCTCCAAGTGGTTCCAATGAGCAGCCAGTGTTTAGCATTGCTGGGCTAAGAGCCTGGACTTCGGAGCCAGACTTCCTGGATTCAAACCCACTTCAAATGTCACTTCCAAATGCATGGCTGGGATATAATCTAAGCTGGATAAATGTTAGTTGTGACTATGACAGTATTTTGGAATAATAATAGCCGTTTATAATGGCTAGAATCCAATATAACACAGAAGTTAAGCCTGCAGACTCTGGAGTTTCACTGCTTGGCAAGGGAGGGGCCAGGGTGAGGAGAGTGAGGCTCCTGGGGGCAAAGTGTAAGGGGGCTCCCACTCTTCGAGTCCTGTAGCTGCAAACCGTCTGGGTCCAAATCTTGGCTCTGCACAAGACTAGCCATGTGGCCATGGGCCAGTGATTTACAGTGATTTATTCATCTGCAAAATGAGGCTGCGTCACATATGCAGTGAAGGTAAGAGTTACAGAAACCTCATCAGGTTGGTGTGAGGCTTACACTGAAATAACACATACAGAGAAGTTAGCAGAAAGCTTGAGGCACACGGTAAGTGATTAGCTGTTGATGTGATGAGGAGAAAGACAGGGACGATGGTGTTGCTTAGATGCTTACTTTAAGTAACAGCAGTCCTTCAGATCCGTCTGGGGCTGTAGAAGGATTTTGAATTCCATGACAACTGTGGACCCTCTCCCCACAAAATTCCCAAATCTACATAATTGTGCACATGCCTGCTGAAGTCTGCAGAAAACACAGATGGGGGTAGGTGGACACACAGGTCCAGGACCCTTAGCAAATTCTCCACCATGGCTCATTGAGGGTAGTTCCTGGGCCCTGAGAACCCTGACTCCTCGAGCCCCAGGAGGCAGCAGACTTTCCAGAGGCCACCTGTAACCACACCAAGGCTCCTTGGTCATGCTGCACCGAGATGGCAGGAGTGGAAATGGTCCTCAGGAACCCCACTCTCTGGATGATCAGGACTCGTTCCAAGGTCCTTAGCTGAGGGAATATATAGGACCAAAGCAGAGTGGCCCTAAGGTTTTGGTGTTGGTGAATTTGTTGTTTTCCATCCTCTAGACCTGCACTGCCCAATATGGTAACCACGAGCTATTTACACATAAATGAATGAAAATTAATGAAGTTAAAAATTCAGGGCTTCCCTGGTGGCACAGTGGTTGAGAGTCCGCCTGCCAATGCAGGGGATGTGGGTTTGTGCCCTGGTCCGGGAAGATCCCACATGCCGCGGAGTGGCTGGGCCCGTGAGCCACGGCCGCTGAGCCTGCGCATCCGGAGCCTGTGCTCCGCAACAGGAGAGGCCACAACAGTGAGAGACCCGCGTACCGCAAAAAAAAAAAAAATTCAACTTAGTCACGCTAGCCACATTTCAACTGCTCACTAACCACGTGTGGCATGTAGCTACTGCACTGGGCTGTGCAGACATAGGACATTTCTATCACGGGGAGTTCTCCTGAGCAGGACTGCTCCAGACCAGCAGACCAAGCCATGCCCCGCCCCTCCCCGCCCCGTCCCCAAATCCAGCTGTGGCCCATTGAGTTATGGCCTGTGAGCTAAGGATGGTTTCTATCTTTTTAAAGGGTAAAATCAAATAAAGAATATGCAAGAGACCTACGTGGCCCACAAAGGCCCAAAATATTTCCTATCTAATTTTTTACTGGAAAGTTTTCCAATCACTACTCAGACCACGTGTACCTTGAGAGTGAGGTTTGAGTGGGATTTACTTGTCCTGCCCCACAGTTTGTACCAGGGACTTTCTGCTTAGCTGCTAACAGTTGCGTAGGGGTTGCTAAAATGGGACTCACCCCCGCCTGAAGCATAAAGACAATAGATGCTACATTCTGAAGAGACCATGCAAACATCTGAAATAAGGTGACTGAAAACAAGTTGACTATTACCAACCTCAAGGACTTAAAAGGACGGAGTAGAGGTTGAGAGGATTCTAGGGAGCAACAAAATAAATAATGATGGCTATGGGTTAAAACCACAGAATAAAATAAATACCAATGAGCCCATACTGATAGAAATGAATAAATGAGTAAACAAACGAATGAATAAATAGGGGAAAAGGGACTTTTCTCTTCAATTAATCTAGAGGGAATGATGGGACTAGAAATCACTTTAGATCAACACTATAAATAATAATCCTTGTTTGCAAGACTCACTGAAGGATGGTAAGAACTGTGGGCAAAAGTCTGATGACAAATGAGATATTTGCATAACCTCAAAGTAACTTCCCAGAAGACACTTACTAATCACAGAGAATAATGCTACCTCTGCACAGGGGGAAGCTGGTAGATAGCACTTTAGCTGAGTGATCAAGGTCAACATGCCTAGTAATAAGAGACTGGCATCCTGTACCCCCTGATATGATGCACCGAGAAGGACACAATGTCATTTCCAAGTTATTCTTGCCAAAAATGTCAAAGTCAGTCTAATCAGGAGAAAACAATGACCAACCCACACTGAGGGCTATTTTATAGAAAAACTGACCAGTGCTCTTCAAAAGCATCAAGGGCATGACACTCAAGGAAAGACTAAAGAACTCTCACAGATTGAAGGAGACTAAGGAGATGTGACAATTAAATGCCACATGGGACTCTAGGTTGGATCCTGGACCAGGATATGACATTAGTGGGAAAACTAACAAATTCAAAAATAGTCTTTAGCAGGTTGAGTGTTAATCCATGTTAATTTTCTGATTTCAATCATTGCACTATGGTTGTATAAGGTGTCAACATTAGGAGAAACTGGGTGAAGGGTCTACAGGGGCTCTGTGTACTACATTTGCAACTTTTTTCTACCTCTAAAATGATTTCAACATAAAATGTTTCTTTTTTTAAAAGATGTTCTGTCTTCTACACCAGTCAGTGCCTCTCATACACATAGTCCAAATAATTTCTCTGAGCTCTACACAGCTGGCCTGCCTCCCGCTTCCTAAATCTCACTCACAAACTCTGGCTACTTTCACCCATGGAAGCCCCAGAGAGACAGCAGCACACGGTGGACCAGGTGACAGCTTCAGGATCAGATTGACTTGGGTTCACTGCAGCTCCATCATCTACCAGCTGAGCCCTTAGGTGTTCCCCTGGCTGACTTCATCAGTTCTTACGACACCTCCTCCTAGAAGCCCTCCCTGACCACCTGCACTAAAGTTCCTTTTCCCTACACAATCACTGTGTAGCACTGGTTTTAGTTCCTTAAGAGCACTTATACTCCCTAAAATGTGTTTGATTTCCTGAAGGGCATGTTCACGCTGTACAGCGTTCTTGCTTCCTTACCTTTTTGCTAGTGTGTTGTCTCCCCACCCCCATTCTGCGCCAGAACACAAGCTCCTCAAGCTTAGTCCACGGCTGTATCCTTGGCTTCTAGCCAGGATCATGCCTGTGGTGGCTGCTGAGTACACATTACAGTGACTGGTGTGGCCCCCTCCCCTTCTGTGGTTTTCCTTAGCATTTGGCTCAGGTCCTGCCCAGCACAGGTCTTGATGCGCCCGTGTGAACAGGACAAGGGGTTGATGACTTACTCATAAAACTCTGCTGCCGGCGTGAACTTGTACTTGGAGTACGTGGTATGGTTGCCCAGCACGGAGCTGTTGAGGAGCTTGGGGTCGGTGCAGTTGGGGCTGTTCCAGGCATGGCCGCAGTCAGTCCAGGGCAGGTTAAGGGTGAAGGAGGAGAAGAGGTAGTAGAGTGACCAGGCAATGATGACATTGTAGTAGAAGCCAACGTAGAGTGCAATGAGGATCACAGCGTAGCCAACTCCTGGGTGGGGGGCAGAGGGGGTCAGGCAGGGGCTTCCTCAGAACCACCTCTCCTGGGGAGCTTGCTCCAACCATTGCACTACCCGACCCCCCACACCTCTCTTTTTTTCTGTAGCAGATTGTCGGAGCCCTAAACCCCCTAGGGCCCCACCTCCCATTCCTTTGCCTGAGGGCTCTCTCTTGCCCCTGGAGCCCCTTCTGTCCACTTATCATCAGGCAAGGCGAAAGTGCCAGGACATTTAATGCCCCAGGGAGCAGCCGGGTCGGGTGTTGGAGCATAAGTATCCCAGCTCCCCCCACCCCTTGGGCAGGATAACACTGAAGCATGATAACATTCTCTCCCAGCGGAAGGAAGCCCCTTGCCCACGGTGGAAAGGCACGTGATCCACTTATCATGTCTGCCATGGGAGCAAGAGGGGAGAGTAGTGGTATGTGTTCTGGGTACTTCTGACACTTCTATGAGTTTTTCCCAATCAGGAAAACAGATTCCCTCTGGTTACTCAGCTGTACAGCCTGGACTGGAACCCAGATTTCCAGACTTTCTAGGCTAAAGCTGTCCCTGACACCTCCAACGCGTTCTGTGTAACTTTGAACGGTGGACGTGCTTGACCTTGCCAATAACTGTAAATCTCGAGAGAGCTGGTCTACCGCAGATCCCACCTTTGGAGCAGATTCTCCAGGGGCACACAGAAGTCTTTTAGAACAACCTTTGACTCCCCCAGATTCCTTCTTTACCTTTGAAAAACGGGCAGATCTTCCACACGGTGGCTGCCCCTTCCCGGTTGTACTGGCCCAGAGCCAGCTCCATGTAGAACAGGGGCATGCCGGCGATGATGAGGAACAGGGTGTACGGGATCAGAAAGGCACCTGGAAGACACAGAAGCAGAGTGTGAGCCCCTAGATCCCTGCTCAGCCCTGGGCCTGCCCCTCAGAATGTGTGGACCCATGTCAGCCAGAGCTGTGAGGGTCCTCATTCATGGCACCCGGCCACTTCTCAAGGGATGTCTTGTGGTAGGTAAATCAGAGCAATTAATACAAATAGCCATAACATAATAATAGTTATAGCAGTAGTCATAATCATAGTCATAATAGTGAGGCTCTGTGCTCAAATTAGTAAAATCTGTGTTCATCAAAGCTAAACAGGCTTGGGCTTCCCTGGTGGCGCAGTGGTTAAGAATCTGCCTACCAATGCAGGGGACATGGGTTCGAGCCCTGGTCTGGGAAGATCCCACACGCCGCAGAGCAACTAAGCCCATGAGCCACAGCTACTGAGCCTGTGCTCTAGAGCCTGAAAGCCACAACTACTGAAGTCCGTGCACCTGGAGCCCGTGCTCCACAAGAGAAGCCACCGCAATGAGAAGCCTGCGCACCGCAACGAAGAGTAGCCCCCGCTTGCCGCAACTAGAGAAAGCCATACACAGCAACAAAAGAACCAAAGCAGCCAAAAGTAAATTTAAAAAAATAATTTAAAAAAAAGCTAAATAAGCTTGTTTCTTGCAGGATTCTCCTAGCCTTTGATACACAAGCACAAGCTGTGACGGGCTATGAGGAAGATCAGGTGCAGTCTTTACCAAATTAATTTCAACATAGAACCCTTTCTTTCATGAATCACAACTCTGGGGAATGCCAATCACCCCAAACCCTTCCTTTTATAGGTAAGGCAATTGAGGCCAGAGAGGGAGAGACAGTGCCCAAAGTTACATATGACTGAGTTTTCATTTTGCTCATGTCTATATCAGTTTAAGGTCACCTCGGGTTTTCCCAAACATGACCTCACTGGATTGTCCTTAGTCTCACATCAGCTCACAGAAATAATCAGAGAGGGTCATTATTTCCCCCCAGGGGAAACTGAAGGCAGAGAAGGGAGTCGAATTGGTTTTGCTTGCACTGTTGCTAAGTGACAGAAGCAGGATTCGCATTCATGTCTTCCAACCATCAAGCTCACTCTGCTACTGCTGGCTGAAGGTAAACAAACACCGGATCAAAGAGGTCAGAGGCTCAAGTCTCTGACCAGGGAAGATGCCCACCCAGAACACTGCCGAAGCTACAGGGAGCCCTTGGCAATGGGCAGCAGCAAGTCCCTGGGAAAATTCCTGGTAGAATTAGACACGTCTGAGTTCCAGAGACAGTTCTCAGTACGCCTGGTAGCCTGGGGTGAGCTTAACGGGCTCTGACGCCGTGAGGTGACTCACAGGGGTACTTGCCACGTCAGCCTAGGCTGCTCCTTGGCCTGGTGCAACCGGAGGTGGCCAGGCCAGATCCACACTCCTCCCGCCATTGGCCTTTGGCTGAGATGTCGTAACCTTGGAAACCAAACACTCTCTGACCCGCCCGCACTAGGAAAGTGCAGAAACCGGGAAATGCGTAACGATGATAATATTAGGAATATAATATTCCCTACTGTGTTCCCAGCACTGTGTTCCATGCAATATCTCATTCCATCTTCACAACAACCCTAAAAGTATTACTACCGCCATTTTACAGATGTGGAAACCGGGGCATCAGGCTAGCAGAGAACTGTGGCAAAGTCGCACGCACCCAGGGTCAAACTCCCCCAGCTACTCAGACTGTCAGTCTCCACTTTCCTCCCAGGGCTTCTCCTCAGGAAGCCCAGGGCTCTTAGGGACAAAGCATGAAGTTTTGGCTGCAGTGCTCTGAGACCCAGTCCTTCTGAAGCAGAAGACGGACTAGCAGGGTGGGCAGTAGGGAAGAAACCACTGGAACATGAGTACCTCCTATGTATCAAGCAGGGCACTGGGCACTGGACATCTGTGATCCCATTTATCCTACCCAGAAACCATCTCAGGTGGCAACTGCTACACCCATTTTTCAGAGGAGGAAACTGCGGCTTGGTGACTTGTCTAAATTCACCCAACTGGTCAGTGATAGATCTGAGATTTGGGCCCAGGTCTGCCTGGCTCCAGAGCTCCAGAGCCATTCCCAAAATATTCTGTTGATTCCAGAATATCCCAGCCTCGATGGAGGACATGAGTCTGCATAGAGGCTTGGTGGAGGGTGATCTGAAACTGGGACTCTGGGGCCAGCTGAGCCAGCTGGTCTGCTGGTCATGGGCTGCTCCAAGCCTCCAGCCCCTGCTCCAGGCTGGACTTCTTTGAAACGGCCACATGCTAACCTCTCTCTTCCCCTCCTCATTTCTACTCTCAATCTCCACCCTTCTCTTTCCCCACACAGAGAGGGCTAGTCTGGCACTAGAACCCACGTCTGTTCACGCTGCTGATAGCAATGCCGGTGATGCTGATGGAGGTCGGGGTGGTGGTGGTGACGGTGGAGCTGGTGAAAGTAACAAGTACCATTTATTGAGCTCCATTATATGCCAAGCCACACACTAAGTTTTTGCATAATTATTCCTTTAAAACCATCCCTGAGAATTACCACCAATCCCATGTAAAAGATGAGGAAACTGAGGTTTAGAAAGGTCAAGATGCTTGTCCAAACTAGTAAACATGCTTGCTTGGCTCCACATCTGGATCTGCCTTGTGGCCACCTGTCACTGCCCTTGGGGGCCTGGAGCCAGAGAGTAAGGGAAGTAGCTGTATTAGAGTATTTAACAGGCCTGAAGACTGAAGTCAGTGGTCTAAGGGACAACAGGGAAGGAAGAAGCCAGGAGTCATGGCTCAGATCTCAGCCCCGTGGTTTGCCTCTGTCAACTAGATGTTCTTTTCTACAACCAGAGGAAAAAGCAATGTCAGCCAATTCACCAGGGATCTCCCATTGGCCAGTTTTCTCAACTCTAACCCTCTGGGTGGCACTGCCAACAGGTAGGTAAATTGCCCAGTTGTAGGTAAATAACCCTCTTGTGCTGGCTGGGAGTTCCAGTGGAAGGAGAGGAGGAAAGATTATGGGTCTGCACAAGCCCAAGACTCTTCCAAGTGCGTCTGATGCGGGGCAGCCAAAGCTTCAGGTGGTAACAGATGGGGAACGTTCAAGAATGTTGGAATGGCTGAGTATGAATGAAAACCAGAAAGCTGCCCAGTGGCCAGTGTCTTATTCTAAAAGAGGACATCGACCAGGGAGATGGCCTAAGCCCCCTTGCAGAAAGATCTGGAGGAAGCCAGGACAGAGCTGAAGAGTCAGAAAGAGGTTTCAGGGGTGCCTGAGGTCAGCTAAGGATGCTTCTCCTAGAAACAGCCCTGCAGCAGCTCCTGGGACACCGAGGCTGGTTGCAAACTTCCTAGAAGGTACTGCTCTGCGAGGCCCATAAGTGCCACATTCCCACGGCCCTGCCTCATCTCCATGCGTGGCAGTGTAAGCTTCATCCAGCCTCATGCAGGGCCAGAGAGCTGAGAACCTGAGGAGCTACAGGCCCAGAATCCTGGCTCTGGAATGCTCTGGCTGGGCTGACAGGGGCAGACCTCCCGAGGGTCTCAGCTCCTAGGGGTCTCCAACATCCACACACGTACACAGATGCACACCTGTACATCTTCATGCAAAGGTACACACGGATTCTGCACGTCAACACACTCACATGAACACAGGAAGAAAAGACTGTCAACTGCGAAAGGGACTCCGACCCGTGGCCTTTGGATGAATTCAGTAAGAAAAGCATCTGTCTGGCACACACTGCCTGATGCCGCCCCGCCATTAGAGAGGAACCCTACTGGTCAGAGAGGGGCTCTGGACTCCTCTGTGCAAATGTCAAGTCCTCAGAAAAGGGAAGCCAGTGGTCACTCAGTTCAGATGGGAAGTGCTGGAGCAGACCCCTGGTGGGTGAGGAGGACCCCAGGGGAGGGGACGGGATGCCTGTGGGAGGTGGCTCAGCGAGAGGAGGTGTGGGCCAGGCCTGGTGTGGGGGTGGAGAGACTGATCAGGGAGGGGCTGCAGGAGGGACAGGAGGGTCCCTGAGACCTCACTGGCCCAGCTTCCCAGTTGGTGGAGGGTAGGATTCCTCAAACTGGCCACATCCTGATGTATTAAGAAGTGAAAACCCACAGGACCGTTCGCCTGGTGCCTGTAGCTCAGCTATGGGTGGTCACTGCCCGTGGCTTTCACCAGAATTCCAAGAAAAAGTTGGTCAATGCCTACGGTAGCCAGATTTGTCCCCGCTTCCCAGGTACCCCAAGGGTATAGACATCGGGGTGCAAAAGAAGGTGAGATTTCAGTAGAGACAGGGCTGCATGCAGCAGGCCCACCCGACTTGTAGAAATGGGGACAAGAGCACCGGCGGAGACTTACCCTGCGATATCCACATATTTAAAGGTGACAACTCAGGCCACAGCTGTTAAGCCAAACCTGCTCTGTCATCCTACCTTGACAACTCAGCATGGTTCTATTATAAAGTTCAAATCTGGAATCCCCAGTTCTTGGAGCTTTGCGCTGGAGTGTGGAGGCCTGGGGGGAGCCCGCACCCTGCTTCATCCCCACCTCAGCTCCAACCAGCAGTGTGTGAGGCCTTTTGCACGTACGTGTGGACTCTTGTGCCCACATGTCTAAGCTCTGTCCACAGCCTCTGGCTTCCCCTTGGGCCTGGGGCTGTGCAGGCCTGTAACACAGTCCAGGCTGGGGAAGCAGGGTCCAGGTAAGAGGACCTTGTAGACTGGGGTGGGTGGATGTTGGAGTGTTTGGGCAGGGAATTCCGGAGTCCAGGTACCTGGAGTTTGATGGGGGTTAGAATCAGTGCTCTGGGTGGGCAGGCCCTCTCAGCCCTGGCGTGGGGGAGGCAGAGAGGAGGGCAGATCAGGGCACAGGGCCCAGGGCAGACCCCCTGTCTCTGCTCTGGACTCCTGACACAGAACTCCTAAAACCCTTGTAACTTCCTGCGTGATGGGGGTGACAGGAGCATCTTACGCAGAGCTCCTAAATCCCTGGGAATTTTCTGGGTGATGGGAGTGTCTTTTCTTCTAATGAAGCCACTCTTGGTGGGCTTCTAGATGGGGGCTGGTCCCCAGAAAGATCAAGCCATGATTAGAGGCTTAGGACTTTCAGCCCCACGCCCACCCTCCAGGGAAGGAAGAGAGGCTAGAGATTGAGTTAATATCGATCATGCCCTTGTGAGGAGGCTTCATAAATATCCCAAACGTAGGGGGTTTGGAAAGCTTCCGGACTGATGCACTGGCGAGCACGTGCACATACTGGGAGGGTGGTGCACCCCAACTCCACGGGCTCAGACGCTCCTGCACCCAGGAACCTTCCATACCTCACCCCCTGTGTACATCTTCACCTGGCTGTTTACATGTACCCTTCATAATAGCCTTTATAACAAACTGGCAAATGTTTCTCTGAGTTCTGTGAGCTGTTATAGCAAATTATCAAACCTGCAGAGGGGATCATGGGAACCCCTGATTATAGCCGGTTGGTCAGAAGCACAGGTGACATCTTGACCCTTGTGACTGGCCTGTGAAGTGAGAGAATTCTTGTGAGACTGAGCCCTAACCTGTGGGGTCTGCACTAACTCCAGGTGGTGTCAGAATTGAACGGTAGGACACCCACCCCAAAGTTGGAGGATGGGTTGGTGTTAAGAAAAACCCCACATATTTGGTGTCAAAAGACGGTAGAATGTGTACAAAAACGGAGTTTTCCTGTTACCCCTTGCCTCGATCTGAGGCAATCCTGGCCCCCAACCATGCTATTTATGGCTTTGTGACCTCGAGCCAATGTGACTTCTCTGAGCTTTGGTTCCCCCTTTGTAAGGGGGGATAATACCTGCATCACTGGTTTGCTGTGATCATTAGAGATAACGGAGGTGAGGTCCCTGGCACTGAGGTGCTCTGTAAATGGGAAGCATGTCCTGCCATCACACATCTCTAGTTCTGAGAGAAGGACAGTTGCAATGAGGAAACATGCTTGCTCCTCTGGTAGATTAAACCCCGCCCCTCTAAGGAGGTCAGTGGGGGTGAAATTCAGGGAAATTGGAGTTGAGGCTACCCCTCCTGTGACAATTCTCCCTCCGTGTCAACTTTGCAGGATCTGACTTGATTCTTACTAATGAAGCTCCTCGAAGATTCTGGTTTCCCACCTCTTCCTTCCTGGTCTCTTTAAGAGGAACAAATTACAGGGTGTTTGGAATGGTCAGAACTATATTAGAGAAGGAAATATAACTCACAAAGAACAGAGTGGAACCTCACCTCCCGGATTTGGGATATAGTACCTCCAATAACAGAATTGAAAATGACGTTAACTTGTAGAATATCTGTAATAGACTATGAACTCCCTAAAGGCAGGGATTGCCTTTTGCTCACCTCTATATTCCTGGCATATGACAGGCATTTAGTAAGTGGGGTTTTTTTGTTAAATAAATGGATCCCGGCAGTGACTCACACAGAGGATTGCAGCTAATGAAAGCCCCGGGGCCTTTCTCCACTTGTGCTGCGGCCTAATCCTTACTTAGGCAGTTGGGTTTGGGATCACAGGGCAGGATGTAACATTTACCCCTATGAAATCCCACCTTGTTGAAAACAGTCCCTCTAGATCTTTTTGGCCAGCTCAGAGCAATGGGCCAAATCATGCCGGTAATGCCAGATCACAGTCTCAGCTCCAGCCCCTGATGAATGCCTCCTTCCTGCAAACTTGTTAGCCGAAGGGCCATACCAGCTGGCTGGCTCATGTACATCTGAGCTGAACCATCAGCCTCGGGCTTGGCAGGCTCAGGGTGTAGATGGCCCCCTGCAGCCAGGCCCAACGCGAGGGCGATGAGTTTGCAAACTCCTGCCTTTTGTACCCGTCACCGCCTCTTACTTGACCTCAAGAACCCCAGATATTTTGGCCAAGAGGATTCCCGAAGGTCTGTGGGTACCTGAGACCCTGAGCTCACTTGAGGAAGGAAGGGAACCCCATTTGGGACCCAGAACTACATATCTCATGGGACCCCATATAGGAATGTTAATCCCCATTTTCCAGGTAGGGAAAAAACAGTGGGATAAGGTTAGGCTGTTAGAAACCCCAGGCCCAAGTGTGATCACTTTCCAGCCTTATATCCCTTCTAACTTCCTCTTAGAATCAAATCTGCTCCAAAATCAGGACCCCAGCCTACTCCTGTTTCTAGCCCGGGTCTAGCAGTTAAAAATCATTGAACAATAAAAATAACAGCAACAACTTCATTTATTGAGCCCCTACTACGTGTCAGACACTGTTGTAAGTACTTTGCTTATATTATATCTAATGTCATATCACCCTGCGGGGAGAGGCAGTCACCTTCCTTTTCTGCACATGGAAACTGAGGTCCAAAAAGGACGAGTGCCTTGTCCGAGGCCACACTTCTGGGAAGTGTCAGGCTCAGATTCAAACTCAGGTCTGTCTGAACTTAAAGGACATCTCTCTGACAGCTCAGAGCTGTCAGCCGGACACATCTCAAACAGAAGCGTTCATTTACAAAGGATAATTCAGAGTGGCCTCTTCCATGGCAAGGAGACAGACACGGGGACTCGATGGATCCGTCCACTCCTCCCTGGGGACCAACACAGGCCTGGCCCAAGACCACAGGAGCGGAGCACCTTGGAAAGAGCCCCACTGACACCGCCTCCCTGTTTGAGAAGGTTCTGAACAAAGCCTTGGAATTTCCAAGAGTGGCTTTCCCGGCTGGAAGGAAGCCACTTGCCCCCGTGCATCCCAGCAGCTGGCTTATGGGAAGATGTTCGGACAGGTTGATCTTTCTCAGTAACTCATTCAAAAAATATTAGCCAAAAAAAAATATATTAGCCAGGGGCCTAAACTATTGGCACTTTTATCATTTCAAAACATCCTCCAGACTGGGCCAGCATGAACAGCTGGACTTGGAGGTTACCGTGTTAATATTGGCACCAGAAGAGAACACAGCCTGTTAAATAACAGGGTGCGTGAGTCCTGGCTTGGGTGCAGTGCTGAGCCAGGCGTTGGAGAGGGACGGATCTTGGGGGTCATCCAAGCTCACCTCCAGCTGTAGCGGGGAACTTGAGCTCAGAGAGAGTGACAGAGATGGGATTTGAACTTGGGTCTTTGGGCTGCTTCTAGAATTACAGGATATCCACCTGCCAACCTGCTTGCCCATCTCTAGGCCTGACTTTATAATTGCTGGATGAGAACTGATCCACAAGGAGCAGCCAGGAGGTCTCAGCAGAGACAAAGCCCAGAAGAAGCCAGCCGAGCATCCCCTGGAGGGGTGCAGAGTAAGAACACCTCAGACTCTGAGATGTGGGACTGCACTGCTCCATTGTGCCAGCCGTAGACATCCTAGCCAGAAATGGAAATTCACTCGTATAACCTCCCCACCCCGTAGCCTGCCAGCCACGGTCTCCATAGCCTGGCCCCAACTTGCCTCTCCACCCTTATCTCTCCCGGCCTGCCCTTCAGCCAGTCTGCACTCCTAATCTCAGAGACCATCCCTCCTGCATTCTTGAGCAACTAGTACACCTGCTCCCTTCCCCAGGCTTGTCCGCGCTCCATCCGTCCCAAGGAGCTGAGTTCCAACCACACAGCTCACTTCCTCTGAGTCTTTCCTAAGCAGCCTCTCCTCAGGCCTTTAGAGCACATGACACCTCTCCCATCCATCTCGCGCATCATCGCAAGGATGTGAATAAGAGGTGGCAGCTATCTTTACTAAGGCCGTACTTCATGCCAGGCCCTCCACAGCATTATCACATTGAGTCCTCACAACAACCCTCTGAGTTGAACACCATTGTTTCCATTTGACAGATGAGGAAACAGAGGCTTGGAGAGGTGCCCAATGTCACACAGCTAGAAGCTGGAACCCAGGACTCCACAGCCAGGGCTTCTGATCTCTAGGTGCCAACCCCGCCTCCCACCAGCACAGGCTGCCTCACTTTGTTAGCTCCTGCCGGTGGAGTTGGGGGTTCTGCTGTTCCTGGGTAGGCATTAGGTCTCTGAGGGCTTGAACCATTTCATTCATTTTTTTCATTCAACAGAAGTTTGTCGGGCACCTTCTACCACATTGCCAGGATCTAGCCCTTATCTTGGGCATTAGAAATACAGGCATGAAAAAGCCACAGTCTCTGCTCTCAATGTACCCCCGTCTGTTTGGAAGACAGACTCACAAAGAGACAAATGACTCAACGACTCAGGATGGGTGATGTGCAGGGCTAGCAAGCCTAGGAGAGGGAGCTTCTGGCCAACTTCACCTAAAAATTGGAACGTGTGACAAATGTGCTGTGTTTGGTGCCCTGGGCGCCTGGTACAGACTACCTTGCATACAGCAGGCGCTCTCAGTTGGTGGCGGTGGCCAAGTGAGCGGACAGTGTCAGTGAAAGCCCCAGAATATCCATCTAGCTGATGTGTTCAATTGGCCATCTGGGGTGCTTTTAGTTTCAACAGATACTTATAACAATGGAAATGATGGGTAGTGCATGACAATGAAGCCCTTAGATGACTAGAGCTCCTGGCAGGCAGAAGTGGTGGTTAATACATCTAGGTGACCCCTGCAGAGCCTAGCACTGTAGCTCATGCCAAGAGGAACCCAATCAGTATTGCTGATTGATGACAGAAGCTTCTGCTGTCTAGGGACACGCAGCCTCGGACAGTCATGGAGGACATGCTAGACAGAGTGTCCTAGGTTTTCTTAGTCTGTCTTTCATTCCTCGTCTCCCTGTCTGCTAAAAATACAGAGAATCTGCATTTCCTCCCTCCTTGAGTCCAAAGGGCCAGAATACTTAAACCTGACCAGAAACTCTTGAGAAGATGCAGCAGTCAAACGAGGAAAAGTTTCACCTCTGGATCATCTGTTTTCCATTCCTCACCCAAAGCAAGTGTCCAGAGTACACACTGAAGCAATCAGCAGGGGCCCAGACCCTATGGAACAAGGTCATGAGCTTTCCCTCCAGCTCCAAACCCTCACCCTACCTCCCTCTGACCCCCTGGAGTCCTGAGCCAGAGCCCCTGCCAGGCAGATGGCCCAGTGGATAGAAAAGTGTTTCGGTTGCTGGTGGCCACCCCTTTGCCGACTTCTTTCTCTGGGTCATTTTCCCAGGCTCTCTACAGGGTACTCCTGAGCTCATCCCAGCAAAGGGGGCAGGTCTGGGGTGGTTTGGGCAGAAGCTCTCAGGAAGGAGTTAGGGCTTTAGGCCCCAGGATCCTGCCCCCTGGGCTGCTTCCCCCAGGACTCTGCCCCCTGAGTAGGCTATAGTTGATTTCAAGGCTCTCATCCCAGGGCAGACAGTAATCGGTCACCCAGCAGGGGGAGGGGGAGAGAGCCTGGTTGCTGGACTGGGGTCTCCTCCAGACCTTCCTCCCTCTCCACCCTGCAACGTGGCCAGGACCCCAGCAGGTAGACGCTTCATCCCAATCACCCAGGCCTCCTGTCTCAAGGACCAGGCCAGTTCTTGGTACCCACTGATGCAATCCCGCCTAGGCTGTGTGCTCTGGTCCCTCCAGCCAAAGGACCACCAACCCGAGAGTGGAGTTCTCTCTGCCACTAGCTTCTCTTTATGCGTCTCTGTTCCAGGGTTTCTGTCCCCAAGGGAGCAGGGCCTCCCAAGTGCCTTCAGGGTACCCAAGTCCTTTATCAAACCTGGAGCGCTGGAGTTGGGTCACCGTGGGCACTTTTGGCGCCCAGTCAAGAGCTCTCCACCTCCCTTCCTGCGGACCATCAAAAAGTCAGAGTTCCTCACCCAACCTGGTCCTTCCACGCATGCGCCTATCACCGTCCAAAGTCATGCCTCGATTTCTCTGTTCCACAGGGGACTCCTTTTTCCGTGAGCCCTATCCAGTCCCTTCCTGCGTCCCAGACTTGCCCTTCCGCCTCCTCTTCTCCTCCCGTGTGTATCCCAGCTCCTCTCCCGGCCACCGCTGTGGACTTCAGGTAGCCTCCCAAGTACAAACCCCCAGCCCGTCAGGGGGCTCACCTCCGCCGTTCTTGTAGCAGAGATAGGGGAAGCGCCACACGTTGGCCAGGTCTACGGCGAAGCCGACCACCGACAGCAGAAAGTCGATTTTCTTGCCCCAGGTCTCCCGGGGCTGCTCGTCGCCGTCGCGGGATGCCAGGAGGCACTGGACGCCGTTGCGCTCTTTCACCACCAAGAGTTCTGCAGCTTTGCGCTTCCGCTGGGGCTGCTCCGACCCCGGGCCCGCCCCGCTGTTCTCAGGCTGCACCTGTGGGTTCATCCGCGCCAGAAGCATGGGTGCGGCTGGCGAGAGGGGAGTCGGCGATACTGGGAGCACGCCGAGACTCTGCTGGAATAAAAGGAAAAGATGCGGTCACTGGGCCCTTCCACCCTGCCTGCGCCTCCCGAGGCCTCCCGGGAGCGCCGGGATACTGTGGTCGGCGCGCGCTGAGCGGACGCAAGGTTCCTAGAAAAGGGCGCGCGTCTGTTGGAAAAATTTGGAAGCAGAGGCAGTGGGGCGCCCGACTGGGACGGCACTTCGAGGTGGAGACCACCCCTGCCGCCCTAGGGATCCTGCTAGGCACCCCGCAGCTCTTCCCTCATTCACCCGCTCTCTCTTGTCCCCAAACGGCGGAGTTTGGACACGTCCAGGCAGAGATTTCCCAGGGCGGTGACCCGGCCGGGTGCAGCTGGCTGCCCCCTACCCTCGGCTCGGGTCTGAGCCACGTCCGAGAGCCCCAGGAGTCTCCCCGGACACTTATTACCTCTGCACTTCAAACTCGCTGGCACCCTACCTCTGCGCATCCCAACCTGGGCCTCCCCGGCACACCTAGCTCGGTTCCGCGCGCAGGGCGCACTCACGCGTTCGGCGGCGACGGGATCCCGGCTGCCGTGCGCTCTGCCTTGCCTGCTCCGGACCCGCCTCGCTTCGCCTCGCCTCGCCTCGCCAGGCTGTGGGGCGCGGGCTGGGGCTGGGCTCCGCCGCGTGGCGCTCGGGCGCGGCCTGAGGAGCGCTGAAAGCGCGGGGCGGCCGGCGGGGCTCACGCTGGCTGGTTCTGACCGCGCCGGGCGGGGGCCGGGCTGGTAATGTAGCCTGCGCCCCAGGTAACGCGCCGATTGCATTAACCCAGCGCCGGGCCCGCTCTGTCTGGAGCCTGTTAGCGCTAATGGAGACTGACAGCGCGGCCGGGGATGGGCAGGGGCGGGAGCGCGGCGCGGCTCGGGGGACGGCGGGAGTCCCGCTCCCGGCGACTCACGGGACCCGGGCGCCCATTCCCGTTGCAGCACGCACTGGGACACCAGACTCAGCTCCTGGGGGCACCAGGCTCTGACCTCTGACTACGGGAAGAGAGCGAGACTCTCAGAAATAGTATCTAAGTCGCGGGGACGGGGAAAAGACTGGGGAGATCAACGACGGTTCAGTACCAGCTCTGTCATCCGCCGCAGGCCACTTAAACCACCTGGCCAGAGTTTCTCCACCAACAAAATGGGAATGTTCTGTTCAGTGCCTAGGAAGGCACACTGAGGGCCTGCAGGCCATTGGGTGGGTTTTGTTTAGCTGGCTCGAATTGAAAGGTCACAACTGGGCACTTACTCCTTCGTCTGTTTGTTATGGGCAGGCTAGCAAGGGATTTGAGGTTGTGACCCCTGTTGTATGAGGATTAGAGTCGCTATTCATTCATCTGTTCACCCATTCATGCACCCCTTTGCTCACGTGTTCCTACATATGCCTTTTATGTGCCAGGCACTGTTCTAGGCTCTTGAGACACATTAGTGGACAACTCAGTCAAAAATCTCTTAAAAAAAAAAATCCCTGACATGATGGTGTTTACAATCTGTCATGGGGAGTCAGGGGAAAACAAGAAACATAACAAGTAAACACATTATCATATAGTATATCAGAAGGTGATCTGTACTATGAGAGGATAGGGAGTGCTGTGTGGGGGGAGGGTGCAGTTGTAGTGTGACCAGGGAACTTGAGAAGGCGAGTTTAAACAAGTAAAGGAGTGAGCCATTTGGACCTGATATTCATTCACTCGTTTACCTGTTGGTTAATTTATTCATTCATCAGTAGATGCTGATCACCTGCTATATGCCTGAAGCGTGCTGGCTGGTGGAGCTATGGAGATAGTCCCTGGCTTTAAGGAGCTCTCAGTCCAGTGTGCAAAGAGTTGATCACAAATCAGCGTGGTCAGAATTAGTTGTGACCACAAGGGTGTGGAAATTGGGCGCAGCTGAATTAGCGAGTAAGGGGTGGGGTGGTGATCCAAGAAGGCCTCACAGAGGTGACAACTCTTAAGCAGGATAAGTAGGAGTTTGAATAAGCCCAGGCACACTGACCTTTCTTTTGTTTAAACATTCCAAGCTCAAACCCACCTCAGGACCTTTACACTTGCTGTTTCCTCTGCCTGAGTTGTTCAGGTCTCAGTTCAGTGGTCCCTTCCTGACCACTCAAATTTAAAGTGTATGCCCACTCTCTATCACATCACCCTATCATCCTATTTTATTCCTTTCATTACATCACTATCCAAATTTTAAAATTTGTTTATCTATTATATGTCTCCTCTTGGTGGCTTTTGAGCTCCATGGGGGCAGGGATCTTGGCTGTCCTATACACTACCATATTCCTAATATCTGGAACATACTAGGGCATCAGTTATATAAGGTGAATGAATTAATGGTGGTGCATGAGGGTGTTTAGAGCATTTTCATCAGGGTGACCAGCATGAGAGATGTCCTCTGTGAAGGATTCAGAGAGAAGAGAAAGGGAAAAATAGTGGGGTGGTGGGTCAGCCTTGGCCTTCTGGAGGCTGATGGTCAGAGAAAGGAGGAGGTTTCAGGAGGAAAGCCTGGAACCACACCCATCAAGGACGTTCATCTCCTCTGACCCGCGGACCATTTTGATAAGCCTGTGAGGAAAGCAGGAATGGAATCATCTTTCCAATCTGGGGGTCAGGAAACTGTGGCTGTGAAGTCTCACAGGTTGGAAGTGACAGAGTTGAAATGAGAACCCAGGTCTCCTGGCTCCCAGCCTGTGTCTCCTCCACCAGCTTATGGATGGAGACACTCAGAATCTCTCTGGGAGTCATGTTCCCCTCCTCTCTTCTACCCCATGTCCCATCCAACTGGTCCTGAGAATCCCACCTTTAAATCTGCTACGAAGCCCCATTCCCACTGCTGCAGCATCCCCACAGAGGGTCCCCACCCATCGCCTTCCACTGTAGCAGCCTCCTCGCTGGTTACCCTGTGTCCGGTATCTTTCCAGCCACATGATATTCACCAGCTGCCAGAGCCTTTTCTAAAACTCATCTGATCACCTCACTCTTCTGCATAAAACTCCTCTGAGAGACAACAACACATCAACGTGATTTAATTAACCCTGGATTTGAGGTAATTTTATTTTCTTCTTTATACTTCTCTTTATCTGACAACTTTTCTACAATGAGCATTTGATACTTATGCAATCAGAAAAAAGATAATTTCTTAAAATCTTCCAATCTTTCCAAAATAATATCAAAACACCTTCAGCTGTTCAGACAAGATTCTGCCTGCCTATTTAACCACATCTCTTGCTATTCCAATTCTCTCCTCATTCTTCTTAAAATTCCTTTACCATCTCCAAATTGTGCTTTATTCTCCAGCAACATGAGAGATACTCAACTATTAATGGTTCCTTGGACACCTTGTGCCTTTTTACACTTCTGGATTTTTAAGTAGGCTGTCCATCTTCCTCTTGTCTACCTGGAGAACTCCTATTCATCCTTTAAAACCTCAGATGTCACCTCCACTGTAAAGCCTTCCCCGATAACCACCTCCCACAATAGAGTAAACTCCCCCATTATATTGCTTTGTATTTTTGCCTAGTACTTTATCTGTGTGACTTCCCTACTAGGGAAAAGGACAGTACCTGATATATCCTGTTACATAGCTTGCACTCCAGAAATGTGTGCACAACAGAACTAGGTGAGATCTCAATTGTTGGCTGGGTTTGGTTGGGGTTTTTTCTGTTGGTTCTTCCAGAAACAGAACCTGAAACAAAGAATTGAATTCAAGACGTTTATTTAGGAGGGGATACTGGAAGCACTGATAGAGGAGGGAGGAGGTAAGAAAGGGAAGGAACCCAACAGAGGGGACGTTAAAAAGCAGTTACTACCAAATATAAAATCGATAGCTAGTGGGAAGCAGCCACATAGCACAGGGAGATCAGCTCGGTGCTTTGTGACCACCTAGAGGGATGGGATAAGGAGGGTGGAAGGGAGACACAAGAGGGAGGAGATATGGGGATATATGTATATGTATGGCTGATTCACCTTGTTATAATGCAGAAACTAACACACCATTTGTAGAGTAATTATACTCCAATAAATATGTTAAAAAAACAAAAAAGCAGTTACGGCTGTGGGCAGCTGTTGGTCAGTCTGCTGGGAACTTCTGGGAGACAGCATTGACCGTGCCTCGGAGTTGTCCCATCCCTGGGCAAGGAAGCTGGAGTATTTGTCCATGAAGGCTGCTCCCTTCAGCCTTCTCTGGAAGGGTGCTAACTTCCCAGCATTCCCAGCCTGTCTGGTGTGTGGGCTGAGCGAGCTCCTGTTGCCAGAAAAAGTCTCCCATCAGAGTCCCAGGTACGGGCAGTAGGAAGCTTGTGGGTCAGGTCTGCTTTGGCAGGAATAGAGGATGACGAGTGGTGTTGGTGAGGCAGTGGAAGTGTTCACTACAGAGATGGAGGGAGACACCCTCCCATACATGCACATCACTGGAGGGGCCGCCAGCAAGTCCTGAGGGTTCCACTTTGTGGTTTCAGAGACTTCTGGAGGACAGCAGTGAGGATACCAGCCCGCGGCTGTGCTGAAGGGGAAGACATCTCTCTCCATCTCTGGCCCAGACTCCCTGCCCTCAGTTCCAAGAGCCATGGGGCCATGTGGCTTCTCTCTGTGCCCTGCCTCCTGCCCCTCCAGGTGGCCTGAGGGCAAGTGGGTGGGCAGGCGACTGGAGCATTATCAGAGCTACCGGGATCCCTGGGGAGGCGTCACTTCCACTTACCACGGCACTTGGTGACACAGGCCATGGGCACAAGGTGATGGCTGGTGCTGTCAGCCCAGCTCTGGCCATCTCCCTGCAGACACCAAGACCCTGACACACAAAGGCTGGTCTGGAGGTTATTTGGAATCCAAGTGGCTCAGTCCTGGAAGTGTCCTGAGGATACTATCAGAACCTGCACCTCTATTGCACTGATGAGGAAAATAAGGCCAGAGAGGAGGAGAGGTTCGTCTGTACGTTTCCTCCCTTCCTTCTTTCCTCCTTCGCTCCTTCCTTCCCACCTTCCTTGCCTCCCTCCCTCCCTCCCTCTCTCTCTCTCTCTTTCTTTCTTTCTGTTTCTGTTTTTCTTTTTTTTCATCTTTTGATCAGGGGCGTTAGACTGATGTCCTTGCCACTGACCTGCCCTGCGTCATTGGTCATGGATATAGGTTAAACTGCATTTACAAATAGCAAAAAAGTGTCCTCAGTAAAAGACCCCTAGGAGCTGAAATCAGTCTCCTTCAGGACACCTCCCACTAAAGTCCCCCAGGTGCCCCTGAGGCTTCCAACCTACCCCGATGGGACTCATCTGGGTTAGAAGAGTCTAAGGACTCTTCTCTACGGAACTCCTCCCCAACCTGGGACCACATCTGGGCACAGGCATTAAAGAGCGTCTATCCATCATTGACAATGGATACAACCATTTACATCCCCTGCCTGGATCTAAATACAGACCGACATCTCCACACGGGTAGTAAACGGCACCTGGAACTCCCATGTCCAAGATAGAATTCTTGGTGCCCCCTTGCTGACCTGCATGCACACCTGTTCCTCCTCACCTCCCTCATTCCAGGCGATGGCATATTTTTCCTTGTAGAGCCTCAGAGGCCAAAAACCTTGGAGTCCTCTTTCTCACGTTCCCACAACCAATCCTACTGCAAACTCTGTTGGCTCCGAATCAGATCCCACCTCCACACCTCCAAGGTCGCCACCCTGTTCCAGGCTATGTCATCCCTCACCTGGATTACTGTGGCAACCTCTGAATGGCCTCCCTCACTTCTCCCTTTGCCCCCTGAAGTTTAAGCTCTACACAGCCACCAGGAAGACCATTTGGAAGCGAGTTCAGATGCTATTCCTCCCTCTCTCCAGTGGCTCCCATCTCATTCAGAATAGAATCCGAAGCCCTTCCACGGGTGAGATGGATGAATGAGTAAACCATCCTTTTGTGGATTTGCCAACACAAGCCCGGCCAAGCCTCGTGACCCTCTATGGGATGGACAGAGGCACTGGCAGGTGGGGTGGCAGAAAAAGCACAAGGCTGGGAGTCAGCACCCTGGGCTCTGACTCCTGCTCTGCTGCTTTCGGGCTTTTTGGTGAGGGCCAAGTCCATCAGCAAGATGGGGAGGGACAGTAGGAAGAAGAAAGAGACAGAAGTTATGTCAGGACTGGAACTGCAGAAGGAGAAAGGAAAGGAGGTGTTCGAGGCAAAGGAACTCAGTCTCCTGGGAGGAAAGGAGGACCTCCCTCTTCTGCATGAGCCACCAAATACATCCTTTGGCCTGAGGTGGTCACGTGAGTTATGGGGACAGAGGACTCACACCTGGTTTATGTCCTGTTCCAAGGCAGAGGGGGGTTGAGGTCAGCTGACCAGGATGAGCCATAATCAGGCTGACACAAGGCCTCTGTCCATCATGGGGATGAATATCAGAGCAGGATGGGACCACAGAAACCTTCATGCCCAGGTGTACTCTGTTAGAAGACCAGACACCCCTTAGATAACCTGATGAATGTGGACTCTCCCAGAAATATGCACGTACACATGGTATTTTAAAATTTAGTGTGAAATTTCTCATACATAAGAAAAAGTGTATAAAAATATATGAGCAATTTATAGTTTAAGTATCAATAATATGAACATACAAGAACCCACCCTGTGGATTAAGAAATAGACCATTTCCAATACCCTATGAGCCCCTGTGTGCCCCACTCCAAGGTAACAACTTTCCTGTATTTAGCAACTCATCAATTTCTTTGTTTTTCTTCACAGTATTGTCACCTATGGATCTATTCCTAACAATATATTGTTTAGTTTTATCCTTCTTTGAACTTTATCTAAAAGGAATCATACTACAGATACTGTTCTGTGACTCCTTTGGCTTGAATACAATATTTTTGAGATTCATCCATGATGATGGA
Source organism: Globicephala melas (assembly GCF_963455315.2). Taxonomy (NCBI): domain Eukaryota; kingdom Metazoa; phylum Chordata; class Mammalia; order Artiodactyla; family Delphinidae; genus Globicephala; species Globicephala melas. The sequence goes on along the minus strand of NC_083332.1, from coordinate 33,744,806 downwards.
GTTGGCTGTAGTTCACTCATTTTCACTGTTATATATATTCATTCTATTGTCTGAATTATAACAATTTGTTTATTCATTCTGCTATTGAAGGACATTTGGATTGTTTCTAGTTTTTTAAATATTTTGAACAATGCTGCCTAGAACCTTTTGCACAGACAGCTCCTACGCCCATGTGCAAGTCTCTCTAGGCTCTATACTTAGTGAAGTGCTGGCGTGCAGAGTATGTGTCTGTTCAGCTTCATCAAATAATGTCAAACTATTTTCTAAAGCGGGACCAGCTGAAACTCTAACACTGTTATTTCTTCACTTGCAATTTCTTTACATCCTCGTCAACCCTTGGCATTATCTGCCTTTTATTTTTTACCAATCTTTAAGATGTGATTTTGGGAATTCCCTGGTAGACCAGTGGTTAAGACTTGGCACTTGCACTGCAGTGGCCCAGGTTCAATCCCTGGTCAGGGAACGAAGATACTGCAAGCCACACGGCGCAGCCAAAAAACAAAAAAAAAGATGTGATTTTAACATGCATTCCTCTGACTTCCAATGACCTGGACCATCTTTTCACATACGTGTGGGTCATCTGTGTTTCTTTTTTTCTGTGACATGATGACATGTTGTCTGTACAATTTTGTGTTGGCTTGTTTTTTTCTTATTGATTCACAGTAGTTCTTAACATACTGGGCCCAAATCTTTGTCACTTGTCACTTACGTAGCAAACATCTTGTCTTGGTTGTGTAAGTCTTTTTTCTCTATATGGTGATTTTGATAGAGGTTATTCATTTTAATGTATTTTAATGCAGCAATGCATTAAAATACATTATGTATTTATTTCAGAAACACTTCCCTACCTGATATTTTCCTAAACTATAAATTTTGATAGTTTTTCCCTTCATATTTATATCGTTAATCCACATGGAGTTGATTTTGTGTAGGGTGTGAGGTAGGGATTCCACTTCACTATTTTTCATATGAATCACTGATAAACTGTCATGGCCCATTCATTAAGTACTTCTATCTTTCCTGCTCTGATTGGCAGAGAATGCTCACTCACCAACCAAGTCTCCTTGTACAGTTGCGTTTGTTTCTGGGCTCTTCATTCTGCCCCATTGGTCGGTTTTCGGTGTCCAAGCAATACCACATTGTCTTAATTAACATTGTTTTCCAGGTACAAACTTTCAGTCATAAGGTGACTAAGTTCTAGGGCTCTAAAGTATGGTATGGTGACTATAGCTAACAACACTCTATTGTATATTTGAAATTTGCAGAGAGTAGATCTTACATATTTCATCGCACACACACAAAAGGTAACTATGTGAGGTGATGGATGTGTCAATTAACTTAATTATGGTAACCATATCATGTTGTATATGTATATCAAACCATCACGTTATACACTTTAAATATATACAGCTTTTTGTGAATTATACCCCAATAAAGCTGGGAAAACAAACAAACAACTTTGCCATATAATAAGTTTTTCCATCTGATGGGGCAAGACTCTCCAGCTCTTTTTCTTTGGAAGTGTCTTGGCAAACTCTTCTCTGCAAATTTCAGAATCAGCTTGTTGAGTTCCATGAAAAATCCCATTGGAATTTCAACTGTGATTACATTGAATCTATAGATCAATTTGGGGAGAATTGACATTTTTTTTTTACAGTATTCAGTATTCTTATCCAAGGTAAGTATTCCTTATCTCTGTGTATTTGTCATTTTTAATGTACACAGCATTTTAAATAGAGGTTTAGGGGACTTACAGATTCCTGCATGGACTCCATCTCAGAATCCCTGACATGACTGCCCACTAGTCTCTGTGTTCTGTTTTCTTTTCCATCAGGAGACACTCCCCAGTGGTGTCACTAGTCATACATAATACATACACATACAGCTACCTTCCCACCCCCTCCCCGCTTGTCTTTCTGGCCCTCTGATATCTATTCCTCGGAAACTTACCAAGTTAACCTTTTTCTGCAGTCTGGAGAGGGAGAATGGGTAAAAGCAGGAACTTAGGAGCCATATTGCATGAATTTTAATCTTGTCTCCACACTTACTATCTGTGAAATCTTGGTCAAGTTCTCCTTGTCTCAGTTTCCTCGTCTGTAAAATGGATAAGATGGTGATGCCAAATAGGACTTACCTCATAGAACTGTTGAGAGGATTAAATGAATAAATACATGCAAAGCACTTAGAACAGTGCCTGGTATAGCATATGTGTTACTGCTTCTTGCTGTTGTTTCAAAAACTTTAATGTTGGGCTTCCCTGGTGGCGCAGTGGTTGAGAGTCCGCCTGCCGATGCAGGGGACATGGGTTCGTGCCCTGGTCCAGGAAGATCCCACATGCCGCGGAGCGGCTGGGCCCGTGAGCCATGGCCGCTGAGCCTGCGCATCCGGAGCCTGTGCTCCGCAACGGGAGAGGCCACAACAGTGAGAGGCCCGCGTACCAAGAAAAAAAAAAAAAAAAAAAACCTTTAATGTCTCCACATCTGTGGGAGGCGGGGATCATCTTCAGAATTTTAAGTTAGGTCTATCTGACTTCAAATTCCGAGGCTGGGGGACTTCCCTGGTGGTCCAGTGGTAAAGAATCTGCCTTACAATGCAGGAGATGCGGGTTCCATGCCTGGTCAGGGAACTAAGATCCCACATACTGTGGGGCAACCCGCACACGGCAACTACTGAGCTAGCGCGCCTCATCTAGAGCCCGCCATACTGCAAACGCTCTGGAACCCGCGCACTACAACTACAGAGCCCACACACCTTGGAGCCTGTGCGCCACAACTAGAGAAGAGGAAAAACCCGTGCACCACAACTAGAGAGAAGCCTGCGCACGACAGGGAAGAACTTGCGCGCTACAGCGAAAGATCCCACGTGCCTCAACTAAGATCCAATGCAGCCAAAAAAAAAAAAAAAAAAAAAAAAAAAAAAAATTCTGAGACTGGGATGAAGTAGCAAATATGGGTTGGTATAACAACTATGAGTGTGGATTTGGAGTTTAAAAAAAAAAAAGCTGGGTGGGTTCAAAACTTGCTTCACCATTTACCTGCTGAGTGACTTTGGTTTCTGAGCCTCAGGTTTCCCACCTGTAAAATGGAGATAACACAACTATTAAATAAAACAATCAATGGGATTGTTTTATTATTGTCCCACTACAGGAAGGGACTCGTTTATCAACGCTCTGTGACGTCAGTTACAGTCATGTCCTTGAAAGTAATCTGCTTCTTCCTAGAGTTCTGTTGCCTCTTTGCCACTTTCCCAGTTCACATTAGTCTAGCAGATTGTTTAAAGTGCAGATTCCTGGGCCTGCCCCAGAAATTTAGATTCAGTGGATCTGCATCTGTCTGTCGGTGGCATGTTTAATTCCTGTTAAAAAAATATATAATTCCAGTATTAGTGATATGTTTCATAAGCACAGTCCCAGTTTGAGAGTGGCTATAGCGATTCACACTGGCTTTGCCCTACCTGAGTGCCGTCTTTCCCGAGCACTGGGGCTTCTTCCATTTGCTCTGGCTACACTTAGCAAAAAACTCGCAACCACTTCCTGGCCGAGCTGTCTTCTCCCTGGGAGGGGTGAACGGGTGCCCTCTAGGGCATGGAAGGAGAAGAGCTGCTTCCTGCTCACTGTCTAAGGGACAGTTGTAGAGGTACCAGGAGCAGCCATAGAACCCCCAGAGCAGGTGTGTGGGATGGGCAAGGGGATGGAGGTGGGAACTGCACCCTCATCAAGGTGATTGTCAGGAGGCCTCAGCCCAAGGAAGCCAAGGGCTGTGGGATCTGCCCCCAGCCTGGGCTGGTCCTGCTCCGCCCTCGTGCCCAGGAACCTGAATCTAATAAGCCACTTAGTGACGGCAGCACAAGCAGTAGCCACACTCTGTGCACCACAGACAGGAAACACCAGCCTGAGGCACGCCCTTACGAAGCCCGTCTCCTCCTCTGCCTGTACCCTTGACCCCCAAGATGAAAGCTGAGTGGTTTTAGGGCAAGGGCAGGGGAACTAGAGAGCAGGGCTCAGGGTAGTGATTTTCTGCCCCTCTTTATGGTAAACACCATCACCCTCCCCTCCTAGTTTCTCGGGAGACCCCTGACACACTGGCCTCCTTTATGTGACAAGCAGGCAGAGTGGCACTCAGCTTTCATACTAACTGCTTGGGGCTTCAAATCCTGGCTCTGTTCTTACTAGTTGTGTCAGCCTGGGCTGATGCGTGCCTCAGTGTTCTATACAATGGTGCTCATCATAGTACTTACCTCACAGGGTACTCGTAAGGCTTAAATGCACCATGACTGCTAAATGCTTCATGTTGGGCACATACTAAATACACAAAAGACATTTGCTATATATTTGGCAGTCTTTCCATTCATTGGTTTTAGGTACCACGCTAAGTATTATTTCGTATAATACTCACTATTATTATCCCCATTTTACAGATTAAAGAATTAATGGTATTAACCAATAAAATTTTTAAAAATTTTCCAAAAAGAACAATAATGGTGAAAGTGGTTAAATGCCTTGCCCAGGGTCACATGGGTACGATGGGACAGAGGGTGGGATTTGAACCTAGAACTAGGCTGGCTCCAGGGCACACGTTCTTAACCATTGTTCTATCCTGGTGGCTCAGGGTCTCCCTCTTTGGTCCCCACCTTCTTCATCCTCCTCACCTTCTCACCTTCCCCCTTCCCCACTCAAGCTTCCCATTCTCAGCAGGGCTCCTCTCGCTTTTTGCCTGGGAACCCGGAGGCTGTGGCTGATGCAGTTCTGAACCCCAGCATTGTCTGTTTTCAGCCACCATCTTCTCTGGCCCTTTCTTCTCAGAGCTGGAGTCCTTCCCTCTCCAAGGCTTACCTCCTCTCCACTCCAGTCCCTTATGTCCCCCCACCTCTGGGACCTGCCCCAACACCATCCTGTTTCTCTTCTACTTCTCTTCTCTCCTCCCCTTCCCTCTGTCCTACCCAGGTCTTCTCCACCTGATGGCATCCCCCCTCCTTAGTGCTGTATCACGCTCCTTTCCCTTCCTCCCAGGTAACTCGAAGAAGAACCCCCCACTCACAGCTTCCGTGCCTCACCCCCAACCCCCAGGGTCACACAGAACAAGCGCTCAGACTCTGACTCCTGACATGTGGTCCAGGGCTCTTCCCACACGCCACATCTTCTCTGTGGAGCATTTATCAGACTAGGTAGTCTGGGCACACCCTGAAGGGATGAAACAAGGGACAGGGAAGCTGAGATGAGGAGGCTGGCGAGACTTTGAGGTCTTGGTGGAGGAGGGTCCAGGCTGGGCAGAATTCTGGGTGACAGAGTCGAACACAGGTCATCATTAGGTCATCCCTGCTTATTCCAGGGGACACAGAAATGCACATACTAACCCTCCAATGCACTGCTTTCCTTGTGAGGAGACCGGGTAGCCAGTTCATACTGCCCAGGCATAGATGGGGGCTGTTGAGTTGAAGTCAGTGCAGACACTCGGACACCCCCGCAAATATACTGCATATTTCTGCTTGCGTGTGTGCCGGGGAGTGTGAGGAGAGGGGGTGGTAGAGGGGCTTGTGGCCTTAGGAGACTGAGGGACAGACCTGCTGTCCTCATGGGGGACATGCAGTCAGAGAGGGGAGGTGGCAGTTATATTCTTTGTGACCCAAGAGCAGGATCAAAGCCCATAAACACACACTGCAGGGAGTCAGCCCCCAGCTCCCCGGAGCACAGGAGGGGGCTTAAAGAGCTGTACCGGGGTGGACGAGGCCCCCCTCCCGGGCGTGAGGGCCCGGCTCCCAGAGGCATCCAGGCTGAGCCCCAGCGTGAGAACAAATCACATGGTGGGGACTGTTTGCCTGACAGTTTTCCAGGCACTCATGAGGCCTGGGAAGGGGGTCGCAGGAGGAAGGGGGCTCTTCCTCAAGGCTTTCCCAATTCTGCCAATCATTGCTAATCATTTTACTAATAATAATCCCTCCACTTTTGCCTCCCTGTCTCCCAGCCCACTCCTAACAAGACCTACTCCACTCCCCAAACCATTTAGAAGGCAGGATAGCCAGGGCTTAGAGGGACCTCGCTACCCTTTCTTGAAGTAGAGCAGCACAATGGGTTGTGAGATGTTGATGATTTAGGCCCATGTAGCCCCTGCTTTAAGTGGCTTTGCCTCATATAGGAAGAAAGTGTGACCCCCTTCCCACTGTAATAGAGAAGAACAAATCTGACTCCATATTAGATCTGTTTCTTCTGTTTTAACCTTTGTATTCTATTGCTTTTGCTTCCAGTTAAGAATGTTGCCTATAGCCTGAAATATACAGCACAGCCCATTCTCAAGGTCGTGACCTTTAAGGGTATAATACTTTCCCATTCATATAGAGATAAAAAGTTGCGGAACAGAGAGAATAACATTTTCTTCCTTGGAGGTTTACAGGAACATCCTGACCTGACCTACATGGACAGCTACAAGAACAAATGATTCTGACACCAAGAAGTTTGCAAGAACAAGCCACGCTCCTCCCTCACCTTGTCTTTAAAAATGCTTTGCTGAAACCCTTCGAGGAGTTTGGGGTCTTTTCAGGCATGAGCCACCTGTTCTCCTTGCATGGCCCTGCAATAAACCTTTCTCTGATCCAAACTCCAACATTTCATTTGGTAACACCATGTCCTTTTAACCCTGACTATTGAAGTAGCACCTCTCTCTCCTTCACTGATCCCCATTTCAACAGGGGGAAGCCGGGCTCAGGATCAGACCCTTCTAGCCCAAACAGTGTCAAAGTACAATTGAATAACAGCGTTTCATCTCATTGAATATCTATTGTTACGCTTACCATCTATTTATAGCATGTGGTAGTGGTTTTTGATTTCTGATATTATATAAAGTTTCTTTCATTATTTATTACTTAATGATTTTAAACTTATGACATATCTCAGACTTACATAAAATTATAGACACTCCTATAACAAACAACTAACTAACTTAAGAAATAAAAACATTAGAAATATGGTCGAAGTTCCTGAGTCTCTTTCCCAATTGTATTCCTCTCCCTCCCACCTGCCCTGGCCTGCCGCCATCCTTATATAATATTGATTATTCCCAAGCATGTATCTATGTTTTCACTAGATGGATGATAGATTGATAGGTAGATGGATGGATAAATACAGAGACAGATATAGGGATATATAACTAAAATTGTATGTGTATACTCCTAAAATTATCTTACATATATGTGTGTGTGTCTATGAGGCTTAACACACACAGAAAAATACAGAAAAGTGCAATAATTACAAGTGCACTTTTTACATAATGAATATACTTAAAAAAAATGACCAGCACCCCAGAATTCCCCTTTGTACCCCCTCTCCGTCACCATCTCCTCCCTCCTCCCCTCTAATGTCATGGACTAGTTTTGCCTGTCTAAACAACAGAAAGTGTGGTTTTGCTTTTTTTTTTTTAGTTTCTGCTTTATAGCAAAGTGAATCAGCTATACATATACATATATCCCCATATCTCCTCCCTCTTGCCTCTCCCTCTCACCCTCCCTATCCCACCCCTCTAGGTGGTCACGTAGCACCGAGCTGATCTCCCTGTGCTACGTGGCTGCTTCCCACTAGCTATCTATTTCACATTTGGTAGTGTATATATGTCCATGCCACTCTCTCACTTTGTCCCAGCTTACCCTTCCCACTCCCTGTGTCCTCAAGTCCATTTTCTACATCTGCATCTTTATTCCTGTCCTGCCCCTAGTTTCTTCAGAACCATTTTTTTTTTTTTTTTGCTAGCTGGTTTTCCATGAATTGTTGCTAATATAGGTTCTAGCTCAAGAACAAACATTTTAGAACAAATTATATCTTTTTTTTTCTTTTTCTTTTTAGATTCCACATATATGTGTTAGCATACGGTATTTGTTTTTCTCTTTCTGACTTACTTCACTCTGTATGACAGACTCTAGGTCCATCCACCTCACTACAAATAACTTTGTAGCTTTTTATGGCTGACTAATATTGCATTGTATATATGTGCCACATCTTCTTTAACCATTCATCTGTCGATGGACACTTAGGTTGCTTCCATGTCCTGGCTATTGTAAATGGAGCTGCAGTGAACATTGTGGTACATGACTCTTTTTTTTTTTTTTTTTTTTTTTGCGGTACGTGGGCCTCTCACTGTTGTGGCCTCTCCCGTTGCAGAGCACAGGCTCCGGACGCGCAGGCTCAGTGGCCATGGCTCATGGTCCCAGCTGCTCCGTCGGATCCTCCCGGACTGGGGCACGAACCCGTGTCCCCTGTATCGGCAGGCGGACTCTCAACCACTGCGCCACCAGGGAAGCCCCACATGACTCTTTTCGAATTATGGTTTTCTCAGGGTATATGTCCAGTAGTGGGATTGCTGGGTCGTATGGTAGTTCTATTTTTAGTTTTTTAAGGAACCTCCATACTGTTCTCCATATGGCTGTATCAATTTACATTCCCACCAATAGTGCAAGAGGGTTCCCTTTTCTCCACACCCTCTCCAACATTTATTGTTTGTAGATTTTTTGATGATGGCCATTCTGGCTGGTGTGAGGTGATACCTCATTATAGTTTTGATTTGCATTTATCTAATAATTAGTGATGTTGAGCATCCTTTCATGTGTTTGTTGGCAATCTGTATATCTTCTTTGGAGAAATGTCTATTTAGGTCTTCTGCCCATTTTGGGATTGGGTTGTTTTTATGATACTGAACTGTATGAGCTGCTTGTAAATTTTGGAGATTAATCCTTTGTCAGTTGCTTCATTTGCAAATATTTTCTCCCATTCTGAGGGTTGTCTTTTGGTCTTGTTTATGGTTTCCTTTGCTGTGCAAAAGCTTTGAAGTTTCATTAGGTCCCATTTGTTTATTTTTATTTCCATTTCTCTAGGAGGTGGGTCAAAAAGGATCTTGCTGTAATTTATGTCAAAGAGTGTTCTGTCTATGTTTTCCTCTAAGAGTTTGATAATGTCTGGCCTTACATTTAGGTCTTTAATCCATTTTGAGTTTATTTTTGTGTATGGTGTTAGGGAGTGTTCTAATTTCATTCTTTTACATGTAGCTGTCCAGTTTTCCCAGCACCACTTATTGAAGAGGCTGTCTTTTCTCCATTGTATATTCTTGCCTCCTTTATCAAAGATAAGGTGACCATATGTGCATGGGTTTATTGCTTGGCTTTCTATCCTGTTCCATTGATCTATATTTCTGTTTTTGTGCCAGTACCATACTGTCTTGATTACTGTAGCTTTGTAGTATAGTCTAAAGTCTGGGAGCCTGATTCTTCCAGCTCCGTTTTTCTTTCTCAAGATTGCTTTGGCTATTCGGGCCTTTTGTGTTTCCATACAAATTGTGAATTTTTTTGTTCTAGTTCTGTGAAAAATGCAAGTGGTAGTTTGATAGGGATTTCATTGAATCTGGAGATTGCTTTGGGTAATAGAGTCATTTTCACAATGTTAATTCTTCCAATCCAAGAACATGGTATATCTCTCCATCTGTTTGTATCTTCCTTAATTTCTTTCATCAGTGTCTTATAGTTTTCTGCATACAGGTCTTTGTCTCCTTAGGTAGGTTTATTCCTAGGTATTTTATTCTTTTTGTTGCAGTGGTAAATGGGAGTGTTTCCTTAATTTCTCTTTCAGATTTTTCATCATTAGTGTATAGGAATGCCAGAGATTTCTGTGCATTAATTTTGTATCCTGCTACTTTACCAAATTCATTGATTAACTCTAGTAGTTTTCTGGTAGCATCTTTAGGATTCTCTATGTATAGTATCACGTCATCTGCAAAGAGTGACAGCTTTACTTCTTCTTTTCCCATTTGGATTCCTTTTATTTCTTTTTCTTCTCTGATTGCTGTGGCTAAAACTTCCAAAACTATGTTGAATAATAGTGGTGAGAGTGGGCAACCTTGTCTTGTTCCTGATCTTAGAGGAAATGGTTTCAGTTTTTCACCATTGAGAACGATGTTGGCTGTGGGTTTGTCATATATGGCCTTTATTATGTTGAGGTAAGTTCCCTCTATGCCTACTTTCTGGAGGGTTTTTACCATAAATGGGTGTTGAATTTTGTCGAAAGCTTTTTCTGCATCTGTTGAGATGATCATATGGTTTTTCTCCTTCAATTTATTAGTATGGTTTATCACATTGTTTGATTTGTATATATTGAAGAATCCTTGCATTCCTGGGATAAACCCCATTTGATCATGGTGTATGATCCTTTTAATGTGCTGTTGGATTCTGTTTGCTAGTATTTAGTTTTGCATGTTTAACATTTATACAAATGGCATCATTCTGCATGAATCTTTCTGCAAATGTTCTTGAGATTTTTTCATATTGATACTTGAGTTCCTTTTTAAAACAAATGTATTTAATTTAGAAGAGTGAGTTGATTTAAAGGAAAACATCAAGGGCACACAAGAACGAGTTGAACTTGGACTGCCAGAGGAACAATGGCTCTAACTCCACTGCCTTCCCCCCTTACAGATGTGAAAACTGAGGCCCGAGAGAGTAAAAGTCATACCCTCAGGTCACTTTGCAAGTTCGGGACACAACTGGGATGAGGGTCCCAGCTCCAAATGCTAGAGGCCAGAGATCTTTTCTACTGTGTCATGTTGGCAAGAACTGTCTCCCTCACCCCACCCCATGGCAAAAGATACCAACACTATTTTCTAGCCAGGGTTAGTTCTTAACCTTGAACTGCAGAAAGTAAACTGTTTTTGTGAGTTGATTGTTTGAGAATTAAGCCTGGGATTGGGGTGTGTCGTGTGGGGGGAACAAGACAGCTGTCCAGCCTTCAAAGTTATGACAAGGCTTCCACTTGGCAGCCCACCTCAGTGACCTATATTTTAATATGTGCTATTAGATTATTGCTAATGAGACATCTTAGGGATAAAAGAATTATGCTCGCTGCCTGGGCTGTGGTAAAAGTAGAATTGAATTAAGGGCTGAAATCGTTTAGGACTCTGCTAGACAACCTGTCCCCCAGGCTGGGCCTGAATGGAGATATTAAGCTTTGGAAATTACACAGGAAAAATAAGTATAATTGATCTAAGGTAACTTCACTCGTCTAAATTAAATAATGTGATTGTCACAGGCAGAAAGGATGGGGATGAGGAGCCGGACAGAAAAGGCTCACTATCTGCAAACAAAGTTATAAGTAAAAGCCGTAGGGAATGGACTTTCCCCTGATGAGCTGAGCACCCTCCCGATGGCTCCGAGTGTCCACTTGGGCATCAGCGGGAAATGGATCTAGTCTGGGCATCATAGAATAATCTGCGGTGTGGCAGGGACTCAGACCACCGTCTTTACCATCTCCTACCTAACACCTGAGCACTTCTTCCTCTCCTCGGCCTCCAGTGTGGGAAGCTCCTGCCCGCTCCAGCCCCCTAGTCAAGCTGTCCAGTGTCTGCGCTCTCGGTTAAAAGAGATTTCTCTGCTGGTGGCCAGCCAGCTGCTTTTGTGTAGCATGTGTCCAGCCACATGAGTCCTGCCCTCTGGAACACCAAAGGTTGGTGCAATGCCACCTCCCTGGAACAAGGTCCCACCCCCTCCTGAGCCACCTTCATCATAGCTCAGTTGTGTGTGCAGTGCCCACCTGAGGCCAGGTCTTGAGCGACATACTTCATTTGCATAACTTCAGAAGACCTGGGTCCCGTCTCCAAGGACCTCATGGGCTGAAGGAGGGAAATAAATTATATTCCTCGCTCTGACCTAAATATTTGCATTCCACCAGCTCTTTCATTGATTCTACGTTATTTGAGGGCAAGGCTGGTCCTGATGCTGTTTATACAATGGCAGATGCTACCACCACACGTCTGCCAGGCAGGGCCGATCCTGCCCACCTGTGAGGGCGGAGACTTCTCCCCTCCTCCATCCACTCCATCCAACCATCGCACCCCACTGGCAGCTCCCTTTACCTCCTCAGCTCCTGTCTGTCCTCCCCTGGACCACAGAGCTGGCTGCCTGGAAGGTGAGACTGAGGGCTCCCCACCCCAAATCTGCCCCCCAATATTGCTGCTTATAATGCATTAAAACCCACAGTTAATCCTTTTGTTTTAGCTACTACCCTCTTCAAGCTAGACACCAACTAGTATATGTAGATATAAGAGGCTTCCTTTATCCTTTCTTTTTCTTCTCCCGTTCTTCCTCCCTCCCTCTTTCCTTCCTTCCCACAAGTATTTCTTGAGCAACTATTACACATCAGGAACGGTTCTATGAGCCAGGATTGTAATAATAAAGAAAACAGATGAGGTCCCTCTTAAACTGAAGCAGGGGGGAGACTAGAAAGAAATAAACAAGCAACTAAATCAGCTATCAACAGATACTGACAAAGTCTTGCAGACAATACCAGAGTAGTGGGTTAACTCAGAAAACCTGGGAAGGGCCCTTTAGTTGGGTGCTCGGGAACGCCTTCTCCAAGCCCTCCCCAATGAGACCAAAAGGTGAGAGGGACCTAGGTCGGCAGGGAGCAGGGAGGGATGACCCAGGTAGACGAAGCACCGTGTGGGTTGGAGGGAGCTAGCAGCAAGGGGCAGTGCCTCCCAGGGGTGTGGCCAAGGGCAAGGGAGAGGAAGTGGAGAGGTGGGCGGTGGCCTAATTTTAATCTGCTTCTTGGCCACCCTGAAGAGGATGGCATTTACTCAATGCAGTGAGAAAGCCACTGAGGCCTTTATACAGTGAGCAGCACAATCAAAATTGTATTGAAAGGGTCTGTCCAACACTGTGTGCAGAGTGGCGGGCAGGGGTGGGGCAGAGGCCTGGTCAGGAGGTCCTGGAGTCACCGGAAGAGAAGAGGGGGCAGTGAGGAAGGGGGGCTGAGGCCTTCCTCACAGGCAGGAGAAGGACAGCAGGCGCAAAGGGTGGTTTTAACGACGAGTCTAAATCACACCCCAAAAGAACAGTCTGGGGACATTTTCTGGTCCTGAAAAAAGGTAAAGAAATACTGAAAGAGTAAATGGACCTGCTCTCTCTAGTTCCTTACACACGTGACCGCCCTGGCTCAGTAAACTGCCTAACCTTCCCAGTCCTGCTGGGCACCCTGCTGGGCCTCTCTGTGTCTTTCAAAGTGGGCCAAACAGGTTCCATGCCCCTGAACCACCCAGGGATGGGCCTGCTCTCTGGGTGGGTCTGTGAACAGGGCAGAACACAGAGCCTGGTGGTACTTAAGAACATCCCCAAACCTCACCCTGTCAACAAAAACGTGATTTTTAGTGTGTGGGACAGGAGAAATCTCTATTTCTCAAAAGCCAGTTATTGAGTTGGAGAGACCCCCATATTAATCTCCAGAGATGATGTTTTTTAACGCAGAAGCGTGAGCTCTATCTTTAGTGCTGTGAACTTCTTTTCTATTAATTTAGGAGAGAACATGAAGCGGCTCTTGCACATCTCAATCTTCCCTGTCACACTTGGTACAGGGACCGTTCTTTGGGCCTCCGCTTTCCCTTCTGTACGATGCATGCAGTGTTTCCCAACGTCTAGTCTACTTCTGTTCTGATGTTCTGCGTCCTTACTGAGGGGGAGTGATGAAATGGACTGCTCAACACTATAACTGGACGTGAAGGAGATCACTTGCGCAAATGGTGAGCCCCTGGTCTCGTTGGGTCCTGGGGTGGGTGTGAGGGCTGCTGTTGACCGGGAAGGAATCCAGTGATAGGCGAAGGCCGGAGCAGGACGTCTGGCTGCCGTGAAGGACTCCCCTAGCAGGGTGTAATTAACTTTTCCTGACTTCTCCTGTTGTGTTGGTCACCAGGGGTCTCTGGAAAGCCTTCATTACTCTGCAAGTGTCGATTTTCTTTTTTCCATTTCTTATTTTTTCCTGTTACCTTCAGACTTGGAAATTATCTCAGTGACTCAGCCATTTGACTTCTTATTAATTCCAGGATTCCATGTCCTATCTGCCCATTTTCCTTCCTGTTTCTCAGAAGCCTGGCTTGTACTTTAGTTCTTCCCGGCAGCCACAAATTAAGGCACTGTCAGTGACTCCCTGCTACCTTCGCCTCGAAAGTATCGCGGTCCAGGGTCACTTTCCACTCCTCATAGTTCCTGTGCTGAGAGTTCTAAGTCCCATTTCTAGAGTGGAAAGAGAATTCTGAAGTTTCTGCATATCTTCTAAAACAAAACAAAATCAAATCCCAAACAAACAAAAAACAAGACCCCAAATAAAGCAGGTCAATTGAACTGTGTCTAGTAAGATAAGTCACAGAATTTCTAGGATGGATGGAACTCCAGAGTCTGTCCAAAGTGATGCTTCTCTCCACCATATAATCTCCAAACGGTGGGCACTGAACGTGTGCTTGGATGCCTCCCACGACGGAGTGCTCATTTCTTCCAAAGGCAAGCGACTCCACCTTTAGACCTCTGATGGCTAGGGAGTTGTTTCCCTATAACTTCCACCTGCTGGCCATGGGTTTAACTCTTGGATCCTCACAAAAGAAGCTACTTCCCACCAACTGTAACAACCGGCGAGTATTTGAGGACAGGGATAACTACTCCCTCTCCCTCCCTTTCACCACGCCCTCGCACCTTGGGTTTTCTCTTCTCTGGGCCAGGCATCCAGCCCCAATGCCTTTAAGTGTGTCTTAAGAGACTGACTCCAAATCATAGCTTCTGGAATTGCCTCTGGAATTCAGCAGCTGCTAGGGACATCAACGCTAATTGCTTAAGAGGCCACACGACACATTTCTTCCCCTCCCAGCCCTTGACTTTCTCAGGTTTCCTTGATCCGGTTTGTAATGATCGCATCCCAGTGAAATGCAAACGTTCACACTGTTTCACTGCCCCAGAGAGACCTGCCCATTCTCCGCACCAGAGAAGGCCATAACCCTTTGTGATCACTTAGGAAGGTGCCTAAGGGCCACTAAAGCAGCTGTGGCCACGCACAGCCAGATGTCAGGGTGGATGGTGGAAGGAGTTAACCTCTGTTACAGAGCATCACCCACCAGTGCCTTTATGGGCCCACCTTGAGGTCCCAGTGTTTTACTTGGCCCACCCAGTGCTTTACAGATCAGGAAATTTCACATAAAAATCTAGGTCTCTGCAGAGAAAACAAACTTATTGTTATCAAAGGGGAAGGGATGTGGGGGGAGGGATAAATCGGAAGTATGGGATTGATAAGATGCACACTCCCATATATAAAATAGATATACAACAAGGATTTACTGTACAGCACAGGAACTATATTCAGCATCTTGTAATTCAGTATAATGGAAAAGAATAGAAAAAGAATTTGGATAACTGAATCACTTTGCTGTACACCTGAAACTAACACAATATTGTAAATAAACTATACTTCAATTAAGAAAAAAATCTAGGTCTCTGGCTTCCCATAAAGCTTGGGGAGTTATGTCTGGCCACCCTGAGTTTTGGAGAGGGCAGGAGCTCTCCAGATCACTCCAGACCCCTTATATCTTGACGGCCGTACTCACTTCCCTCTCTGCCGAGCCTCCGTGGCTTTTGAGTTTGCAACCACGGCCCTCGGCCCTTCCACTCCTTTGTCACCAGTGTTGCCCCCGCGATGTGGTGCTGCCTGGGAAAGAGTTATCGCTTTGCCTCTACACGGGGCTTTCCATGTGCACTGACCTCCCCAGCCATCGCTGGCCCTCTGTCTGAATTCCTACCTATGTCAGTGTTGCCAGGTGATTCCTGACCAGATCAGGTGCCTTTGGGCCATCCTCCTGGTCTAGCATTTGAACCTGATCAGATGTTCTGCTGAAATAGGCAGGAGGGATAGGGAAAGAACCATGGGTTACCAGGCTAATCTGAGTGTTAATTAACCAGTTGCCCTGAGAACGTGTGGTCACATGCTTCTCTGGTGGAGGCCTGGGAATCTGAAGGGCTGTTGCTGAATCTTGTTCAGCGCCATCTTTGGAAACAATACATTTACCAGAAAGGACTGTATGAACTTCCTAGGGCTGCTGTAACAAAGTACCACAAACTGGTGGCTTTAAACAACAGTTACTGTCTCATGATTCTGGAGGCTGGAAGTCTCAAATCAAGGTTTCTGCTGGGCCTTGCCCACTCTGAAGGCTCCAGGAAAGAATCCTTCCTTGCCTGAGGAAGTATGGGCCTTAGGTGTGGCTCAAGGGCTGTCATGTGAGGGATCAAAGCAAAGGAGGTCTCTTCAAGGTACCACTTCTACCCTTATGTGGACTTCACGAGCATCCTGAGCCCTCTCCCATCTCTTGTCGCGTCAGCTTTCTCCAAAGGCCCTGTGTGGTCGACAAAGCCATGATGATGATTTCCTTTTAGAGAGGCAGAAATTGAGCTCAGAGAGATGAAAGTGGCTTCTTGGTGGTGTGTGGGAATCAGAGTTGACCTACGAGTTAGAGGACTTGGAACACTAAACCAGCTTGGTCCCCAGAACTCTGCCCCCAGAGCTGGATCCGGCAGTGACTTCGCCTCATGGGGTCTCAGCTTCCTCATTTGTAAAGGAGGCCTAATGCTTCTTTTGAGACACTGCTAGTAGGACCCAAATAGGTAGCTTCATTTTGATAGTACCTTGAGGATCATTAAAAAAAAAAACCCCAACTTTCTGGACCCATCATTCAAATGATCTACTGATTCAATGAATGAATGGAGACAAAGTTAAGGTATATGTGTGACTATTATGAGTGAGCTCAAGGCAGAAAACAAAATCATTCTCCAAAAATGTCCTCTGAGGGTCAGGACCCCATGATCTGGTTCCTTCACTTCTGAGCCATTTATGGTTTACATTTGAATGTTCCCACAACTGTTCTGCATTTGCCAACATTTAATGCAGGCATTGCAGGGTGATGATGGGGAAAGGGGCAGTTCTGGCAGATTTAAAAGCAGCTTACTAGCAGGTTGGGTTTCTGTTTACACACAATTTAAACAAAGAGTCAAATTGTCACTGGGGAAAGTGACAGTGCTTCTCTCTCAGGATTTCTGTGTTTTGTTTCTTCACCAAGAAACTCTGAGGTTGAGAGTATTCAGTTACTTATTTGTCCAGAAATATCATGGCAGAGTTGAGGAGATAATGCGAGGCCCATAAATGTGGCAGAATTTGGATGAAGAGGAAATGTGCTATGTAAAGATGACATTAATACGGTACGGTAGGGTTGGGAGATTATTGAACAAATGTTGCATTCTATGGCAGGTTGAATCTATTGCCTGAGAAAACACCTTTGTTCAAATAAATTTCCTGTATCGGAAATCCGTTTTAGCCTCCTAAAATTTTCCCTGTTCATTTTATTTGACAAATCATTTGTTCTCCTCCACCCTGTGCATCTGAAAGGAAAGTAACCCTGAATGGAGTGAAAAGTGATTTCAGCAGGCCCCGTCAGTGCTGTTCATAAGGCCTGTGTTTACCTTTCAAAGGAAATTCCTTTTCCGTAACCCGTAACAATTGTGCCGAGCACAGAGATTTTGCTTCAATTATCTCAATTTAATTTGGAGCGCCTTCTAGTTTAAAACACTGACAAGCAGGTGATTGAATCTAAGAAACCTGGAAAAATTTGCAAGTTTATATTATGAATGTTTTTCACTGGAGAAAACTCTGTGTGTGTGTAAAATAAATTTAGGGGAAACTTTGGGCTTTTCTACTATAGAGAAGTGGATTACAATTCAGCAATGCTATTCAAACAACCACTTTGTAAGGGATTCTTTCCTTCCCCCACCTCCAGTTCCCCAAATTATCACTCACTCGAACTTTCTCCATCGGACACATATGCTTCATCTTTCTATATGGCAAAAATGCATCCAACAACTTGTGAAGCTATCTACTGGGAAAATCAGTCTGGGTTAAAACTTACTAATGTTAAGAATAAGAAAGTATATCATTAAGATTGTACAGACATCAAAAGGATAACACAGGAATATTAAGAACAAATTTATTGTAATAAATTCAACAACTTAAGTAAAATAAATAAATTCCTTGAAAAATGCAACTTATACTGACTCCACCAAATGCTAGTGAGAATGTAGAGCCTTCAGGGTTCTTATCTATTGCTGATGGAATGTAAACTGGTACAGCTACTTTGGGAAGAACGTCTTATAGTCTTATGCTTTTGGTGTCAAGTCTCAAAACTCTTTGCCTATCCATAGAGCCCAAAGATTTTCTCACACATTTTCCTCTGAAAGTTTTATAGTTTTTCATTTTACATTTAAATCTGTGATCATTTTGAGTTATTCTTTGTATAGGGTGTGAGGTTTAGGTTGAAGTTCATGTGATACTCTGCAAGTAAATTAACTACGTGGCAGAACAAAACTCAAAACTCTGTTAAGGATGATAGCCAAATCTAGACACTCAATACAGTGGCATCTATAATGTACAGGATATAGTACAAAATTACTTTCATAAATAAACTGTACACATTTGTGTACAAAATAATTTGTATAAAGACACGTGAAGAAGGAAAATATGACCCATTACCAGGAGAAGAATCAGCCAATATAGACCCAGGAATGACAGAGATGATGAAATAGGAAACAAGGACTTTAAAACTACTATTATAAGTATATTCCAAAAGGTTAAGAAATCTATGAACATAATGAGGGAAAGAAATATGGATTTCTCATTAGCCAGGTAGAAACTAAGAACCAAATGAAAATTCTAGAAGCAAAAGTTGCAGTATCTAAAATGAAACATCTGCTGTGCAGATTAGATGAAGAAGAATCAGTGAACCTGAAATAAGAGCAACAGAAATGACCAAAATTAAAGTACACTGAGAAAGACTGAAAAAAAATCCCACCATTTGAGGTCCCACTCAGTGACCTGTGGGATAATCCAAGCAGTCTAACATATGTGTAATTGGAGGAGAGAAAAGAGAAATATGAGGGGCAGAAAAGTTATTTGAAAAATATAATAGCTGAAAAATTTTCCAATATGATGAACTCTAAACCTATAGATCCAAGAAGTTCAATAAACCCCTAGAGGATAGCATAAAGAAAATCACACCAAGGCAAATCACAATAAAATTTCTCAACAGTAATAAAGAAAAAAATGTTAAAAGTAACCTGATGGTGAAAATACATTATATACAAGAGAGCTATGAAAAGAAATATTTCTAACTTTTATCAGAGACAATAAAAGGAAGAAGACAATGGGATCTTTAAAGTACTGAAAGGAAAAAAAATGTTAACCTAGAATTCTGTATCCAGCAAAAATATTCTTCGAAAAGGAAGGCAAAATAAAGACACATTTAGACAAAAGAAAGCTGAGAGAATTTATTGTCAGGAGACTTGCACTACAGGAGTTGTTTAAGGACATTCTCCAGGCTTAAGAAAAATGATGGAAAGGTGGAATTAGAATGCCAGGGACAGTAAATATGTAGATAAATAGACCTTTTTTTCTAAATTTTTAACTTGACTATTCAGAGCAAAAATGATAAAAGTGTCTTGTGGGATTTAAAACACATAGAAGATATATTACAATAGCACAAATGATGGGATGGAGTGAATTGGAAATATATTTGTAAGGTTCCTATGTTATAAGTGAAAAGTATACTATTATTTGAAAGTAAACTATATTAATTTAAAGATATCTATTGTAAGCTCTGGAGAAACCACTAAAAATAAATAAGTACAGCTAAGAAGGCAAAAGAAAATAAGATAATAAATGACCAAAAAATATTGATTAATCCAAAATAAATCAAGAAAGGAGGAAAAAAGATCAAAGAAGATCAAAGAAAGTCAGACAAAATATAAAAGCAAGACCCAAACAGACCACAAAACACTCACTTAAGAGATGCATATTAAATATAAAGTAAAAAGATAGAAAAAGGTAAACATGCAAACACTAAGAAAGTTGGTGTGGTTGAAGTAGCTATGTTAACAGAACAAGTATTACTGGAATTAAAGAGGAATATTCATGATGATAAAAAGGTTATTTTATCAAAACTATATAACAATTGAAAATGATTATAAACCAATGGCAAACTCCAGACAAACTGACAGTTGCTAAAACCACAACTACAGTTGGAGATTTCAACATCCCTCTTCAATAATTAATAGAACAAGTAGACAAAAAACAGTAAGAATAAAGAGGACTTATACAACACTATCAAATAACTGGATCTAACTTATGTTTCTAAAACATTACACCCAACAACTGCAGAATACACATTCTTTTCTAGTACACGTGGGATATTCACCAAGATATATCATAGGCTGGGCCATAAAATGAGTCTCAAAACATTTAAAAGAATTGAAAGTTTTAAAAAAGTTATCAGAGGAGGAGTTTTTCCCCCAAGCTAGAACCCAGGCCAGGACAGAAAATTTCCTCAGAGTCTTCCTTTACCAGAAGATGAATTTTCGCAGTTCATTATTTTACTGAGGGTGTAGCCCTTCAAGTGTCTTTTTTGTTTTTTCCTCCCCTGAGATCTCAGTTCCAAATCCCCACATCATATAAAAACCTTGTCTTTTGTTCCCCATAGCCACAAAATACAACCCTCTTTGTTACTAAGATTGACGAATATCCCCAGGTCAACTATAACTTATGCCTTCACACAGTGCTGGGGTCCAGCTCCCTTTTCATTTTTGGCCTTTGAGCATTTCCCTTAGTATTGTGCATGCTCAGCTACACATTTCAAATACGTTGGTGATATTTTGTTCAACATTCTAGGGGTTTTGTGGCCAGAGGGTTCTCAGATTATCTAGTTTCCACGTTTCTGGAACCTGAAGCTTGTCATATAAGTTTTTACTTACTTTATGGGTTCAGGTTACCTTGGCCTAATCAAAAGTCCCTTCACTTAGGAGCCAGGCAGCCTTGGGTTTGAATTCCAGCCCTGGTACTCACCAATTATGTAACTCTGAGCAAGTGACAAAACCTCTCTGAGCCTTATTTTCTATATTCGTTTTAGGGATCATAATCCCAGGTTTTCAAGTTTGTTGTAAAGATGATCTCTATTCTAAATACAATACAAGGCACAATAAGTGAAAGATAATGTTATCATTATTCATTCTTCAAATACTGAGTGTTCACTGTCAGGTACACCCTCTTAGTGCTATGAATAAAAGACAATAAATACATGAATAATACATTATATAAACATATTTTAATATATAAATATATATTTGTTTTATATATATATATAACAACAACAAACCCCCCAGAAGTTTAAGTGCACTACCAAAAAGGATAATGGGATTGAGACTGCCCATAGAGACAGAGTGAGCTTTTTGATTAGGTGATAGGAGATTCCCATTTGATGGTGTGACATTTGATTTAAAATCTGAATGAAGTCAAGAATAAAAAATTTAGATGAGAGGTGATGGTTGCACAACTCTGTGAATATGCTAAAAAAGCTGAATTGTAGGGCTTCCCTGGTGGCGCAGCGGTTGAGAGTCCGCCTGCCGATGCAGGGGACACGGGTTCGTGCCCCGGTCCGGGAAGATCCCACATGCCACAGAGCGGCTGGGCCCGTGAGCCATAGCCGCTGAGCCTGTGCGTCTGGAGGCTGTGCTCCGCAACAGGAGAGGCCACAACAGTGAGAGGCCCGTGTACCGCAAAAAAAAAAAAAAAAGCTGAATTGTATACGTTACATGGGTGAATTGTATGGTGTGTGAATCATATCTTGATGAAGCTGTTTTTCTTTAAGACTGAAGGAAGAAGAGAAAACAAGGTGAAAATCTTTGGGAAAGAGCACTCCAGCTAGAGGGAACGGCAGTACAGAGACCATGAGGTTGGAAGGGACTTTCATCAGTTGGAGGAAAAGAAAGATTGGGTGGTGGGAGTTTAGTTAGGGAGGAGATTGGAGATGGTGGAGATCTAGACTATGGTAGGGGACAGACCAGGCAGGGCCTTGTAGATCATGTTGAATACTTGAGATTTTATCCAAAGTGCAATGGGTAGCCCTTGAAAACATTTAACTGGAGAAGTGATATCTGGTTTATGCTTTCAAACAATAAACTTGTGCTTTCTGTATGGCAAGAGGATATATAGGAGGGCAAAAATATAAGCAGGGAGACCAGCAAAGGGAATGCTTCACAATAGTTAGAACGAAGGTCCTAGATATTGCAATTCTGGCTTTGTCCTCGGTCCCTCAGACTCTCCTTTATTGATCATAAACTTTATTCTGAGAGCAGAGATGTGACAGAAAAGGCCACTGCAGCAGAGGGACCCATGAAAAGTAGAGAATTCATGCTCTACCACTACCCACAAAGGAAAAAGGTTACTGTAGTACCCTGGCATTCACCTCACCTTTGGTTTACAGTAACTTGTACTATTTCTACAGGAAGGTTTCAGGGTTTTCAGCTGATCTATCCTGGGCCACAATGAAGAGGGTCAGGAGGGTTCACTTTTCTAGGCTGGGGTTGGCCAATCTTTTTCCCCATCTCAGCCACTGCTTGGAACCATTCTGAACTACCTCTGTCTCTCTTTAAGAACTAAGTCAAGGGCTTCCCTGGTGGCACAGTGGTTAAAAATCCACCTGCCAATGCAGGGGACACGGGTTCGATCCCCAGTCCAGGAAGATCCCACATGCCGCGGAACAACTGTGCGCCACAACTACCGAGCCTGCACTCTAGAGCCCGTGAGCCACAACTGCTGAGCCCCCATGCCACAACTACTGAGGCCCGTGTGCCTAGAGCCCATGCACCTCAACAAGAGAAGCCACCGCAATGAGACGCCTGCACATCGCAACAAAGAGTAGCCCCCACTCGCCACAACTAGAGAAAGCCCACATGCAGCAACGAAGACCCAATGCAGCCAAAAGATAAATAAATAAAAAATAAAAAAATAAAAAAAGAACTAAGTCAAAATTTCCCACAAGTAGAAAAATACACGGGCAGATGCTCAATCTATAAATTTTATAAATCAGGCAGCTTTGCTGCTTTATATAAATGATTAGAAGCATGGCCTTTGGAATCAGACAAAATTAGGTTTAATTGCAAGCTCCGCCACTTAATGAGTAACTTAGGGATAGTTCTAAATTTTGTTTAGTAAAACTAGGGACAACAATACCTATGCTTCATTGAGTGTTTAAATGTGTTGATGTCTGTAAATCACTTAGTACAATGCCTGATACATAGTAAGGATGCCAGATTGGTAGTATTATTATTATTACTTATTGTAATAATTAGTAAGTCTGTTACTTTTACAAAGGGAAAAATACCTTCAAAAAGATGAAGTCTACTTACCTTTAAAAGACATGAACCTGTTAACTACTACATGAGGTTAAAACTATGGAATCAAAAATAATCATTTCAATTTTTTCCTGTAATAAAATTAATTTAAAATAAAGTTAATAATTATAAAATCTTTAGCCAAAAAATTTTTCATTTTGGAATTCAGTAAGTATAAATAAGCCCCTTAGCAAACTATTCATAATTATAAACTATTATGGAGTATGGAGTTGATTATTTTTAATAGTCCCAAAATGAAAATCAAACTCACAGTTTCAATATTTGAAGAAAGATCACATATATTATGTTATAGCTATATACTATGTTATAGCTATATACTATGTTATACTCTGAAGGAGTATTAGGTATACTTTTAAAAATTTACATTTCCAGGTAATTTTAATGATACTGGAAAATGTTATATTGCAAGTGAAAAAGCAGTATATAAATACCATCTACATTGTTTATGATATGTATACGTGATATGTATGTTGGATATATGTCAAGAACTTTGTGAGGGCCTTCACCTCTATCAACTCACAGCATAGCATTGATGGAATACTCTGGTATAACAATTTACCAAAAATGGAAAAGTCCATTCAAGTGAACAGAAAAGAAAAAAAGAATTATAAACATGTATGCTTTCCTAGGGGATGGCTTCTTACTAGTGTCCTTTAATCCTCTTTAGTGATTCCTTGATAAGAATTCCACAAGGACCTTTGTGGTCGAGAGCCCACTTGTTCCAATACAGTCAATGGTGTATCAATTAACTGGCATCAACTAACCACCTTGCATCTGTAACAGTCTGAAAGGGAGAGCTCCTGAGTCTGGGAGTCAGATATCTGTACTGCTGTGCCTCATGCAGACAGCAGACCATGTGTCTTCTAAAAGGGGCTCTTTTAAATATCCATTAGAGGTAGCACTACTAGCGATCACACTCAGCCTTCCAACACTCTAAAAGCATTGGCAAAGGAGAATTAAATATGCATAATGCAAGCAACTTGTTCTATAAGCATTCAGTATGCTGTTATCCTTCAATAGAACTGTTCTGATGGAAATTTTTATGGTCTTTATAGGTCTTAGGATCCAGTATTTCTCATTTCAAGGAGTAACCTCGTTTTTTCAAACTATTATATAAAACCACAGTGCATTTAACTGATTTAGTTAAATTTAATTTCTTACTTTAAATTCTAAGAGGAGAAAAAACTCTTTGAAGGAAATCTTTGTTTAGATGGCATAAAAGTAGAGGCCTCGTTGGTAGTAGACTGACAGTCATGACTTGTGTTATTACATACACCCTACCAGTCAAAAGTCAACTTCTTTAGGAATAATAACTATTGCTGCTTTGGCTAAAATTTGAGTCTTTCATTAGAGTAAAATTATGTCTGACATTTCATAAGGCTTAAATGCAAACAAAAATGATTAATCACATTCATAAATATGCAAACTTACGTTCAAACCATGATATTAAAAAGGTATATTACATTTGAGACAAAATGGCAAAACCAGAATTTTTAATTGCCAAGAATTTTATGTAGCAAGTTTGTTCAGTAACATAATAAAATAGGAATATTACATTGGCAGAAGTGGAGTTAAAGAACATAAAATATTACTTTAAAACAGGAAAACAATGGGATCACTTTCAAGAGCCTCACAGCAAGCTTGTAATTTAAAATGCTACCTTTTCATGATTAATGGGATTAATATGTGGGTTTTCTGTGATAAAAATCATGGTACCTGAGTAATACATACATTCAATTGCATATGACAACCAATATTATAAAGATGTACTTTCCTAATTACTTAAGAAATTGTTTTCAGCTTATTCAATGCTCTGTCTAAATAGCTTAAGATATGTAAAAAGCAAACAATCATACTGTTTCATCCTTCATACTTAAGGATGAAACTTTTTAGTAAGCATGTGTGACTATAATAAAATAGCACTTGAGGGAAATTATTGCTTAACCTAAAGGAAAAAAATATCACCGTTAAATTCCTGCCTGGGGGTTAAATTGTGGTCTTGCATTAATAAAGTAGGTTTTTGGATTCCTTAGCTTTCGGTGATAATTTGGAACCTTTCGTATTTTCCCTGTAGATATTTCAGGCAAGCTCTAAAATTTGAGAGGACACAATAAAATAAAACTCCCACTTAGATGATAAAATATATTAATTCTAATAATATATAAATAAAGTAAATCTGATTCATTTACTGGGCAAGGGCTACATTCTAAATTACCCAACTCAAATTAAACTAAACTCTGTGGCAAACAATTTTTCTCGTTAGGCAATTAATGTTACCTTCGATAAGGCAATTCCCACACAGCCTTTGGCCATAGCTGTTGTCTTTAAAACAAAGTTCTCAATCTGTAGATCATGCAAAAGGTTATGATCTCCTTAGCAGGTGGTTAAGGAAATCTGCAATAGGGATGCATGGTCAAGAGAATATGAGTTTTTAAGAAGTCTCATCTAATTAGCGGAGCTCTCCCTTCCAATCCCCCCATGTTTAGTGATCCAAGAAACTGAAATGCAAATGGAAAAAATGAATCTGTGAAGTTAAAGGTATAAAATTCTGCAACGTTCCTCAGACTCTTCATTCTTATTTCTAGAATGGGAAGGGATTAAAGCTAACCTTATTTCTTTAGAGGAAAGTAAATGAAAAATTATTTATACTTTTAAAACTTTTTGCAGCATTGATTAATGCTCATCAGTAAATAAGGGAGACCATTTCATTCATTTGGATATGCAAATTAGCCTGGAAAATCCATAAAAACATCTTTATTGCCAATAAGCCCATCAGTATAGCAAAATATAATGTAAAAGAAAATGAATATTACTTGATAAACACATGTGAATAGAAGCATTTCAATAAGAAAATCTATCATTTTTTTATAAAAAAGCTTTCTATTTTAAACATCATTACTCAATCACAAATAAAATACTATGAGTAAATGCCTTTGAAATTTCAAGTAAAAGCCACCGCATTTTCCTTATTAGGAATGTTTGCTTTCAGTCGTCCTTTTTGTCTGAGGTACTCTCTTCATGACTTTCAGGGCTGACTTTATTACTTACGACTGAGGGAGTTGCTTGGACTTCTTCTGGTAATGAAAACACATGGCACGTCTGGAGGTCTAAGTAGGTTGTAAATATCTTAGCATATTCTGGATGCTTTAGGGCAAAACTTTTAAATTCCTCTAAAAGAGGAAAAAAAACAAAATCCAATAAATTGAGGTGAATCTTCTTTTGGCATGATGCAGATTAACATATGATCTTAATAATACAATGATCGTAAAAGTCTATTACTCAACCCCTTTAAATTATACAACCACTTTGGGAGATAGTTTTTTCCATTAGCTAGTCAAGTTGAAGATATGCATACTTTATTCCAGGGTATATAAGTGAGAGAATTTGTGCGTATTGTGCTCTGGGAGACAGGTATGAGAATGTTCATAGCAACATTATTCATAATAGGTAAAAAATGGAAACAATTCACATGTTTGTCAACAGTTGGAATGGCTAAGTAAATCATGGCATATTTGTGGAACAAAGTGCCACACAGCAATGAAGATGAATGAATAGCTGTGTTGTAACAATGTGGATGAATCTTAAAACCATAATGTTGAATGAAAAAAGCCAGATGCAAAGGAACACATATTGTATGAGACCATTATGTAAAGTTCAAAAACTTGGGCAAAACTAAAATATATTTAAAGATGTGTACTTTTGTGGTGAAATGCTAAAACAAAGCAGGCAAAGATTCCTTTTTAAGTCAGGTCAGCAGTTCCCTCCTTCAAGACAGAAGAAGGGGTTCTATTTGGGAATAGGCACATGGAGGCTTCTAGAGTTATTGAAAAGCTCTATTCCTTGACCTGAGTGGTAGTTACACAAGGGTTCATTTGTAAAACTTTGTTGTGCTCTATGTTTATGTTTTATGTAATTTTATTATTTTTTTGTAATAGAAAATGTTAACAAAATTTATTACCCAGGACTCTCTATCACTGGCTTTTAAAACTATTTTAACCTTTAACTCTGGTAAAGAAATAAACCATCTTGAAAAGCTGAGCCCTGACTTATGATCAGTAAGGGCAAGTAGCGTGTACAATATTCACTAATCATATCACAAGACCCCTGAGTAGTAGGCCTCCTTTTATCTCAGGTGTTTGAGATTTAGGAAGTGAGGTAGAGTATAGAAGG
This sequence comes from Globicephala melas, assembly GCF_963455315.2. Lineage (NCBI taxonomy): Eukaryota > Metazoa > Chordata > Mammalia > Artiodactyla > Delphinidae > Globicephala > Globicephala melas. The sequence goes on along the minus strand of NC_083332.1, from coordinate 33,717,575 downwards.
CTTACAAAATTAACCATCAGAATTTGAACCCAAGCCTCCGGTAACCTGGAGTTTCTGAAATATGATGCTACCCTCAAGTTTGACATTTCTCTCTCCTCTTCTGTTTGGACGGAGAAAACTTTATTGAGCTTATATAGCAAAGTGAGCTTGGTCTTTGAATCAGCTTGCTATTTGACTCTATAATAAAAGGTTTTAAACCCAATATCCTATTTCTATCCATTCACTAAAAAAAAAAAATCCTCTGATAACCAAGTGTCTACTTCATAGCACATTAGACTATCTAGCAACTCTTGAAGATAAAAACAGGTCTTAGTGATGAGGAAGTCACCAGATAGAGCCCAGATCATTCTTTGCAATTACAACATTATTTTGCATTGACAGAGCACTTTATATTTCCAAATCAGGCAAGTTATTAATTGTTCTTTCTTAACATCCAAAATAAAGATTTATCTGAATGAGTCTATTTCAATGACAAAGATACAGAGGACATAAGTGACTTCTAAGATACGTGGGCAGGAGTGTTGATCTACTGAAACCACGAGCTTTAATTTTAAGACTTGTGCTCTGGTCAAAAGATCAAGGCTCTCTGTCCTCTTTGGGGATGCTAGTGGCATTAAAGAGTAACTCATTTCTAGAAGTGCTGAGAGCTGGCAATAAGTAGAATTTGGGCATTAATTTGGCTAAAGGAAAACCAAGAATGAAAACAATTTAAACTACCACATTTAAATAATGTAAATGGATACATTCATGATACATTTCTATACCTATTCTTTCATAAAATCATACTTAAATACCTCAAACATTCCTGCAAAAAAAAGTGGGCTTGCATAATATTGGGGAAAGGGAGATATTCTGTGTATTCTAAAAAGAAAAAGGTTGAACTCCAAAAAACAGAGTAGATTTCCCTAAAAACATACTAAAACTGACAGGTAAAAATATGACTACCTACAAATAATTCTTAGTATTAGTTTCCATTGAAATAGCTATTCCAAATACTTTTTCAAAATTTGTAGTTTGGAGTAATACAGAGTATTAACTATGCAATGAAAATGGTCAGCGAATTAGTACACATGGGGTTTTTGACTCTTAAGTTTTTTTTTTGTGTGTGTGTGTGTGTGTGGTATGCGGGCCTCTCACTGTTGTGGCCTCTCCCATTGCGGAGCACAGGTTCCGGATGCGCAGGCTCAGCGGCCATGGCTCACGGGCCCAGCCGCTCCGCAGCAATGTGGGATCTTCCCAGACCGGGGCACGAACCCGTGACCCCTGCATCGGCAGGCATACTCTCAACCACTGCACCATCAGGGAAGCCCAGACTCTTAAGTTTTATATCAGTATCTACTTGCCATTTTATCTTTTTTTTTTTTAAATGAACTTAATAGATAAGTACACTTAATTACCTAAAATAGAATAAGGACAGCCAAAATGACAGTAATTAAAAACAGAAGAGTAGGGCTTCCTTGGTGGCACAGTAGTTGAGAGTCCGCCTGCCGATGAGGGGGACACGGGTTCATGCCCCGGTCCGGGAGGATCCCGTATGGGGCCCGTGAGCCATGGCCGCTGAGCCTGCGCATCCGGAGCCTGTGCTCCGCAACGGGAGAGGCCACAACAGTGAGAGGCCCGCGTACCGCAAAAAACAAAACAAAACAAAACAAAAAACAGAAGAGTAAGAGAAGTCTATGAACTAATTCCCCCATCCCATGAAAGTTATCGGGTTGAAACTCTTTGAACACCAGAAGGAAAAAGGCATTCAAGAGGAATCCCCCTCTGGTCCATGAGAGAAGACTGGGGAAGATAAGCCACGCTGACAACTACGACCATATCAAAGCTAAGGCAGAGGCCTCTCCACTGAGGTGTGTTTCCCAAGGACACTGTGAAACTGAGGAACCATCCCTTCAGCCCTTAGGGGACTGGTCTTCATGTGTGGACTCGAGCCATCAGGAGAAAGGCTGGTCACTGGTGGACGGACCTGCCACTTGGCCACAAGGTCTTCCTCCACGATAGTCCCTACCTCACAGGGGTGCCATCAACATGATGTGAGATAATGAACGTGAAAGCTCATCTAAGCCACTAACAGGAAACATTAATAGATGGTTTAGCTACTGTTATTACTGTGGGTGCCTCAGTCCATATCCCTCTACTGTGGCTACAACTCTGACATTCTCTAGTAGATGATCTTAGGTAAGTCACCTAAATTCTTTGCATCTCAGTAACATAAGAATAATGAAGAGTACTGATTGAATAGGCTTGCTATAAAGAATAAATGAATTAATACATATAAAATGTGTGAAGAGTGCTTAGCATACGGTAAGTCCTCAATAATTAGCTTCTACCATTACACCACTACTACTATTATTACTATCATCATCATTGTTACTATTACTTCTATTGTTAACGTATTAGTGGGGGGAAACAACACTCTTGTATGAGGGTCAGTCATAGTCTGGATGTACACTGTATACTGTACAGTACACCGAACCAGGAGCCAAACTGCCTACTCACCATATGAAACAGAATCCCCCTGGGCTATTTCCTTGAAGAGACCAGAAACATCAAGGTCAGGCACTCCAAGGGAAGCCTGCATAATGGTGGCGAACTCTTCCTCTGTTATGAAGCCATCCTCGTCAACATCAAAGAGCTGAAGGAAAAAGAAAATAAAGCCTAAGAATGAGCTCCTCCAGAGCAATGGTGGTATGTAATAATCTTAAAAAATAAACTGTTTAGTAATTCAGACATTCATTGTGTGGGGGGCTAGGGATATATGTCCATAAGTATGGTATCTGCTGCCTTCACAATACTTATAGTTTAGTGGTAGAAAGAGATAGGATTAAAATAGGGGCTATAGGGACTTCCCTGGTGGTCCAGTGGTAAAGAATCTGCCTTATAATTCAGGGGTGCAGGTTCGATCCCTGGTGAGGGAACTGGGATTCCACATGCCGCAGGGCAACTAGGCCCGCACGCCACAACTACTGAGCTCTCGCGCCTTAACTAGAGAGACCCCATGTCACAAACTACAGAACCCACGCTCCCTGGAGCCTGTGTGCCACAACTAGAGAGAAGCCCGTGCGCTGCAACAAAAGATCTTGTGTGCCGCAGCCAAAAATAAATAAAATAATAAATAAATCTTTAAAGAAAAATACGGGCTACGACCATAGTAAGTACAAAAGCACATGGAAAAAATAGGGGATATAACCATAGTAAGTACAAAAGCACATGGGAGTCCTGTGTAAACAAGATGAATCCTACCCGGAGAGGTCAGGGAAGGCTTTATGACATTTGAGTTGGGTCTTAAAACATGAAGAGATGTTCCCAGAACATACAAGTACTGGCAGGCAATTGCCTGGGGCTCAAGTCAGGAGAGAGAAAGACAAGCAAGGATCAGATCACGATGGCCATATAAGGCCTCATCTACCCCTGCAGGATTATGATGGGAAGGGCTGTGGGGTGATTGCCTGTGAACTGAGGGAGCTCTGAGGCAAAGTGTGGAGGATGGAGAGAGGGCAGAAAGTTGAAAGGACTAGAGGCATGAAAAACAATTAAGAGTCTGGGGTGGAGAAGCAGGAAGGGCAGGAAGAGACAGAATTTATAAGGAAGCAAAGACAGGACTTACATATCAGTTAGAGGTCTGTAGTGATGGAAAAAAAGGAGCTAAAGATGGCTGAGGGATTCTAGCTTGGGCAAATGGGTGAAGGAGGGTTATCTTACCAAGAGTGGGAAAACAGGTTCCCAATGAGATCAAGGGTTAGACCTGGAGAGCTTAAATTTGAGTCAGAAGTGCCAGGAGGAAGTTAAGATTGAGCACATCAGCTCAGGAGAGTGATGAGGCTTCAGATATGAATTCAGGTAAAGATTGAAACTACAAGTGTGTTTGAGCTTCTCTGTGGAAAGTGCACAAAGTAAGGCAGAGCCCTGGGAACAGCAAGAGTTGAGGTGTGTGCAGGGAAGAGGAACCGGCCAGAAAAACTCAGAAGCAGCAGCCAGAGACATGGAGAAGCAGAAAGAAAGAGCATGCATCTTGGAAGCTAGGGAAGGTTTTCAGCAAAGAGGAAGAAACTCTGAGTGTGGTAATGGCCAACAGAGTAAAATGGCATAGGAAGGCCAAGCAAGAAGCAAGAAGGTTTGCTGGATTTGGCAATTAGGAGATCCTGGCGACGGATGGTAACAGGAATCAAGCAATGATTAGAGAGGTGAGGCATGGAGGCAACAGGCATGGCTCTTCTTTTAAGAAATTATGGAATAAAGCACAGGAGATAAATGGGGTAATAACCACGTACAAAAGGAGGCTGCCTTCAGGAAGGGAGAGACAATATGTTTATAGGCAGAGGGGAAAGGGTGGGATAGTCTAAAAGTCAAGCAGCAATGCAGGGGTAACTGATAGATAATTAATATGCCATATTCATAATCCTCTCCAGGGTATTAACATTTTTTCATGATATCAACACTGACTCTTTGCAGGCACTGATCCAACATGTTCAAATCACTTTACACACTCATTGAACCCTAATAATAGTCTTATGTAAGGGGGGGTGTTGTTATTAGCCCTATCTCACAGATGAGAAAGCTGAGCAACAAGGAAGCCAGGTAACTTTCCCAAGGTCACACAGCTTGTAAATGGTCAAGCTGTCGCCCAAATGCAGGCAAATATCTACAGTTCCTGCTGTTAAGGTATCCACTTCTGACCAAATACACGATCAAAAACAGGCATTAGATGAGGTGTGATAATCATGAAAAGAACAATAAGCAAATACTGAATAGTGTTTTAATTGTTCACTAGGGTGGGGGGAGAAGAATATAATTCGAAGTTGTGATTTGCTGCTCCCAGATAAGAAGGCACTGGGACGCCTAGTCCATTTTCTACTACTCAGCCCCTAAATGGACGATAAGATAGCTGGAAAGCGCAAAGTGAATTAGCTAGCATTTGTTTTCACAACAGTAGCCCCGGGGCTCTTTATGGGCCTTGGACTTCAGGCGCTAACTGCCAGGATTCAGTCACAACCTCCCCCCACCTTCTCACAAACTCTAATTTTTCTGTAAAAGTCTTCCATTCCTAAAGAATTCTCACCAACTTATCAAATCATCTAAATTTGGTCCTTTGATGGCTCTTCCGTCTGTGTGTTTCCTTCACACGTCCATTCTGGGGACTTTTACTTCCTCTCCATTTGTCCTTTGTCACAACTACCCCACGAAAACCCCTCCATTTCTCTCAATTCCTCATCGCTCCCAATAGCCTCCCTACTACAGAGTTCCCAGATCTAAGGTAAATCTCATGATCTGGGCTCTGGTAGAAGTTTTAACACCCCATTTTCCTTGGAGAATGGGGGAGCGATATCTCCCCAGTGCACGGAATGCTGTGGGACTCTGCATCAAAACATCCTGTCTTTCCTAGCAAGCACATGGTCCAAGACCATTTGGACTCTGCCTGGAATTTGAATGATGAACAGCGTTGGAGTTTGCTCACTCTAACAGCAGTGCCCAAGGGAGATGTAGAGCAGCTCCCGCAGCTGGGACCTCTGGAGCTGCCTGCTTTGGAGTATTCCCTGGAGGCTGCTTGCTGTCCTCACAACTGATTCCTCCACCAGAGTCTATGCCGACTGCTTACAACTGAAGAATGCTGACTAATATTCTACCTCTAAAGGTCACCGTGATGATGAAATATGATCAAAGATGGGAAGTTAACTGTGAAGTGTTACCCAAATAAAAGGATGTGAATGCATTCTGTATATATACAAAATGATACTACTAAATGAAAAATAGAAGCATGCCAAAATAATTTTCAAAAACATCATACAGGGACTTCCCCAGTGGCACAGTGGTTAAGAATCTGCCTGCCAATGCAGGGGTCACTGGTTCGATCCCTGGTCCGGGAAGATCCCACATGCCGTGGAGCAACTAAGCCCGTGCGCCACAACTACTGAGCCTGCGCTCTAGAGCCCATGAGCCACAACTACTGAGCCTGTGAGCCACAACTACTGAAGCCCACATGCCTAGAGCCTGTGCTCCACAACAAGAGAAGCCACTGCAGTGAGAAGCCCGTGCACCGCAACGAAGAGTAGCCCCTGCTCGACGCAACTAGAGAAAGCCTGCACACAGCAACGAAGACCCAACATAGCCAAAAAATAAATAAATAAAATAAAATAGGCAAATAGATACTTAAACAAAACAAAACAAAACGAAAAAACCAAAACATCATACACCCCTGAGAAGGATAAAAAAATAACCAAAGTAAAACATGACACTTGCTTTACTGAAGAAAAGAGCTAATTATAGTTTTAGGTTCTTCTTTCCTCTCCCTGTCCCCCCTCAAAACCAAGGTCTAGGCAAGAGAAAAATCTCAGGACTTCTTTAAAGACAATAATTACTATGATTAAGGGCCAAATTTTCTATCAGGTCTTTCATTGGTAAACCCAAAGTGACCACTTGCCCAGCTGACCTTATAATCACACAGACAATCTCAGAACAGAAACAGAAATGTCTGGGTTGGAATAAGTTAGCTATGTGTATAATTTTAGGTTTTATGATGAATAAGTCTGTAAAAGTTTTCAGCTTGGAAAGAGTTCTGGCCCTTGCCTTGAGACCATCTGCTAAGCATCAACCTCTTACGTTCTTTATAGGCCTAGCAGTTAACTCAGTTGAAACCAATCTGAAATAAAAAGTCAACCTGGGGACTCCTCTGTCAAGGACAGAACACATGGAAATTCGTGAGGCTAACCCAGGTGGCCTCTAAGACGTGAGAAAGGACTCTGGGAGGAAGAGAGTCTTTCTAGATGATAGAGGGGAAAACACTTGTTGAGGACACAGTGGGATATTCTTCTCAGAGAAAATAAGGAAGAAATAAGAGTAGGAAAGAGGCATGGGGAAGGTCCTCAGCTGTTATGGTGGATGAAGCAGAGACTCAAAGAGCTGTATGATAAGATTCCACATACACAGCTTGGTAAGTGAGATCAAGTTTTTGTTTTACGTGAGAGCAGATCATGTAAGATTAAAATATGGAAGGGAACATCCCATTCAAATACTAATTAGATAAAGCACGTTTCATCTCCAAAGAACCAAAACACACTTTGGGAATGTACTCTTCCCTCTCCTTTTTGCATATATAAGTGATAAAATGGGATCTGAGTTCTCATAATTCAAACCTCCATTAAGTTCTGCTAGGGATGGGGGACATGGATTTTATTCATCTGCCCCTCAACCCCCCATACTGCTGTGACAATATATGTGATATACAGGAAAACACATAGGGTGGAAACTTGAGACATTTATGATGGTATTCACCTGACACCACCACAACAAAGTAAACTCCATCGGGAAAAGATCACCTAAAATATCTCTGACATACAGAGTGAGAAAATAAGGATGGATCAGAACTTTCTGCCTGGTGAATTGGGATGACTATAGACAGGTGGTGTTTATTTATAAACCTCACTTTGGGGCTCCAAAATGGGGAGGCTGAAAAGAAATAATTTTTAAACTAATTTATGAAATCACCTGCTCTTCAATTTTAATGCTGTTAACTAGGCTGCTTCCAAAGACTTTCTTTTTGCTTAAATGGATGCTTGTCTTTTCTTTATTCTCGGTAGCGATTGTCTTAATCACATTGCCCTCGTGTACATGTCACAGCAGATCTATAAACACTCGTAATAGATGCACTGATTTTCAGATAATACACTTAGAGTCAACACTTGTTTACGAGACAGACCAAGATGATTTCAGTGGGGCTGACAGTACCTTAAATGCCACCTGGATGATCTCCTCTGTGTTGGCAGGGTTGCACAGGACAGCCAGGCCAATTACATACTCTCGGAAGTCGATACTGCCATCATGGTTCTGTGAAAGGATGGTAGAAATCAGTTAGCAGGGCCACTGGTTGAATGACTATTAATCACAGCCCACAAGGTGAAATTCAGACATGCCACGCAGCTCAGCCTCGTCATGCACTGAGCCAATTTGGAAAAATGTTCGCACTGAGATAGAACAGCTAGTGAGTGGCCCACCTATTCCCAACTCAGAAGGAAGAAAAATATATTACTGTTGAGTGATCAATATAAACATTTTATCACTGAGGCTCATTTAGACTGGCTCTATGGCACTCATTGTGGGTTCTTGAGCTCAGCCTTGATGGGAGCCTCTCTGGGAAGCAGGATGGGGGATTTCATCCTAGGTGGGACTGAAGCCTTCATTCCACCATCGATGGTGGGCCTGCCATGATGGCCAACACCAGTGGGTCACTAAGAGACTCTCTCCATGTAGGAGATAGAAGGGAAAGGAAAGGGGCAAATTGAGGCAATAGTCACAGCTACATTCTTTCTCCTTTCTGTGCTTACTCTGCAATAAAGCAGGAGAAAGTAAGCAAACCCGAGCAACTTCAAGGGCCCCTTAGTGATATCGGGCCCTGGAAGATCCTGCACTTCTAAGCCTTGGAAACTAAACCTAATTCGTATGATGTTTATATCTATACACTGCAGCAGGTATTTCTTGATGGTATTATAAAAGAAGGGGTTGATAATTCTAATCCATGCTGACCGAATACAGAGTTTTTCCTACACATGAACTACTCACCTAGATGGGAACACTGAGAAGATGAAATGGGGAGAAAGGAGAGAAAGCTTAAGGAAGAGAGGAAGAAAGGGAGAGAGAGGCAAGGCAGAGAAGGAGGGAGGATGGAAGGAAGAGAAAGAAGAGAGAGAACAAGAAGGAAAGGGGAAGAGGAGAAAGGAAAAGTGAGATGGAGAGTGGAAGAGAAAGATGGAGGGGGAAAGAGGAGGAGGAGGAGGGAGAAAGGAAGAGGACAATAAGCTCAATGATTATAATCCCAGGTGTGGAATCATTTTGGCAGCAAGATCTTCATGTTGTCAGATGAACTATGAACTAGTAACAACAAAGCTAAGTGTGATACTTGATAGGTTAGCAGATGTTTGGCACTGATGAGAGCGTAATCTTTAACTGTGACTGAGTGTCTACATTTCAACCATCAAGAGTTCCTCTAGGGCAGGGATTGCCTTCCTCTGTGCAGTGTATTCCCATTGCCTAGCACACACAGGTAGGTGCTAAAAAACGATGCTACCTTTTCCTCACCTACTCTCACCTACTACTGATACTTTGGGTTCACCTTAAGACACTTAGGCAGTGTTTTTCACTGGGGTTTCACAGATGAGCTTGAAAGGGAAGGCTGTGAAGCCTCTGAAAGGGTATGCCTTTTTTTTTGCTTTTTTGTTTTTGGCTGAGCCACAGGGCATGCGGGATCTTATTTCCCTGACCAAGGATCGAACCCTTGCCCCCTGCAATGGAAGCGTGGAGTCTTAACCCCGACCAGGGATCGAACCCGTGTCCCGTGCAGTGGAAGCATGGAGTGTTAACCCCTGGACCGCCAGGGAAGTCCCAGCCCTTTTTATATGTACATTTTTCTAGGGAAAAAAAATCTTGTAGCTTTCCTCAGCTTCTCAAAGCAACCAAGACTCACTGTCACCATACTACTTTATCTTGCTGCAGGGTGGGAACTAAAAAGGAATAATTTACCTTCACTTTCTCATCGGAGAAGGTAGAAACAGAGGATTCAAGATTTCCCTAAAGTAACAGGGTTTCTTCCTAGGATTTAAAACTCAGGTCATCCGACTTCCATTTTTGTCTGATTACCAGCCTCTAAGACAGCTGTTTTCTGCCTTTCCTTTAATCGACTTTATTGAGGTATCAATTACAGTCAATAAAAAGCATCCATTTTAAGTGTACAGTTTGATGTTCTTTGAAAAAATGCAGACACCAGGGTAACCACCATCACAATTGATGGCTACGATATTTTCATCACCCCAGAAGTTTCAGAGTTTTAAGGGACATAATTTTCCTTGTGCCACTAACGTTTAATTTTCTTCTGTACTATGGAGGGCTGTTGTTCATTAGGCCTTAGAGGCTGAACAGCTTATGGTACCATGAATATATGCTCAATAAAGGTAAATTTATTCTGCAATTGGTTTTCTCCACTAAGCAACATAGAAGTCTTGAATAGAAGTTCTGAAGTATAATGAACCAGTTTGCAGGGCAGAAATAGAGACACAGATGTAGAGAACAAATGTATGGACACCAAGGGGGGAAAATGGCGGGGAGGTGGGTGGTGGTGGTGTGATGAATTGGGAGATTAGGATTGACATTTATACACTAATATGTATAAAATGGATAACTAATAAGAACCTGCTGTATAAAAAAAATAAAATTCAAAAAAAAAGAAGTTCTGAAGTATAGATATAAGAATGACCTATGAATATATTCAATATCCTGTGATAAACCATAATGGAAAAGAATATGAAAATAAGTATATATATGTATAACTGAATCACTTTGTTGTACAGTGGAAATTAACACAACATTGTAAATCAACCATACTTCAATTAAATAAATTAAAAAAAAAGAATGATCTATGGACACTGAAGATATGGTCATAGGTAATATGATTGGAAATACGCCTTTGATTTATTGTGAGGCATCCAGTTTTTATCTATATTACCGGACCCTATGTATAATACAGGTCAAGCATTATAGCTTATTTTTCAGATGGAGGAAGAGAAATGTAAAAGACCCTTAGTATTACTGCTATTCACGAATAAAGGTAATATTCTGGACCCCTGGTTTTCTTTAACAGTTTTATATGAGTGGCTTTGACCGACAAAAGAATATTAAAGCAGACTCTTGATACTCAATCACATGAGAAACTATATGTAAGTTTTCATCCTAGTAATGTGAAGGAAAAAAGGCAGCATAGAAATTATTCTGAGAGATTTCATTATAGGACTAATAAAATAATACATTTTAAGGTTCCAATTTCAGAATAATAAAATTTAGAACTGGGAGGAATCTTAGAAATCATCCGTTCAACTTCTTCATTTTTACTAATGAAAAATTGAGATGTAAGTTTTACTTGAGGTCACAAAACTCACTATTGCCACAATGACAATTAACATTTACCTAAACATTTACCTGACTCCCAATCATTCAAATTAAAGCAGGCAAGTTGATAAAATATATTCAAAAACAGATAATAAAAAAGTATACAGCAAAATACACTCCTTTAATTTTTCAAATTCAAATCAGTCCCATGGTAAAAAATTATTCCTCAAAGCTGTGGTTCTTTCCTTTAAAAACTAATGGAACTCCTCAGGAAGAGTATTATTATTCAAATGCAATAAACTCTCAGTTATCCAGGAGAGTCAGGGAAGAGGTGTTCTGTTTACCTCAATATTCTTATTTAGAGCATATTTCTACCCACCTGCATAATTGTATTATCAATTTTCTAGGGATTAAATTGTTTTAATCTACTTAGCATTAAAAATAGACATTTTAAAAAAAGTAATTCTGAAAGCACTTCAAGATTAATATGTACATTAAGTATCAGTGCCCTGCAGGTGCCTCAGCAAATATTTTTTAAGGCCTGAGTATGGGTTAGTTGTGCAATATTACTGATGAAATTTCTGATTGAAGTTGATACATAAATCAACTTTTTTTTTTTTTTTTTTTTTGCGGCACGCGGGCCTCTCACTGTTGTGGCCTCTCCCGTTGCGGAGCCTGCAGGCTCCGCGGCCATGGCTCACGGGCGCAGCCGCTCCGCAGCATGTGGGATCCTCCCAGACCGGGGCACGAACCCGTGTCCCCTACACCGGCAGGCGGACTCCCAACCACTGCGCCACCAGGGAAGCCCCATAAATCAACTTTTAAATCACATGCACTATTACTCAAAAAATATTTTAAAAGTGACCTTTAAGACGATATACAAATTTTGAATGTTTTTGGACATTTGCTGTTCTTAGGTACAGAACACACAGTTCTTTTTCCTGCTATTATAGGTTACAGAATTCAGTGTATTAAATCAAGACTAAGGTGTTTTTCAAAATCATATGGGATATTTTGAAATTAAAAAATGTAGCTGTATAATTTCACATTTAAACAAAATCATTATTATTTTCAACTTACTACATTGATTGTATTGCTTTTAGAAATTTGAAAATGAGATGGAGTTATATTAATGAAAGCCCTTCATCTTAGGCTATCAGTAGTCTTCCATGTAGAAAAGGCAACATTTGAAAAAAATTATCAGGTGAATACTCCCTCTTACACTGAAGATGTGTCTTTAAAACACCAACTAAAACAAACAAACAAACAACAAAAAAACCCATTGGATGGAAATTAAGAAATTCAATCACTTGTTAGGCTATTGGTTCTACACAATGCCAAAGGTTTGTTTACTTGGAAAAATCCAGATTTCGGACTAAATTTTCTGGGATCCACTCTAGTGCCTGGGGATATTTGTCAAATTTTACACAAATTCAGAAAAGAACAAGAGAAACTTAGGTAACTTCAGGATGTTTTGCCCTGTGCATGCAGGAAGAGAATCATAAAAGTAGGTAATCCCTTAACTTGAAGAGCAAGAGAAATACTTAATACCACCCCTAGTGTGAGATAATTGTCTTAACTTTCATAAAACATTTAAAATGAAGTGAGGGGAGAAAAGTGGGGCTACGTTTTCTTTTCCCCAACCATCATGTGGAAAGATTAAATTATAAACTTAATATTCTGAGACCTTAAAAGGTATCTTGGCAGATTTCCCCTTTCCTGGCTATATTACTACAGCCATGCCTAACATACTAGTGGCCATATTCTAAAACAGGGATCCTGATATTAATGTGCGGTTGCAGCCTCATTCTAATATAACCACACCTGTTTTAAGTAGCTCCCCAGACCAAGTTTAAATTACAAGTCCCTTGAGGAAAGCGGATGTGATCTCTGGGCTTGGCTCAATTCAGAATTACACGCATGTGGTATTTCATAAATATTATGTGACGGTGATAATGGTGTCCACAGAGGCCAAATGCCAACCTGTCCTATTTTCACTGGGGATTTCTAACAGGCAGCTGAGGGCTGTTAACAGGCCAGTTACATCATTTCAACAGTTACAGCTTTCCTCTAAATGACTCAAAAAGGAAGGATTTATCTTCAAACTCAGGATGATCCTCCAAAGTAGATTGGGAGAGAGGGAATGAATTAAAACCCAGAGAAGAAGGAGGGTAGAAACCAATTAAATAGGCAGATGAACAGAGCACTTGAAAATGCAGCCTCTCTAGCTGAGTCTACTGGCCCGGGATTCCTGGATTCTCTTTGCCCCGTTATCACCACCTGAATCAAAATGAAAAAGCCAAACTAAGGGCCATTCACAAGAAAGGCACAACTACCCCTGCTTTTTGGGTGGCAGTTTCTCCATACTCCTATCTTCTTTTTTTTGGAAGCTGGCAACACTGACTCCTGTGGGGACCTCAGTTTTCAGCTGAGACTAATATGAAAAATACAGTGAAGACAGACTAACCTTAAAGCTGTGGCTGTCAACCTTGGTTGCTCATCAGAATCACCCGGGGAGCTTTAAAAAATACTTATCTCTGAGCTCCACCTCTAAAGATTTGTATTTAACTCATGTGGAGTGGGACTCAGCTCAAGAGCTCTCCCGGTGATTCTAAATTGCAGTCAGGGCTGAGAACCACTGCAATAAAGACTCAGCAACATTTATATATATTTATACATCTCTCTATCGCTTTAGATAGCAAATAACTGGTTATGATTTGTGTACATTTTCTTTGTTTACTTTTTTTCCTGTCTGCAGTTTTCAAACAAATGAAAGAATATTCTTTGCTCTGAGGCAGGGCAAGACGTGACAAGAGCTGGCTAACATCAGCAGGGCGTGCCTGATTTTGAGGTACATGTAAGAGCGATCACTTTGATTCATTAAGGCAACCAGAGACATTTCAACTATAAGTACACTCTTTCATTCCCCAATGCCCTGATTCTCTTTACAATTATATCAAAACAAAACTGTTACATGCTTATTTTGCTAGAGAAAAGGGACTAAAGAATTCTAGATTTTAGATAGTTGTTCCACCATTAAAAAAAATACTACCTTTTATAAAACTGCTTAATTTCACATTTCTGAACCTGTTTCTATACAGTTAAACAGGTTACCAGGAAAACACTTTTTTTTTAAAAAATGTAATAGAAAGACCTGATGTGAATTAACAGAAAAACAGGTTTTGAATTTCCTGCCTCCTCACCTTTTTTAAAGGAGAAAAATATATCTCCTGAGAGCTTTCTTGATTTATTCCAGGATTTTTTTCAAAATTTCATTCTTAACAATAACAACAACAGCTTTCCTGCTCTTTGGAATTCATTCACCAAATAAGAAATGATCTATTAAAATCTACTCCATTACAGCCTGCCTTGCATTCCCATCACATATATAAAAGTCCATATTAATCCTGCGTCTCAAAAAGCCGACATACAAACCACTCAGAACATTTTTCATGAAAAATCTGTTTAATTAAGCAGTAAAGGGCAGCACAAGTTCAGAAATAGGTCAGGTTATGAAAGAACTCGGCAGGAAATGACAGCTTTGGATGGGGTAACCGCAACCGTGCAGAGAGCATGGCTAAGCTTCCAGCACTCCTGTCCCCCAGGGTAGTCCCGACTTAGTGCCCACTTTAGGAATACATGGTCAGCTGCAGCCATTCTTGGATAGACACCTGAATCAGGCCATCCGCATCTCTATCCAGGGATTTGAAGGCACGAAACATGGCATCCAGGCGAACCAGGCAGCTGATGAAGTTGTTAAAATCCATACTTCCATCCTCATTGGCATATCGGCGGACAATCATTTGGTAAAGTTGTTCCTTTAGCTGGAAGCCTGCTGCCTGCAGAGCCCCCCGCAGCTGAGAACTTCCCAGAGACCCAGAATGGTCCCTGTCATATTGCTTATAAACACGCTGCCATTTCTTGATGTTGCTCCAGAGATACTTAAATTCTTTGAAGCCCAGCTTTCCAGTTGTGTCACTGTCCATGATGGACACGATGCTCCGGCAGGTGTCAAGACTAAAGCCGTCAGACTTCAGATCCTTGTGCTTAGACAGGACTTTGTTGAGAATATTCATTAGGTGAGTGGCATCCACTTCCATGTCTGGTCCAGCCAGCTGTGCAAATTGTTGCCGAAACCGCCTAACTTCCTCACTTTCATTGGCCTCCACGTTGGTGAAATGCTGCTCAGTGGGTGGTGGTTCCGGGGTATACTGAGCAGCTGCAGTCTCGCTGATAAAATTCACAATTCCTCCAAGTATCCCTCCAATATTTCCTGCTCCTCTACTTTTCTGACTGCCTCCTCCAAGAAGGTCTCCAAGAGCTTGTCCAAGACCTTGACCTTGATCTCCTCCTTCCAATAGAGACTTTACAAGAAACATGCTTTTGGTTTACCGAAAGGGTAAAGGGTAAAGGCTGCTGAAATCTTGGAGGTGGTATGAGAGAGATGAAATGGAGTCTAAGTAGTTTACATGTGGAAGAACTGGCTTTTCTGTACTTGCTTGCACTGTACAACACCCTGGGTGCACCTCCTACCCTAGTTGCCTGAATTCCACTAGGTCCTAGCACCTGCCATTTTTCAGAGGGCGTCAATAAAATACTCCTAAGTTATAGTATGTCTGACAAATTAGAAGAAATCATATTTTTAAGTGATATATATTAAACTATACATTTCTATATGCTGTTAACTATTTTTAGTTCTCTTTCTCAGCACCTGAAAGATGATGTGGAGTTTCCTAACAGGAGAAGGTAAATGACTCAAGGTTATCAAGAATTTCTTTTCTAAGGAATATTTATTGTTAGGGTACAACTGAAGAATTCTGGGACACTGGAAAAATATTTACCTAATTCTCTTCCTTTAGCAAAGATCTGAAGCATCCAATGTTCTTAAGAAAAACTTGGAAGGGGGATTTTTAAAATGCAGGGTCCCCAGGTCCCATCCTCAGAGATTCTGGTTCTGTATAGTTTGCTGTGGGGCTCATGATTTACGTTTTTGGAATCTTTTGGAAGTGTAACATTCACATAGAAAACTGTACAAATCACAAATATATAGCTCAAAGAATTTCATATATATATATATATACCCATGTCATACACCCCGATCAAGAAATAGAACATCATCAGGACTTCCAAAGCCTCTTCATGCCTCTTTCCAGTTATTCTCCTCTCCCAAGGGTAACTAACCATTGTCCTGACATCTAACACCACAGATTCATTTTTGTACCTTAAATAAATGGAATCATATAGCATATACTTTTTTGTATCTTGTTTTTAAATTTTTAATTAAAAAATTTTAAAATTGTGGTTAAATACATGTAATGTGCAATTTACCATTTTAACCATCTTTTAAAAAATATTTATTTATTTATTTGGTTGCACTGAGTCTTAGTTGTGGCAGGTGGCTCCCTAGTTAGTTGCAGCAGGCGGCTCCCTAGTTGGGCTCCTTAGTTGTGGCACATGGGCTCCTTAGTTGTGGCACATGGGCTCAACACTTGAGTTGCAGCTCGTGGCCTCCTTAGTTGTGGCAGGTGAACTCTTAGTTGCGGCATGCATGTGGGATCTAGTTCCCTGACCAGAGATCGAACCCGGGCCCCCTACACAGGGAGCGCAGAGTCTTAACCACTGTGCCACCAGGGAAGTCCCCCATTTTATAATAGTTTTAGCTCTTATGCTTAGGTCTTTGACCCATTTTGAGTTAATTTTTATATATGGCATAAGGTAAGAGTCCACTTCATTCTTCTGCATGTGGTTATCCAGTTTTCTCAGCACCATTTGTTGAAAAGACTGTTCTTTCCCCATTGAATGGTCTTGGCACCCTTATCGAAAATCATTTGTATGCACACACACAGGTTTATTTCTGGGCTCTCTATTCTATACCATTGGTTCATATGTCTGTCTTTATGCCAGTACCACACTATTTGGATTACTGTAGCTTTGTAGTAAGTTTTGAAATCAGGAAGTGTAAGACTTCCAACTTTGTTCTTGTGCAAGACTATTTTGTCTATTCAGCATCCTTTGAGATTCCATATGAATTTTAGGATGGATTTTCTGACTTCTGTAAAAAAAATTTTTGTCGGGATTTTGATAGGGATTGCACGGACTCTGTAGACCACTTTGGGTAGTATTGACTTCTTAACAATATTAAGAATTCCAATCCATGAACACAGGGTGTCTTTACATTTATTTGCGTCTTTTTAAATTTCTTTGAACAACGCTTTGTAGTTTCCAGTGTACAAGTCTTCTACCTCCTTGGTTGTTTATTCCTATTTTATTCTTTTTAATGCTGCTGTAAATAGAGTCACTTTCTTAATTTCTTTTTCATATTGTTTATTGTTAGTGTATAGAAACACAACTAAGTTTTTTTAAAAAAAATAAATTTATTTATTTTTGGCTGCATTGGGTCTTCGGTGCGGTGCACAGGCTTCTCACTGCAGTGGCTTCTCTTGTTGCGGAGCGTGGGCTCTAAGCACGTGGGCTTCAGTACTTGTGGCATGTGGGCTCTAGAGTGCAGGGTCAGTAATTGCATTGCACGGGCTTAGTTGCTCCATAGCATGTGGGATCTTCTCAGACCAGTGATCGAACCTGTATCCCCTGCATTGGTAGGCAGATTCTTTTATTTATTTATTTATTTATGGCTGCATTGGGTCTTTGATGCTGCACGTGTGTTTCCTCTAGTTGTGGTGATCAGGGGCTACTCTTTGTCACGGTGCACGGGTTTCTCATTGTGGTGGCTTCTCTTGTTGTGGAGCATGGGCTCTAGGCTCGTGGGCTTCAGTAGTTGTGGCATGCAGGCTTCAGTAGTTGTGGCTTGCGGACTCTACAGCATAGGCTCAGTAGTTGTGGTGCATGGACTTAGTTGCTCTGCGGCATGTGGGATCTTCCCAGACCAGGGATCAAACCCGTGTCCCCTGCATTGGCAGGCAGATTCTTAACCACTGAGCCACCAGGGAAGTCCCCACAACTAAGTTTTGTGTGTGGATTTGTATTCTGCAACTCTGCTGAATTAGTTTATTAGTTCTAACAATTGTGTGTGTGTGTGTGTGTTGTCTGCAGGATTCTTTTACATATAAGATCATGTATTCTGTGAGCAGGGATAATTTTTCTTCTTCCTTTCCAGCTCATATTCCTTTCATTTCTTTTCTTGCCTAACTGTTTTGGCTAGGGCTTCCAGTACTATGCTGAATAGGAGTAGTGAAAGCAGGCATCCTTCTGTGTTCCTAATCTTAGAGGAAAGGTTTTCAGGCTCAAACCATTGAGTATGCTGCTGGCTGTGGGCTTTTCATATATGGTTTTTATTATGCTGAGGTACTTTTCTTCTATTCCTAGTTTGTTAAGTGTTTTTATCTGAAAGGGTGTTGAATTTTGTCAAATGCTTTTTCTGGATCGATTGAGGTAACTGTTTTTTCCCCTTTCATTCTGTTAATGTGGTTTATTACATTGATTGATTTTCATATGTTGAACCACCCTTGCGTTCAAGGAATAAATCCCACTTAGTCATGACGTAAAATCCTCTTTATGTGCTGTTGAATTCTGTTTGCTAGTATTTTGTTCAGAATTGTTGCATCAATATTCATATGGGGGACTTCCCTGGTGGTGCAGTAGTTAAGAATCTGCCTTCCAGTGCAAGGGAGATGGGTTCGATCCCTGGTCAGGGAACTAGATCCCACATGCATGCCACAACTAAGGAGCCCATGAGCCACAACTAAGGAGCACATGTGCTGCAATTAAGTAGCACACGTGCTGCAACTAAAGGAGCTGGCGAGCCGCAAGTAAGGAGCCCGCCTGCTGCAACTAAGACCAAAATAAATAAATAAATAAAAAATTCATATAGGACATTGGTCTGTAGTTTTCTTTTCATGTACCGTTGACACTTGAACAATATGGGTTTGAACTATGTGCCTTCATTTCTACTAGGATTTTATTCAATAAATACATACTACAGTACTACACTTGAGCTTGGTTGAATCTGTGGATGCAGAATCATGGATACATAGGGCCGACTATAAAGTTATATGGAGATTTTTGACTGCACGGGCTTTGGTTCCCCTAACCCCTGTGTTGTTCAAGGGTCAACTGTACTATCTTTTTCTGACCTTGGTATCAGGATAATGTTGGCCTCATAGAATGAGTTGGGAAGTATTCCGTCCTCTTCAATTTTTGGGAAGAGTTTGAGAAGGATTAGTGTTAACTCTTCTTTAAACATTTGGTAGAATTCACTAGTGAAGCCATCTGGTCCTGGGATTTTCTTTGTTGGGAGTTTTAAAAAAAATTCCTCATTCAATCTCCTTACTAGTTAGGTCTGTTCATATTTTCTGTTTCTTCATGATTCAGTCCTGGTAGGTTGTACATTTCTAGGAATTTGTCCATTACATCTAGGGTAACCAATTTGTTGGCATACAGTTGCTCATAGTACTGTTTTATAATACTTTTTATTTCTGTAAATTTGGTAGTACTGTCCTCTCTTTTCTGATTTTGTGTGTCTGGATTCTCTTTGCTCAAAATTACATTTGTGAGATTTTATATTTTTAATAAGTATCTTCCGAAGTCAGTCTATGACAGACAGTCCCAGATAATACTTTGAGAAACCTCACCCTTGATACTAGGTAGAGTCAGGATACAAGCCCTTCAGCAGTCTTTGGAAGTTCTATTGGTAAACTCAGGGAAAAGTGGCCAGGACATAACTAAGTCCTTATATCACTCAGCATTTTGGACCTTAATTTCAATCTGCAAACTGATGATAATAGTATCTCCCCTGCCTACTTCATAATGATTCAATTTCTTTTATTATGTTTCAGGACTTGGACTCAATGTTTAGGAGAGAAAGATGAAAACATCATGATTGCTGTCCTCAAGGATCAAAGAGACCCACAGAAAACTAGGTGTTGTAACTATAATCTGAGGTCTATTTTCACATTTATACTATTAATACTAAACTATTACATTTGTATATAATATTCTTTGGTATATCGATTTTATAGAATTTCCATGAAAGACATAAAAGCATTTGAAATAAGGAAAGGAAAACTCAGAGAAGTTAAGCTACTTATAAAAGGTCACACAGCTAATATATTGTATAGGATTATCAAACCAATATGGGTGCCCAAAAGGGGAACAATAAGTTCTGCTGAGGAAAGGAAAGGAGAACATTTACCTACAGAAGAGGTAATGTGTAGGCCTGACCATAGGCTAAGTCAGAGTTCTCCAAAAAGACAAGATATAGATATATATAAAGGGGTGGTGTAGTGAAAAGATAGAGGAAGTAAAGCATGTGTGGTATTCAAGAGATAATGAGTAGTTCAGTGTGATGAGAGTTTACTGCTGAGAATGATGGGAGATAAAGGCAACTCAATAGAATAGAATGAAATTGGAAAGGACTCTGAACTGCCATGTGACAAAATCTATCTCACAGGTTACTCTGGAAACTACTAAGGCTCAAATATGAAGTCAAAAGGAGATTAAACGTAAAATTACTTTATAAACTGTACAATTCTAGAATTAAATAATGATTATTCTAGCTATTATTAGGGAGAGAATAGTAGCTGGGAGACACTGCTCTGTGTAGGACATGAGAGCAATGTCTCCTGCCACACTTAGTGGTTTATAGAAAACTCTCCATCACCTGGTTTTATGGCACAATGACTCCAATAACTGGTCTCATGGGCACCGTGAAATGGTCTCTGTAAACACCAAAGGCCAAATGTCTGCCTTTACCACACTGAAGAAGCACCACAAAAGGACTTTCTTCCCTTTAGGGGATCACAAGGGGCCATCTGGCCTCAGACAGATTTAAATCCATTCATATAAGCTTCTGAGGAAATTACATGGGCTTTGTTTTTATAATATTGCAAATTAACTTGACAGCATCCATTGTCATATAAAATGTGCCTCCTTATGACCATCTGAAGTGTTTTTCGCTGAAGTTTAAATCCAATTCCTCTCATTTATTTTCTGCTAAGATGGAAAGCATTTGGCTAACAGTTTCTCATAAGCCATCATAGAATAAAAGACTGTTATTAGATTAACAAGCCTTTTCTTCTCTGGACTATTTAATCCCCTAAGGCTATTTATTAGAACATTAATAGGAACTTTGGTTGCTGTCTGGGGGAACTCTACTGTGCAGCTCTGGAGAAAAAGAGTAGGGGAAGAGGCCATATTCAATGGAAAATTTAACCTCAATTTGAGGGGGAAGAGTTATTGAACTTAAAAAGTTAACAGTGACACACGAATGCTACTAGCAACACTATTCATAATAGTTCCAAAGTAGAAACAACCTAAATATCGACTAACAGGTGAATGAATAAACAAAATGTGATAAACTCATATAATGGAGTACTATTTGGCAATAAAAAGGGATGAATTACTGATACAGGCAACAACATGGATGGACCTCAAAAACTTACAATAAGTGATAAAAGCCAGACATGATACTGTATATTATAAGATTCCATTATATGAAATGTCCAGAAAAGGCAAATCTATACAAGTCTCTATTCTAGTCTTTATTCTAGACCAGGTCTAGAACAACACAGGAGGACTTACTATAGTGGTTGCCTAGGGTTGGGAGATAGGTAGGTGACAGGAATTAACAGTTAATGACACAAGGAATCATAATGGGGTGATGGAAAAACTCTAAAACTGATTTATGGTGCTGGTTGCACAACTTGGTAAATTTACTAAAAAAATCATTGAACTGTATGCTTGAAATGGCTGAATGCTATGATATGTAAAATATGCCTCAAGAAAGTTATTTTTAAAAAGTCCAGAGATGGTTTGTAGTAAAAAGAATACTGAACTAGGAGTTCCCAGTGCTGCAACTAACCAGCTCTGTAGCCTTGAGCATACAACTTCCTCTTTTGGGCTGGAAGCTTCCTGAGAAATGAGGAAGATGGGCAATTTGACACTAAACATCCTTTCAGCTCTAGAATGCTGTGAGTCTAGATCTTCACGTGCCATGAAGTGGTGACTGCAGCTTCGTTCTTACCTTGCATTCAGTTTCCTTCTCATGCCCAAGTATTTTTATGTTATATATGACTGTAATTTAATCTTTTTCTTGGGTCTGGTTCTACAACTTTTAAAGACATACTTACATACCCTTATCCTCACTTTGACGTATTGTCTGGTTTTCAAAAGTATTCCGGTAACCTATCAAATATGTTGCTCCTCCAGACAGAACTCCAAGGTGGGGGGACTGAAGCAGGTCTCGAATAGCACAGGACACACAGCTCCCACTGTCACTGAGGGCTCTCTGTCAAGTGGGGCTTTCACCTAACTGCAACATGATCTGGACCAGACCTTCCTAATTTATTGATGAGAATGTCATGTTGGATGAAATCAAAAACCTTTCTAGAGTCCATATAGATAATATCTATTTCTTCTTCTCTATCATCTTGGACTGTCACTCTGTCATAGGAGGAAATTAAATTGGTCTGACACAATTTGCTCCTTATAAAGCCCTGTTCTTTACCTCTTTATGCTCTTGGAGGAGGCCACTGCTCACTTGTTCCAATAAAAAATCGAGGTTTAATCAATGCCCTCTCCTTTCTGTTTCCTCTAAGTGTCTCCTAGGTAGACTTGCATTGAGAAGCCAAAATGAAAGCGTACAATTCTCATGCTTAAAAGGATATTTCTAGTGTAAGAACACTCAGGGAGGGAAAGTATTATGCTGGACTGCATGGGGGAGTTAAGTCACCATGAGAATTGAAGAAGGAAATGGTCAGACAGATAGGCCATCAAACTTGCAGGATGACTGGTACAACTGGATAGGAATGTTCATCTAGCCCACTCAGAAAGTTATAGCTTTCTTCTGTTAATTATATCATATGAGCTTTAGATTTCATATAACAAATCCTGATTAATTGAGATTGGAATCAAGATGAGTTCTTTTCACGTGAGCTATGAAATACTAAAGTACACATCAAACCCGAACTGGAAATTTAAAGGATAGAAGAAAGGGGAAGAGGGGGGTGGAGGAGGGATAAATTAGGAGCTTGGGATTAACAGATACACACTACTAGATATAAAGTAGATAAACAACGAGGTCCTAGTGTGTAGCACAGGGAAAAATATTCAATATCTTATAATAACCTATAATGGAAAATAATCTGAAAAAGAATATATAAATATAACTGAATCACTTTGCTGTACACCAGAAACTGACACAACATTGTAAATCAGCTATACTTCAATTTAAAAAATAGGATAGAAGACTTCACTGTTGCAACTATTCACCTCTGGCACTGTATTATGAAAGCAGCCATAGACAGTACATAAACAAATGGGCATGGTTGGTGTCCCAATAAAGCTTTATTTACAAAATAGGCATCAGACTGGATCTGGTCTATCAGCTGTAGTTTGCTGACTGTCACCTGCTATATTTCCTAAACTGATGAAAATAAAGCATGCTGGTAAAATTTAAGGACTGATCGAAGGATTGCAGTCAAGGCTTATAGCCACCGTCGTTCCACGTCTGATTTAAAGGGGGTCATTCTGAATCTTTATTCTCACCAAATCTGTCTACTTCTTATTGACATCCTCCCCATTTCTAACTAGTGGTATATCATTCATCTTCACAGATGAGAGAGACTGATTTCTAATCACTCAGCTATAGTCTGGCATGAGCTCACTCTCTTTTTACCAAAACCATTATGCACACAACAGACCACAGGCTAAGAAAATTTAGATAGTTGGTTACTATTTCCATTCTCTAAAAAATGTGAAAACTGTCCTGATTTTTCCCATTTCGGCCTTCTAACGGGTACTTGGTTCTTCTGGCATTACTATGTCCTTTGTTTAAATATTAGAACAGGGAAGTGTGTGTATACTTTAGCACTTTGACAATCCATCATTTTTGGCTATTCTGGAGATCTTTTATTACTCTTTTGCATTGTGTGGAATGAATGCGTTTCTTTATCTGAGTTCTTCCTGTCTGCCCTGTTCTTGGCATTAGTTCAAGTGTTAAACCATGAGCAAATAATGAGCATATAATAACAAGCATCCTTGCTTGCCCTTCCCTGTTAGAGAAGGTAGGGTGCTGTATTATGCAGATTTTCAAGCTGAGAGTTAGGACAGGGCATTTATGTGGCTTAAGTGACTGAAAATAAACAGAGAAATCTTTCTGAGTGGGGTGGATTTACTTTTCTATTCAGTTGTACAAATTATACTGAAAGTTTAGGACCAAATGTCCCACAAAGTCAAAAACATTTACAATCCTGCTCTTTGCTGAAAAAAGCCTGCTGATCCCTGAAATATAGCTTCGCCACCAGCGAATATACATACCGTTATGGTGATGTGTGCCAGATGGAACATGACCCTGAATGTATCATGAGATGTGCAGATGAGATGACTTGCCACTAGTAAGAGGTAAGAGGTAGATAACATGGTATACTGTCAAACTAGCAACAAAGATGATATGTGTGCTGCAATATTTGAGGACTTTGTCTCATAGGTATGTAAGATACTGCTGGCAGGGCAGCACATGGCTCTGCTCAATAACACAGCGTTGAAGAATGAATGAAATAAGGTGATGCTGTGTAGATATTCTTATAACTGTACAAATGTGTTATAATTATTTCTGACTTAGCCAGTGTTGTTTCTCAGTCCCATTAAGTGTATTTAAATGCCTTCAAGAGGGTTGGCAAAAAAATCTAGTCTTGAAAACTGAATTATGAATATAAAAAATGTTGAGAAGCCACTGTTTTAAACTACTGTCTCAGCTCTCAACTGTCTCTAACTCATGTGGACTTTTGACTAATCCCTATCAGCCTCTGATTCAGAGAGTTCAGTGTACATTTGGGAAAATAAAGAAGTTGAATGAAACCTAAAGATGAAAAGGGTCTTCTTTTCCTTTTTTTCAGAGATGAGACCTCTCCACAAAAAACTATCCTAATCCAATGAGCCATGCTATGCTTTGGATCATGAATGTCACATTTCTGTTGGACCTTGAAATCATCTGCCATCGCATATCTGACAATCTAAAAGAACACATCAGATTGTCAGAAGAAACTGAATGGACAGCACATTTTCTTTTTTTTAGGACAGACTGAGATGAAAACCATTATGAAGTTTTTGCAGACTTGCCAGGAATGTATGTGGGAAGAAGGAGTAAGGGGACATGGAGAGATATACAGATCTCTCCCCTTCCCCAAAATACCAACCACAATTGCACCAGACCTGGGGAGAGATTGAGAGAAGAAAAGAAGGAAGGGGAAAAGGAGAATAAAGTGGGAAAGGCACATGGGAGGAGCCCTCTGCCCTGCAAAAATTTATAGCTACTGAAATGAAAGAGCAAGAGGAACATCCCACCCTCTCTTTCCCACCCTTCTTCCTCCCCACCCCTCATAAGTATTGAGTTTAGCAAGATAAGCTACTCAGAGAGAAATAAACTATGACGTTACTGAACTTCTTTGTCTTTTCCGTGGAACATTTCCCAGCTAAATCCCTCCAAGAGAGCATGGAAGTGGGGATGTGCACAGGGTGTGGCAACGATTACATAATTCAGCTTCTCAAAACAAAGCAAATCTTCACAGGCACAGACATGCAGGTACGTTAAAAACAAAAAAAAAGGAAAGCGAGAAAGACAGAGAGACAAAGAGAAGAGAAAAGGAAGAGGTAAAGAAAGGTCAAATGCATTAGTTGTTAATTCTCCAGATTATTTTCTCTACCTTCCAGTATGTTGGAGATCAAAAGTGTTTTAAAGACCAACTCATGGTCTATATCTAAAGCTAAGTCTATACACTATACAAAGAAGTGAAGAAAACTTAACAGTTACAATTGATACGTGAGCTGATTGAAGCAGTCCATGCAGAAGTGTGATTGACCACACTGGCCACAAAGGCTCACCAGTCTCCAAACTGCTTGGAGCTAACTGTATTCTTTCGTTCAGAGTGAGTCAATCTGGCTAACTAGGGCTTATTGTAATCCTTGGTTTACACTCTCTTCCCCACTCCCAAATCTTACCACATATCCCAGTGCTATAGAAACAATGGGGCCACTGGCAGGTATCATCAGTCATCAAAAGACAGAACTGGTGTCAAAGCAATCCTGTTATTGCTGTTATGACAGTTTGACACCTGAAAGACAGGGCAACTTCTATGGAGACTATTTTTTTTTTTGCGGTACACGGGCCTCTCACTGCTGTGGCCTCTCCCGTTGCGGAGCACAGGCTCCGGACGTGCAGGCTCAGCGGCCATGGCTCACGGGCCCAGCTGCTCCACGGCATGTGGGATCCTCTCGGACCGGGGCACGAACCCGCGTCGCCTGCATCGGCAGGCGGACTCTCAACCACTGCGCCACCAGGGAAGCCCTCTATGGAGACTATTTTTAATCTTGATTAAAAATCTTGATGAGCATAAAGTCTATGATGTGCTTTGAACTTCCCTCTTGGTCCCTGTTTCATGTCACTTCCCATTTCCCCATCTCCTGTTCTTATTTGTATGTCCCTGCCATATTCCTTCCTGTCACCAAGTTCATATTTATAGAAACTTTATTTAAAATTGCTTGCATGGTTTCCAGAGCCATATTGAAAAATGCTATACAAATCTCACAGAAATACTAGTAACAGTACAAGTGAAAAGTGCCTGTATTTTCCCAACTTGCACTGTTACATACCATAATTTACATCTCCTTTTCCCTAAATCTTCATTACACTTTAAAGTAGCACTATTGCAGTGACACATTACCATTTCACGGACAAGGAAAAAATATTTGTATGCTGCAACAAGCACAGAAGAGAGGCTTGTGCACTCCATACGGAAGAAGGTTGCTTACCTGTAACATGTTAAAGAATAGTTCATCTAAGGGACATCCCTGGTGGCGCAGTGGTTAAGAATCCACCTGCCAACGCAGGGGACACAGGTTTGAGCCCTGGTCCGGGAAGATCCCACATGCCGCGGAGCAACTAAGCCCGCGAGCCACAACTACAGAGCCCACGTGCCACAACTACTGAAGCCCGCACACCCAGAGCCCGTGCTCCACAACAAAGAGAAGCCACCACAATGAGAAGCCTGCGCACCGCAACGAAGACTAGCCCCCGCTCGTCGCAACTAGAGAAAGCCCGGGCCCAGCAGCGAAGACCCAACGCAGCCAAAATTAAAATAAATTAAAAAAAAAAAGTTCATCTAAGAGAATAAGTCACAGAATAAGTCATTAGGAATG
Source organism: Globicephala melas (assembly GCF_963455315.2). Lineage (NCBI taxonomy): Eukaryota > Metazoa > Chordata > Mammalia > Artiodactyla > Delphinidae > Globicephala > Globicephala melas. The sequence goes on along the minus strand of NC_083332.1, from coordinate 33,690,557 downwards.
TTAGTGACCTCTGGGTAAGAAGAAAAAGAAAAGCTCTGTCCTGGTTTCTGTCAGCAGGCTATAATTTCTTTGCAAAGTATCTTTTCCCAGTGGTTGATAGAGACCTGGGACTTCTGGTGCCAGCCAGGATGGAATGAGCTTAGTTTAGCCTATCTCTCCTTCTCACTACAATTAGAAACTCTGATCGAAATACAAAAAGCACTACCTCTGGATAAAATACCATGGCAGGAGGAACTTGAAAAACAACCAGATAGGCCTGAAGGCAGCAGGATGAAATTATTAAATTGTTGAAAGTGAAGAACTCTATACAGAATTCCATATATGTACAACAAAAATATCCCTCAGGAATGAATGTGAAATAAAAAAGATAACAATCCTAAGTATTTACCCAACCCTAAGTATTTACCCAAGTAAAAGGAAAACTATATTCACTCAAAAACCTATACATGAACGCTTAGAACAGTTATATTCATAATTGTCCCAAGGTGGAAACAAACCAAATGTTCCTCAATTGGGGAATGGATACACCAAGTATGGTACATCCACACAATGGAATACCACTCAGCAATAAAAGGAGACAAATTACAGATACATGCAATAATGTGGCTGAATCTCAGGTGCGTTATGCTGAGTGAAAGAAGCTGGACTCAAAAGGATATACTAAATGATTCCATTTGTATGGCATCTGGAAAAGGCAAACCTATAGGGATGGAGTGATTGCCAGTGGTTAAAGGTGAGGGAGGGGCTTGACTATAAAAGCCTAACTACAGGGAATTTTTTTTTTTGCAGTTGTATTATTATATTACTATTATTATTACTACTACTACTACTGCTACTACTACTATTAAGCTGAAAAACAAAATCATGCAATTAAACAATGGGCTCAGGCTTGCTTCTTCTAACACTGACCTAGCAAGTTTTTCTAATGCCTGCCATACTGATTTATACCCTGTGGGGACTCACGAAATAAAAATATTTGCATGTTAAAGATTAAACTTTAACCTACCCTGTCAAAGAGCGCAAAAAGTTGTCTCAAGACATCTGAAACAGGCAGCTTCAAATACTCCGCAAATTCTTCAATTCCGATTCTTCCTCCTTTAGAGGAACTTGCAATAGCGGCATATTCATCCAAATGCTTACGAATCCCATCCCAATCTAATCTAAACAAAGAGTTATGAAGATGTATTAGCGTTTTACAATCCACATGGACATTTTGTGAGTTTTGTTTTATTCATCTGTCTGAGGGAAAAATATATTCAGTGTTACATTTGAAAAGGAGAAGAAAACGAATTAAAAATTTTTTTTTTTGCAGTACACGGGCCTCTCACTGTTGTGGCCTCTCCCGTTGCGGGGCACAGGCTCTGGATGCTCAGGCTCAGTGGCCATGGCTCACGGGCCCAGCCGCTCCGCGCCATGTGGAATCTTCCCAGACCGGGGCACGAACCCGCGTCTCCTGCATCTGCAGGCAGACTCTCAACCAGTGCGCCACTAGGGAAGCCCCAAAAACGAATATTTTAAGGCACACTTTGAACATGGATACAGACTTCTAATTTTTTAAAGGATATTAACATAACTATAATTATCCCAAATATCTGAGGGAAAGAAAAGTAACTGGGAAAAGGAGCAATGTGGTAAGATAATAAATGACTCATGAGAAGAAAAAAAGAACTCACATTTTAATCTAAATATTACTTAGTAAGTCAACAGTACTTACTGAGTTGTTAAAAAAAATATACAATTCTTGCTTTCAAGCTTTCCGGATGATAATGAATTCACATTTCACAAAATGTTGTGATGGGGGATTCATTAGACTTTGTACACTTCCTCCAATATTAGTTATAGAACACTTTAAAAAACACTGGAAAATATACTGTAGCTTACATCACATCCTGTAGAGTTAAACAGGTGACTTAACATATACTTCTACATCCAATTTCAGTAACTATCTAATTTTTTCAAATCTATTGGAATATTGTAAAAATATAACATCAAAACATTGCTATCTAGAAGATATAAATAATGTTTGCTACATCAGTTATCAAAAAATATTTTTTAATATTGAACTTTAATACAGTAACTGGTTCTGCAGCTCCCTCCTAGGGAGGATGCTAAGGTCTACTGAGTTAATAAATTCTGCAGATCCCTGTCAGGGCTGAAAACAATGAACTGTAATCAGAGAGGGATGTGGGAGTTACACCTTCATACCGGGAAGTTCAAAGGGAATGTTCTAAATGGTTTAAACCAGATCATTAAAATCACAATTTTTTTTTTTTTGCCTTTTCAAAAAAATTATGTACCCAGAAGGAGAAGGTTGATCTAGGGAAGTATTTAAAATTCAATGATAGTCAGAATTGCTGCTCTACAAGTCAATTCCTATTTCACATGAGGAGTTCTGACCACCTCGTGCCAGTACCATATAATTATGCCATCTTTCTTATAAGAAGGTGGCAGGACCAACTACTCAGCTGTTTCTGGGTAGGGAGGCAGATCTGTGCTGACTCGTGTTTACTATCTCATTCTCCTCTCATGACCAACGCACATATTTCTAAGTTAGCTGTTCTTGAAAAAACAAAACTAGATGAACTAAATGGGAGATAAATTCACATCCCTGGCTTTCTTAATAAACACCACGTAGGCTCTAGAGTTTGAGCACTAATGAAAGCAGAGAAAATAAACATAAGAGGAGTTCAGGTCTCTTTTGGACACCTTTAGGAAAGCGTGGTAATTTTAAAATATGCTTACTTCAATTTCCGGCTGATTTTGGTAAATTCCACCAACCCAGCTTCCATAGGCAGTGTTAGCTGTCCTGCTGAAATCATCAATCTGCAGTCTTCATAGGTGTGATCTGTTACTGGAATTCTCAGAGCTCTAAAGTATTAAAAAACAAACAGATTCAACTTTTTTAAAAAGGTGATGGTTTTTCATTAGGCCTGAATTGGTCAACAAACGACAGTAAATGGAAAAGTATTTACTACTTTTTGAACCAGTGGCTTTGGCTTATTATTGCCAAAGAGACATATTTCTCTACTTCACAGACTTATTGTGGCTCGAGTTAATCTCCTTATGCCTGTGTGCTTCTGCCAGCTAGTCATTTTTGTTCTGTGTTTTGACTACAGTGATAATAATAGTTGAGTTCAGTCCATGGAAAGTAATGAGAAGACTTAGGTTCAAGTCCTATGGAGTCTTTTACCAGCTGGCACTTAACCTAAGCCTCACTTTTCTCATCTGCACATGGGAATAATCACTTCCTCCACAGGGTTATTTTAAGGACCAACTAAGAATGCCTGTGGAAGTGCCATTTAAACAGATAAATGGTACCTGTACATATTATAAGTGAATGGTCTATCCATATTGCTAGCTAGCTGCGTCTTTCCATCTTTTAAGACTGAAGATCACCTTCTTGCTACATAGCAATCTTCAAAAAATACTAATGAGGACTGATTATAAGATCATATTTCTTCCAAACCTAAACACCCTCCATCCTCAAAGGAGTGCACAATACTGACTACCTCCCTCCTGCTCAGAGATCTACTTATAGTGAAACAGATTTGGAAAAAATACATATTAACAAGAACTTGAAATAACACTGGAGTGACAAGAAGAAAATCTGTGCTGTACATAAAATAATTTCCTGCAGATCCCTCTTGGCTAAATTTTTATTCACACACATTCAGTGACAATCATAAAATTATGTCATCAACTGTTATTTGATTTTGTTGAATCATGGCTAAGAACATTCAATGAATGCAATATGAATAAACATTTTTTTCCTACCTGCCACTAAGCTGTTTTTGATTAATGACTATTTGGGTGTAAGAATATATAAGGAAAATAAAAATTAAAAACACTTCAGGAATTATGAGTAAATAGTAGAACAAAACAGTTAAGAGCTTGGGCTTTGGTAATAGGAAGTGTGGATTTGAATCCCAGCCCAGAAACTCTCACTACCTCAGAGCCTCCATTTTCTCACTTGCCTCAGAGCTGCTGTGAAGATTATGTTAGGTAACACAAGCAAATGGCCTAGCACAGGATTTGGTAAATATTTATTAGTGGTCGACCACCACTACTTACCTCGGCTTTGCTCTTTACCATTTTCAAATGCTTTTAACATTTCCTACTTGACTCTCATAATAACCAAAACTATGAGAAAAGCCAGGCAAGGATTAGAATTCCCACTTTACACATGAGGAAAGGAGCCTTGGAGGGGACTTATCCAAGGTTGTACAGCTAACTGAGGTCTTTCTTACTCTTTATCCAAGGCCCTTCTACCTCCACGCCTCCAAATCCAGGAAAAGGCTGCTTAAACAAACCTTTCCTGTTTTTAGGCAGGTTTTGGGAAGTCAAACTATCTGATGTAAATTCTCTCAGTTCCTAATACTTATCTTCCTTGCTAAATTTTGGACATAAGCTAGTATGAAAACATAATGGAAGAGGGAAGAAAACAATATCAAAGCAAATTTTGTAGCTGCTCTAGAAACTAGGTAAATCAAGTACATGTAGGGACACGTAGTAACAAAAGTTTTTCAGCCAAACACGTAAACATTTATTCTTTTTTGAAAATAAAGTTAGTCTCCTGTGAAATATTAATATATGCAATATACATATAATATATATAATCTTGCTTATAATGCCAAATTCAGCTATGAAGCTAAATTCAGAGTTCTCATTGCATTTTTACTAAGAGAATAAATACTGCTGGCTTATTAGCTCCAAACCTACAGTTGGGCATGACTGAGGGAGGTGGTGCTTGGGGAGAGGGTGCACACCTGGAGGGTTCTGAGGCTGCCTGGGTGGTGGGGATAGTATAACACACTCTTTCATTGCAGGAGGAGAGGTGATTTATCTAATCAGGATAGTGGCCAGTTCAAACTCCCTTAAGTGCAGGAAAATACTTGCCTTATGTTTTGCAGTTTCTAAATCCTAAATTTATAGCCATCCCCTTAATGAGGGTGACTTTCCCCCTTTTCTATGCATCTATTGCATTCCCTTGCAAACTTTTCCCTTTTTGGTGCTATAATCATTAATGCCTTTGAAACACGCGGCCTTGGCAGCTATATGGAGGCTGAGGGGATAGAAGGTGGGTCACAGCAGGAACCACTCAGACCACCATTAGCTTTGTCTGACAGCGACTGGCCAGCTTGGGAGAATTCACCCTTTGGAGGTCACTGGCTGGTTTCTCCTGGTTCATGTACCCTCCCTGTTCACCTTCTGGCAAAGCTACGTCTGCATTAGTTTGGGGTTACGTCAGGGAAAATATTTATAGATTGTCTTACTGACTGCATTCCTAGGCACATGATTTTTCCTTACCAAAATGAGTTGGGGAATGAGGCCCTCAGACAGAAAAAAACAAAGACAAAAAACAAAAAAACAAAAACAATGTTAAATGCCATTTACCAATAATTTTAAAACTATTTACTGATCATAATCACATATAGATACTTACTCTGCCATTAAATTCCGGACTGTACTGGCAAAAAGGACAGGATCACTTTTTTCTTCATCATTTGGTATTTGAACAGGCATAAACTGAAAGGCAAATATACCTTTCCATTACAATTGTGAGGCCTAAGACTTTAAATGCTAAATTAATTTATAAGCTGTCATTATATGAAATCCCCTGCCTTTCTAGCACACGGGTTATAGGATAGAATGTAAAGAGCACTGTGCTTGGACTCAAGAGATCTGAATCCAAGCTCTGGGTCTTTCTGTGTGTTAACTAGTATGACCTTTAACTTTTCTGAACTGTCTCCTCAACTCTGAAAGGAGGGCTATGACCACCTATGTCCCGGGTTGTGGTGAGGATGAAATGAACCAATGTCTGGAATTCTGGAAGTTGTAAAGCTGAAACTACTCAGATCTTACTCTCAAAGCTGCATTTTCTCCCACCTACCCTCTGTGTGAAAATGTTATTAGTGGTAGTACTTTGTTTTTTGTAGTTTATCTTCTCTATCCATTCCTATATCAGCCATATTTTTATCACTTGATCAAGCTTTATGTTTGATCATTTCTTCTGCTTGTTTTTGAACCCTTATATTGGTTTTCTACCATTTTTGCTTTATCATTTTAAATTTTACTCTTTTTTCTCCACTTGATAATCTGTGATACCTCATTTGTACTATTCTTGTTTTTAATTATAGTTTCCTAACATTAACAAGCTTTCAGTGCTATATTTAAGTCATTGTACATTTTTTGAGCACCTACTATATACCAGGCAAGATGAACAGGACCCTAATTCCCACTCTAAAGAAGATCCATATTTTAACAGGATAGACTGACACAACACACACTATCATTACCCCTAATGATAGGGCTTAAAAGCTTAATTAACTTACTTAAAGTTATATGGGTCACATGACTAGGATTCAGCTCAAGGCCTGTCAGACTTTAAAACCCTTGTTTTTCCCACTAAACCATCCTTCCTGGAGTATGAGCACAAGGGATAGCAAACGATTAATTTGGTCGGGGGCTGGGAAAAGCAACCAAAGAGGTTTTATAGAAGAGCTAATGCTTGATCTTGACTTTCTGAGGATAAACATGATCTTGCCAATTCCTACTGTTTATTAACTGAACCAGGCACCACGCTAGGTGTTTTATATGCATTATTTCATTTTACTAATCCTCCCAATTCTAGTCATAAGGAATTGGGGATCACAAAGATTAAAAGACGTGCTCAAGATTTCATGGCTCATTTCCATTCAACAAATCCTGCTTAAGCACACTGTTATATGCCAGGCATCACACTAAGCCTTGAAAACATGACAAGGAAGTTCTGCCCTCAAGGAGCTCTTCATGCAGTGGGGAATAAATGTGCGATACAGTGAGCTAAGTCCACCATTAAGGGCTACCATCCTTCAAGAACCTACTGTGTACTGGGTACTTTATATAAGGGGTTTTATGTGCTGAAATCTTGCAACAATTTCTTTTGGCAAATTCTACCATTTCCCTTTGATAGGTAAAGAATGTGGCTCCAAGAGGTTAAACGATATAGCTAAGCCACACACAAATGGCAGGGTCACAATTTGAAAGAAAAGTAAGTATCTGTATAAATAACACCACTTTCAGACTCACATGGACCTGTTTTCAAGCTTGTTAACCATGTTTAAGAAGCCTACGGGGGGCTTCCCTGATGGCTCAGTGGTTAAGAATCTGCCTGCCAATGCAGGGGACATGGGTTCGAGCCCTTGTCTGGGAAGATCCCACATGCCGCGGAGCAACTAAGCCCGTGAGCCACAGCTACTGAGCCTGTGCTCTAGAGCCCGCGAGCCACAACTACTGAGCCTGCGTGCCGCAGCTACTGAAGCCCACGTGCCTAGAGCCCATGCTCCGCAACAAAAGAAGCCACTGCAATGAGAAGCCCGTGCACCGCAACGGAGTAGCTCCCACTTACCGCAACTAGAGAAAGCCCTCGTGCAGCTATGAAGACCCAAAGTAGCCAAAAATAAAATAAATAAATATATAAAAAAAAAAAAAAAAAAAAGAAGCCTACGGGCAATAGTGACTCAGAGATGAAGTTTAAGCAAGGGAGTGAAATGACCCGGTCAAAGTTTTTGAGCAGTAACTTTGGTGGCAGGGAGTGGATAACCAAAGAGGAAGAGGCTCGGAGCAGGGAGAACCCCTGGAGGCAACCACAATCACTCTGTGAGTGATGGTAAGACCATGAATAGAGGGAGGCAGGGAGGGTGTACAGGCCAGCATGGACCCAACTGGCATTTTTAGGATAAAATGGACAGAAATCATAGGCTAATGTGCTATTTGTTATTTTACTTCTCACATTTATTTTATTAACATCCTCTCCAAGAGGACAGTGGCATGCTGCGGAGACAGCACTAGGCCTGGGTTGATGCCTTGGCTCTGCGATCCTGGAAAAGTCATTTAGACTTCATAGGCCTCAATTCCCTCTCTTGTCAAAGGAGAAGTTTGAGTAGGTGCTGTCTAAGGTCCTTTCCAGCTGGACTTCTAAGTCTATCTTTTCGCTTAGTATCCAGTCATTCTTTAAGATGGAAAAATAAACTAAGCCACCAGAGGTCCCCACATCACTTATATATCCAGAGCAATGAAAAATCTTTGCAAATAAATATTTCTAAAAATTCCCTCCATCCTGTTCTAGTAAAATCTCTTATAGTTGCTTAGGATGAAATCCAAGGAAGAAAACTATGTTAAAATCAATGTTCATAAAAACCTAACAAAATAATACAATCAATTAAAGTTTTAAATTGCCATTTAATTCTTCATTAAAAAAAGCTAAATACTCATTTATAATACACTTGATTGGTAGGTCATAAAAGTTCATACTGAAAACCCTAAAAAATAAATTGCTGTTACACTGTTAACCAAACACAATACAATGAACTATGGGTTTGGTTCCTTTTAGTGCAGGGAATATTTTCCATAAAATGATTTTTAATAATGCTTATATTGGCATGGCATCTTATTCTTGAGGAAAATAATTCCCCTGAGAGTTCAAAATAGTTAAAAGCCTGGATTTGATACTCACTGGTCTTGGAGGCCCCCATGCCTCCTGAGAAGCAATTCAACGGAAATTCTAATAAAAAGTCATCTCTCCTTGGATAAGATCTTGCCCTCTATGTCACATTTCCAATTTGTACAAAGTCATTCAAGGGTCACAGCATGAACATATCTTTTACTTGGGAAGGAAGATCAGCCAGAGAGAGGGGAACATGATTGTCATTATCTATTACTGAACGCTAATACACACCTAAATACCCCAATGACCCCAGGACCACAAGTTATCCTTTCTACCTTTATCTTCTCTCGTTATCCCCAGTATCCACATTGATGGCCCATCTTGATTTCACACCCCTTCATCTGGCCACAGATATTCTTCTCAACTCTACCTTGGCCATGGAAAAAACATGCATTCTAATTCCTCCTCTGACAAGTTCTTCCATGAGAGTTTCCCCTCATTATCTATTAGTGTTTACTTCACCCCTAACCTGGTCCTGCAGAGACCGCAAGAAACTGACGGTCACCCTCAGGAACTATTCATCCCTCTCTGCCACCCCCTGCTGACAACATCTGTCTGCCTATCTACACTGTACTTTGAGAATCAGACACTTCTCTATGACCCTTCTGTCACCTAGAATCTGTCACTTCTGCCACATACTCGGTCACCTCTCCTGATCCCGCCTCCCTAATCCTGTTAGAGAGTGATGCTAACTGAGAGATACTAAACAAAGGTACAAAATCTTACTGGCTGAGGCTACCACAAATTCATGTTCAGTTCCTTGGAGCTGCTTGAAAAATTATGTAATTTCCCAAGGTGACCATGCTGCCTCCAAACATAAAAAAATACTTTTTTGTTTCTGTTGTCGAACATCTTCTTTTATCCTTCTAATCTGTGTAGGTGGGCCAAAATATGTGATCTTAACATTGGGTCTATTTCTTTAATGTTTATGTGATAGGTGAGGATCAAGTTACTTAAATCGAACCTCACTGCTGCTTGGCAGCCCTCTTCTGTCCTTCTTTGACCTGCTGCCATCATATTTTCCTGTTTCAAACGTGTTCCTTGCTTCTCAAGTTGCAATTCCACTTTCGTCTCAATGATACTTCATTTTCAACTTCAGAAAGAAGACAGTGGAGGAGTTCAGGACATGCAACTGCAAAATGTGCCACTTGGGTATATCAATTATTTTGAGCTGTAGGCACTTAAAAACAGCACTGCAGGGAGAGGTTTTCTCTGAACTCCCCTTATCTGCCCATGACAGATCCTCCAAAAAGAACTCAATTGTCCTAAATGTGCTCCTGGGGAGTTTCATCAAACAGGGAAGACTGACTCTCATCAGAGGGGAGGAGACTAGAAGTCAACATCACACCCAGACAAACTTTATCACACACCATCATGTCTCCCATCTGTTCTAAGGGCCCACTCGTCTTTCTTAAAAATCATTTACTCCCCCCTAAGTGGCCTATGCCCTCCCTCCCCTGCTTCTTTTTTTCTTTTTCTTTAATTTGAAACTTTTATTTCTGCTATAAACTATGTGGAAGCTCTAATTCATTTTGTTTTTAAATTGGAGTAAAATTGCTTTACAATGTTGTGCTAGTTTCTGCTGTACAATGAAGTGAATCAGCTATATGTGTACCTATAACCCCTCTCTCTTGGACCTCTCTCCCTCCCCACCCCACCCATCTAGATTGTCACAGAGCACCAAGCTGAGCTCCCTGTGCTATACAGGAGGTTCACGCATATTTACGTCAAACCTAATCTCCCAATCTCCCTCTTCTTCCCCATGTCCATATGTCCATTCTCTACGTCTACGTCTCTATTTCTGCCCTACGAATAGGTTCATATGTACCATTTTTCTAGATTCCACATATATGCATTAATATATGATACTTGTTTTTCTCTTTCTGGCTTACTTCACTCTGTATGACAGACTCTAGGTCCATCCACATATCTACAAATGACCCAATTTCGTTCCTTTTTATGGCTGAGTAATATTCCATTGTATATATGTACCACATCTTCTTTATCCATTCATCTATCATTGGACATTTAGGTTGTTTCCACATCCTGGCTATTGTAAATAGTGCTGCAATCAACATTGGGGTACATGTGTCCTTTTGAATTATGGTTTTCTCAGGGTATATGCCCAGTAGTGGGATTGCTGGGTTGTATGGTAGTTCTATTTTTAGTTCTTTAAGGAACCTCCATACTGTTCTCCATAGTGGCTGTATCCCCTGCTTCTTTTAATATGGTATATAAGCTCTCAAATCTCACTTTTTTGGGTATTCACTTTTTATTCCCTGTGATGCCCTTGTGCATATCATATTAAAACTTAATAAATCTGTATATCTTTTCCGCTGTTAATCTGCCTATTATCAGTTTATTTCACAGACCCAGGAATCAGACCTGGGTGGGTAGAGGGAAGTCTTTCCTCCCTGACAGCATCCTGTGTAAACTCCGTCAATTCCCTTTCCCGTTGCACCTGAGATGGGCTCCACAGCTCCAGCCCCCTCCTCAGTGCAGTATCCCCTCTTCCCTCACCCTGCTTACTCTGTACCGTCCTGACCCAGATGAGGAGGAGACTAACTGGCCTGTCTCCCACACCAGCACCTCTAGTTTGCACTTTTGGTCCCAGAGCCTCCTACCTCTTCTTGGGCCTTAGACTGCACACAAGATAAAGCCCAAATTCCCCTGCCTATTGTTTAAGACTCTCCATTACCCAGAGCCAGTCCTTTACATGAATACTCACTACCAGTGAGACTGGTGTATTCATTGTTTACTGACCACATCAAGCACATTCTTTTCTATTAAATAAGTGATGATGAGAGGGAGAAAGATTGACGAGTGATGACGCTACAATCAACTTTTTCTTCTTCTAAGGAACAGAAAAGGATTTTAACAGGTGAATCTTAAGAAATGTGTAGTTCTGGGAATTCCCTGGCAGTCCAGTGGTTAGGACTTGGTGCTGTCACTGCTGGGCCTGGGGTTCAATCCCTGGTCAGGGAACTAAGATCCCGCAAGCCGCGCGGTTCAGCCAAAAAAAAAATAAGAAGAAGAAGAAGCAGAAAAGTGCAGTTCTAGTTCTGCTCGTGATTCTCCTTTACAGTCTTCAAAAGGAGAAATGCAAAAGAAGAAAGGTTTTATGAACATTAGCTCCTTCCTTCCCCAAAGAACAGGAAAATCTAGTTGATAAGGTGAATAAAGGTTAATGCCTAACTCACCACATACTACCACACAAGCAACCTGATTAAATCCTCACAACCCTATAAAATAGGTATTAGTATCCCCCTTTGACCAGTGAGAACACAGGCTTAGAGTGGTTTAAGTAATTTGCTCAAGCAAATACAGGTAAGTACTAGCAGAACTGGAACAAAAACCCCAGCTAACGCTCTTCTTGTAGCACTCTATTTCTCCACTTACAAATTCCAGAATTCTACCAAGTTCCAGAAGAAATTACCTCTGTTAGAACAAGTACCTATGGGGTGTGTTGTGTGTGTATGTATGTATGTATTTGTGTGATGGTTTTCTAAAAGGCCCGTTTTAGATTAAAAACTACACATCATTTTAGTGCATTCGGATATTTAAATAAACTATATAAATGTATTTGAAACTTCTCTAAGTAATTAGCTTTAAGAGATTTAAAAAGTGATATATTTCTATAGGTGTTGATCATAACACTCATTATTATAATCCTTTCCTACATCAGAAATTTTTTAATGAAAAAAAAAAAACCTCTTTCTATCACAAGGCAATGAATTACCTACCATTAAGTAATGCCAGCAGCCACTAGAAGCTCACTATAAGCTTTGCCAAGGAAGTTTCCTAAAGCAAAATATGTATGTCTACAGACAAATCATTTTTATGTATCTCTAATATAATGGATGGCTTTAAAGTCAACATATTTTGAATGCAAACTAAGACACAGCCCATGAAAAAGGAAACTGATTGTAGAGTCAATGTGAATGTCATGTTTCCATTCAGAAACTAGCTGTTATCCACAGAGTGCTATATAGTCTGACTTTGCTTATATTCTCTCTCATGAGATAAACTAGAAGGCTCTTTATTTATGTCATATTTTGGGATGTTCCCTACTAGCTAGCTTATTCCCTATGCCCCTAAGCCATATGCTTATTAAGGAATACTTGTGGAGTAGCTGGCTGATAAAAGTGATCACTAAAAGATGCTTTAAGTACACCCACTATGCCACATTATGATTCAAAGAATAACTTTCAGTAGAACCGTTCTGTAGACACACATGGCATCATTGTTCAAAGATGCCACAAGACCAATTACATAGGGCATGAGGTTTGGAACTTGTTGTATTTTTAAGATCCAAGAGTCAAGAAAATAATAACCTTTTCAAAAATAAGTCTTTTTGTTGGGGAAGCAGAGAAGGAGTGGGTAAGGAAATAGTCCTAAATACTATATTCCCTAGATTTTTAGATATCTGATCATTTTGGTAATTAAAGAGATTGATAATCATCATTAATGAGGGGAGACTTGTGAAACTAAAGGATACAGCCTTCAACATACTGAGAAGTCCTTGACTCACAAGAACAAGTGTGTCTAAATGGACATTTTAGTAACAATCCACTCATAGCTCATTTTAAAAACCATAAAGGTAAAGCTATATTCTTGAATAATACATCTTGAATTAGGTTTACCTAATTAATATTCAAGAAGGTCTAAAAACACATGTTAAAAATAATACCTAGGATTTCCATCAATTTTAAGAAAAAGGAAAGCAGAGGAGGTGCTTTTGAATAACCAAGACAACTGAAATTGTAGCAACTAAATGTACTGAGACTTCTGACTAAGCTGCATTGGGGCAGTTCAAGCTGGGCCTCCTTTGACGTGGTGGAAAAGCTGGAGCCTCAGAGCTAGTGCCCAGCCCCTGAGAGTCTTGAGCCAAGGTGTGGGTATACTTAGTGCCTGGCAGTCTGCTGGGATACATTTTCCAGTTACATCCCAACAGTGGGGAATTAAAATATTCAAAAATCATAAAGTAGTTAGGAGTCCCCTGGGTGAAAGGTAGACTCATAAATCTCAAATTAAATTACAGTTAAAATAAGAATACCCAATTTGAAGCCTAAAATTTCCATCTTCTTACTCTGCACCACAATTCTTATGTATCAAATCCCTACCTATTCAGCTTTTTTCAACTGGTTGAAAGCCATTTTGTGTGTGAAGTTATCGAACAAAGGATATATTCTTTTATTTGCAGAAAATATTACCCAAACAGGTCTGAGGACAGGTTGGAGAATGCAAATATTGTAATTGAAAAGAAAGAAGGACAGCCATGACATGGAAAGGAAATGTGGTAATAGTGGTCAGGGCAAAAGCATGAGGAATTTGCAACCTCTGTTGTAACACAATTTGACCACTGACACGCGTGCTAGACAAAAAAATGTACAGTTCTATGTGCATTTCCACATCTATTGCTAGATTTCACCTTAGCTAAAGAGGGGTAAATTCAGAGGAAGGAACAGCATATATATATAAACAATATCTTCCAAATGTGCAGAGAATATGGGTTTTCTTATTTATTTATTTTTTTTTAGAGAAAGAAAACAGGGCTAGCTATCTGAGCAGCTTTTCAAGAAGGAAGAGCAGTGCTCAGTCGAAGTACTTAGAAATAATAAGATATTTCTTTCTACCGGGGTTTCCCAAAATGTATTCTACGGAAACTGGCTCTAGGAGGTATCCAGAGAAAAAGGGGTTCAGTGGTCAAACATTTCAAAGGCACTGAGAAGTCTTGAGAAAAGAAATCTGATTCATTTTATTTAACCTGGTACTTCCTAAACTTATTAGGATACAGATTAGTTTTTTTCTCTAGAAACATCTAACTATATTCCAAGATTTAGTGTTTTCTGGTCACACTGAGAGATACTGAGCTGGTTTTAAAAGTGGGGAGGTGTGGCATATAATTAGTAAACAGGTATTTTCAAGGCAGGCAGACAACCTGCAAGTCTCAAGAAAAATTTCACTGAAGTTAAATTCGCTTTGACATAATTTGCCCTCCTACATCATTTGGTAGTGCTGACAACAACTAAATGGCTGAACAACCAAGCTATCCAACAAAATAAAACAGGATTCTTGTGACTTCCATTCCACAGTCCTGTCACCTGGAGAACTGGCCCCCTGCTCAGAACTCTGAATTACATATGTAAACTTAAGGTTTTCATTACAAAAGCCATGGATGCAATTGGAAAATCCAGGCAAGAGTCTGGAGAACCACTATTCTGACCCTCTCTCTTCAGAGGCTACCTGAGGGTATCACTGAAGCCAACGAGATTCTGAATTCAGGGGTCCATTATTCCATGTCATTCCTGGAAACTAAGCATAGTTCTTGGAATCAACCTTCAGAGTCTTAAAAATCTGGTCAGAATTTTCAGAACATTCTAATCACTCCTCCAGTGTCACAGCCTGCTACTGTGACTTAAACTGAAAAACTGTCCTGTGAACGATGATATGAGCTGCCTTCACGGCTCATACAACATGATTTCCTCAGGCTTTCCAATGTGCAGATTGATTCCAAAAGTGAGGGTTTCTCACTCTGTACCTCTCCCACAATCTCTCAGCTTTCACAGAACATACTTCTTCAAGAAGTTGTGGGGTTCTACCAGCTACTGTAGTCCTTTGGTCAGGATGTGAAGGCATATCATACAACTTGGCAGAGGTCAGCACTAAAAGGATTAAAAGATAGGAACGGGTGATGCAAATCTGGCCAGCCAGAGTGGTGACATGCTGGAAGTTCCCAGAAGTTAGGAAATTGTGTTTCCTAACACAGTTCTAAGGGCTAGGGTTGACAGATGGTTTAGGCACACAATTTGCAAAAGACCAGGGCTTATTTTCAAGGTGGCAGATTTAACTTCCAATCTTTCTACATCTGGTCTCTCTAGACTAAAAATTCACAATGAAAGGAAAGGCCAAATCTTAGGCTCCAAGGCTACATTTTGAACCACTTACCTCAACTTCCACCTTTGTGAAGGGCTGGCAGCAAGTGAGCACACAAAGTTGAATGCTGAAGAGAAAAAAAGAGAAGGCCATCTTTATGTGGTAATACAAGTACCATCTAATATTACTGAACAATCTTTTCTTTACATACAAGCAACCCCATGTCACTCTTTGTATGTATTCTGCATTTATAAATGCCACACTGTAGCTACAACACTTTTTGGGTTTAGAGAACTATTCTTGATATTCAAAAGTTAAATTGCTGAATGCAATACCAAATATGTATTTGTGGGTCAGAGCCACAGCTCAGCAGACTAAACCCCAAATTTGAAGTCTTCTTGACAGCTAAGACTCATAGGCCTAGAGAAACTAACCATGGTCACATCTTAAGGTACATTAATATGTTTATAGAAAAACTGCTGAGTAGAACATTACTAAATTCTTTTCTAATATTAAAAAAAACAAAAAACCAGTGGGCCTTTCCTTAAAAGCAGAAACTTTATCATCATTGTCCCAGTTATTAATAAATGTTTTAGCTATGGGGAAATTTTCTGAAAAGTTTCAGATTTCATTGTAAAGCTAGACGAAGGCTTTCTTTTTTTTTTTTTGCGGTACGCGGGCCTGTCACTGCCGTGGCCTCTCCTGCACGTGGGATCCTCCTGGACCAGGGCACGAACCCATGTCCCCTGCATTGGCAGGCGGACTCCCAACCACTGCACCAACAGGGAAGCCCGACAAAGGCTTTCTTTAAAGTGGTTATAATCAATCCTCTCAAAGATAATTTTTGAAATGGTTCCTATTTGCAGCTTTCCAGTGTATATTTAGACTCTCTGGCTAAGATTTCTACGAGATTTTTATTTCGCCTCATGTAGACGGATGACCCAGAAGTCAGGCAGGGTAAATTAGACTACATGTTTAAGAAAACAACCAACCAAGCTTTTTCTGCTATTAAGAAATTAAAATATGATTTACCTGTAAAAATTGCTTGAAGGGACTTACTTAAGACAAGGAATTTAGGAATTTAAACAAGGAATTTACTTAAAAGAAGGAATTTAGGAAACAGGCTTATTAATTCCATAATTCATTATAAATTGTTAATGTGTCAGTTCTCATGTCTTCTGTTTGAAAGGGAAAGAATCTTTTACTATCAACTCCAAGCCACAAAGCCAATCCATATTATCTATCATTAAGTAAATTGTTCTTTAATGATTTAAATTGAGCTTTGGAATTCAATGACTTGAATACATATTTTGTTCTGAAAATTCTGAATGCTGTTAAAGAAAAAAAAAAAATACACAAATGAAACCACACACAAGATCTCTTTAAACTTGACTTGTCCACACTACAGACAAACCAAACAACACTTCTTAGACTGACATGAAACAGCTTTTCCAAGGCTTTCCCTTCTTGATGGTTAGTCCCTGAGTCTCCTCTCCCCTTAGGACATCTGCTTTGGTGTAAAATCCCTTCCCTAGATCCTGAGTCAGAGTAGTACTTGGAGCCAGGACAATTGAGAAAACTGATTTAGAAGTAAGAGACACAGTAAATATAACATGAAGACCAGAAGATAAAGGTGGAAACAAGAGGTTACCACACGTAAGTGTGATGTGGCACTTGGATAAAACAACGTTGTATCTTTAGAAGATTTTGTGTTTGTTTATAAATCCTAAGAAAACTTTAACTCTGAAAATACTTTTTTTCCTCTCTTTCTTTGCTGAATTCTATTTTTCCCCCTCTGTCACACATTTCTCAGGTTAGAGCCTAGATTAACTCAACCACTCTATTTACCCCTGATCTCCCTTCCAGAAAAGCTTCCTATTTGACCTTCACATCCACCAGCCCAGCTGCAAAACCAAAAAAAGTCACAATGAACCCAAAGTCACTATCTCTATGAGGACTTAACTTGTAAAGGCCCCAAGGATGACACACCTCTGGAAATATAAATATGTTATCCCCTCAATTTTCAGGCACTTCTTTTTCTAAAATGCTCTCATACTACTTGTTTCTCCTACTTTCCCCTTGTATAGAAGTTGAAAACCAGGAATTCGTAATTAGTAATGACAGGAAATATGTATTCTAGCCAAGGGAATAGACTGATTTCCTGTAGGGTTAAAGATAGCATAATGTCTAGATACCTTTTACAATTTATGTTCCTTATTTTTGGTGTTGTTTACTTAACTTCAACTACCAGGGACTGAAGTATAACAGGAACATAAATGTCTCAGGCGTATCAATGTTTATTAACACATGTAATTGGCCCATCTATTCTGATTTAAATGTATCATTTCAAAGCAACTTACATACACAAAAAAATGGAGAAAATAAGTATGTTTTAGTTAAAAAAATCTAATTTTCAGAAGTTGTTTGGATTGTCTACAATGTACTTGAAGGCAAATGATGATTTCTTTTAAATATTTCCAAGTGATCGTCACCTATCCATCAATAATTTGAGCTCTGTGTATAACAGTACCAAAAGGCATTATTTCATAAGTCCTGGGAAAGTCCTCAAATCCAAAACATAAACAGGCTGTCTTTTTAAAATTTTTTTAAGTTTGGGGAAGGTTTATTATTTTTTTTCTCTTCTGCCACCCAAAGCCAGCCAGGCTCCTTGAGGTGAACATAGATGGGTGTCGACACTCTCCATGCAGGTAAAGGACCAAAGGAGGCACGTAAACAGGCAGGGGAGCCAAACAAAAGAACTTCTTGAGAGTAAGTAAGATTCTACATGTTCTGCTCTTTTTAAAAGGTCTAGTTCACTTCAGCTAGCTTAACAGTGAAACTGTATTCTTCTCTTCAACATTTATAGAAACTGCTGATCCTTAGGCTCTTAAAATCCAAGAGTGGAAGTGAAAGTTTGGTTAGCTATTTCCTCAACTCAAATCAGACACATCACAACTATTTCAGGCCATATGACTAAAATGCTCTGGACTGTTTAAACGAATACAGTAAAATAAAGATGGAGACACCAGATAATGCTAAATTTGCAATGGGAATGAAATTACAAAATTTAAGCTGAGTAGGATTCAAATGAGATCACTGGAATGTTTCTTAAGAATAGGTAGATAAACACTTGAGACCCATTAGAACATGACAAACAACTAGAATTCTGCACATGGCAGACACTGGGGTTTAATGGGCAAGATAGTTATGCTCTCTACAGAAACTTCTCAGTTACAAGATTCAAGGATCTGATTAGAAATCTTTACTTCTACAAAAACAAGGCTTTTTTTTTTTTTTAAAAAGAACAAATTCTTTTTCTTCACTCGAAAAAAATTTATATAAACTAATAATAATATAAGCAACTTACAATTTATATCCTTGCCATGTCCATGTCACAGTATCCTAGAATAACAATAGTATTAAACTGTTAGTTCAGAAAAAAAATACCAAATAAAACAAAAATTTTATTTTGATACTGAATATACTTTCTTTCTGAATGAAAAGCAATATGCTGAAAAGTAAGACAAGCATACTATTATTGTTAAACAAGAGTGAACTGATCTATAAATTCTTGGATCACATATCTACATGGCAAAGATCTGTCTTCCATATGTAACCACCTATCTTTTTATGGAATTAAGTTGCTTTGAATTTTTTAAAAAACTTGTGCATGCTTAACTATTTTTCTCCTAATATGAACATATCTGGGTAATTAATTGGCTTACAAAAACCAGAATACATCAGTTCTTAAAAAAAAAAAGTTTATTTGGGGAAAAAAGACTACAGTAGTGAGGTAGTGCACAGTGAAAGAATTTGAGTAAATGACAAATGCAAACCCACAGGTAGAAGTACGCTGAGTAAAAATTTGATGAATTTTAATTTTTTAACTACAAGTGTCCAAGGTTGAGAAATAAGCCGCTGATAGAAAGTTGAATGGATTAAGAACTCAATCTTAAATGACACAGATGATTAATAATTACATCCTGCCTTTTAATGTAAATTCTCTAGTAAAGAAAGCTCCTCTCCAAAACAGAACATCCCTCCCCCTGCCAAAAAACCACTTTTTTTAGGAAAATGGTGACGCAGTCAATACCCAGAAAAAGACAAAGCTCCTCGCTGGAGCAGAAGAGTATTTCCTGAGCCCACATGGACTTTCTATAGGATGTTAGGTTCTTTTCAGATATTTCCTTATTTAAGCTACTTGCCAAGTGTCACACAGCTACGAAGTACTGAGCCCGTAATTAAACACCAAGCCTCTTCCAAATTTATCCTACTACTTCAATCCTTCTCCACCAGTAATGACCAGTGAATCAGGAGATTTCTCCTTCTAAGCTTAGTGAAAACTACAAATTTATGAGAGTTTTCTGAAGTCCAGTCTAAGAGACCCTGAATCTGAGACTTAACCATACCATCACAGTGACTACAGGGTAGAAGCTAAGGAAATATCTTCCTATAGCTTAGTAATAGCAAAAGCAATATGTCAAATTGGTATCAACCAATATGTTCCTATCTTGCAAATTTTTAAAAACTAAATTATAGCAAGGAGAATGAGTCTACCCATCTGCTCCCACCATTTATCTATTCATCTATTTTATTTTTTCAAACAAAAGGGGTCCTAGAGAATTTGTGCTGTTTGGAATGTTGAGATTCTTCCCATAGTAAACTATGATGCTTACCAGCTTGTTTGGGTATCTGAGGAGAACTGGCTGTACTGGAACTCCTGGAATGAAGGCCCCTATAACCATATAGTGAAATTTTATAACATGCTCTTTATATGAACACAAACTTTACAGTGAATTAAAAAATTAATAATAAATGATGTAAATATGTTAAATGTTTTAAGAGTACATATAAACTATTGGCTAAATGTTGGTAAATCCCCAGTGTTAGCCAAAATGACAGATTTTTGAATTCAGAATTATATAAGCAAAATATTAAATGTTATGCCTAAGTCACTTAAAATATTACTTATATCTCCATTTGTTTTCATTTGCCAAATACCTATTATTCAACAGGATTAAAAAAAACAGTAATGATGAAACCAAGACAAAGAGAAAATAAAGAGAAGAAAATCTAGTTGAAACCAAATGCTTGAACCCTAAACTATCACACTTGCTAGAATTGAGTTCTAACTTTGGCTCTGAGCATTCTAGCAGCCAATACGAAAACATTTTAAAGTATTAATAATTACTGTGAAATGACATATGAAATTACAAATTACTATAAAATCCACAACTTCATAATATATATATATATTTTTTGCGGTACGCGGGCCTCTCACTGTTGTGGCCTCCACTGTTGCGGAGCACAGACTCTGGACCCGCAGGCTCCGCGGCATGTGGGATCTTCCCAGACCGGGGCACGAACCCGTGTCCCCTGCGTCGACAGGTGGACTCTCAACCACTGCGCCACCAGGGAAGCCTTCATAATATTTTAAAAAGGAGTGAACCTTAGAAGGAACTGAAGGTATTTTAATGATAATTGAAGTAGGTTTTCTAACTTGATGACACAGGACCCCAAGTGTCTGTGAGGGTTATCTTTGGAGGAAAAGAAAAATCTGCTAGTGGCTTCTGCTCACACACACACACACACACACACACACACACACACACACACACACACACACGGGACATTCCAAGGAAGAAGGGGTTATGATACCAAAAGAGAAAGCAAAGGAGTGAGTTCTGTGGATCCACATCATTCAAAACATTTTATCAGAAAATAAGAAATGCTCCAAGCAAACTGACAAGTTATTTTGTATATTTATTATCAGATCATTGAGAAATCTTCCATACTACTTTGTCACAATACATAATTTAATTGATCTCACCTGGTTTAAAAGTAATCAAACAGGAACGATTAGTACAAGTACCTTCTGGGAAAACTAGTATCTTGGGAGAAAAGGAATAGATTTAATATTTCAGTCTAATTAATAGATTAGCTCTTTACTTGCTTTCTTAAGACTTTGCAAATAGTTGCCAATTTTTATAAAGCAAAAATAAAATAAAAGGCTAACACCTGATTCTAGTGAAAGCTAGAATCTGATTATTCGGTTTTGCTCTAAAAGAAGTGTAGTCTGACCATTAAGATAACTAGAAAATGAATTAAAGCTTTGAAGAGAAAATACACATAGTAAATATTTCTTAATGATGATGCTAATGATCTGAATAGACTTCGAAGAAGATGTAGACCCTGAATCATGGTCAAAGTGTACATTTTAGGCAATATTAAATGCCTTCTTCTACTGCTGTACACCCTTAACCAAATCATTTCCTACTTCTTTGTTTCAGTTTTCCCATTAAATGATATTCCCTCTTACAACATATAGCTTTGGGACGTACTGAGAAAAAAGGAGGAAATGCCTACAATATGCTTTATGCTTACTTCAATTTGTTGACATATGGAATACAATTTAATGTCCTTTTTTGAGGAGATGTTTTTAGCTTTTAATATACTTCTTTATGTTTTCCACACAAAAGACAGGCAGTACAGTTCCTCATTAACTGAACAGCATAGCAACTTCATTTTTCTGAAGCTTTTAGAATTTAGCAATGAGTAAATTGCTAGGCACATAAAACAAAAAAGAAAATCCCTGCACTAACAGCAGTTAGTAATGGGTATTTTATAATAATTAGAGAAGGAAAACATTATTAAGCTAAATTGTCACAATAACAAGTTATTTGTAAAATAAAAATTGTGAATAGGTGTAGTTCCATCCTCCAATTAAAAAAAAACCAGGTTTCTTACCCCAATCGGATACAATATCAAATATGATTCATGGAGTGGATATTCTATATACTATGAACAATAAATTAATATAGAGTAAATCATAAAATCTCAAGAACTGGATGGGGCATTAAAAGTCATATAGCATCTCTAATGCTTGAATTCTTTTTACAATATCCCACCCAAGTTGTTGCTTAGCCAGTGCCTGAACATTCCAGAAAGAGATTCCAAATCAGACCATTCTAATTCTGGACAGAAAACTTGAGATGAGCAAAATGAACTGAAATCTACCTACTTGTTAACTTTCACCCACAAGTCCTAGATACATTCCTTGGAGCCAAGAGCAAAATCACACCCTTATTCCAAATGCCATTTCTTCCCAGTGACTTTTTAAATCATTCCTTACATGCCTTGGTTTCTAAAACCTCCTGGTTGGTCATATGCCTCTTGGTACTTTAACAACTACAAATCACCATGAGTGGCCAGACCACCTCAGGACCATGAGTTCTGCTAGAGATCACTTGTTTTCACCTGGGCAAAGATAGAGGGGTACTTATCAGAATCATCCATGAGGCTCCATTTATGCAATAAATGTTGCCCCTTCCACACCTTCAAAAAGCATTCCAGGGGAAGGAGGTGGTGGGATGGTAAAATGTGAAAAAGTTCTACAGGTGATTCTGATATGCCCCTGAACTAAAAAGGCTGTCTAAATACACTTCAGATAAACTTAAGATTTTAATCATTTCCAAAATAAACCCACCATATTGTTGAGTATAACTGAGCTTCAGTATCTCATCTTTAAAAGGGTAAATAAATTCAGAGGTAGAGAATTACTTTTTATTAGACAAAGTAAAAACCAGTTCAAAGAGTTTGGAGAATAAAAAAGAATGATACATTTAATTCCACAGAGTATCTCATGAGGAAGAGGACTTTTTAATATTCACTCATTTATTCTGCTTCTAGACATCTAGCAGAAGGTGTCCCCCAGTATTGGATCTGTGGATCCAAATGAGTATGTATACAAGTGTACAATAAATAAATTTTCAATATATTTAAATAAACATCTACTATGTTTTACCTGGGGCCATTCCCCTCCTGATGTGGCCCGCCTTATTATTTCATTTATTGTGTTTTTTCGAGAATCTGGATCTACACGGGACACCAACACTGGTTGCAGAGCCCGCAATATTCCTTTAAAACAAATGAAAAGTCACAACTAAGTCATTTTTGGGGCTAAAGCTACGACAGCAATGATACCAGATAAATCATAAAACAAATTGTATGGAAAATTAAAATGACAGCAAATCAAAGAGAACAACTTAAAAAAGCCCTCTAATTTAAAGTTTATTAGAACTTAGCTTCCAGTTTCAAAAGGATAGGTGGATATTTAGACCTAAAAATATTTCACTGATTTAACAGAAGTTAGCAGCAGGAATATGAAAAGAAGCAAATGCAGTTTTCTCCCTAAAAGACTTCTTCCTCAATTGACATTACACATTTGGAATATACTATAAGATTATCTTGTTTTATTTCAGGAATATCCTGCAAACCGATTATGTGAAGTCATAGTACACGTGGGTAGGAGGCAATTATTATTTATCTTACTAAAATTTTCAGCGCAATAGTCTTTTAAGTAGGTAGCTTCCTAGCACATGCAAAATAAACCTCAATTTACCAAAAGACTATTGCTAAACAACTTTTGGGGAAAATGTCATATTACACAAAGCAAGGTGGTTACCTTAAGAAAAAAGAGAGAGAGAGAGAGAGAGTCTGTCTTTCTTAGATGAATGACAAAGCTGTAAGAACTACTATTATTTCTCCAGAGTACCAAGGCAACATCAGGCAGTTTTCACACGCACTTTCTCACCACTTGATGCTTGGCAATAACCTTGGGACAACTGGTAGCAGTTACTTGGAGACTAATCCCCTGGGGAGAGAGCAAAGCATCTGGTGGGAAAAACATTTCACTTGCTTCATTATTTTTTATGGCAGGAAGCATTAATTTTTCCACATCATAATTTTCAAAGAGTTACACATTTGTCCCTCATGGAGATCTGGACAATAATGAAGAAAACAGAGTTAGGAGAAAAGACTTAGTGCATTTATTTATCAGTCTAATACGCTAAAGAGAAATTCACTGAAATAGCATGTAACCAGTGCTTTCACAGATTCTTAGATTAAATTCTCTCTCCAAAAAATCTACCATGTTTGGTATTTAAAAACTGTTCTTTTTGGCTATATTTAGGAGCAGAAAGAGGTGATGGTGCAGTGACAGAGTTTAGACTTAAAAAGAATGATAAGGGTACAGATACGGAAGTCTTTAATCTTTTTTCATAAATTCATTCTTGTGATATAGTACCTCATTAAAAGCAAGGAAATATGTTTGAAGTGTTTTATTATTTTAAAGTTTTTAAAAAGCCTACCAATGAACTATACATGATTTTCTAAATTGAAAGCATGAACATGAAAATATTTTATCTCTGTTATCTTATAAAGTACTTACTGCCAATCAGAGGCACCTGCACATTCTCATGTCGAGATACTATAGAAGGTAACCCAGCCACAACACAGGCAATTCCATCAAAGAATGTTGAATGAGGGGCAACAACAAAAATTGGTGCTTCCACAGGACTTGCGATCTTTCCTTTCACGGTAACTATAAATCCCATTGAAAAGAACATGGCATGGCCTAGAAACTTCAAGACTGGCTGAGTAATTGTCCTTTGGAAATAAATACAAAAAAGGACATAATTAGCTTTGCCAACTGCAGCTAACAGCAGGGTTTTACTCTAAAGCACAATGCAAAAACCAAGACAAGCTGGAGCACTTCATTTTAAAACGTGAGCTAAGAAGAATAGCTAACACTTCAGTGGAGCTCTTTCTGCCAGGCACTGTTCTAAGTAATTTATGCATATTAATTTCTTTAATCCTTAGCCCAATCTTATGAAATAGATAGCATTTATTATTATCCCCATTTTACAGACATGAAAACTGAGTCCCAGAGAAGTAATTTTCCCAAGGCCATGTGGCTAATAAGTGGCTCCTTTATTCTGTGACTATAAAGTAATAAGAATGAATCTTCAACATGTATCCACCACTGAGAAATCCAAATCAGTACTGTCCTTCAAAGGAGTCACCTTGGAAATCTATATTTGTGTAACAAGGATGCTGCTACCTCCCAAAACACTTTTAGAACCGGCATGTGGAAATTGTCCTCAGAATTATTTTAGGAATAAAATTTTAAAAGTAAGCCTTATTACCTATATCATTATAGCCCTTAGACATCATCAAGAATCTTAAGAAGTAAATTTACCATCTCACTTCTCTGGAACAAAGAAATTTCAATTCCAGAAATTGAATTATTTACTCTTTAAAAAGAACCTGTCATTAAAGATTAGTTAATTCATCAAATTGTGCCAGGAATTGTGTTGGACACACAAGACAAGTAAGATCCAGGTCTCTGTCCTTGATAAACTCAGTTGAGTAGAGAAACAAAAAAATAGCCCTGGAAGTACAAACACATGACAGACATCTCAGTATGTGAATAAGCGTTATAGCTTTGCATGAAAAATGTCTCCCATAAGACATCCAGTAGGAGCTTTAAAAAATGGGCTTCCTATAGAATTCTCTCAAAATTCACATAATAATATAGCGAGGCGCTATTAAGCAACTAACTCCTGGGAAGTTTCTCTAACTTTAATTTCACAGTAAGGAGAAGTGAGATACAGAAAACCAAAGAACTTTTCCAGAGGGCACAGGGAAATGACCGATCTCTCCTTGCCCTGTAGTTTAGAGTTGAGATCTCTATTTATTTAAAGATAAAGAGCTCATCCCTTCACAGAATTTCCATACCTCTTATTTTTTATTTTTAGTGACATAGCCTGTAAAAACTATATTCCAAAATATCCTATATTCAGAGTCATAATTGTTGTTCACTGACTAAACTTTGACAAACTCTTCTTTATCTTGATTTTCCTAATATTTAGACATAGTTATTTCTTACCTCTTCCAACCAGTTATTGGGTGGGTCAGCTTTTCAGGACAGCATGTTGTTGAAATTGCAGCAAATAGCCACGCCAGTAATAAAATTAATGCAAGCAACAGGGCACGAATTGGAAGCAGGATAATTCCAAGAAAGAAAATCTGAAATCAAAGTTGATTAAAAAAACAGATGACATTATTTTAATGCTGTAGTTATCAAACAGAAATACATAAGAGGAAAATCTTATGCTATTCATGCATTCATTCAAAGATGAATTGGGCATTACCCTATACCAGACAAGGATCTAAGCACAAAGAAAATAAGACATTGTATCTGACCTCACAAAGCCTACAAAGCAGCAAAAGAAACAGGGAAGAAAACCAAGTACTGCCTGATCTGTATATCAATGAACGTGAATCGGGCTGCTGAGGGAACAAAGAAAAGGTTTGTTGGACTTAGTAGTCAGGGAAAGCTTCCTGGAGGAGTTGAAGCTGAAACGTCTTGCTTTAAGAAGCAAGCAGAAGCTGGCAAGGTAAGAGGGGGAAATAGTTTTTTGAGAGCTATAAGTAGGATGAATATTAGTAAAGGCATTAGAGTGTGAAGAAGTAAATGTATTATTTTATATACCTGCCAGTCCTTTATAACTAACAATAAGGAGATGGGGGAGGAAATACAAGAAATAATAAAAACTAAATAAGAATAAGAATAAAAACTACATAAATAAGAACAGCAAATAATACTGAGTGCTTACTATGTACCAGGCACTCTAAGCACTTGGCATGTAGTAACTTATCTGAGTCTTACAACCTTAAGCTGTTTTACATACAAGAAAGGAGTGGCACAGAGGGAATTAAGTTAAACTGCTTAAGATCACACAGTAAGTGGCAGAACCAGGATTTGAAACCAATGTGGTTATAAAACTCTTGCTCTTAATCCTATCCCATAATGTCTTTCAAGTGAAATAAACTATCCTTATATATCACAAATTGTCTTCTTTTTTTTTAGCCAATTACACTACTCAAACAGTGCTGCCCTTCTTGTCTCTATTGGCCCGTAATGTGAATCTGAGCATCATCAAATAATTTATGAGAAATGCCAAAAATATCGTAGTTATCAGATCTCTATCAAATTATATGTGTACATGTGTATGACTGAATTAAAAATTACATACAAGGCTTCCCTGGTGGTGCAGTGGTTGAGAGTCAGCCTGCCGATGCAGAGGACGCGGGTTCGTGCCCCGGTCTGGGAAGATCCCACATGCCGTGGAGCGGCTGGGCCCGTGAGCCATGGCCACTGAGCCTGTGCATCCGGAGCCTGTGCTCCGCAACGGGAGAGGCCGCAACAGTGAGAGGCCGCAACAGTGAGAGGCCCGCGTACCACCAAAAAAAAAAAAAAAAAAAAAATACAAGGAAATATACAGATCTTAAATGTATAATCAATGAGTTTTGATAAATGTGTACTCTTGTAAACATCACCTCAATCAAGATACAGAACACATCTGCCACTCAGAAAGTTGCCTCATACCTCTTTCAGTCAATACTTATCCTCTTAGGCAACGAATGCTGGATGTTTATCATCATATATTATTAGTTTTGCACGTTCTTGAGTGTCATATAAATGGAATCATACATTATGCATTCTTGTGTGTCTCACTTCTTCCACTTAACATAATGCTTTTGAAATTCAACTATGTTGATTTCGATGTCAGTAAGTCATTCATTCTGACTGCAGAGTATTATTCTACTATATGACCATATGACAATCTGTCTATTCTCCTGTTGATGAACATTTGGGCTGTTTCCAGTTGTGGGCTATTATGAATACAGCCACTACAAACATTCTTCTACAAGCCTTTTTGGGAATAGTTGCTTTCGTTTCTCTTAGGTAAATACCTAGGAGTGGAATTGCTGGGTCATAGATGTAGTTTAACTTTATAAGAAACTGGCCAAACAATTTTCCAAAGTGGCTGTATCATTTTAAAGTGTCACTGGTAGTGTATGAGAATTTCAGTTACTGTACATCCTTGCTGACATTTGGTGTTTGTAGTCTTTTATAAAAATCAATTTTACTAAGGCATAATTTACATAAAATAAAATGCACCTATTTTAAGTATGAGGTTTTCAAATGCATAACCCTATGCAGACACCACTATAATCAAGATATAGATCATTTCCATCATCCAGAAAAGTTCCCTTGTGTCTCTTTGGGTTTTTTTTTGTTTTTTTCTTTTGCGGTACACGGGCCTCTCACTGTTGTGGCCTCTCACGTTGCGGAGCACAGGCTCTGGACGTGCAGGCTTAGTGGCCATGGCTCACGGGCCTAGCCGCTCCGCAGCATGTGGGATCTTCCCAGACCAGGGCATGAACCCGTGTCCCCTGCATCGGCAGGCAGACTCTCAACCACTGCGCCACCAGGGAAGCCTCCCTTGTGCCTCTTTGCAGTCAATATATCCTCAGTGTATAGCAACCACTGACAGTCAGTCTTTCTTTCACTATAGTTTTTGCCTGTTCTATATTTTCATATAAATGAAACCACACAGTATGTACTCTTTTATGTCTGGCTTCTTTCACTTCATATTTTTGAGATTCAACCATATTGTCATATGTATCAGTAGTATATTCTTTTTAATTGCAGAGTAATATTCCATTGTATGAATATATCACATTTAATCTATCCATTAATCTGTTCAGGGACATTTAGCCTATTATAAGTTTTTAGCTCTTATGAGTAAACATTAATGTTTGAGTCTCTATGCGGACATACATTTCCATTTCAAGGGGAGTGAAATTGTTGGGCCAGGATATGCCAAACTGTTTTCCAAAGTAGTTGTATCATTTTATATCTCCACCAACAAAGTATGAAATTTCCTGTTGCTTCACACCCTCATCAACATTCAGTGTTGTCAGTCTTTGTAGCCATTCTAGTGGGTGTAAAATGATATCTCACTGTGGTTTTAATTCATATTTCCTTGATGAACAATGACAGTGAGCACATTTTTTCATGTGCTTATTGGTCATCCCTTTAACCTGTCTGTTCGAGTCTTTGGCTCATTTTTATTGGGTAGTTAGTCCTTTTCTTATCAATTTGTAGGAGTTCTTTATATGTTCTGTTTACAAGCCCTTTTTCAATACATGTATTGAAAATATTTTCTCCCATTTCATGGCGTGCCTTTTCATTTTCTTTATTTTTTTTTTAATTTAATTTATTTATTTTTGTCTGTGTTGGGTCTTTGTTGCTGTGTGTGGGCTTTCTCTAGTTGCGGTGAGCCGGGGCTTCTCTTCATTGTGGTACACGGGCTTCTCATTGTGGTGGCTTCTCTTTGTTGCGGAGCATGGGCTCTAGATGAGCAGGCTTCAGTAGTTGTGGCACACTGGCTCAGTAGTTGTGGCTCATGGGCTCTAGAGCGCAGGCTCAGTAGTTGTGGCACACAGGCTTAGTTGCTCCACGGCATGTGGGATCTTTCCGGACCAGGGCTCAAACCCGTGTCTCCTGCATTGGCAGGCAGATTCTTAACCACTGAGCACCAGGGAAGTCCGCCTTTTCATTTTTTTAATGGTATCCTCTGATGAGAAGAATTTTAATTCTGATGAAGACTAATTTATCAATTTTTATTTTCTGTTTAGTTCTCTTCTGAATCCTTTCTAAGAAATCTTTACCTATCTCAAGATCATGAAGATATTTTATATTTTCTTCTTCTTCTAGAAGATATATGAGTTTTGCTTTTATGTTCAAGACTATGATCCACCTTAAATTACTTTCTGTGTAGTGTGCAGAAGGGATCAAGTTTCTTTTTTTTTTTTTTTTTTTCCGTATGCAGGCCTCTCACTGTTGTGGCCTCTCCCGTTGCAGAGCACAGGCTCCGGATGCGCAGGCTCAGCGGCCATGGCTCACAGGCCCAGCAGCTCCACGGCACATGGGATCCTCCCAGACCGGGGCACGAACCTGCGTCCCCTGCATCGGTAGGCGGACCCCCAACGACTGCGCCACCAGGGAAGCCCGTCAAGTTTCATTTTTATCCATAGATTTATCTACTTGTTCCAGAACCAATTCCATCCCCCCTCCTTTTTCTTTTTGGCTGTGCTGCCGCTTGCGGGATCTTAGTTCCCCAACCAGGGATTGAACCCTGGCCCCAGTAATGAAAGCGCCGAGTCCTAACCACTGGACCGCCAGGGAATTCCCCAGAACCAATTTTTGAAAAGACTTGACATTCCCCGATAAATTCTCTTGGCCACTTTGTCAAAAATTAATTGAACATACATGTGGGCTCTCTATTCTGTTCAATTGATCTATTCATCTGTCCTTCTGTTGATACTACCCTACCCTCTTAATTGCTGTAGCTTTCTAGTAATTCTTGACATAAGGTAGTGTATGTCCTCCAACTTTTTCTTTTTCAAGATTTTTTTGGGCTAATATAGATCCTTTGCATTTCCACATAAATTTCAGAATTAGTCAGTTTCCACACAAACAAAAAGCCTGTTGGGATTTTTGTTGAGATTTCAATGAATCTATAGATCAATTTGGGAGGAATTATCATCTTAATAATGTCGATTCTTCAAACTTATAAACATGGTATATCTCTTCATTTTACGTAAATCTTCATTAATTTCTCACAATGGTGTTTTGTTGTTTTCATTGTAGTGGTCTTACATGATTCTGGTTAATATATTCCTACGTATTTCAGGTCATTTTATTGCTATTATGAGATTATTTAATTTCATTTTGCAATTGTTTGCTGCTAGTATATACACAAAGTTGATTTAAAATTTTAATCTTTAAACATTATTAAGATGACAAAATCAATTCTGAGTAACTCTGTCGAATTAAAAGGATTACCCATTATATTGCCATTTGGAAATATGTCATCTCTGTAGGAAGGCCTTCTTTCAACACTCTATTGGGATTATTTTCCTCTCTGGATTTACTTCATAGCACTTACTAAAACATGGAATTATATATTTCTATACTTGCTTGTTTAACTTTTTCAGTGAAATACAAGCTTTAAATAGGCAGGGTCCTTATTTCTCTTGTTCATTGCTATGTCTCCGGGGATTAACAGTGTGCCTGGCACATAGTAGGCATCCAACAAATATTTTTGGTATGGTAAATGACCCCACAATTACAACCACTCATTTTAATTCCATATTCTGTTGAGGAAATAGAAGTTAGGCTAATTTTTTATATGCCATTGTGTAGCAGACCCTTAAACGGTCAAAAAAGAGAAGGGGAGCAATAAAGCTAAGCCCTATAATGAGACACAAAAGTCACAACAGTCCTTAAGCAAGACGTTGATCATCATTTAGGATTAAATTTAGTCTGATTTAATCATATCAAATCATACTTAAATTCAAGTATATCAATCTTTTAAACTGGATAATACAGACAACATTGTTTTTCAATCATGTCTATTTAAATTTTCCTTTTACCCAGACTGTTCAAGCCATTGAAACTACCTTGGAATCTCTCGTCTACATGCATTTTTAATTTTTTTTTTTTTTTTTTTTTTGCGGTATGCGGGTCTCTCACTGTTGTGGCCTCTCCCGTTGCGGAGCACAGGCTCCGGATGCGCAGGCTCAGCGGCCATGGCTCACGGGCCCAGCCGCTCCGCGGCATGTGGGATCTTCCCGGACCAGGGCACGAACCCGTGTCCCCTGCATTGGCAGGCGGACTCTCAACCACTGCGCCACCAGGGAAGCCCGCATTTTTAATTTTTTAAAAAATATCGAGACTATATTCATTTCTATCCAATCCAAGTGGTAAATTTTAAGTGCAGTATACAATTGTAGATAACAAAGAGCATAACTATCAATATTAAGATCAGCAAACAATACCAGATTCTTTCACACATTATCTCACTTAAATTTTAATCCCTCTTCCATGTATTATTATTCCAATTTAATAGATGAGGAAAGTGAAGTTCAGAGAGGTTAAGTGACTTGGCCAAAGCTATACAACTAATAAATGGCAGGGCCTGAGCAGGTTTTCTGACTAACACTAGTGATCTTTCCATCATCCTACAACTCTTGCAGGGTTATTTGAAAGTGCTCTCAAAATGGTTGCAGGCATGCTATTAAAAAAACCCCAAAAACTCAAAAACTTAATAATTTACTCCAGGTACAATATAAATACTATAAATATGCCACTTTGAGCCTCTCTCCAAAACATGAAGCCAAATAGATGGACATGACTTTCATTTAAGTATGACCGATTTGACTCAATCAGACCAAAAGGAACCTTGAATGATAGTCAATGTATTTATTGTTTCAGAAGTTTTAAGATATAAAGGGAATATCTATCCATTTAAAGACATGAAGATCAAATTTTTAAACATTTAGTTTCTTTACAAAGAGGTATTACTACATTCACTATCTTCCTCTTCCTCTCTCACACCTTTCTTCAACCAGACACCCATCTACCATTATTCTAACCACCACCCCATGCTGCTTAGCCAAAAAGCGCGTATGCGTTTTTTCCTGACTATATTCATTTATATATATACACTTAACCTGCTTCCATCGTAGAGAACAACAGTCTCAGGGCACGCAAGTATGCCGTGCAAAAACGACACTATTTCAAATCCAAAGTAAATAAATGAGTGAGATGGATAGGAGAATATTAAAACCATTTTTTCCACGCAGAACACAAAGGACAAACATAGCTTGCATAGTCTATCTTGTTCTCTGATCACTAACTTCACCAAACAGGAAGTCCAAAGAGCGAGTATTACAAGAAAGAGCAGCGTTTTACAAGAAAAAGGAAAGGACAGGAAACTTCCTTTTTGTATGTAGCTGTTTTTAAGAATGAAAGAAAGTCTGAGCTGCTTCTCATCCTTGAATGTAGAAGTGTTTGGGCGAAAACTGACTCAGGACCAAAAACTCTTGACTACCTTGAGCTGCCCCACAGAATCCCTTTTCTTAGACTGTGATTTCCCGTCCTTGATGCCCCTGCTCAGCCGGAGCATCCCAGCCTTTCTTCTTGTTCTAATTCCAGACCTGGGTTCCCTGCCTTCTCCCTTACTCTTCCCATCCCAAACTGACTCCTCTCCTTCCCTGCGGCAAAGCGAAAACTTCCCCAAACCCGCTCTCCTGGGCTACGATGACCTCCCACTAGACTTTCACACACTCCAGTCGAAGTTCTCCCACAGTCGTTGCCTCTTCTCAGCATGGAATGTTTCCTCTGCCAACGGCCCGCCTGCTCGGCCTCCTCCTGTTTAGGACCTTCCTCCAAGGCCCACCTGTGCTTTGCGTCTTCTTTTCTCACACACGCCCCCAGACCATCCTCCAAGGGCCCTCAGTTTTCAGTCCCGCATCTCTGTCCCCTGCAGACTCATGGCCCCTTCAAAAGCCCTCTCCCCTCAGATCTACATCCCTGTCTTCCTCAGAGCCTCGCTTCCCAGACTCATGCCCTCCTCAGCCACTCCCCTCTGACAACAACCTCCCCTGACAGGCCCAAGCTCCCCTCAGACTGCCTCCTCTCTCAGACCCACGTCCCTCCCCTGAATCTGCGTCCCCTGTCAGACGTCCCTCGCCTGGATCTGCGTCCCCTGTCAGCCGCCCCTCCCCTGGATCTGCGTCCCCTGTCAGACGCCCCTCACCTGGATCTGCGTCCCCTGTCAGCCGCCCCTCACCTGAATCTGCGTCCCCTGTCAGCCACCCCTCACCTGGATCTGCGTCCCCTGTCAGCCGCCCCTCACCTGAACCTGCGTCCCCTGTGAGACCCTCGCCCCGCACCTGGATGCGCCTCGCCGCGCCCAGCCGTGTCTGCTGCACGAAGGGGTTGCGCACGGGCGGAGGGAAGAAGGACGTCTGGCGGGGCACTCTGGGCGGCCGCTGCCCCGCGTTGCCGACGCCCGCGCCGGGTCCCGAGGCCGCCACCGCCGCCGCCTCAGCGCACCGGTTCATGGCCGAGCCCGGCGCCTCACAGGAGCGAAGAGACCCAAGCGGTGCGCGCGAGCTGCCGCTGCCGCCAAGGCTTGAGGGGGATCAGCTTAGGAGTCCGGGGTCTTTGCGCAGGCGCCAAAGTTACCTACCCGCCCTCCGGTCTCGCCCCGCCCCCTCCGGCTCTGAACACGCCCAGGCCCTGGCCCCACCCCCTGAGCACACCCCCACCCTTTTAGGTTGTCCGGCTCTTCCTCTTGGGGTTAATAGCTCAGCCTCCTTGGGGGTGAAGGTTTTTCCTTCAGAGCCAGGCACCCCACAATGAGAGACAGTTTAGGCTGAGTTCTCTGCTTTAGGGTCAGGCGGACCTGGATTTCCTTTTGCTTTTTTTTTTTAAAGAAATTTATTTATTTATTTATTTTTGGGTGCGTTGAGTCTTCCTTGTTGCCCACGGGCTATCTTTAGTTGCGGCGAGCGGGGTCTGCTCATCGCGATGGCTTCTCCCATTGCAGAGCACGGGCTCTAGGCGCGCAGGCTCAGTAGTTGCTCCGCGGCATGTGGGATCTTCCTGGACCGGGGCTCGAACCCATGTTCCCTACATTGGCAGGTGGATTCTTGACCACTGCGCCACCAGGGAAGCCCTTCCTCTCGCTTTTACTGGCTCTTTGACGTTGGTCAAATCACTGTCTCCATGAGCCTCCGCTGCCCCCTTCGTAATCGGGGATAAATGGAGCTCACATAAACAACCTGAATCCAGCAATTCAAGTAGCAACCCCTGGGCTGTTCCTGTAAGAGGGTTAATTATCCAGGGTGGGTTTGATTTCTGGTGTATGTTTTGGTTTTGCTTAAACCCGTTTGGGTGGGATATTTATCAGTTACCGCTAAGACTCCTGACTAATATAGAAATTGGTACCAGGAGTGGAATCTCTTTCACTCAAAATATGGACTGACAATGGGGAGATAGTTCTCCAAAGGAAAATTGAAGCTGTAATTACTAGAAAATGACAAAACCACCACTGCCCTCTGCACTAGATGAGGAACCTGGCCTCAAAAAGGGAAGTGACTTGGGCTGTGGCTCCACTTCACCCTGAAGAAGTTCAAGGGCCCATCTGGACCTTTGTTGGTGGGGGTGAGGGGGAGGATTTTCCCAGGACCTGAGATCAGTTGGTCAAGCCCTGAGTGGCTGAGAGGCAGAAGGAGATGGTGAATGATTTATCTTTACTGGTCAACTGCTCACAGCAGGCTGGAGGCATGATGAGAATCTGACTCTGGGCCCTGGGACAGCTGCTCCTTCCAAGGTGTCCACTGTAGAATCTCAGAATCTTCCAACCCTACCAGATAGATGCAGCCTTCAGCTACTCACTTAACCTCTCTGAGCTTGCATACTCATCTCAGAATGGGAAGACTAATTCCTAACCCATAGGATTGTATTGGGTTGGCCAAAAAGTTTGTTTGGGTTTTTCCACACCACACTATGGAAAAGCCCAAACGAACTTTTTGGCCAACCCAGTAGTATCAATTAAGTAAAATAATGCATGGGTAGTGTTCATAGAAAAGCACTCAAGAAATGGCACCTTTTAGGTATTACATAGTGGAGCAGCTGAATTTTCTCAGTATTTAACAGAGAACCTTAATAACAACATATTACAGCCATGATATAAAGTGCCCCAGCTTTGGGGTCTTCAAGTAGAGGGTGTCAGACCCTTATGGTTCTTTAGCACAGAAGGCAGTCTCTCCAAGAGCCCTCAAGGACCGGAGCGATTGGGCAGGCCACAGGAGAAAAGAGGACTCCACCAAGGTCACTTTCAGAGAGACCTGTGCACTCATCATCCGCTTCCCTAGCAGCCCCACCATGAGAGGCCTGAAGTAATAGTCTATCGGAGCCAGAAAGGGCCTCTGAAATAACCCCAGGCCTTAAGTTTCTGTTCTGTAGCAGCTCCAGAATTTCTATATAGGAAGGGATTAAAGATGGGCCATCTGCTGGAGAGGAAGGTAAGGAGCTTACCCATTAATAGAAGCTGTGTTTAGAAAGCACACACATTTCTCCCCTAGTTGAGTTTACTTAGAGGGTTTTGGGGGAGGTGAAGGTTAATGCTGCTGAGGGAGATACTCAGCTTCCGGCTAAACCTTCTTCTCTAGGTCATCTTTGGCCTTGAGTCAGGATGTTACCCAGTATCTATGGTATCCTGGGAAAATCACTTTTCTCCAAGCCTTAGTTTCCTTATCAATAAAAATTGACTAATAATATTCTCCCTTCTTTAGGTTGGTATAAAGGTTAAATGAAGTGATGCACGTGAAGTGCCTGGCATGTAGTAAGCATTCTATTAATGGAAGGGGTATTACTGTTGTTCACTGTTATTAGTATTAGAATTGGTGTTACTGTCAACAAAGAAACAGACTCAAGAAGAGAGGAAACCTTGAACAAGGACCTGCAATTAAATAACAGAAACGCTGCTGTTCCAGGGCTCTTTCCACGGGACAGAGGGACTCCAGCTCACCCACCCTGAGTCTCTCGCTGTTTATTTGGGCATCTGTGACCTTTCCAGCATATGTTACCTGTATGCTGCAGGGAGCGAAGATTTAGACTTTCTAAGTTTCCTCTTCTGGCTGGGGCTGGGGCCCCTCTCTAGTCTCTGCTAAAACAGCCGGCCAACATGGCCACTCAATCGGTGTCTTTATTCATACTTGTTGATTTTTCCCACGGGGAAACTGCTGAAGGGAGAGGAGGGGAGACTGGGTGAGGAGCCAGGGTTTGGTTTTCCTCCATCCAGTGGAGTAAGTGACAGAGGAGGGACATACTAAATAGAGTGACCAAGGGGACCATCACTACGTGGGCTGAGATGCATTGTGCAGTGACTTCAGATAACCTGAGTCCTTCTGTCAGGAAACGCAATTTCAAAGTGGAAAAATAGATCAAAACAAAAAAAAAAACAAAGTGCATACAAAGCAAACTGCTAATGTAGGGACGGTTCTAAGGCAGCCAGCAGTGAGAAGGCCAGGTGTCTGGCGTGGCCACCAGGCCATGCCCCTCTCCCACTGCCCCATGCCAGGCCAGGCTGTCGGGCCACCAGTGCCCTCTTCAGACAGTCTCTGTTGGCTCCAAGGGTGCTGTAAAGCCACAGAAGGTTGTGGAAGGAGAAGAGCCTGAAGGGTGGCAGCACCAGGGCAGCCCAAGACAAGGCTGCATTGAGAATATCAAAGCATCTCTTTGGGGGTGGCTCTGGAGGGCTGGTGAGGTGTGGAGGGGGAGGGGCACCTGGGACGGGTACAATCAGCACCTTTCTTGGAGCACAGGGCAGAGCCACTCTGTGGTTTCTTAAGTTACCAGGTGGGAGTGAGAATGCTGATTAACTACAGAGCTGAGGGCTGCCAGGCCCATCCGGGTCCTTCCCTGGTGCTCAGGGCCCGGTGTGCAGAAAGTGATAGAGAGGCAGGCCCTGGGGGAGGCAGAGACAGCTCAGCAGCCCAGCCAGTCGGACTTGATGCTTCCAAACTTCACGCTCTTCAGACTTTGGTTCTCCAACTTCAGGTAATACGCGCCCTTGAAGAAGTAGCTGTGACCTGGGATGAGAAAGAGAAGAGGCTGTGACCAAGCCATCCTCAGGCATTATGGCACAGGGAAGGTTCCTGAGAGTTTTACAAGTCTGCCTGCCATAGGGAAGAAGCTTTTAAATCACAGGAGACCCCTGTGAGGCTGGAAGAAGGGAAACGGCTGTGGAATTATGCTCTCTGAGTCTTTGTTTCTTCATCTTTAAGATGTGGATAACGATACCACCTCTTAAGGCTTCTGAGGATTAAATGAGATGATATATGCTATAATTAAGATAAATAACAGAACTCCACTGAGCACAAGCTCCAAACTAGGCACTTTCCTTTTCCAGAGGTGGCAAACCAGGAGGCTGCTAGCCCCATCGGGCCCACAGATTGGTTTTATTTAGCTCACACAGTTTTTTCTTTTGTTTTGTTTTGAATAACTGGCCAACATGTAAACATCTGGAAATTTCATATGAAAATACAGATTTCTCACTTCCTTTTAAAAGAGTTAGAATATCTAATAACACTGCTCCCCTTTTCTTGCAGGGCAGAGATCGCCAGAAGCCGAGAAGCAACTGTCCCCTGAAAATGAGCCATGTGCTCTCTGGTGCTCCACAGACCCCACCACTCCCTACTGTCTGCCCTGCCTGCATCACTTATTCAGGCCACCAGCTTGGCCCCTGTGGGCTTTGGAATTTCTTACTCTGAACATATATGATCTCATTTTCTTCCTTTCAAACCCTGGCATATAGTACGTGCTCAGTAGACGTTTATTTCTGAAGATAATCTTTAACCTAGCACCTGATTGTATACTGCTTTTTCCTGGACATGTAAGACCTTTAGCCCCTGGAGGTCAGGGCCATGTGCTTAGCGTGTGATAGGAACTCAAGAAGCATCTTTGCGAAATTTAATTGAAATCTCCTCTAAAAAGCCAAACTGGACTCATTTCCAGGGCCCTAGAGGCCTCCCAGAAGCCTCCTCAGGAATATGGTTTCCAAACTCCAAACTCTATCCCTCGCTGGTTTGGTGTTTCATTCAGCAAGGGACCAGGGACAAATTGAGCCAATGGGCTATCTCTGCCACCTCAGCAGCAGGGCCTAACAAAGTCTGTGCTGTCTCAAATGGAGCCATCCTTCTGCTAATAGGAAGCAGTCACAAGGCCCCTTGCGGAACCCAAAAGGGCCTGGATCAAACCCCAGAATGAATCCAGGGCACTGAGCCCAGGTTTCTCGCTCCCAGCAGGCCTCCCGCCCTCCCTGCTCCCTGGCTCCAGGCTCTGCAGCTGTGAGGGGCCTTTCTGGGTCTTACTGCCTGGAGCCAGCTGAGTGAGCAGAGGTCAGGGGTCTGGATGCCTTCCCAGCACTGGGTTGAAGGGGCTGGTTTGTTTTCCCGGGGCGCCGCATGCTTTCCTGCACAATAAGGGAGTGTGTGCTTGCGAGGAGCAGGGCCCTGGCTGGGGGGCAGGGAGTCCTAGAAAGTGGACAGAGGCCTGGGCAGCTCACCCCCGCCCTGCAGGTCCACCACGGCATCCAGGTTATCAGGGATGGCGTTCCAGGCATCTGCGATGAGCTTGGGGAAGCCGGGGTCCATTTTCTTCTTCACCTCATTGTATCTGCAAGGAAATGGCCATGGTGAACCTGTGGGAATCCCTAAAGGCCAGCCCTTCCCCAACTTGATGGGAGGGCCAGGATGATGGCTCCTGGGTGAGCCTGGGAAGCCAGACCTAGCCCTTCAGGGAGGCCATTGACTGGAGCTGAGGGGCAGGGAGTCAGACCTGGGTGAATCCTAATTCCACTACTCACTAATCAGGTGACTTTGGACAGCCCCATGAAAACAATCTTGTGATTACTGCTCACGTTTAAGCAGTGTGTTACCCACCTTCCACATACTTTCTCAATCCTTTCGACAATGCTAAGACACAGTCACTACCATAATACCCATTTTACAGACCAGAGGCTTAAAAAGGGCACCCAGTTTCTAAGTGGGAGTCCAACCCTGGCCTGTCTGGCTCAGGGCAGCAAACTGCTCTCTGGGCCTCAGCTTTACCATCTGTAAAATGGGTTATAATTAATTTACTGTATTTAATTAACACATATGTGAAACAGAGTAAAACATGCAAAGTGCCTATCCCAGTACCTGGTACTGGGTAGGTATCTGGGAAATGTTAGTTCCCTTACAAACTCTGATCCCTGCTGCAGTACAAACAGCACTGGCCCAGGAGCCCAGAGACAGGGTCTGGCCCCATCACTGCCCTTCACGGCTCAGCTTGGACAAATACTGCTTCTTCCTCTGTCAAGTGGAGTTGACAGTCCACAACCTGGGCGATGATCTTGGCTGGGACAGTGAGGTTACAGTACAAGGTGGTGTGTGAACCCAAGCCCTGTCAGTCACAGGGCGACTTCCTGCCACCTCAGTCCCAATTGCAGTTCTCAGGGCAAGTTGTTATCTTGGGCTCTGCCTTTAATTTGTGTAAATACCGTAAGTATTAGTTGGCGTATTCTTTCTGGCTAGCAACATCTGTGTCTTTTTAATTTGGAGGGAGAACTTTTTAAATGCTGGGGTTATTTTGATTCCATTGCTTCTCCACTTACACTCAATATATTTATTATTCTGTAAATATTTAATGAGCTCCCACCATGTCGCTGTGGATATTGTAATCAACAAGATAAAGTCTTGCCCTCATGATGCTGATTTTCTAGATAGACCTGTGTTTGAATGCCATCCCGGTGACAGCCAAGCATCAGCCTCATAGCTGACTCTCTTCTTCCCCACAGCCAGCCTGACGACCTCCGCCCCAGATGTCAAAAACAGCTTCCTCT
The DNA here is from genome assembly GCF_963455315.2 of Globicephala melas. Classification (NCBI taxonomy): domain Eukaryota; kingdom Metazoa; phylum Chordata; class Mammalia; order Artiodactyla; family Delphinidae; genus Globicephala; species Globicephala melas. Next base: position 33,650,261 of record NC_083332.1, on the reverse strand, counting down.
CTGAGTCCCCTTCTACAGGGGTCTTCCCCCTCTGCCCATCACCCTCAGAACTGCCAGAAAAGCCTTTCTAATCCCAGTTCTGTCATGAAACTTCTTCTTGCCAAACCTAGCATGCTTCCTCATGACCTGGGGTACCAAAACCAAGTTTCCCAGCTCAAAATTCTAGCAATCCATCCATGTCACCTGCACTGACCTCCCAAACTACATTCTCTAGAGTGATGATGGCTGAGAGCTATGTGTCCATGAACTTGCCCTCATTTCTTTCTCACTCTACCCACGGAAGGTAGGGATAGCAGGAAGCAACCCCATTTGATGGATGAGGGAACTGAGGCTCGGAGAAGTGAACCAATTTGCTTCCAAGTTCTTTTCCTCCAGGAAGAATACAGCATGGAGCCATCAGAACATGTTGGCTCTGAACAGAACCACACCTCTTCACATTCCTCTCTGTCCCCAGAGCCTCCTCTGGGAGCCTCCTTTCCTGCTCGCTGGTACACTCTTTTGAAAGGCTTCTCTGTGACCCTCTGAACTTCTCCCTCCTGGCTGTAGAATTGCAGTGCAGAGCAGGTGTTAAGAACACAGACATCGGGCTTCCCTGGTGGCGCAGTGGTTGAGAGTCCGCCTGCCGATGCAGGGGACGTGGGTTCGTGCCCCGGTCCGGGAAGATCCCACATGCCGCGGAGCGGCTGGGCCCGTGAGCCATGGCCGCTGAGCCTGCGCATCCGGAGCCTGTGCTCCGCCAGGGGAGAGGCCACAACAGGGAGAGGCCCGCGTACCGCAAAAAAAAAAAAAAGAACACAGACATTTGTGTCCAAGTTTGTTCAAAGGTATATCCTTGAGGCACTTCAGCCTGAGTTTCTACACTTAGAAAATGGAGTTAATAATAGCATCTACCTTAAATGAGAAATACAGGTGACATGCACAGCCCTGGGATGTGGTACAGGTCCCATCACAAGAGCCATCACTATTTTATTTGTATGTGTTTATGTCTCTTCCCCTCACGATATTGTAAGTTCTACCAGGCAGAGAGAGACTATTTCTTGACAGCTGTCTTCCAGCACCTAGGTAATTGTCTGGCACATAGGAGATATTGAATACATTATTGTGGGTTTGGTGGAAGCTTCTAGAAGCAAGGGCTGAGCACTCCCTGGCATGACCTAGGGTTTGCCCAATCTGGAAGCAGCTGCTCGTCCTCTGTCATTCTGGAGCACTCTCTCCTTCTCCAGAAAGGAGGCCTGGGAATTGGCAGACTCCACCAGGACCAATGTCTCGAGCTCATTAACTATCTCTCTGGGGAAAAAGATCTGTCTCCTTTGGAAACCCCGCCCAGATCCTCCAGTAGATGTTTCAGTTTTGCTGCTTTTAAGGAAGATTCACAGAACTCCCTCTGTGGAACAGGCTGTCCATCCCGGATCCAGGCTTTGTGAGGTGGGCTTGCTGTGGAAAAGGACTGGGAAGCAGATAACTCTGCCCAAAACCCAGCAAGGTACCACCACAGCGTGAGCATCAGTGTGTGTGTGTGTGTGTGTGTGTGTGTGTGCGCGCGCGCGCGCATGGACACGTCTGTTCTCATATGTTTACATTCACCGTACGTGCTGGGGGTGATTATAAATGTCCTCTCAACACCATGATTCAAAGGCAAGGGTTCTATGATTCTGCTCTGTGCGGCTGGGCCTCTTGCTGTGCATGATGCTAAGATCCGGAGATTCGGAGCGTCTCCTGTGCCGAGATGCCCTTCCCCAGTACGTGCGCGTGCCTGAGTGTTCTGGAGCCTGTGGGCAGAGTGCCTGCTCCGCGTTTTCCTGGCTGACTGTTTCCCTTCTTGAGGCTTGAGATATCAATCAGCTTAAGTTGCTAAGCATCTTAGCAATATGTCTGGAATTCCACCCTGCCACGGCAGCCTGGGACATAAACAGCTCCTGAATGCAGGGCAGCTGGGGGCGGGTGGTGGGGAGGAGACGGGAGGAGAGAGGCCTTGGGAGGGAAGCAGGATTGTTCCAGGGGTGGCAGACAAAGGTCCAGATGCAGCCACGGGAGGAAACGTGGGGACGCGAGGAGGGAAGGAGGAAGACCACCCCTCCCCCACCGACCCGATGACCCTGAGGGTACAGTGCAGGGGGCCCAGGGTTAGAAACCAGAAGAAGCGGTTATAATCCTATAATCTGTGGCCAACACACTTGCCTATAAATAACTTAAGACAAGTTGGTTCATTTCTATGGACCTCAGATTCCTCATCTAAGAAATGTGAAGATTTAAAATCAAACTCCTGAGGTCTGGGCTGCCTCTCACTAACCTTTCCTGGAGATCAGGCTCCCTGACCCTCAGGCCTGACCGTGGCCTCTCAGAATCAGACCCTTCCCTTTAGACGAGCTGGAGCAGAGAGCTACCTGCTTCCACACTGGCCCCCGGCCAGCCTGTGCCCACAGTTACTGAGCCTGCGGCAGACGGGCCAGAGGGTGCCGCTGTTTTCAGTGAGGCTGAATTTGGATGCTGGCTCCAGTGGACACCCGTCTCAGTTTTCATCCTGTTTGCTATCTGCCATCCCTGCCTCCACGACCCCCATCTCTTGGGACCCCACTATCTCAGGTATAGTGTAGAAAAGTGAAGAATGTTCTCTGGGAGCCAGAATTCCAGGGTTTAAATCCCAGCCTGCCACTACTTGGCTGTGTGATTTTAAGCTAGACACTTAACCTCTCTGAACCTCTTTCTTCACCTGTAAAATGGGAGGAATAGTAATAATAATATCCACCTCATAAAGCCTTTGGAATGGTGTCTGGCACATAGCATCAGAGTAGCAGCTATTATCTTTATTTTTATCACTCCCTTCTTCAGTGATTCACTCTAAAATATGGGGCTGCAGACCAGACGGACATGGGCCCAATCCAAAGACTTCTGAGAAGGGAAAGGAGGATCTAACCAGAATTGTACCAGTAATGTGCCCAAGAATAGCTCACCCTTTGGTGACTTTTCAGAGGGCCAATAACCCTGGCAGATTAGAGACCAGAGAGGGGGCATCCATGGTCCACCAGCCTCCAGACTTAACCCAGGAGGCTCAAAGCCCGTGTCTTCTCTCTGTCCACGCAGCTGGTGGTGCCGCTTTCCTTCGCACCGCCCTCCCTTACCTCCAGAATTTGTCTCCAGCGAAGATGTACGTCTTCTTGTTCTTGCTCCAGTTAAAGGCAGCATCCACTTTTTGGACATCAGGAGGAAGCCCCAAGCTGGTCAGCGGCTTGGGGTACCCTCGCTCCAGGGTGCTGGCTGAATAGACCCAGTATTCATTCCCTGGGGTGGAAGAAGAGGGTGGGCTGGTGGCAGGTGCTGGAGGCTGTTCCTCCCACCATCCATCTGCTAGGGACCCCACTGTGGCCTTTCTCAGCAGGGACACGAGTTCTGCCCAGTTCCGCATTCAGTGTCCGGAATCAGGGTCCACATATAAGGTTTTACAAATCGGTTATGGAAGGTCCCTGGCCAAGAAGGGAAGTGGGAGTGAGTCCTAGCCTGGCTCCACTTACCAAGCCAGAGACTAAGTGCCACACCTGTTGTGAAGAGGCACCTTTTTCTAATTTGCACAAAGGTCCCCTGTGAGCCAGCAGCTGCTCTCATCACTCCGGGCTGGAGGAGCTGGGAAGCCGGCTGGTGGAACACGCACCCGTGGTGCTTCAGTGCCCCCAGGAAGCCACCCCTGGGCCTCCACCGCAGCCCTTCCTGAGCTCCCTCAGAACAGCCTGGTTTTCTGTCTCCCCCACTAGTTCATGAGCTCCCTGAGAGCAGGGGCTGCATCTCTGGCACATGATAGGTGCTCGAATAAAGATTAAATGAGCAGGGTTTCCCAAATGTTACCCATGTGACCCTACCTCGGTGATTTTTACCACTTATAGAGTCTCCTCATATTACTTAACTCGAATTAACGTTTTGCTTTCAAGGAATTCATTTTGAAGTCTATAGAAATACATTTAAACATTAAAAATGAAAACAAATAGGTGTTTAAAAAATTCTAATTAAAATTGTCATCTGCCAAAGGCACTAGCATTAGGAAGGTGTTAAAGACACCAGAACTAAAGTGTCATTTTCCCTCTGGAAAAGGAATCAGAAGGATTGAAAAGGGATTAAAAGTTATTGAAATGGTCGCTCTGTGGGCCAGTGCTAGTTGATGCTGGGTGTCTGAACCCATCTCCCAGATGATGGTTGAAAGAGCGGATCCCTAAAGGAGAGGGAACACCCACCAGTGCACAGGAATCACGGTGCAGTGCCGCCTGGAGCCCAGGGCCAGGCAGCTCCCCTCCCACGCACCTGCAAAGAATACAGCCTTCTCCTCCTGTGGGGCCTCGTATACAGCATCGATCTTTTCCGGGAGCTCAGGCCAGAATGTGGCCACCAGCAGGGGCCCCATGGGCTTGTCACGTGGTGTCACTGTTCGCCAAATGAACCTGGGTGGGGGAAGGGGACACAGGAAACCAAACCTTCAGTCACTCTGCAGTTGTAACTGCACATGCATCTATAAGCCCTCTCAGAAACATCCCTGGATGATTCCCTGGGAGGTGGGGAGGTAAGATCAAAGAAAGGGTGGAGAAGGACTGGAGAATGGGCAGAGCCCCCTCTGCAAGATGCCAGGGCTGAGAAGCAACCTTTTGCTCGCCCTCCTGCTCCCTCCTCCAGGAAGCCTTCCCTAACTACTTCTGTCCCTTACTGTGTTCTCCCTCCTCTGAGCCTCTTAAAATCATCAACACTGAGTGCTCAGAAGAGTAGTTTGATTGTTTGTTTTTTTAAGTGTCTTATCTTTCCTGTCAGATTCAAAGCCAATTCAGGCAGAGGCTGATGGTGCTCAAAAGTATTTCCTGAATTGAAATGATGGATTCAGGCACTTTGGCAGGAGTGGTAAAGAGCCATCGTTTATTGAGGGCCTACTAAGTGCCAAGCACTTTATGTGGCTTGTAAAATGTCGATTTCAATGTCAATATTATAAGATAATATGCACTCTCAGTGGTCTACCCAGCATCTATTATCTTATTTCCCTATCATCCTCCCTCACAAAATTCCCACATTTATGGCCCCTCCTTTCCTATAGGTGGACCCAATCCCCATTCTGATGAGTTTAAGCTACTGGTTCTCAAAGTGTGAGCTCCAGACCAACACCTGGAACTCATTAGAAATGCAAATTATTGGACCCGACTCAGGACCCATGAATCAGACTCTCTGGGCTTGGGGCCCAGTAATCTATGTCTTAAGAGCCTTCCAGATGATTCTAATGCATGCCAAAGTTTGAGAACCACTGATCTAAGCCTATCGGAGCTTAGCATTCCCCGGCAACTGTTATTGATTCAGCAGTGGCCATGTGTCCTATGTTGGCACAATAAGATTGAACACATACACTTATAGTTCACATCTGGAGATCTGTCTCTCTCTTTCTTTTCTGCTGGATGTCTGCAAGGAAGTTTATAGCCCCAGTTGCCACTGGCAGCCATTGTGTGACCCTGAGGGACCCAGTCTTAGGATGAAGACAATGCCAAGGAGAGCAGTGGACGAAGACATCATTGAATCAGTGACCCTCTTTCTGCCCCTGGAGGCAGCCCTACCCCTGGACTTTGTACCACGTGGGAGTAATTTCTTTCCATTGTTTAAGCTGGTTTCAGCTGGGATTCTCTGTTACTTGCAGCCAAAACATCCTGATACAGGAAAGTATCACATCCTTATTTGGCAAATGACGCTCAGAGAGGTAATGGAATTACCAGGATTCAAATCCACATCTGACTCCAAAGTCTGAGTTTAATTATCCTACAATACTGCCTTTCTTGTCCCCCACAATGCCTAGCACCAATTTCTGCATATGGTCAGAGCTTAAATTTTTTTTTTTTTTTTTTTGCGATACGCGGGCCTCTCACTGCTGTGGCCTCTCCCGTTGCGGAGCACAGGCTCCGGACGCGTGGGCTCAGCGGTCATGGGTCACGGGCCCAGCCGCTCCGCGGCATGCGGGATCTTCCCGGACCGGGGCACGAACCCGTGTCCCCTGCATCGGCAGGCGGACTCTCAACCACTGCGCCACCAGGGAAGCCCAGAGCTTAAATATTTACTGATTAATTCAAGGAGTCCGTTAAACACTCATCAACTTCCTTTTGAAAGAAAGTGTGATGTGTCAGGCCAGGGATGGCTCCGACCTGGGCCTAGGCACTGCACCCTTTCCCAACTCTGTACTCAGATCCGCACGTGTGGTCAGGGTTTCTTTAGGGAGAAGTGCTCCAGACCAAGGGTGGTGCTGGGGCACGGGGCCCCTGGGCTCACCTCTTCCCCAGCCCTGTAATGGGGGCTGCAGGACAGCACTGACATCTGTTGTTACATGTCCTGGTTTGGGCATTCATGGCCTGATGGACCTGACTTCTCATTGCATTTTGGGTCTCATCTCACTCTGTATTCTTGCCCTCTCTCTCCCTACTGGCATGTGCCCCCCCGGCACCTAGCCCAGCGCCTGGAGCAGAGGAGCCCCTTCACAAGAGCTTTTGGAACATCTTCAGCCTCACCAGGCTCTCCCGGGAAAAGCCAAGAACTTTCACATCTCTACGGCTTTGTTCTTGCAGTTCCCTCATCTCAAACACGCTCCCACCCTGCCAGCCCCATCACGTCCATCCGCATCTGCTTCTCCTTTAATGTTTCCCCTTGAGCGCTGCTTCACCTGCAGAGCTCTTCCTTCACTTGGACGTGTCCACAAAGCATTTTGCTAATGTCTCTTGCAGTCACATCTCTTTCATTCTGCCATGTCAGTCCTCTATGCCTCTATTCCCTAAACCAGACTGGGGGTGCTCAAACTTTAATGTGCATCAGAATCACTGGGGAAATTTTCTTTTTTTTCTTTTTTGGCTGTGCCACATGGCTTGTGAGATCTTAGTTCCCCTACCAGGGATTGAACCCAGGCCCTCGGCAGTGAAAGCTCAGAGTCCTAACCACGGGACCGCCAGGGAATTCCCATGGGGAAGTTTTCTTAAATGCAGACGCCTGGGACCCATTCCCAGAGATTCCAGTCAGAGGGCCTGAGGGTGAGGACAGAAACCCACACGTTTAACCCTCACACTCTAGGTGGTTTCTGTGTGGGAGATCCACTGACCTCTTTTTGAAGACACCGATTCAGGCATTAAGCAGCCCCTCCACCTCTGGAACAACACCTTGCACCCCCGGCTCCCAAAGCCTAGCAAAGGATTTGGCACAGTAGACGGCAAGTAATTATTTGTCGATAATAACAGCTAGTATACTTGAACGCACTTAGTCTGTGTCAGGCACTCTTTTAAGCACTAAGCTCACCTAATCCTTACAACAGCCCTGTGAGATAGGCTGGAATATTCATCCCATTTTAGAGATGAGGAAATTGAGGTTAAAAAGAGATACACAGGGCTTCCCTGGTGGCGCAGTGGCTGAGAGTCCGCCTGCCGATGCAGGGGACGCGGGTTCGTGCCCCGGTCCGGGAAGATCCTACATGCCGTGGAGCGGCTGGGCCCGTGAGCCATGGCCGCTGAGCCTGCGCGTCCGGAGCCTGTGCTCCGCAACGGGAGAGGCCACAGCAGTGAGAGGCCCGTGTACCGCCAAAAAAAAAAAAAAAGAGAGATACACAATTAACTTGCCTATAATCATGCAACTGGTTAGTAGCAGGTCCAGGATTCTAACCCAGGCAATCTGGCTCCAGAACCATTCTCTCAGCTATTATGCTCTATGGCTGGACAGATGGATGGATGATGAATGGCTTGATGATGGATATGGACAATGGATGATGGACGGACAGATAATGGATAGATGGATGGATGATGGACAGACAGATGAATGATGGATGGACCCTTTAATGTAGTCCTAGATTCTGCCTGCCTTTAGGATAGCTGGGTGAGTCTTAGCCCCTGATGGATTGAGTCGGGGCCTTTATTTATAGCACGAAGGACACCACTTCTTTCTACTCTGTGGTTACTTGCTCCCCATACATAGAACATTTTGGGTCAAGGCCATTCCAGGAGAAGGCCTGTGGTAGACTGGATTATTGTTCCTAATTCTTCCCTCCATCCCTAGTTTAGAAGTATACATCCACGTGTGTTGTCCCACGACTATGCAGTACCATCCCCTAGAGTAGGTATTGGGCTTGGCCATGTGATTTGCTTGAGCCAGTGGAATATGCTCGAACATGCTGAGACTGAAGGCTTTAAATGTGCTTGTGTGGTTTGATTCGGCCTCTTGTGCTCCTGCCACGTGCCACAAGTCGCCGCTAATCCCAGGAGAATGAGTGACACACAGAGCATACCTGAGCCCAAACTGCAGCCCGAAGCCAAGGCACCTAGTAGACCCACAGATTAGAAGAGGGCACAAGACATGCCTGTTGTGTAGCCACCAGGATCTATCTGACACGCAGCAAAAATGGTCTCATACAGGCCATTCTGTGAAGCCCACAGTAGGATCCTTGAGCAAGAGATGGGCACGAGAATAACAGAGAAGGGGCAGAGGGCAAGGAGGACAAGAAGCGAGATCCCGCACTTACCGGTCCTTGAAGAAGAAGATCTCCCCACGGATCTGAGAGATGCCATCAAAGACGATGTCCTGTTTGCAGATCTCAGGAGTGATGGGGCCCAGTGTGGGCGTGGGGCCGGTGCCAGTGTCAATGTCAGGGGAGGCCCCTGGGGGAGGACACCTGACCTCAGACTCAGACTCTCCCCAGCTCCAGGGGTTCTCCCTACCAGGCTGAGCCCCTAGGCTGGCCCACCCAACCTGCGAAGCATCAGAAGAAGAGTATTCTGGCCTCGGTGTCAGCCCAGGGAAGACGGGGGACGAGGCCTGGACTTGGAGAGAGGAGACTGAACAGAAACCGGAATCCTGTGGCCCTTCGCCTTCTACAAATGCTCTTCCCTGACATCGTCAGAATCAGGCCTCTCTACATCCCTAAGAGGTAGGCATCATTATTACCCCCATTTTACAGATGAGGAAACTGAGGCCCAGAAAGGTTGTATATGACTTGCCCAAATATTTAAACCCAAAGCTCATGTTAGTAAGCCCACAAGAGAGTCACGGTGGTCAGAGGGGATACTCGTGTGTCCAGCACTGGGGGGTGTGGTACTTCCTTCACTCCTTAGGATAACCAGCCGCAGTTTAGAGATGAAGAAACTGAGTCGAAAGAGGTAAAGACCGGCTCCATCTTTTGCGGCTGGTGAGTGGCAGAGGCAGCACTCGAACCCACAGCCTCTCACTCTACTGCAGTTCTTTCCCGAGTCCAATGTTCCCCACACTTCATCACTCCAGAGCCAGTTCCATGATTTCAGCTTTGTCCAGGTACCACCAGTACTATTCCATATTGACTTTTCTTTTATTAAAATGGAGTTACTTTGTAAACTCTGGCCTCACTGTAAGCATTAATATAAATAAAATCCCTAGTTTCAGGTACTAGTTGTATTGATCCTATTACACGTTAAAATAGAAGAATCGTTAGGAAGACTAGAAACTTGCACCCCTGTATCACTAAGGGCATTCCAGGCACTGGGAAACTCTACCCTGTGTTTAGCTAATTCTCCTGGATTCTAAACCTCACTTGGATACATAAACCTGGTTGATCTTGGGCCAGAGGGTTACCTTTCTCATATCTCAGTTGACCCGACTAGAAAATGGAGAGCCCATTTCTGCCCCGCCTGCCTCACAGCATGGCTCTGGGGAACCAAGTGGGGCACAGACACTGGTGTTATTTGGAAAGGAAAGGGCTGTCCAAGGGCCCCCTTGGAGAGTTGCTCTGACACACCCAGACCAGGTTAACACTCCTGCCCTTGTCTCCTGCAGTCCTAGACAAATGGGACCTGCATGGTTCCGCTCCCTGGGCCTCCATCCCCGGTGGCATGACCTCCCCAGATCCCTGCCCCAGGGACCCCAAGCTGAGGCTTACCATAGAGCTCTTGAATGCCCTTGATGTCATCATGCGACAGGCGGAAGTTCTTGGTGTAGGTGTAAATGGGGGCCATCAGGGCTCCGGGATCCTCTGAGTGTTCCAGCCCCATTGCATGGCCAAACTCATGGGCTGCCACGAGGAACAGGCTGTACCCTGAGGCCCGCAGGGAGGGGAGGAGGGACAGAGAGACAGGGAGAAAGATGAGAGAGAAGTCAGGCCTGGCCCCGGCGATGGCGACACTTGGGACGGAGCATGGAGGTGACATGTACTGATTTTTCCTTCTCCCAAGAATTCTGGGGTTAACAGACCATGCCTATGGTTTTCAAGGAGAGTCAACCAAAGTCCGCTTGTCCCTTTCCAGGTGGGCTGCACGTGTGCTAGAAAGGGGAGCACGTAGCATCGGCAAATCCTCTATGTAGAGACCCATTTGTTAAAAATCCTGTTTCCTGGCTCTTTGTTTCTCTATAAAGACTTAGGACAAAACCTGCTCTGTGGGTTCTCCAGAGAGGTAACCCCTGGGACCACCATTTCTGCTCCAGGGGAAGCAGTAAAAAGATTCTTACTTGGAGTGGTTGCCCAAGCTCAAGCCAGTGGGCAAACCCTACTGTCACACCCTGCTGTGTATTGAATTGTGTCCCTCCAAACCCCACGTACCTGTGACTATGACCTTATTCGGTAATAGAGTCTTTGCAGATAAATTAAGATGCAAGTTAAAATGAAGCCATACTGCAGTAGGGTGGACCCTTAATCCAATGTGACCCATGTCCTTATAAGAAAAGAAGATACTTAGAGATGAACATATAAGGTCAAATAACAACAGAGGCAGAGATTGGAGGGATACAGCCTCTAGAGGGAATGTGGCCTTACCCACACCTCGATTTTGGACTTCTAGATGACTCTAGAAGGACAAGAGAATAAATTTCTGTTGTTTGAAGCCACCTGGTTGGCGGTACTCTGTTATGGCGGCCCTAGGACACGAATACACCGCTCCCCAGGTGCACCACACCTGCTCTGGAGCCTCAAACCACTCCGGTAGGTGGAGAATCCCACCTTTAGGTAGAGACTGCAGCAGGTAAAATCAGGATATGTCTTAGCACGGCACTTGGTGGAGGATGAGAAAAACTCCTTTGGCCAGCCTCTGTCAGCTGGCGTTCTCCAAGTTCCATCTCATTGAGAGTTAAAAAGAAGAAAAGTAACTTAAAGAGAGGCTGACCTAATTCTGGCTGGCCCAGGACCAGCACTCTCACCTGGCTATCTGAGGTCTTGAACCCAATGACACTGGGCCCTGCAGCCTAGACTGGGCACAGTGCCCCCAAGGATTCTGTTCATTGCAGTGACCACACAGTACGGTCATGACCTGTCTCCTGGTCACTCTCTCGCTCCAGCCTGTGAGTCCTGGAGGGCAGAGAACTGTCCCAGGTAGCTGTGTTTTCAACACCCAGCACTGACGAGGACCCCCCTCCATTCACAACTTGGCAAAGGACGGTGCCCGTGGGGCAGGAGGGCTGTGGACGCTTCCCCGTGCTGCATGGAGGGTGGGGAGAGCAAGGATGAGGCTCCTCCTGTTTTCCTCTCTTCTGCCCACCTGGCTCCCTGAAGGCAGCTCTCTGTTGGAGTGAGAATGCCTCGCAGGAGAATCATCTCTCTGGGGCAGGGCTCCCTGTGCCCAGCATTGAGACATTTTGGGGTTTGACAGACCCACCTGGAGGGGTACAGATGTGGGAGGGAAAAGCAGCATCTCCTCGGGAAAGCTGGTTCCCACCCAGGAATCGGGTACTGGGATGGACGGGGTCTTATTTCGGAGGCCATGTCTCTGCCCAGAGAAACAAGGCCAAGGCAGGGACACTGTCTCCACGAGGAACGGACAGCATCTCTGCCAAGTGGGTGGGTCTGTTGTGGGCAGTGTCTCTACCAGGGTAGGTGGGTGTCTGGGGGGCAGTGTCTGTGGCTGAGGTGGGTGGGGACTCTGGAAGATTTCCAGCCCAGTCGCGGGTGGGGCGGGGTGTGCAGTGTCTTTGCCCAATGGCCAGGGCTCCTACCTTGGTCGGGGCAGAAGCCCCACTTGCGGTCATCGTCGTAGTTGGCCGTGGTCGCGCACCACAACTTCCCATCGCTGCGGCCGGCGCTGGTGCAGCTCTCGTGCTTGTTGCCCAGGAAGGTGAAGGGGAAGACACAGGGGGCACCTTCCGAGTTCCCGCCCACAGTGGACATGGCTGTGGGGTTAGGGACATGGGTCAGCGGGCAGCAACGGGTCTGGGGCCACCGCCAGGGAGCAATGATATGATGCGGCCATTAACAAACCAGGCTTACTGAGTACTCGCTCAGTGCGGGGCACGTGGTCAAGTGCTTTACACACCGCTCACCTGCCTGGCCCCCTCCAACAGCCCTGTGTGGGTGGGACCCTAGGTTACCCCCCATCTCATGGATGGGGTGACTGGAGCTCAGAGAGATTAAGTAACTTGCCTGGGCACATGCTGCTAGGAAGTGGCAGGGCTGGGATGCAAACCCAGGCAGCCCGATTCCAGAGCTTTAATTAGCCTCCCATGGATGGGACCACAGCGGCTAGAGGCAAAGGGGGCTCGGCAGAGCTGAAGGCGTCAACACGTTTCCCGAGACCGGGAGCTCCATCACACATGGTCTCGTGGGAGACCTACCTGTGTCTCCTGCAGAGAGCAGGGACTCAGCAAATGTCTGCTGAAGGAAAGGAGGAAGGAAAGAAGGGAAGGAGGGAGGGAGTCCTTATTGAAAAACAGAGACCAAAGGAGATACAGACTAAGACAAAGAAAGGCAGGCAATAGAGACATTGAGATCAGAGAGAGGAAGAGATAATTGCCAGGGAGGCTGCGAGAGTGTGGGTCGTTCAGAGGGTCCTGGGTGGACCTGACATTAGACATCACCAACCGATTCAGCTGAACTGGCTGTCGGTGCCCAGCGTCTGTCCTGATTTTGGTGTCCGTGCTGGACCAGCTGCTACGCACCCTGACTAGCGCCCCGGTCCTGGGGAAAGGAGGTGGGGACAGGGCTCCCATGGGCTTGCTATCGAAGGACAGGGAGAGGCGTGACACCTACCAGTCTCGGGGCAGAAGCCGTACTTCTTGTCGCGGTCAAAGTCCTCGGTGGTACCACACCAGCGGTAGCCATCGGTGCGGCCCTCCGTTGTGCAGCTGCTATAGGATGTACCCTGGAAGCGGAACGGGAACTTGCAGGGCTGTCCGTCGGCGTTGCCACCCATGGTGAACAGGGCTGGGGTGCAGGAGAGAGGGGGAGGGTGCGAATGTGAGGGAGACCGCCCACCTGCCCACGGGAGCATCCGCTGGGCACCTGCATGGGCGCAGAGCTGCTGCCCACCTGCCCGCTCATACCAGGGAAGTTGTAGCGTTGGTAAAACATTAATTCTGAGCTCCCAGGGTGTAATTACCCCTGCCTACACGGCCAACCCCATCCTTCCCCTGGGACGTTATGGACGGCCCCTCCACACCAGCAATAAAATAGTAAACATCTGGCACACAGGGGGGCCCTCAGATCCCTGCCCCAGCCCCAGGGTCACTGTCCACTCTGCCTGGTTGTTGCCCACATCCCTGCGGATTGCTAAATATATCATCCATGGTGGGCAGGATGGCAAGAGTCTCTCCATTTGATAGATCGGGAAACTGAGGTTTGCAGAAGCTGGTTCCAGAACTGCTTATGGTCATAGAAACGGAAAAACTGGATGAGGGCTGTAACTGAAAACTACAAAACACACTTAACCGCAATTTCTCCCTTCCTCGCTCTGTCACACACGCTCGTGCACACAGAGAAAGCTTCACCTCCTTTCAACCCCAGGCCCTCTCCTGGATGCTGCAGTCCCTGCACGAGGGAGGAGGACAGGAGAAGGAGGGCACGACAGGGAGGTGGTGTTTTGGGGGACCTTTCAAGACACACCCCAGGCTCCCACTCTGACCTCCCCAAGACATGGGCCATGACTGGAGAGTTCAGGGCAGACAGTGGGATTAAGAGTCTGGGCTTGTCTGTCTTGGGTTCTTCCCCTGCTCCCCCTACCCTCATCCACCCTAAAGCTACAAAATGGTGTGTCTTTGGATTTGCCAACTAGCAAAACCACAAGTGCGTAACAAGGACCATCTGTGCACTACAGCGCCAGAGGTGACCTCACCAGCCCCCGTTAACTCCGCCATGGCCAGAATTGAGCCCAGTCCATGGCGCCCCCAGCGCGGGTCTTGGGGCCCCATACCCTCACTGCTCCCGTCTCCCCAGCCTAGTGACCTTCTCCTGCAACGCCAGAAACAACGGGACGAATGGAGAAAGAAACACTGAGGCCAGATGCCTTGGTGACCTCAAAGTGGGAAAGGCAATTGTTAAATGTATCATCCACGGTGGGCAGGATGGTGTTAACCTCAATGGAGGCCAGTCTCCACCTCCGGCCTTCCATCAGCTGCATTTCTACCACCCAGGAAGCCCCCATCTCCTCTCAGATCCTGCCCCCAAAGGGATGGAGAGAAGCAGACGCTGACTCAGCAGTCAGGAGGGGCTGAGTAACCAGAACCTCTGCCCCAAGACCCAAACACGTGCATGTCGTGCGTACTTGCATCTGGCTAAAGACCAAATCAATGGCTAATGTTCAGGGCAGGGAAAAACCCTTCCCTGACTTATGAATTCCAGCTGTTTCTACTTCTATTATCAAGACATTCTGTTCTAAAGACAGGGGTTGACACATGGGAGGGTTAACGCCATCCAAACCCCTACCGGGAAATGCAAGATACATTAAATATTTTTGGTTTTAAATATTTCTGACTTATTGATGGTCAATGCCTTGAACTCTTAATACAAAGTATTGCGTGCACTTTGGTACCAAAAGCGTAAACAGGAACACAGTTAACCAGGTCTTTGTTTTTTTCCTTCTGTCAACATAGCTGGTACTTAGGGTTCAGTTGCAATAAAGTCACAAGAGATTCACAAACATGTAAAATTACAGCCAAGAAGACAGAGGCATCTATAGATCGAGGAGTCTTTATGGGATAGTGAATACTTTTAAAAAGTATTTTAAAAGGTTTTGGACTTTCTCCCCTTTTCCCCAAACTTTCTCAGCTTTCAATTTCTAGAATCATTAAACACGATGACTTGATAGAGTATGAAGTACGTATGCTGTCCTTTTATGATTTCTGATTATGAAGTGTGTCAAGGATAGATAGATGAAAAAGGATTGAGTGTGTATGTCAACACCCTCACCTTTTTAAAAACTTTTCCCTCTATGTTGCTTCAAAATATCTGAAGCTTATGTCTGAAGCACTGACAAAAAGGCACACATGAATACTGCGTCAAACCTAATGCCTCTGCCAAGACACAGAGATGCAGCCACAAGCAAAGACAGATGGAGACCAAGAAAGGCAGACGCAACAGCTCCCAGACACCCCCCCCACCCCCCCACACATACTCAGAGTCCAAATCAGAACCAGAAGTGATGGCTGAAATTCCCCAGGTTGACGTCCCCAAGCCGGGCTGGGTACCAGGCCTTGGTGTCTGAGTCTTGCCTCCCAATCCCACTGCTAGGCTTCTCAGCTACCCCCAAGCCTCTCCTCATGCCCTTGAACCTCCAATCTTGCTGGAGGGTAGAGAGTGGTTCTCTAGAGATCCGCTGGGCATTTAAATCATTCTAAGTTCCTCTAACGCATGTTAGAAAAAAATAATTAGTGCATCAAACTGGTGAGTTCAAAAATATTATTACTAATGATAAAACTTAAAGAAAAAAAGGAATTGATTTAATGAAAGTATTAACTGAATAGTGGAACAGACGAGAGGGGCACAGTGATGGCTCAGATCAGGACATGGGGCCTGAAGAAGGGGACACTGGTTCCCTGGCAGTGCCAGGCCTGGGGAGCGTGGAGGCCAGGAAGGTGGAGGCCTGGGGCCAGGAGGACACTCACCTTCATGGGGGCAGAAGCCGTACTTGCCGTCCTTGTCGAAGTTGTAGGTGGTGGAACACCAGAGGAAGCCGTCGCTGCGGCCCGTGTCCGTGCAGCTGGTGTACTCCTTGCCGTTGAACAGGAAAGGGAACTTGCAGTACTCCCCGTCGGCGTTCCCATACTTCACGCGGACCACTGAGGGGCCACACAGGGTGGAGGGTGAACCTCTCCAGGCCCTTCTTTCGAGACCAGGATTGTGACTCACCAGGGTGTGTGACCTCCCTCCCCCTCCCATCTGAGCAGATGGAGGGGTCCGCAGTTGCCAGGGAAGCCAAAGTCCTTGTTGCTAGGTGACAGGGAGGCATGCAGAGGACCGGCGAGGAGGCTTGGGCACGTGGATGGTCACTTTCTTACCTTGCCCTTCTCCCAGGGTCCACAGCTCATCGTCATCAAAGTGAGAGTCTCCCCCAACGCCAGGGCCTGGGGCGAAGGCGTGAGCCAGAAGCCCGTCTTTGCCGTCGAAAGGGTACCCATCTCCATGCTCTGAAACACACTGGATCTCAGCTTCTAGCTACCCCGCTGGGCACTGAAACCCACGCACATGCCATCCATGGTTGGGGCCCTTTAGCCCACCTAGCATGTGTCCCCTTCCCTTGTCCTGTTGGGTTATCCAGGACTGGGGACACAGTGAGTCTAGAGGATTGCCTACTTGACTGTCACCATCCTATGGTCTACACTACTCCCTCAAGTCTACACAGCCTTCAGAATCTCTGCCACCAACCTTCACTGTCTACACTACTGCCAATGACACTACAGCTATCCACATACCTACACTACCATACCAGTCTCCTCACCACCCACCCTCCTTGTCCACAGTGTCTATACCATCTTCCCTCAATCCACACTGCTCTCTCTTAGCCGTATCACCTCCCTTCACGTCACACTATCCAGTGGCCACAATACTAACCCTCATAACCGCTTTGCCACCCAGGGCCACATGCCTACACTGTCTCCTGTGACTGTGCCACTTACCCTCATCACATACCACTCACAATGTCTACACTGCCTACCTTCGTGTCTACACTACTGCCAGTGTTCCTACCCCAACACACACGGCACCCTGGACCCTGGGTTCTATTCCACTTACTCTCATGTCTGCACTGGTCCAGCTGCCCCACTCCCATATCTAGAGTTCCTCAGTGTCTCTGAGTGTCATCCAACAGAACTTCCTGCCATGATGGGAATGTTCCTTGCCCAACTTAATAGTCTGATATGTCTACTGAAATCTGACTAGTGTGACGGAGAAACTGAATTTCAAATTTTATTGAATTTTAACTAATTTAAAAGTAAGTAGCCCTATGGATCCAGGGGCTACCACGCTGGACAGGAGATGGGGAGCCACATGTTTTCAGGTTCACACCGCCTCCAGGGAGTCACGTCACTGCCTTCCCATCAACGCGGCTCTCCAGTGTCTGCATCTTCTGCCCTCCTAGCTAAGCTGGAAAGGAGTCCCCTGTGGCTCTCTCATGTCTGGATCGCCCCCTTGTCTCTGCACTGAGCCCCCTGCTGGCCCCTCTTCTGCCTACCCCAGCGGCCAAAGTTGATCATGATGTCAGCTTCTCCATCATGGGTCCGAGAAAACCGCAGTGGAGTCACATCACTCCAGACTCGGAAGGCACGAGCGAAGGCATTGTCCACTGTCTCGGGGTCCAGATCAGGGGTGTAGCCAATGATCCTGGAGGTAGCAGAAGTGCACGTGAGTATGTATGGGTATGCAAAGGAACGTGAGCGTACCTATGCATGTGAGTGTGTGTGCATGTGTGCAAGGGTGTGTGCGTATGCAAGTGTGTGTGTACATGGGAGGGGTGTGAGAGTCTGTGTGCACGAGCGTGTGCATGTGAGTGTGGATACACAGGCAGACGATGTGTGTGCATGTTGAGTAGAGCTCCCTGGGAGAGGAGCCCGCCCAGAGTGCCTTGAGGTCCCGCGGTGCCTCAGATCAGCCTGTATGTTCAGGCCCTGCCTCAGGCGTCTCTTCCCTCCCTCTGGCCGAGGGAGAAGGATGGGGGTGTAAATAGTGCATTATGGAACACAGCACAGAGATCTCATCCTTGGAGTCAAACATGAGCCGTACGGAACAGAGCCCGCAGCCCAATTAACAACCAACTATAACAACTCTATAATACAATAAAAAACCCAATTAGCAACCAATCATCAAGTTCCCTTTACCCGCCCCAATGACCTCATCTGATAATAATAGTGACTAGCATTTATTACACTCTTACTACATGCTGGACACTGAAAGCCCTTTATACCTATCATCCAGTTCCCAAGCCGTAAGTAAGGCTTCGTTTTAACCCCATTTGGCAGATTGGAAAGCCAAGGCTCAGAGCGCTGAAAAGGAAGGAGTCCAATGCCGCACAGCCAGGAAGCGTGAGATTCAAGTCCTGGTCTGTCTTATTCCAGGTCCTAAGATTCTGCATGCAAGCTCCTTAAGAGGCCAAGTCCTCCCAAGATAGCTCCCGGGTCCCCGGAGCGGGGAGGCAACGCCCAATGAGACGCGGTGTCCCTTGGCCCAGGGCCCTGCCTCCCGCAGCCCTGCCCCGGCACCTGTAGGTGATCTGGTTCTTGTCCCACTTGGGCTTGCGGGGGAAGAAGTTGTAGTTGGCCACGTCGGGGTTGCCACAGCGCGGCTTCCGCATGGTCTCGATGGTGCTCTGGTCCAGTTCACCTGTCTGGGGTAGCCCGAAGAACTTCTGCATCTTCTTCAGCGTGTCCTTCAGCACAAACAGGTTACAACTCTCCTTGGGGCAGCCATAGAAGGTGTTCAGGTATTGCTGGAAGAAGTAAGCACCCCGGCACAGGCAGCCACGTTAGGATGGCATAGTACTGATCAAAGGAGTCAGGGACCCAAGGGCACTGGGTGGAGTCCCAGGTTCCCATACCAGCCCTGTCACCCACTAGCCGAGTGACATAAAAGCTGTAGAGAGCATGGCTTGGGAGCACGTGTTGAGTGCTTACAACGGGCCCAGGCACTAATGTCAGCTTGTGTTAACTCATTGAATGCTCACAGCAACTCTATCATGTAGACAGTCCATCATACAGGAGGAAACTAAAGCACAGAGAGGTTAAGAAACTTGCCTAAGATCACACAGCTCACAAATGGCAGAACTGAATTTGGACCCAAGCAAACTGGCTCCAGAGGCCAGGCTTAGAACTGTACCTCTCTACCACCCCTCTATACCTCCACCATCTCTTTTAATCCACCAAACTGCTGATGACATAGGGATTACTTTCCTCACTTTTCTTTAAAGAGATTCAAGGGCTATGTGCCTGAGCTCCAGCAGCAGTCAGTCCTGGGTTCAAATCCTGAATCTGCCAATTTCCCAGAAGAAAACAGTCCCGTCCTTCAGGTCCTGTGCAGTGGGCTCTGCCCAAACGGAGGCCAAAACCAAACAGGCCCCTGCAGGGCATCGGGGACCCATCAGCTCACTTATTTGTTGAACAGCTACTTTTTGACACGTACCAGGTGCCAAGCCTGGTGCTAGTGCTGGGGGTCAAGTGGTGAGCACGACAGATGTTTCTAGTCTCTAGGGTTCAAATCCCAGGGTGGGGAGGCTGACGGACCACAAAGAAGTGAAAAGTTAAATATGTGATAGGAATGGTGGGAGAAGCCAGGAGATCTCATTACTGGGGCCCTGACCTTGTTTGAGAGGGTAGTTAGGAAAGAAGAAATAAAGGGTCTAAGAATAATAATGATAATGACAATATAATGACTAATACTTATTGAGCACTTACCATGTCCCAGGTACCCTTCAAAGTGTCTAAGATTACCTCTCCTCGAACCCCAAGACAGGTACCATTATTACCCTCAGTTGGCGGAAGCAGTTGAGAGAAGTTAAGTCACTTGCCCAAGATTTACTAGGCCAGTTGGTTCGTGCACCCCCAGATTTGAGGCCAGGCAGACTAAGTTCAAAGCCTGGCTTCTCAAGCCCCGGGCCCCACTGCATTGCCTCTGGGCAACAGGGACTTCCATATGCTGTAGAAAGCATGGGGACCCAGGTAGCTTTGTCAGTGCTCCAAAGCTCCACCCTCCCCCTCAGCCATAGCCCCCTCACTATGCAGACCACCTCCTATGCAGACCCTTGAGAAAAATAGCCCCCTAAAAACGTAAGGTCTCCCAACCCATTTGTCCAGAGAAGGCAGAGACCTAGATGCTGGAAAGGGGGCAGGGGTGGTGTCACATCCAGAGAAGGGGCCCCCCAGGTGACCAGGGGGCACGAAGATCCTGTCCTGGGCAGTTTGGGGACCACGCTGAAGGCGAATAGGGGCTTTCTAAGGTGGCTGAAGCAACACGTGGCAGATGTCTTGTGCGCTGGAAAGAACATCTTGAGGGGTCCCCAGCCCGAGGCGCTTACAGGGTGAGGGGGAGTGTCCTTCAGCTGCCCGCATCTCTGCTTGTGCAATGTGGTGGCCTGGATGCCCCTCTGGCCAGGCGCGCGCGCCCCCGCCCGCGCGCGCTCGCAAAACAACATCTGAGCCGAAGCTCGGAGCCCCGCCAGGAGGGAGGGCTCCCTGGCCGCTCTCCGACCCCAGCCGGCCTCAGTCCGCCCCCGCCCCACGCGCCAGGGCCCTCGTGCCGCCCCTCCCTCCGCCCTGCCGGCCAATTCTCTCCTTCTGTCCTCCGACCCTTCTGGAGAAGTTCGAGGAAACTTTCTGAGGTCCAACTCTTGACCCTCCTTGACCAACTTGCTCATTGAGCCACTGGAAAAAGCGCTGTCCTCTTCCCTCCTGCCCCCAATACTTGCCAAAAGGTCCCGGGGAGCGGTTTGTCCAAGGCCCCTCTCCAGATGTGTGCCAAAGGTTCGCAGACGTTTGCCAAAGTTCCGCTTTGCCCAGAGCTCCCACCCTCACGCGTGCAAAAACTTATCCAAATTGTGTGCCAAAGGCCCCTCTTCTCTAAGTCCCACAGGGGTTTAAAGGATCCTCCACCGTTTGCAAGAGACCCCTTTCGGCTTTTTGCCAAAGGCCTATGAGGACGCTGGCCAACGGCCTCGTTAGCCAACCCCCCAGATGTGTCCAAGAGATGCATACAAAGCCGCCCCCCTTTGCCAAATCCCGGATACTAGTCAATGTCCTTACTATTTGCAAAGGGGGCCCATTCCAGCGGTTTGCCAAAGCACCCCCCGCGCCCCCCGCTGTGTCCCGAAAGTTGCCAAATTGGGCTTTTCTTACCACAACTCCTCACCCCCTCCTCCTGCGAACCAGACCACCCCATGCTGTTTGCTGAAGCCCCTCCCCCACGCTGTGTGCCCTCCGTGGCGATGGGGGAGGGGTGGCCCTTCCTCTACCTCCGAAGTTTGTCTAAACTCGGTTGGATGAGGCTCGCTTCGGAACTCACCACAGCCAACTCTTTGTCCGTTTTGGGGGCGACATCTCCAGGAAACTTGATGATGGGCGACGGCGCGGCGGTGGCGCGGCCCAACAGGCAGCCCAGGACGCAGAGCGCCCGCAGGGGGCCGGCCAGCGGGCCCCGAGCCACTCGCGCCTCGGTCATTGCGCTCCCGGGCCCCGCGCGTCGCCCGGGGGGTTGCTGGCTCGGTGCGTGTGGCCGCGTCGCCGCCTGGCTGGCGCCTGCTCCCCCGCGCAGCGCTGCGCCCCCAGGGGCTGTTCGACTCGGTCTCCTCGGCTTTGCCCGGCTCAGCGGCGCATGGTCCGGCCCCCAGCCCTCGCCGCCGCCGCCAGCTCTCGCCGGTCCTGGCAAAGCCTTTGTATGTTTAAAGCCCCAGATGCGTAGCTCCAGCCACCGCCGGAGGAAGTCTGGATGCAGCGGAAACAAGGGAGGGCAGCCGCCAGATGTGGCCGGCTGGGCTGGGAGGGCGCTGGCAGTGCGGCGCCGCCGGGTGGAGAGGGAGCGCTCAGGCCCGCCCCTCTCCGCCCCATTCTCCCTCTCGCCCTCCTCCTCTTTTCTCCTTTCTTCTCCTTTCTCCGCCTCTTTTCCCCTCAGCCAGAGCTTTGGGCCTCTTCGAGAACCATCAGTGCGGCGACCTTCCAACCTTTACTCCCCAATCCGGGCGCAAAACCTATGGAACCTCTGCTGGGAAACATCTGGCGCGACCACTCTAGACACTTGAAGTCCTGAGGCTGGAGAGCAGCGGTTCTCGGAGGGACACACGGCGGGGGGCCGGACGGCCTGCACTCCCAGGGGTGTAGGTCAGAGATGGGGAGGAAGGGTCAGGAACAGATGATCAGCTGCACCTGTAGATCGTCAGAGAAAGAGATTTTAGATGATTAGAGATGGAGACAGAGAGATGAGAGAGATAGGCAGAAATGGGAAGAGATACAGAGATGGAAACAAAGTGAAGGCCCCTCCTTCCTCATCTCCCTCCTCCCTCCCCCTCCCCTCCCTCCTTCCTTCCTTCCTTCCTTCCTTCCTTCCTTCCTTCTCCTTCCCCTCTTCTTCCTTCTATGACTATTTAAGCATTTACTTGGCCTCAGGCATAATGCTAGGTGCTAGATAAACGCTTGGAAACCCAGCAGTCCTGGTCTCTGTCCCTGAGGAATGTCCCCTTCCTCCCTCAGGAAGGAGAATTCATTAGGTGCTAAGCTGTGACGGGGAACTCCAGCAGGTGTGGGGACACCTGACCTCAGTCCCTAAACTAGTATAGGTGGTCAGGGAAGGCTCCCTGGAAGAAGGGACTTCTGGGCTGACACCTGAAGAGCTACAAGACTTGAGAGTATTGGGGTGGGGGGAGGGATGTGGAAGGCACAGTCTAAGGAACAACATTTACAAAGGTCCAGAGATGAAGGACAGCAAGAGGCACTGGAGAAGGACGTTCCCTCTATCTGAAAACTGGGGGGGAGGGGGGAGGGTGAGGAGATGGGACTGGGGGTCGGCAGGGACCAATTTGAGGAGAAGAGTCATGGGCTGAAAGGGTCAGCAACAAGCTGCCTGCGAGGGCCTTGGAAGTCAGGGTGATGAATCTAGTCTGTATCGTAAGAACCAGAAAAGCTTCTGCAGCTTGGGTGTCAGTGGGTTTCAGAGAAGTACAGGCTTGCCTGGCAGGCATGTGCTGCTGGCTGGCCAGGAGTCAACCTGAAAGGGACCCCTTGGGAAGGACTTCGCTCCACAGGAGCAGCCCAGCCCAGCATCCTGACCCAGGGAGAAGCCTTGGCTATTTGGGGGAGGGTGAGTCTGAGGTCAGTGGTAGAGGGGGTTGCCTCCTGGCTAGGCCCCATTTGGCTCAGGTCCACATCCTCTGGATAACCAGAGAGCCAAGTTGGAGAGCAGAGAGCTAGGAGTGAAAATGGAAAAAGTTGTCTCACTGAAGCAGGGCTTACAAACTCGTGGCCTGTGGGCTGAATCCCGCCTGAACAGCACTTTGAAACTTGGGACACTTCATCTAAAAATCTGACTTTCTGGTTTACTTTCAGAAATCCCCCCAAATCTGGCAATACTGGGTGCCGATGTCCACATGGCAACAATTAGCTGAGGCATGTACTTTGGTTTGCCACAGTCCCCACCATTCTCTATTGCCTTGCATGTGACTCAGCTCAGTTTTGCTCATTTACATCACTTGTCCCATTTGAGGTTTAACATTTTCCCGAAAACCTTTGTGAGACATTGGGCACTTCTGGCACAGGGCAGCTGTGACTGTGCCTCTTCACAGTCTGTGTAGTTTGGGCATTCCAAGGGCATTGGTGCCCAGTGTAGGTGCTTGGTGTCCATTTAGAGATGGTGACAGCTGCAGAAGCAGGTGTCCATTGTACCCAGCAGAGCAGTGGCGGTGCCCAGTAGTGACTAAGGCCCAGGGGACCAGGAGATCATAGGCAGCATCTAGTGGAAATGAACTTGTCCGCGAGTGCACGCGATACACTCCAGGACCCCTGTGTATCCCTTTAGCTCTCTCTGCCTTGGCAACCTGCCATGGTCACCCTGGGAGCCATGGTAACCCCGGGAGCCCCATGGTGATGTGGCAGAACCACAAAATGAAAGCAACCAGTCCCACTGTAGACTTGGTAAGTGGAAAAAGAAACTTTGACATAATACTATAAACCACTGACATCTGGGGATACCGTTGGTATTGCAGCATCTTTCAGCCCATACTAATACAGGTAAAAATTGTGGGCCCCCCCAAAAGGTATGTTCTACTCCTAACCGCCAGTACCTGTAAATGTGCCCTCATTTGGAAATAGAGTCTTTGCAGATATCACCAAGTTAAGATGAGGTCATACTGGATTAGGGTGGGCCCTAATCCAATGACTGGTGTCCTTATAAGCGAAGAAATTTGCACACAGAGACACACATGTGACCATGGAGGCAGAGTTTGAAGTGACACAGCTGCAAGACAAGGAATCCCAAGGACTGACAGGAGCCCCAGAAGCTGGGAGAGACGAGGAAGCATTTTTCTCTAGAGCCTTTGGAGAGAGCTTGGGTCTGGCAACACCTTGATTTTGGACTTCTAGCCCCCAGAATTAGGATAGAATAAACTTCTGACGTTTTAAACCACCCGGTTTGTGCTACTTGGTCACGGCAGCCCTAAGAAATTAATACAGGCTTCAATGAAGTGACACCAGGACATGGCATCGGTTCCTGCCATGCATTCATTCATTCATTCATTCATTCATTCATTCAGGAAAACGTTAATGAACACTGTTCCAGGTGCTGGGGTACAGCAGCATCAAGATAAAATTTGTATTGATGAAGAGGGAAAACGAGGATGGGAGATACCAAACAGGAGACGACTGGGCCCTGGGGGAGGTAGTGGCCATCTGTTGTTTATTGCTTCCCAAGATCCTGTCCTCCTCCTTTTGGTAGCGGCCCCTTAATTTTCCTTTGAGGAAACCTCCTCTAAGCAATTCTTGGTCTATGAGGTTCAGTGGATGTGACCTACCTCCTGGATCGTGGGTCCATGTGACCCAGGCCTGGCTAAAAAGCAGATCCAATGTCACTGGCTAGATGCTGGTCCAGAAGGAGGTTTATGAGTCCATTGGAGCCCACGAAAAGTAATTCTGGGACATTCACTGGAGGTATTTGGGATGTAGCCTACACTTTCAGCTATAAATGGTATGATGCAATGGTGGAGGAGCCCTTAAGGACAGAGGCTTCCTAAGATTGAAACTACACCAAAGAGAACAGAAATGGTGATGCTGAGCTCCTGCTGGCATCGGCTGAACTCCTGGATCCAGCCCTGCCTGCAGCCAATGTATCCTGAGCTTTTTAGTTTGTGAGTCTATATAGCCTCTCCTCCTAACTTTGTATGTGGTTTGTTTGTTTTTTGCTTAAGTCTGGTTGAGTCGAGTTTCTGTTGCTTGCAACCTGAGATTCCTGACTGATACAGTGAAAGACTTAGCTGAGAAATCAGCACCAGTCAGATCCTCTGCCTGAGGTCACAGCCCTCCCTCATTTTGTCTCTGTCTCTGGTCCCAGGGACATCTGAGAAGCAGTCCTGGGGGCACAGGAGTGTGCCAACACACTCCATCCTAGAGGAGCATAGCAGGACCTTCTCTGGGGCCAGGGAACCCCAGGTACCTTTTGGTTTCCTGCTGGGACCCCAACCCTAGGCCCAGGCCTATAGATTCCAAGCCATGTCCTCTCCATACAGTCAGGAGCCCAGCAGGCGGCACTCTTGCAGGAGGCTAATTCCAGGAGTGCCTAGTGAGGAAGGGATTAAATACAAAGTGTGCGGGTGGAAGGTAGGGGGGACTAATGGGCCAGAAGCAGGACCGTGATCATCTGGCCCAGAAGGTTGACCGGAGGGCGCAGTTATGGGAGAGCAGGTGCCTTTAACGAAACGACAGCCCAAGAGACCTCCTGCCGAGGGATCCAGGAATAAACACCCTCCTTTGTTCTCTTCCTTCCCTCCCTCCTTTGCGGGGCTCCCCAGCGCGGGAGGAGCGGGCCCCAGCAGTCCAAGGGGGAGGGAGGTGGAGCGCCACCTGGAGGAGCAAATGGAAATTGACCAGCACGCCCACCATCTCCTCCCTCCTGCACTTTTTATCTGCAGCTAAGCTGGCTTTCTCTCTGTTCCTGAAAGATGGCAACCCTCTTGTGACAGCCATAGATTTTCTTTCAAGGAAGAACATGCTGTTCAGTGGCAAAGAGTGCAGTGAGCTGACTGCCTACAGCTGTAGGAATCAGCCCGAGCTTTTGAGCCTACACCGTGCTAGTTCGGCCAAAGCCCCAGATGATGTCTGAGCACATAGGGTACCAGGGCTCCAGAGCTCCCCTCTGGGGCCACTTGATCTTTTTGGAGGAGCTGTCTTGGAGGCTGAGACTCTCTGCCCCATCCTGCTTCCCACTCTTTTTCTTTCTCTGGTCTTATCCTCCAAAACTCCTTGAACTCCTGACCCCATCCCAGAATGTACTTCCTGGAGGGCCCAACTGACATGCCTGTCCTCTTGGCCTGCAAGTCTTCTCATCTGTTAGGTCTCAGCTCAGATGCTGCCTCCCCAGGGAAGCCTTCCTTGACTGACCAGCCACAGAAAGGATCCACCCCCTGTGTTTTTCCTTCCAAGCAGCTACAGCTGTCTTGAAACAATCTTGTTAACTTTAATTTCTTGTTTGATTATTGACTCCTGTACTGTGGCCCTAGTACCTGGAACAGGGTTTGCATATAGAAGGTATTGAATTAATACTTGTCAAATAAATGGTTGAATACGTTAATGAATCAGCCCTAGATGTGGGGAGATGGAAGGGCAGGCCCAGTGAGCAGAGGTGGGAATGGTGTGGTGGTCCCCAAGTAGAAAGAAAGGCCAGAATGAGCACCCGGGGCTCTGACCCGGAGTCATTTTGGATGACTCAAAACTCTGGGGCTTCTCTTGTGTTATAAAGACACAGGTGGCCATCCTAAGTCTTCCCTTTTCTGCCATGTGGAGGTCAGGTGAGAACAGATTGCTTTCGGTTTTGGAGAGCCGCAGGGTAGAGTTGTTAATTTGTAACCAACAGCAGGAGAAACTCAGGGTAGATGTCAGGTAGACTTCCCAACAGTGAAGAGAAGGAATGAGGCCTTAAAGGGTCCATAAGTTAGGCTGAGACAACGGCTTCCCTAAGGGACCTCGGGGAGACAGAGGACAGGTGAAACCCTGTTTGGCCTAACCTAGACTAGTTGAGTGGACACAATAGACCTGCAGACAGCAAAACGATCTTGACTAGGCTGAGAAAGACAAGTGGGCCATCGACTTCCGTCCTTGTCATCCCCACCTTGCCCATCGGCCCTCCATTCCCTCGCCACCACGCCCACACGGGGTCTCTGAGTCCCCGGGTCACTGCCTCCCCCGGGGCTCTGCCCCTGCCCACTCCCCTTGCCTTTGCTCTTGTCTAGATGCGTGGCTTCTGGCCATGATCATCAGGACAGAATGTAGTATTGGCGCAGCCCTTGTTTGTGCCTGCTTGGCCCCCATTCTCCTTTCTTGTGCACAGCACACTGGGTTCTCATTTGGGAAACCATACCTTCCTCCCACGTGGCCCAGGCCTGGCCAGTTGGAGTATCCAGCCCTTGGGGCACAGGAGCCACTTGCCAGCTTCTATCTGGAGGGTAAATCCGGCCTCACAGTGGGGGCAGAAGAAGAAGACACAGACTGGGGGGCACTACTTTAGACCCTGGATCCAGCTTTACCTGAAATCATCTCGCCTTGGATTTCTTAGTCTGAGGAACCCTTTTAGACTTCATCTGATTTGGGTAGCATTTCCGTTATTTGTACCTGAAAGTGTACAGGGGAATCCCCGTGATACCTGGGAAGGTTTACCACTGAGGTGCTTCTGCTGGCAGGATGCAGCCCCGGGGTAAGCGTGTTCAGTGGATGAGACTGTGATGATATCGACTTGGCTGTCTGTCTGCACATCGCCAAGCCAGGCAGAGAACCCCCTTCCTCAGCTCCTGGGGGTCGGTCTTCCTGTGCAGGCGCCACGCGGTGGAAGAGATGGCAGAGTGCAGATCTGCCCCGTGGGCTCCAAGGCATCTGCGAGGAAGGGTCTACATTCCCACCGCTGCTTGAATGGCCCCGAGAAGCGTGGGTTACAGGTAGGTAGATGGAAACCAGGCAGTGAGCTCCCTGTACTTGTACTTGGACGTGTTCAAACAGGCTGCCCCTGCCCCACCCACCCACCCCATTCAGGGAGGCTGCAGAGAGGAGTCCTGAGGGATACCCTGCTGTGGGCGCAGTGGTGTCCACATATTTGTCATCAGCAGCCTTTGCAGGCTGCCTTTCTGTAGGGTGGGAGGCCACGGGCGGTCCGGGGAAGGGGAGGCCCAAATCGTAGCATAGTCTGCGGTTATGGGGCTTGCCCGAGCACTCAGGGTACCCCAGATGACAGGCAGGTATAATAGGGGGGAAGAAAGAGAAAAGGAATTAAGAGGCTGTCAGCTAAAGAAAAGACTAACGAGCATGTCAGATCTGCACGGATCCTTGAGAAGGTCTCATTACACCTTGCAGTTTAATGCAAGTCACCACTGGAAGGGAACCTGAGTGCTGACTGCACGTCAGGCACTGGGCCAGGTCTTTTATGGGCGTTGAATTCCCACGGTGCTCTTTTGACACAGGTCACGTGGTTAGCATCTCCGATTTACAGTGGAAGAAATGAGGCAGAGAGAGGAGGACTTTGCTAAGGTCATTGCATGCAGCATCAGCACCAGGATACCCCTCGGGGCTCTCTGACACCAGGGTCTTTGCACCCAACCACCACACTACATGGACACCCTGGAGAGATGGGGGAAACGGAGGCACACGGGAAGATTTGCCCAGGCCACACAAGGGAAAGAAAATGAGCCACCCCCAGGGGCTCAATTTGTTCCAAGGACTGAGTGAGGCAGGCACCTTCACACAGGTCACTGTACTCAGTCCTCCCAATGCACTTGTGACTAGGCTACGAATATGAGGGGAAAATGAGCCCAGAGAAGGCAAGTAGCTTGACCAAGGACACACAGCATATAACGCTGGAACCTGAGTCTAGTGAGTCTTTCCCCCGTAGCAGCTGCTACTCCCCCACCTGCTGGGTCCTGTCAGCCCAACACCCCAATCCCACTGTCTTCCACCTCCTTCTAGCACCCCTGCAGCCAAACCTCCCCCTGCCCTCTGCTGCCCTCAGCTCACCGGTTTCACCCTTGCTCAGGGGTATTCTCCAAATGTCCTCCCTCCATGACTGTACCCTGCTTGTAAAACCAGCTCAAAACTCACCCCCAGGGAGCCCTTGATTCAGAGTCCTTGTTCTGTAACTACAGTCAAGTGCTGACTATGACTTACTGACCCTGTGACTCACCTCATGGAGGAGCTCTCTTTTTTTTGTCCAATAGTCATTATAATCATCTCTCAGGGCTGGGTATAGAATATGTTAGTGTTTATGAAATACTTAACACAGAGTCTGGGGAATTCCCTGGCGGTCCAGTGGTTAGGACTCTGTCTTTCCACCGCAGGGGGCAAGGGTTCGATCCCTGATCAGGGAACTAAGATCCTGCATGCTGCACAGCCAAAAAAAAAAAAAAAAAAAGTATATACAAAAAGAACATTAAAATAAAAGTGTCTGGCATGCGTGCAGTAGGCACTTAATAATTGATCACTGTAATGACTGCTCCCCACAGGGCTCATCAAGCAGGCCTCTGTGTGTGTGTGTGTGTGTGTGTGTGTGTGTGTGTAGGTGGGGTGGGGAGGGTATCGGCTCAAGTGATCAAAAGTCTTTGTTGAGCACCTACTGAATGCAAGGCCTTTACACTGGGGCAAGTGCCAAGACGGGCAGACGGGGTTCTGATGGAACAGGCGGGGTTGGATGTTCATAACCCTGAAATAGAACTAGGTCTCCCCTGACCCCCGATCTCCATCTTGGGGCTATAACCCACCTCAGCAGGGAAGTTTGTACCTCTCAAACCACTGGTATAGTGAGGCCAGGCTATCCTGCACCCAACCCCGCACCGTGGAGGAGCGGCTCCTTCTGCAGACGGGCTGCGCCATCTGGTGGCCACTCTTGGTGAAGCAGCCTCGGGGCTCGGAGCCCGTGGGGTTAGACCGTTATTTAGGCTTGTGGCTCTATCTAGTGGCATTAGTGAGCAACCACACTCAATCAGCTTCAACCTCAGAGATCACCCGAGGAGCTTCGATAAACACTCCAGGACTCCACTTAAGAACTAACGAGCCAGATTTGGGGGGCGTGATTCTGAACTCAAGGAAAGTTTACGTTTGAGAAGCAGGACCGTAAAGGGACTTCTACCAATGTATTTGTACCTGCTCCCCGCCTGTTCAGTAATAAAATCATCAACCTACTTCATATATGAGATTCTCATTTTCGCGTTTAAAGGGGAGGAAACCGAGGTCCACAAAGTGGCAGTCACTCACCCATGACCACACAGCGAGCCAGAAGACATCTCCCCTCCCAGCTCTAAGGCAGGAAGGAAGCATGTTTGCCATCAGGAGACCTGGCATCTGTTACCTGCTATTTGCAAATAAATGAAGGGCTCGGCCAAGGTGAGCTAGATCACTGTGGCAGGATCTCCCGGCCTCTGGTCTTATGATGCTGCAGTTTGTTTGTCTGTTGGATTATTACTATAACTATCTTGCTTGCCTCTTCTTCATCCTGGTTGGCATGAGGGTGGGATGGGACACTGATCTGTCAGGGATAAGGACACAGAAGGTCTAGAATAGTAAGAACTTGCATTACGATAATGTCAGGCTCTGCCCCAAGCACCTTCTATGTATTAGTTCATCTGATCCTACAAACAGGCCCCTGAGAATATATTATTATGATTATCCCTTTACACAGAGAGATATCCCTTTGCACAGAGGAAACTGAGGTACCGTTAATGAGCACTGCCCCAGGCAATCTGCTCTGGGCCCATGCTTTTAGCCAGGGGCCATCCAGTGCCCCAGAGCAGGTAAGGTTTGGCTTCTGCATTTTTGAGGACATCAACATCTTCTCTCTGATCATCCTTGGCCAAGCAACCTTCTCTGTCTGGGTCTCTTTGTCCTTATTTGTTTGTTTCCCTGGTAAATGTTTATTAAAGCCTTGCACTGGGCACTGGATATACAGCAGTGATTAACTACAGTCATTGCTCTCATGGTGTTTACATTCTGGTGGTGGGGGGTGGGGCGGGACAGACAATACAAAGCAGACAAATTAATAAACTAATAAACAAGGTAATGTTCGATGGTTGGAAGACCTGTGAAGATGGGATTGTAACAGGGAAGAGCAAAATCTGACTCCACGTTGGCTCTGTTTCTTTTACTTTAACCTTTGCTTTTCGTTGCTTTTGTTATTATAATCACTAAAAGGATGCTGTCTATAGCTGTAAACATACATGATGGCCTGCCACAGGAATCCCTGCCCACCTGTGAATGGCTGCAGAAAAGAAGAAATTAATACATCCCCTCCCTGATGTGGGCCAAGCGAGGAGATACCTTGCAAGATTAATGGCCATTTTACTTTACTTCCTCACCTCCTCCCCATCTCTGTTCTATAAGAGAAACTGGCATCCAGACCCCTGATAAGATGATTTTTGGGGACACTGGGACTCGGTCTGCCAGCTTTCCAAATAAAGTCATTATTCCTTGTCTAAACACCTTGTCTCCCGATTTATTGGCCTGTCGTGTGGTGAGCAGAGTGAGCTTGGACTTGGTAACAGGATCAAGATGATCTGATGGGGAAAACTTGAGAATGGGTGGTCAGGAAGGGCCTTTCAGAGAAGCTGATGTGAGATCTGAGTCCTGAAGGATGAAAAGGAACCAGACATGTGCAGAACCAGGGGCAGGATGTTCAAGGCAGAGAAGATGGCAGGTGCAAAGGCCCTGTGGTGGGAGCAGAGTGAAGGACACACGAGACATTCATGGGTTTGGTCTGCAAACATCTGCCCATCCCCTTTTTGGGGATACTTCTCTCCTTCCGCTGAGGACAGTGTTGCGGGGGAACTTCTCTCTTGCTGGGAAAACAGACGGGGGTACCTGCCTTCCCTTTTCAGAAGTCACACAGGTCCTTGGTGCCTTCTTGGGCCAGGCTCCTTCCTCTGGGTACACGTCCTCTGTTACAAGCAGGGGTGGGCTTGTGATCTGGGCTCAGCCAATGGGACACTCAGGGAATCTTGAGTGACATAAATATAAACAGAACACTGGGAGCCCAGGCATACCAACTGTGGGGTCCCTCGGACCTGGTGTTCCCATCTTGGTGCCTGCCCTGGTTGTCTAGCTTTTGCCACCACGGCTATTATTATTCCAATAAATGCCCACTTGTTTTAAGTTAGCCCGCATCAATTTCTGTTGCTTGCACCCAAATAACCCCAATGAAGCAGTGTAGGAACAAAGGGAGAGGAAGCTGGGGATAGATCCCGCTGTTCGGCCAAGCTAAGGAGTTGGCCTGTGTTCTGATGACTATGGGATCCTGTGGATTCCTCTGACACTGCCCTTCTGAGATCTCTTGATTACGTGCAGGTGGCTTCTTACCTGCAGGGATGACCTCATCCAGAATTTCTCCCTTCCCCACCCAAGCCAGGTTCCTACCCCTCTCTATGATTAGCAAGCAGCTGCCCTCAGGCAGAGAGCAGAGAGCCAATGGCTTTGAGCTTGAGATGATTTATCTGTTTCCTGTGCCCCCCACACCCACAAATGGTCCCTCCATGGCTTAGATAAATGCCTCTAAGACTTTATCCCCTGCCACATTCCAGTGAAAGCAAAGTCAAGTGAGAAGGAAGGAGAAATGGGCAATCAGAACATCCTACATATTATAGGATCCAGGGAGGGCGCTCAGGAGGGGGCCAGAGAGCCCGAGGTTGAGCCGTGGCCCCAGAGCGCCTCCTGCCCTTGAATTCCAAAGCAGCAGGAGCCAATCCCTGTATCAAACAGCCAGCTGGTGACCCCAATCCTTCTGCCCCAGCGGTAAGCTCTGGCTATCGTTTTTCTAAGAATACAGTCAATCCCCTTTCCTGTGAGTTCCACCCCATCCTTCCCCCTCGGGTCAGCGAAACCCTTCAAAGAGGAAAACCCACAGCTCGGCTTTTGTCTGCTGCCCTCCCAGCTGTAGCCCAGAGACCCGCAGGCTGGAGTCCCAACTGTGATGCCCAAGTCAGTCTCCAGCTCCATGCCCATGTCCCATCTCCACTCTCATCAAACTCAACCGGTCCTTGGCCTCCCCCTTCGGTGACCCGCACTGAGGGGTTGACAGGGAGGTCCCTGACCCCTCCTTCACCTGGTGGAGGCTCCTTGTCACGGAATCCAGGAGAGACTTAAGGGCGGAATTGCAGACAGGCAGCTAGGAGGGATTTCAGGAAGGCCTGGAAAATGGCTGGGGGTTTCCAAAGTGCACGTGTGGGCAGTGCCCCAGGCTCCTGAGGGAATATTCATTTTTCATGCACAACCTGCCCACATCTGTGGGCAGGTTGCTTGGTGATCTCTCCAAGCCTCAGTTTCACCATCTGTAAGACATGCTTACAATTTTGCGACCTCAGGGGGTTGTTTTGAGAGTTTTTATTGAGAAAACACACAGAATGTACTTAGTACGGTGCCTGGAACATAGTAAACGCCCCCAAAAATGTTTGTTGCAGAAACAAATGTAGCCCAGTTCCAGGTTCTTTGCAGTCCCTGCACCTCCACGAGACTGTCTCCACCTCCACGAGACTGTCTCCATTTCTTCCCTGACGACAATATTTCTGTTCTTTGATCCACATCAACTTCTTAATCACTTTGCAAGGATGGGAATGAGGGAAGTAAAACATGCCCGAAAATCCTTGAAATTATTGCCATTCAGGGATCAGAAGACGAAGATTAGTTGCCTGTCTCTGTCTCACAAACAAATTAACCAAGTGGCAGCTTTTGGTGCCAAATATGATTCTTGTCGAAAGGATTAGACGTAAGAAATCCAGCTACAATATACTGTGATCGTGTGTGTGCGTGTGGGGTTTTCTTAAAAGCAAATCTGCAATAATCGTACATTTACAACTAATAAATTGGGTCCTTTAATTCCTCTGCAGTAAGCCTTTGAAATATAATCTGTCATTTCAGACTTACAGAACATGACTTTTCATAATTATAATTCTCCAGCACACATGACTACTTATAATTAAATTCACTTTTAAGAAATCCAAACCTTTTTGTGTGTGTGGATTATCTGTTTGTCTGATGTCATAATGGTAAAATGAATGTATAATCTGTTGAATAAATTTGGTGAGTTCTTATATAAAAAACACACTCTGCTATCGATCAAAACCTGGAAAGATAAGATGGTGAACGAAGTATACGCTATTTCTCAGCAACAGGCTTAAACAAAGGCAGAACAAACCCAAGCATGTCTTCTCATCCCTGCCTCCTTTTAGGGCTGCTAACCCCATAAAAGAAGAACGTTTGAAAGAGTTGAGAAAACCCAAATGTTAAATTATGGCCAAATGATCTGCTGGAGACCCATAAATTTTGAAAGGCAGTTGAATAAAAGCCCCAGAAAACAGACCCGAAATGGCCCCAAATCAGTGAATACGTGCCGGAAACATACAGACCCATAAAAGGAAGGATAACCACACAGGAAAAGATAAGCAGAGAAAGGAAATGGGAACCTTGAACTCAGAGAAACAGACACAGCATTTGTGGTCTACAGGTACCATCTTGAGCTTTTAATAAAGAATAGCCTAGAAGCTATGTTGCAGTTTTGCAACTCTTGACATAAATGACTTAATGTTTCATTCTTCAGCCAAAGGCCAAGTCTGGATGCACTTGTGGAAGTGTGTGTTCCCTCCTCGTGCCTCCAGAGAAGTAAACACTGCCTCAGAGATGGGGTTTCAAGAATGACAGGACAGTTTTCCCCATCAGCGGAAATGTCCTCCCAGGTTGATACCTCTGCCTGAGGTCCAGGAGATCACTGCCAAGGTAACAATTTTTCCTGAGAGATGCTACTTGAACGAGAGTCAAATATTTAGCATGAACCTGGGTACCTTTTGAGAGGAAGGGCTCCCTGGGAGAAGAGCCCACCCAGAGTGCCTTGCAGTCCCATGGAGCCTTAGATCAGCCCGTATCTTCAGGCCCTGTCTCAGGCGTCTCTTCCCTCCTTCTGGGGAGGCATTTATGGAGACATTGCTTGTGGTTATGGCCCAGGTGGGGCACAGGGAGGAAGTTGTGGCAGACTCAGGCAGGTGAGCCTATTAAGACCAGCTTAATAGGTGAGCCTATTAAGACTGAGGTGATGTCAGCACAAGGTTAGCATTGGCCTTGGGCCTGAAATGAGGTTAAGCACCAGACCAGAGGACTTCCCTGGTGGCACAGTGGTTAAGAATCTGCCTGCTAGTGCCGGGGACGCGGGTTTGAGCCCTGGTTGGGGAGGATTCCACATGCCGTGGAGCAACTAAGCCCGTGTACCACAACTACTGAAGCCTGCGCACCTGGAGACTGTACTCTGCAGCAAGAGAAGCTACAACAGTGAGAAGCCAGTGCACCACAATGAAGAGTAGCCCCCGCTCGCCACAACTAGAGAAAGCCCGCGCACAGTAACAAAAGAACCGACGCAATCAAAATAAATAAATAAATAAAATAAATAATATTTATTAAAAAAAGAAAGAAAGAAAGAAACAGACCAGAAATGGTCACAGATGACAGCTTCAAGTATCAAAGAAGAAGCCTAAAGAAGGGAAGGCATGAGCTCAAGGTCACATGCAGCTTAGGAGCCAGGATAGGCCTCAAGAACGTGACTTTGGGGACTTCCCTTGTGGTCCAGTGGTTAAGACTCCCTGCTTCCAATGCAGGGGGCATGGGTCCGATCCCTGGTTGGGGAACTAAGATCCCACATGCTGACTTTTGATCCTTGGTCTGTGCTTAAAACACACGCGCGCGTGCGCGCGCGCACACACACACACACACACACACTATTATTTAAAAACTATATCTGGCTGCCTCCCTCTCTCAAGTCAAGATAAGACCAGAATGGGGCTGGAGCTAAGATTGGACTTGGGGGTAGACTTATAGCTATCACATTCCCTTATACCTGGGAGCATTACTGAATATTCACTGGATGGATGCACGGATGGATGGATAGATGAATAGATAAGTGAATAAATGGTTGGATGGATAAATGGATGGATGGACAGACGGATGGATGGATGGGTACTGAAATTAAAGAAGGGACAAAACTGAGGCCTGATAGTTGCCTCCTAGGACTGAAGGCCAAAGTTCATCCACACAAATGCTTTATTTTGGTCATAGAGGTGACCCACACAAGGGCTTTAAATATTTAAAAATGTTAAATATTTAAATAATAAGTAGCCACTACAAAACCAGGAGATTTCACATTAAAAAAATACAGATTTCTGGATTTTCTTGAAAAAAAATCAGAAGATGTGGTGACACCCAGCTTGCATCCCACATATAAACAATCTTGAAGCTGAGTAGCAGCTGCCCCTTTCAAGGGGAGACTGATTTTGAGAGCACCACAATCCCCACCACTCCCTACTACCCTGCATCTTCCCCACATCCTCAGTTATGTCCCTCGTCTAGCCCCATAGGTATCTGCATTTTCATCTTCTGAGTTAAAAACATCCCTGTGTCGCTCCTGTTTCCCTTGGTTCACCGATGCTGCCCCAGTCACTCTGAGGCTGTGTTTCCTCACTTTCCTTCCCCCTGCTCTTCCACCCCGCCCCTCATTCTGCAGTTCTGGGCTACGTACCCAGGTGATGTTAACCCCTGCCTTCTAACTCCGGCAACTCAAGATACAGGGAAGGCTCAAGCAGGTATCTGCAGCCCACCTCCCTCCAGTCTCCCAAGGGGATGGTAAAGGGTCTGGACAAGGGCTCCGCCATGGCAGAGAAAAAGGATGGGTCGAGTGTTTGCTCTGAGTGGACAAGCAGGCAGGCTTGCGAGAAGGAACAGCCTACCATCCAAAAGTGAAAATGGAATGACTCCCGAAAAAGTCCCCAGTGCACTTTTGTATTTCATTGACTTTTTTTCTTTTTGCGGCACGCGGGCCTCTCACTGCTGTGGCCTCTCTCGTCGCGGAGCACAGGCTCCGGACGTGCAGGCTCAGTGGCCATGGCTCACGGGCCCAGCCGCTCCACGGCATGTGGGATCTTCCCGGACCGGGGCACGAACCCGTGTCCCCTGCATCGGCAGGCGGACTCTCAACCACCGCGCCACCAGGGAAGCCCATGTAATCTTTTTAAATCTGAAAATTTCTGAATACTGAAATATATCTGGCCCCAACGGTTTCAGATAAAGGTTTGTAGTCTTCTACTCAAAACCAGGAAGTATTTTTAAGGTTAACTTAATCTATGTCCTGCAAACAGATGGTACCTTTTTCTTCCCCCCTGTGCTCTACAGTAGGCCCTCACCAGCCATCTACTTCATACATAGTAGTGTACATACGTCAATCCCAATCTCCCAATCCATCTGCCCCTCCCCCTTGGTGTCCATACGTTTGTCCTCTAGGTCTGTGTCTCTCTTTCTGCTTTGCAAATAGGTTCATCTGTACCATTTTTCTAAATTCCACATATATGCGTCAATATACGATATTTGTTTTTCTCTTTCTGACTTACTTTACTCTGTATGACAGAGTTTCAGTTTAGGAAGGTGAAAAATTTGGGAGCTGGACAATGGTGAGAGTTGCACAACGATATGAATGTATTAGTGCTACTGAACTGCACAGTTAAATATGGTTAAAATAATATGTTTATATTATGTGACTTTTACCACGATAAAAAAGCATTGGAAAAAAACCCAGGAAGACTTTCGCGTAAAACTCAATAGTTCCAGCTTCCTTGAAGAGGTGGCAAGAAGGAATTCCTGGCAGTCCAGTGGTTAGGACTCCACACTTTCACTGCCGAAGGCCCAGGTTCGATCCCTGGTTGGGGAACTAAGATCCTGCAAACAGTGCAGTATGGCCAAAAAAAAAAAAAAAAAAAAAAAAAAGTGGTGGAAGGAGGGCCAGCCTTTCCCCACAGTGCCGTCATGCACCCCTGGGGGTAACAACTGTTGAACTCTGAGAGGCCCCTGCCCCCTTGGAAAGGGCCTGCCCTCTGCATTCTGGCTTGGTCCCCACTGCTGTGCACCCATAGGCCAAGATAAGCCAAGGATAGAGAAGGTTCAGACAATCCTCTTTCAAGGTGTGGATGTGGGGTGGTGGTAGGGACTGTGGCAGCCCGCAGTTTCCTAATGTCATTCCTGGGTACCTCTGTCTCCCTCAGGCCCACTGTTTGTCATCCCTGTGAAGCTGTGGAATCCTAAGAGCAGAGCTGGACAGTCTCTTCCACTCTCCAGCATCACTTCATATCACTGTCACAACAGCCCTGGGCGAGCCTTATTCTGTCCACTTTCAGGTGAAGAGACAGAGGGTCCAACATACTCTGTGTCTTGCCCAAGGCCACGCCCTTAGGAAGTGTCGGGGCTGGACCTGAGAGCTTCCCTTGACCATCATCTATGGGTCAGTCTGGAGAAGTGACTGGAGGAGGGGACCCCTTGACCTGGTTCAGGTTTGAAAGGAGGGAGAGGAAGAGAGTCAGTGTCAGGAAAGCCCAAAATTAGAGTAAATGGAGGATGTGAACGTGAAGAGCTTTCCGGTTGTTTGGTTCAATGCTCTTGTTTTCTCCCTGGAAGAGATGGAGGACGTGGTGGCTTAAAGGAGACACAGTAGGCTGGGAATAGAGGAAAGGGTCATCGTAGTCGTAGTAGGGACCTTAACTCTGGACTTTGCCATTTAATATCCTTCTCCCCCTGCAACCTCTTTAACTTGCTTAGCTAGAGGGAGGGAAACTCTGGTCTGTCCATCCGTCCAACCATCCGTGCCTGCGGGTCTTTGTTCTTTCGCCCCCTCCTCCAGAGCATGCCCATGGGTGATCTTTCCATGAAACTTTCCCTCTTAGGACTTTGAGAAGTAAAAACCGAGCCCCTGCTGTCGTGTAGCCACACTTGAGCCTGGAGGAATGTTAAAATTCAGCTGGAGAGGCGCCTAGTGAGATAGAAGCATAGATTAAAAAAAAAAAAAAAAAAGGGATTTCAGGCAAGAGGAAAAAATAAAATAAAGAGGCGTCTCTTTAAAATGTCCTGTGAAATGGGGAGCATTGGCCCCTCGGCACAAACGTCCACGGGAGAGGACTCCTTTGGAAAGCGGTGAGTTTTGTGTGAGCACAGACGCATTTTGTTTTCCTAGGAGGAATCGATGATTAAATTATCAGAAACCAAGCTCAAAACCAGGCTGCTTGCATATTCCCCCATACCTCCCCAGTGTCTCCTGCTTATGAGGTGTCAGCTTTATCTCGGAAGCTTTAGTTTAAATGCCCAACACATCTTATTAATGAAAGTAATAAGCTGTTGTTTATATATGTCATAATGGGGAATGACTATTTAATATAAATCTGACATTTAAATTCCACTTAGTTCTGAGATGTGGACCATATCAAGGCGTAACTCTTTACCCTGGAGTAAAAACTCCCTGGGTCTGCATTTTCCAGCATTGAAGTTTTCAAAGTAATCAGGTTCCTTTTTTTTTTTTTTTTTTTCCAGAGGAACCAAATTGTGAAGACATCTGTTCTGTTATTAATTTCACATAAATCTTAAGCTCCTCAAGGCCAGAAATGAGGCTTCATTCACGTCGAATTAATGAAACATGATTGTAAGTCCCTTGCATGGAAATGCTGTCACACAATTCTGAGCTGCTTAGAGCACTGAGTAATCTCAGAAACTGCCAGGGGACAGCCACGTGAAATCCGCCCTCCCCTCCCCCCAGCCACCCGAACACAATATCTGAAAATATCACAACACTAACCATATCCTGAAAGATTAATAGAGAGATGAACATTTCTGGGAAATGAATCAGACTTTCTCGGTAAAGGATACACATATCCTGGGCAAAAGCAGATTGCACAGTGTAAGAGCTCTTCAGATACAGTTTAATAACTGTGCCCCGGGAGGCCCTATGTACACCCGAAAGGAGGGGGGGGGTTCCTGAGATGCCCTGCAAGGATGTCTTTGGAGAGGATGTTGGAGATATGGGTCAAATCTAGGCAGCATAGATTTGAGATGGGAAACCTGGGCTGGCCGAAGCATGATACATGTGTTGGGTGTGAGAATGTGTGTGTGTTCATGTGTGAATGAACATGTGTGTGAGTGCGTGTATGAAATCAAGTTTGTGTGTGAAAATGTGTGCGCTGTTTATGAGTGTGCGTGAGAATATGCGTGCGGGTGTCCGTGTGTAGGAATGTGGGTGAGTTTGTGTGAGAGCGTTCATGATTTTGTGTGTGTGTGTGCATGTGTTTGGTGTATGTGTGAGGGTGTGTGTATACAGAATGTATGAGTTGGTGTGTGTGTTATATGTGTGAGCATAAGTGGCACATATGTCCGGAGAGCACCCATGTGTGTAGGCGTGTGAGCTTATACACGTGTGTGAGTGTGTACGTAGGAAACCTCTCTGGATGGACATGAATTTGTCAGGGGGAGATGCATCTCAAATAGCTCAGCACAATCTTGTACCCGGCTGAGCTGTTCTTGAAAGAAACTTGCTTCTGAAACTTGCTTCTGGGCTTTTGCATGTGTGGGGCATGATTTTTTGGTCAAATAACTGAGATTTGCCAGCAGAAAGAGTGTCTGGAGGGAGACAGGGAAGGCGGGGGGGCCTGAGATTTCTTAATCAAACTTCCAAGTGTTATTTTTGGTCTTCCGCTGAGCTGGGACCCCAAAAAAGCATCTGCATATGATATTTACATCTCAAAGCTTCAGAGCCTCGTTAGCTTTGATATTTATTTATTTATTTATTTATTTATTTGCAAAAAGGAATTTAAATCAAACAGAGAGGCACAAAAGCAAAACCTTTGAATACAGGGCAAAATTAATTAAAACAGGCAGCCAATGGGTAGAATGGAATACAACAGAATTCAGAGAAAGGACAATGAAAGTAATTAGACTCTGATGGGAAAAATCCCTCGTTTAGAATCTCCTTTCTACCACCTCCCCCCTCCCCCACCGATGTTTTAGTGATCATCTACTGGTAATGAATAAATCACCAATATTGATATTGGAAGAAAAGTTCAGAATTTGAAACGCTGTTTTTCCAGAAGTTTCCTTCTTCATTTTCCTAAGACTCTGATCTTCCAAACTAAGCCAATCAGATTATTGGAGGTTGTGTTTATTATATTTTGGAGAAAACAATCTAGTCTGTACCAGCAGCCGTCCATCCCCAAAATAGCATGTAGGTGGGCTGAATTTAACTGACAGCAGAGAAAGCCACATTCAAACGCAAGGGATGTTGAACTCCAACAGTTAGCATTAACCCAAGTGGTGGAACCAATTTGTGTGTATGAACAGATACAGTCCCAGCCACATTTTGCCCCTGGATGTTTTGAGGCTTTGCTTTACCATCCATGCTTTGTAGATCTGTGAAAAACATTTCCATCCCCCAAGTTGAAAAACCCTTGACCAACAAGATAAGAAAGACTTTTAGCTTTGTTTAGCATAAGACTACATCAAGGGGTCTGGCTTTCTTGTCAGAGTTCTTTTGAATGAAATGATCAGTTAGTATTTATGCATTTTGTCCTTCTGTATTATGCAATAGCACAAATGTACAACTGTCATAGTGGGACAATTCAATGCATAGCCAGGCTGTCACAAAGTTTTAAAGTTGGCCACATGTGTCTTTGGCAAGTCCTAGGTCCGCTTTCAGCTTCATTCAGAATCTCCTTTCTACCACCCTCCTCCCCCCAAGCCCAGCACTTAAGTCTCTCAGGTTGACCCTGGGTCATTTCCAGCTTCAAGAGAGTGGACTTTGAGAAATACCATGATAAGCTTTAGTTCAATTTTAAAAGATGACGAAAATGCTAATGGGGAAATTTTAGGCTCTGTGGCCATTGGATGAAAGAGATATTTTTGAACAAAAAAATCATTCCAATGATTCCTCAAAACAATTATTCTCCAATGCATAGAGATAGGTTTGTTTTGATAAGTCAGTAAATTAAACCAGATCTCAGTTTTCCTCTGTGTAAAGTGGAAGGAGTTGAATTGGAACTAGAATGATCTTTAAGATTTCTCAAAGCAGGTATAATTAGTGATTCTGGCACACACACATACACATATATATGTGTGTATATTATACATATAAATTACACATATATATAAATTACATACATATATATACAGAGAGAGAGAGAGAGAGAGAATAACTTTTCTATGTACAATGAAAATCAAGGGTCTCACTTATAAGTAGTATACGGATTCATTCATTCATTTATTCATTCATGTGTGTCTGTCCCCCATGGGCCAGGTCCTGTATCCCACAGTTCTTCTACATCATTTCATTTAATCCTACAACAACCTTTTGAGCTGGGTTTTCCTAATGGGAGTGATAGTCGATCTATTAAACTATCAATACACTACAATAGGGGCCAAACAGAAAGGACACGGAGCAAAGCCCTTGTCTGTGTCAGCTGTTCATTGCAAGATGAGAAGAGGTGCGGCTTTGGAGGAGGTAGGGAGAGCCAGGGTGGCTGGTAAGATGGAGGGGGGCTTGGGAGGCTATTTAACAACTGACCTGGGAAGGGCTTTCAGTTTTAAACAACCAGGACAAGCTGGACCACTAACCATATCTGGATATGGTTGAACATCAGCCCTGATTTTCAGTCTCCAGATTCTGCAGAGGACAGAGATGAAGCTCTGGGAGCGCAAGTAACCTTCTCAAGGGCAACCCACTAGGCAGTGACAGGCCTGAGTTGGAAGCCACTTTAAGTCTTTAAGACCCCAAAGTTCACGTTCTTAACCATCGTGCTGACTGCAGAGATGCCTATAAGCTGACCTCAGTAAGTCCCAGGGTGGCCCAGTGCTTCTTTCCCAAGATCCCAAGGAGCTGTTCCAGAATCCAGTTTGAGTCAGTGTAGAGCTGCCAGATTTAGCAAATAAAAATACAGGACACTCAGTGAAATCCGAATTTCAGAGAAACAGCCCTAATGTTTTTGCATATTTTAGCATATTGCACGGTACAGAGTTATACTAAAAAATATTCATTATTTATCTGAAATGCAAATTTAACTGGACATCTTGTATTTTATCTGGCAAATCTAACTGGGGGGTGAGGGAACAGTCACAGGGATGCCAAGACATTTCAGTGCAGAAATATTTTCTTTTCTAGGAGCTCCCTTCTCAGAAGCTGATAGGTCTCAGGGCAGTAGGAAATCCTTCTAACCTCACTCCTTGTACTTTCTTGATTCTGAAGTCAAAATGCCAGGGCAGAGGTCACGTAAGCTAAGACACTGCCTCTTCCGGTCCTCCCTCCACACAAGAAGGCAGAACCCACGGCACGGTGGCTTGGCTTTGAAGCCAGGGAACATTGTCCACGAGGCGTGTCCTCCTCTCCGAAGCACATGGAAACTATTGCCTTCCAGAAGGTCTTCATGGTTAGTCTGCTGGAAGTCTCATGGTTTTTCAGCTGCAGTTATAATTTCTGTGGCACCCCCTGCCCCAGCTCAGACGGTATTGATTAGAACACGTTGCTTCTGAAAAGAAAACTGCATCTTAATTAAAGGTTGGCAATCCAAAGCCTGTTTGCAGATGAGAAAAATTAAACAACTGCTATGAAGGGGGCAGCGCATCTCCTCTGTCGGTTAAACCCCCAGTCCACATGCTGAGGCCCTCCCGTGTTTCAGGCTATCCCCTCATCTTCACCGGATGCTGTAGGTACAGCAAATAGAAATGAACCACAAGACTAAAGGGAGGAGCTTTCGGAGCAAAAACGGGCTTGTCTTCTCTGGTACTCATTCCCCTTCATGGGCTGCAGCCCAAACACAATGCCTGGGCTGGGAGTGGGGTTAGGGTAGGTTGTTTGGTGTCCAGAAATCAGCCCCATTGTGCACCCCAGTGCATCGGAAACTGAGCCACTGGTGTGGATACTGGGCCTGGTTCTGGGGCTAGGTGGAGGCTGGAAGGATCTGGCCTTTGCCTCACTTCTGAACCAAGATGGACATAAGCTGGTGGAGGATAAAAACGCCGCTTCTCTGGGGTGGAGGGCTTCTTAACTTGGGTCCCATGGAGCAGAAGCCCCTTAAAGGATCTGTGGGGCAGCATTCAGCGAGTCTGTGAACTTAGATGGGAAAAATTTACACACACATGCACACATACACACCCATACGCTTTTATTTTCTAATTCCTAACTGAAAGTTAGCATCTCCTCCAATTTTGAATGTAGGTAACAAACCATCACCATATTGGCACGACATGTGGCTTCTGTCATCAACAGAAATCAAAGATATTTAATGTCACATTTATAGTGGCTCTAGGATATCGTAAACTAGACTCATGATATCTTGAAATTCTAATAGCTGTTAGATCCACCTCTATGTCTTGCTATTTAAAGGTTAATAGAAGCACATGAATTCCTATATCTTTTAAAATTATTTGAATAGCTGTCATTTAATATGCTTTTTCTTTGTAATCCTATTTTTAAATTTTATGCCTGTAAAAACATTATCTGTAACAAACCTTGAAGACGTTAAGTGAAATAAGCCTCTCACAAAAGGACAAATACTATATGATTCTACTTATTTAAGGTACCCAGAGGAGTTGAATCACACTCAAAAACAGACATTGTTCTGTAAAGGGGTTCATGGGCCTCACTGGAGCCATGGTACAAACCAGGTTAAGACACTCTGATTCTGGGGGAACTGCCCTTTTTCATACCTGTATATCTTCCCAAGCCTGCTCTACCTGGAGGAATCTTCCTCCCTCTTCAGGGCTCAGCTCAAATGCCACTGGCCTTGTGGCTCTTGTTCTGTCCCCAAGGCTCACCTGGGGATAAATTCTTCATATATCTCTAGGCATCCCTCTAGCATCCCAGTTGGACCCTGCTGCCTACCAAGAGCCTGAGGTTTTGCTCTCTGCTTTAGTTAGGGGTTATTAGGCAAGTATCAGAGAAGTGTTCAAGCCATGTTAGTACCAAACCGAGACTCCTCCTTGGTGCAATGAGGAAACTTGCTTTATGAGTCAATATCACTTAATGCTTTGTCCACATACCATCCACATATATCTCAAGGTAACTTCTCACATTTTGTGAGACATTACATAATCTTAGTGAATCTATAGATCCTAGGATGTTTGTACTATCAGGAACAGCATTTTACAGAGGAGGAACTAAGACTCAGAAAGGTGA
The DNA here is from genome assembly GCF_963455315.2 of Globicephala melas. Lineage (NCBI taxonomy): Eukaryota > Metazoa > Chordata > Mammalia > Artiodactyla > Delphinidae > Globicephala > Globicephala melas. The sequence continues at coordinate 33,605,413 of NC_083332.1, read as the reverse complement.
ACTTGTCTGACCCCAGAATTTTTTTGCATCGAACATCCTTCTGTAGTGATGTTCCTTAGGAGAAGCCCAGGGCTGCATTAGATGAAGATCAGAGAATCTGGCTTTGAACCTGACAGAGAAAAACGACAGACTAAACAAGCAAGGACTGTCAGATCCTCAGAGTGGGAAGGACCATCTAGTTTGTCCTACCTGTTTTAGATGAGGACACTGGGGCATGGGGAGGGCACACAGAAGAGCTGAGGCCAGGCTTGTGGCCCCGGTGCCCTGGCACCAGCTCAAGTGCTGGTCCAGGCTTCCATCCTCACACAGGTTTATACAAACTATGGTTTCTTCTTCAATCTGCACCCTGGAGATGGAGGGAATGGGAGAGAGGGTCTGGCTCTGGAGCGTGTTCTGCTTCTCAGAACCCAAATCACTTCTTGGGTGGACACCAAAACCGTGGTTGCAATCACTGTGTTAGCCCCTTGATGTGGGTTTTCTCAATGATTCCAAACTTCCATCACTTGTGGCTCCCTTTACAACTTTGGCCATATATGAGTGTCATTGAAACTTATCTACTTAGTGCTCCCACCCCCCTAAATGGACCTGCTTTTATTGAAACTTAAATCCATTTACTTACAAAGTGAAATTTATATCACCAGTGTAAATAGAAAGCTAATAACCATATACATTACTTCCATCAAAAACTTTTTCTTGGGCTTTCCTGGTGGCGCAGTGGTTGAGGGTCGGCCTGCCGATGCGGGGGACGCGGGTTCGTGTCCCGGTCCGGGAAGATCCCACGTGCCGCGGAGCGGCTGGGCCCGTGAGCCATGGCCGCTGAGCCTGCGCATCCGGAGCCTGTGCTCCGTGGTGGGAGAGGCCACAGCAGTGGGAGGCCCGCGTACCGAAAAAAAAAAAAAAATTTTCTTAAATTCTACCTCGGTATCGCTGCCTAGAATAGACTCAGCACCTTAAGTCTTCTCTCTCTTTGTTAAAACAAAAAGAAAACACTTGTTAGGTGTTAAAGACACACTAGCATCAAATGGAGACTTTCTTGATGTAATTAGGAGGGTCAAAAGGGAATTTACAAGGACATAACGTACTAACTGTGTGAATCAATGATATTTACTGTCCTACCTGAGCATCATCTAAAATCCTTTTGGGTGTCATCTGTGGTCTCTGTGCATCTCCAAATACTTTATTATCCCAGTTCCTCTTTGAAACAACCCTATGCTGTTAGTACTAGTTAGTATTGCTAGTAGCAGTTATTACTAGTAGTAGTTAGCACTAGTACAAGTTAGTACTACTAGTAGTTAGTACTAGAACTAGTTACTACTACCCCATTTGATGGATACAGAGAGGCTGCTCGGTTAGCCCGAGGTGGCACAGCCAGCAGGGGCAGCCCTGCTCTCGTTGACTCTGCGGCTGGGGCTCCTCTCCCCCAGGCTGCCTGACCACAGTGGTGTTCTGTTCCATGGCTACATCTGCCCAGGAAAAGAGTATCTGGCAGCATCCTGTGACTCCTCAGGAGCTGCCTAGGCCAGGCGTCCATCCAAGCACAACCTCCGCTGTACAGGGCCCCGTGCTGAGACAGAGTGCCTACCCGCAGCCCTGCCTGTGCAGGACAGAAATGCACGTGCACAATGCTGGACCTCCTCAGACTTAGCGAATGAGGATGACACTGATGCAGGAAAGGAGGAGTGGACAGAGGGGGAAGGAGGTGAGGGCAAGGGATGGAGAGGAGGAGAGGAGCCTCAGGGTCTTCATCTGGAAAACAGGGATAATAAATCCTACTGCAAGTCTGTTCTCTATGTCTGTGAGTCTGTTTCTGTTTCTTAGATAAGTTCATTTGTGTCATATTTTAGATTCCACATATAAATGATATCATATGGTATTTGTCTTTCTCTGTTTGATTTACTTCACTTGGTATGATCATCTCTAGGTCCCTCTGTGTTGCTGCATTTGGTATTATATCATTCTTTTTTATGGCTGAGTAATATTCCATGGCATATATATGTACCACATCTTCTTTATCCATAATGGAAAAGAATATGGAAAAGAATGTATATATGTATAACTGAATCACTTTGTTGTACAGCAGAAATTAACACAACATTGGAAATCGACTATACTTCAATAAAATACATTAAAAAAACCCCCTATTTCATAAGATAGGTGATTGTCAGGAGGATTTGAGCACATAGTAGGTGCTTCACTCTCCCTCTTCCCTCCTTTCCCCTCCCCTCCTCTCTCTACGTACACACAAAATACGCACATGAGTGTGTATATTGTTTTAAGTGAAAAGAGGGATTTTGTAGTTGAGCACATGAGAATAAATGTGACACGTGGGACAAGAAAGACACAGGCAGATACAGCCCCTTGAGTTTCAGGGCAACCTTACCAGAAGGTGGAGTAAGGGGTCCCTCAAGAGGGATCGTCTGACATGGACCAGGAAGTCCCTCATGGCCAACAGCCTGTAATCCCACCATTGGAATCTCACGCCTTTGAGCTTGGCTCTGGCCTCGTTTCTGTAGGTTCCCTAGAGAAATACAAGAGCCGACACATAAAGCAGAAATGGGTATGTCAGGTGCCTTCTTTCAAAAGAGACTCTGGGAAAGGGGGGACCCCAAGAAATGGAAGGAAAGGGCAAAGGACTGGACCTACCCAAGGGGCGTGCCTTTCCCTCCCCCGTGGGCTGAGAGGTCCTGAGGCTTCGCACGTGCCTAGGCGTGGGTTGGGTGGCCAAAGCCCGCAGATTGTAAGAGGGCAGAGGAAACCATTCTCAGGGTGCGGGGTGCGTGCTTGTGCGTCAGTTTCCTCCACGTCGGCCTCTTATCTCCCGCAGGCAGAAAGGCGAGGCTGATGTGAAGTGTCGATTACACCCAGACCAGGCCTGCTTCTCATCGCTGGCAAACCACTTCCTCGGGCTCCCTTGAGCTCGGCACATCTGGCAACCTGGTGGGCTTTTTCTCAGGACCAGGGAAAACAAACACAGCGGCGCGGGTGTGCACGCTGTATAAATATAGCCGCGGTGCGCCAAGAAGGCTCAGAGGGGGAGCCCGGGATCAGATGTTCTAAGTTGCTCTGTGCGCTGCAGTAAGCCTGTCTCCTCCGCGGGGCCTCAGTTTCCTGAACTGTAAACTTGTGGAGGGGCGACAAGGCTAGTTGATGTCTAAGAACTCTTCTTGTTCTTTAACGATGTGGATACTCGTCTTGGATAAAAATACAGATACACAAGAATGCACAGAGTAATACTCGTGAATTTGAGTGCGTACTGAAGCCCCATCTCTGCAGGGCCAAATACCTAGACAGTAAGAAAAATCCATCTTGACAGAATCTCAATTATCAGCCAAAGGGTGGGAGTGATGCAGACTTAAGGGTCATATTTTTTTGCTCTGAGTTAATGAGCTTAATCTGAACCCAGACATCAGAGTTCAGCCACCGGAGGCCTTCTTTCTTTTGCACTGTATGGTATTTTTTAAAACCGAGTAAACATTTGAATAACAAGATTTCCCATGAAAATTCCAATATCTGACATCTCTACAAAAATCAGCGGATCTGAGACCATCAGCAGGAATTGAGTCAGCCTGTCACGGCCATAGTCTGTTCATCCTTGTCCCTACTAGGTGACATTAATGTCACCGAACCCGGCCTAGGTGTTTGAGTTTGAGACTTTGTTTTACAAGGAGAATGTCTGGATGCTCGAGGCAGAAAGAGAGACACCCCAGTTGGAAGTGTTATTCTCTTCCCTGGTGACTGATAAGGGCACAGCCCTGAGTGTGCCCCGCCTTAACCTGGTGGGCTTACCTGCCTCATCCCAGAGCCGGCCTTGCCCAGTCCCCTCTCCCTCGTCGGCTGTGAACAAGGCTGGGGACATGTGGCTGTCTGAGCCCTCTGGAAGACTGGCTGCCCCGCCCCTCAGAAGCAAGTATCAGCCTGAGCAGGGCTGGGGCCCATATGCGTCCCAGAAACGTCCCAACCTCCCATTTGATATGGGTTTCCTGCTCAACCTTGCAGCACCTACTGCCAACTCGTGGCTTTCATGTCGTCTACCCAGGGTCTTTTTCCAACGTGTGAAATTGCATTCTCTTTTTTTCCTCAGGTGGGTCCCCATGCTTGCTGAAGGGGTTTTGAGATTGAGGCTTTTGCAAAAAAATGACTTTCTGGGGCTTCCCTGGTGGCGCAGTGGTTGAGAGTCCGCCTGCCGATGCAGGGGACACGGGTTCGTGCCCCTGGTCCGGGAGGATCCCACATGCCGCGGAGCGGCTGGGCCCGTGAGCCATGGCCGCTGAGCCTGCGCGTCCGGAGCCTGTGCTCCGCAAGGGGCGGGGCCCCAGCAGTGAGGGGCCTGCGTACCGCAAAAAAAAAAAAAAAAAAAAAAAAAAAAGACTTTCTTGGTTAAGGCTTTTGCAAAAATGACAGTTCAGAGAGACTTTTCCCTCACTGACTTTCAAGACCCCTCCTACCTCGCCTGTCTTAACTCTCCAGCTCTGTCCCCAGCTGGCTGTGCCCTAGCGGGGGCCGGAGAGGGACGGCTGGGGGCGATAGCCAGAGAAGGCTTCCAGAGGAGGGACTACTTGGCTATGGCTGTGGGTCGACTGCTAAACATGGCAGGTGAGTCACGTGAGGAAAAGAGAAGAGCCGGTGGCAGGTCACCGAGGTAGGAAAGTGTTAGGCATATTTTGCGGAGCATTTGGTGGGAGGAATGTAAGGCACCTGCGGGCATCTGTTTTAGGGGCTTGCGGTGAAGCCCCTAAAGTGAAGGAGGGGCTCCTTCCCTAAAGTGAAGGAGGAAGAGTATGCAGGACCCAGAGTGCCAAGGGCCGTGGATGTCATGCTACACTTTGTCCTGCTGCCAGCGGAACCATTGGAGGTTTAAAGCCACAGAGCAATGCAGTCAGATCTGCTTTTTGGAAACAACAACGGACCGACTGGAAGAGAGACAAGGAAAGTGGTGAGAAAACAACAGCAAGTGTCCACACCTGAGACAGTGGTTGAACTGGATGGTGGTGGCCTGATGGCGGGCGGTGGGTGAGGACACCCACTTGATGGGAGGGACACTTCTCTGGATTGGGTGTGGAAGAGGAGGAAGACGGGTGGGTTGGAAGTGATCCCAACGTGCCTGACCTGGGCTCCTGGGTATCGTGACTCCAGTAAGACTAAAGAGGGGGAGGAGCTCAGGGGAAAACCCAGTGAGTCTGGTTTTACACTTAGATAAGTAATTCATCTTTAAAACAGAGATGCAGTCTTGGATTTGTGGTACCACTTTGCACACTCTCCAAACTAGTTATGGGCATGCATGCATGATTTTTGAACTCATGAAAGATTCATGCTGTGTTGGCACACAGAGCACTTTGGTGTCAAGGAAAAGTCCTCTTCTTTCTGCCCTTGCTGCTAGGGACCATCACTTCAGCCTTCCAGGCCTGGCTCAAATGTCATCTGTTCCAGACAGAACTCCTCCCAGGTTCCGATTTCATAGCAGCCCTCATTCCATGGACCTAGAGTTCACTGTCAATGACTCTCTCTCAGTGATAAGCATATTGATTTAATCTTTAAACCTGCCATCTGGCACAGTGTTAAATATATCGAAATTGTCACTAAAAGTTGAAGAATGAATCCATGATATTTTTTATATCCTTCTTACAGCTTTGGATTCAAGGCACAGAGAAATGCAGCCACTGGTCCCAGATCACACAGTGATCTTAGACCAGATCCCCAGGGACTTTTCTCAGTTTTGGTCTTTCCCAGTGACTTCACATTCATGTTTTACAAAACACTTATGTGCCCCACACAGTTATTTAGAAGTTAGAGCCCACATGGAAATTGGGAGTTTTCACAACTAGGTCTGAAATTTTTGTTTCTTTGCATAAGTCAGACAATCTGGAGATATTGAACAGGCTCCTCTTCCCAATTTTCCACACTCCCCACCATTCCCCAAGATTCCCCCAACAGTAGGGAGGGAAGACAGTTGCTGTGTAGTATTGTGCTTGTATTGTTGTTGCTGTTGCTTTTTCCTGCATAGAGGAACATTATTATACAGTCACGCCCTTAACAAATGTGGATACAAAATGAAACTGGAGTGGGCCTTGTGTTTGGAGAGGATGAGAGAGGACATATTTTTTGGTGGAAGTAATGACTATTTCTATGTGCTATCTTTAATATGCAAATGACCCCCTATTTCCCTCACTTTCACTGTTACTCCGGTGCCTAAGGACCCAAGCATCAAGGCCCCTCCCACAGAGGCAGCTGGACACAGTGGTTAGGAGCATGGCTTTCTGGGTGACCTTGGGCAACTTCCTTAAACTCTCCCTGCCTCTGTGTCCTCATTGCAAAATGGGGTGATGATGATAATTGTACTTCTTGGAGGTGGTTATGAGGACTGAATGAGTCAAGAAGTGTAAGGAGCTCAGAAGAGCCCCTGATCACTAGCAAGTGCACAGAAGAAAGGAGCTATTTTTGTCACTATGATGCAGGGTAATATATTGACATTCACTTACTAGTTAATTGGCTTGGTGAACATCTATCGGTAGATGCGTTTGAAAAATGCCAGATTATAAATTTTAAAGGTTTCTTGGTCTAGGTCTGTAACTCAGTGGTTCTCAATCATGATGTTCATGGACTTATCTGGGGAATTCTGACAAAATACTGATGCTGGGGGCCCCATCTAAGACCAAAGAGCAGATACTCAGGAGGCAGAATCCATGGCTCTCATATTGATGACAAACTATGTCAAGTTATGGTCAAGATGGGGCACTGTCTTCAAGCCAGGGCCAGGTCGTACATGACCCTGATAGTGGGTACTTCCTTAACTTTTGCACTCCGGTCCCTCATTTGCCTCGCCTGACCCTGGCCCTGCCCCAGACCTCTAGAACAGAAACTCCATGAGGGCAGGGATCTTTTTTTTTTTTGGTCTATTTTCTTCCTCCTGCTCTATCCCCAGTACCTGGAAAAGCAGCGAACACAGTATGCCCTCAATAAATATTTATTGAAATAATAGCTGAATGAATGAGCCCATCATCCTAAAGTTCGAGCTACAGCTGCCTCTTTGCTGGAGACAGCTGCGTCTGCTCTACACAAACCAGAGGAGCATAGTTCGGATGCTGAGCGTTTCTAGAGGGAACCTTGGAGGTCAGTTGGGACAGGAGTTCCCAAAGCAAAGGCGTTCGGTCTCACTCTCAAGATATTTGCCTTACACGCATCCCTCTTGAAATATTATTTCTTTACATCAATCCATGTTTACTTATCTACGTTTGTCTGATAAAGAAGCCTTTAAAAATCAGTTCTGTAAAGGAAAAACTATTTTTACTTGCCATGAATGGGTAACTGTAAAAATAAGGACAGGGCTTCCCTGGTGGCGCAGTGGTTGAGAGTCCGCCTGCCGATGCAGGGGACACGGGTTCGTGCCCCGGTCTGGGAAGATCCCACATGCCGCGGAGCGGCTGGGCCCGTGAGCCATGGCCGCTGGGCCTGCGCGTCCGGAGCCTGTGCTCCGCAACGGGAGAGGCCACAACAGGGAGAGACCTGCGTACCGCAAAAAAAAAAAATAAAAGGACAAAAGAAAGAAATCGTGTTATTAACTTTAGTTGAATGCCATTGCCTGTGGAGGGATGGGAGCCTGAGTCCTCCTCTGTTATTATTATGAAGGGAGGTCTAAGAACATAAGAGAGGTGTTAAAGACATATTAGTTTTGGACTGGCAACTTTCTCTTGGGGGGAAGCAGAAAGCTTGAAAGACAGCTCAAAAGTGATACCTTTCTCCCCTGTATGATTTAATGCTACATTCAGGTTTATCACCCAATCCCATCCATGTGGTACCCAACCATCATCGTGCCCATCCCACTGGGGAAATCCTCAGTTAGTCCAACTCTCTCATTTTACAAGAATTTTAAGCTCAAAGAGGAGAAGGGTTTACCCAATGGCACATTCATTTATTCATCCATGCATTCATTTGACATCTATCTACGGAACGCCTCCAATATGCCTGGCACTGTGAACGAGACAGGCCCAGTCCCTGTTACCATGGAGCTACCATCCTAGGGCCAGAGGAGGGACTCTATCCCAAGTCCCCTGATTCCTTGTCTACTGCTCCTTCCCTTCCCCTTCCCATCCGGTAGGAGGTGTTTTCATAATTCCCGTCCATACCCTGCCTGCATGGCTGACTTGGACCCTCAGTGTTGCATTAAACATCTTTTCATTTTAATAAATCAGCTACATTTTCACTTCATCCTGGGCTCCCCGTCCCTGCAACACACACTTTGAGAATGCTGCTAATTTCAGCGTCTGGCTTCCAGACCCAGACGTCAAAACAACTACCTTTCATCTCAGGTTTGTAACACAGAAAACCTTCAATATTGGGAACAGATAGCCTCGAAGGTGGGTTCATATCTCTCAGCAAGATTGCTGTAACTTAACTCTCCCGCGTCCGATCAAGGCTTTCTCTCTGCCTCGTAGGTATTTTAATACAAATGTTCCTTTCATTTGACTGATTGAAGGTCTTCAACCTGCAGTAAATGAAACATCTGATCCCCTTGAATCCAAATCACTTTTTCTTTGATTTTCTTTTACTTCTATTTCTTCGTCCTTTGTTCTACAGCTCGAGTCAAATTTCCCTTTAGAAATTGAAAGAATGTGTGTGGCGTTTGCCTGCCTTTAAAAAAAAAAAAAAAAAAGCAACACCAGGCTCTAGCGAAACTGCAGGCTCATGGACTAGAATATTAAGATCGGATTCAATGGCTGCCTGTTGCCACAATGTGCTTTACGTGCCATTGTCCCCCCAGTTTCGGGCAACGGCCACACACATTGGCCTCTGTGTAGGAGTCACCAAAGCCGACTTCTTGAGTAACCCCTAGGTTTGGGAGAAAATATGACTAAAGATTTTTACCCCTGCTCAAAGAGCTAAGTTATCCGTGCACAAAGGCCTATATGTTGGCATCTAGCTATGGAGGTGAGCATTTAATTGCCTTTATAATGACTTATCCCATCCACATAGTAATGGGTCCCCAGTTGCAGGCAAAGCATGTTCGTACTTAGGTATGTCAGCAGCTGGAGACCTTCACCTTCCAGCTTTGCTGGCAACATGGACAACACTGACAAGTACAAGTTCAGGCAGGGGCCAAATCCAGGTTACTCTGATACTCTTTTCAAGGAACATTTAGGCTCAACATGACTCTGCTTTCACAAATGGCCCACATGGCCATTTTAAGACAAATATGTGTGGATATTATCTGAAAGGGCCCAGGCTTTAAAATCAGACAGCCTTGGGCTGGACGTCGGGCTCCATCACTTTGTAGCATGTGGTCCTCGGACAAGTCAGCTAAATTCTCTGAGCCTTTAGTTCCACCATCTATGAAATAATGACAGTAGAATTGTTGAGATATTATGATTTTTTTAAAAAATCATGCCATAAAGGATTCAACTAAGAAAAGGGATCTTACTTCATTCCCCTCTCTCTGGAAGGAAAAACCTACTGCGATTTCTTGTCTGGATATATTTCTTCCACGGTTCCTAGATAATTTCTGGTGGCAATGTGGTGAGTGAAGGCAGGAAGGTGTTTCAATGCTATAGGACTTTTGATCTTCAGTTGGTACCTTGGAATGGCCCAGAATTACTAGTGCGACAGGATAAGCCCAAGGTGATTTAGACAGAAATTAACTACCCACTTCATTGTAACAAAAAGTTTGAGAGAATGAGAAAGCGAAGAGAGAGAAAGAGAGATTGCCGCCACGACTGGCACATGTCCCAAGCCGAACCACAGATACCTGAGTTGGGCATGAGGGTATCAAGGTATATTTACAGACCCAGCGCCATGGCTGGTGGAATTGACTATGTGAACTGGAGTCTAAACTCTGGCCGGTGGCAGCATCCTGGCCCTGGGCTTTTAGAAATCCCAGCCTAGGGAGGAGGCCTTGGCATCCCCATCCTGAGTAGGCCCAGCTGAGCTGCAGGAAGGCCCGAGCTCAGGCTGATTTCCCTGTTGATACATCCCTAGGAGCTCAGCCCAGGGCTGTGCTGGGAGAGTGTAAGCTCTTTAACACATGCTGTTGTTAGTTTTAAAGGGTCTAGTTGTCCTTAAAGCTCTCTCAGCTGCCATGTCTCTCTCTTCCTACTTTGCTCCCTTTCTTGGTTTTTCATCTCTGGTTTGTTTCAAGCATGATTGGAAACCTGATGTTGTGAGTTTGCATGGAGGAGGTGAAGGCGTCTCCCGTCCTCCTGCTTTGCCTTCTTGCAGGAAGGCAAACATCAAAAGGCCCTGTGCCGGCTCCCCACGAGGCCCAGATCTTCCTGTATAATGTGGAGAGGAAATTGGGGCCTTTGTGCTTCCCTTGCTCAGATCATATCAATTCAGTTTTCCCCTTCACTTAATTTGTAGTTGGAGTCGTCCTTGCAGGCAGGGCAGCGGTGGGTGAAGTGGAAGGTCAGGAAGGGGAGAGGAAACGGGCTGGATGCTGGGGCTGGTACAGACTCCCGGAGATTTTGGAAATGAGGGTGGAGCAGAGGGTAAACCTTTGGTCAAGGGATTGGAGAGGGGCTGCAGTATTAACCCCGAGTGTCCCCGGCCTCCCCGGGACTTGGCTACTTTGTGTTCTGAATCCATAAAACAAGGAGCTGGGAACAGATGAATGTTAGATGCCTCTTCAGCCATGATTTTGTGATTCTTCACCAGTTCTGTCTCTTAAAATATGACTTTGGCCATGTCACTATCTCTAGGCCCCCTTTTCATCATCTCTGTGCTGGAGGTTGTGAGGTGACTCAACAAGGTGATATCCACGAAGGTGCTTAGCTGACTCCTGGAGCAAGAGGAGCCTGATGGATGCCACTTAAACATGCATCTCTTCTCTGTGACTCCTGTGTCCACGTGGGGAGTGCCCAGGGAATTCTTAATTTGATATATTTGTTCTCTTAAACATTTGAGGCTTTGTGGGCCATGTATGGTCTCTGTTGCACACTTTATCCCTCTGCCTTTTTTTTTTAAAAAAGTCTTTATTGAATTTGTTACAACATTGCTTGTTTTATGTTTTGGTTATTTGGGCCCGAGGCACGTGAGATCTTAGCTCCCTGACCAGGGATCGAACCCACAGCCCCTGCGTTGGAAGGTGAAGTCCTAACCACTGAACCACCAGGGAAGTCCCTCCCTCCGACTTTTAAAAAATGTGAAAACCCGTCCTAGCTCGCAGGTTATACAAAAACATATAGAGGACTGGAGCTGGCCTGTGAGCCATATTTTGTCACCCCCTGCCCGAGAGAGACAGACTGTTGAGGTTCAAATGCCAGCTTAGTCACTTACTAGCTGTGTGACATTGGGCAAGTGATTTAACCTCTCTGATCAGCATTTTCTTCATCTATCAAATAGGGCTTATAACTACCCTTCTCATAGTAGTACTATAAGAATGATGTCTACAGATACAACACTTAGAATATCTGGCATACAGTTAGCCCTTAACAGTGGTTTATTATTAATGTTATTAATTTGCAGCTGGGAATTTAGGGCCTGCTTGGATAAGAGCTTGGTTGGGGATAGAACTTCATTTTTTTTTTGCCACAGGGTCAAGGGAGAAGGGGTGGTCTCTGAGCACAAAGCCCGGGGCATCTCTGGGCCTAAGATGCATGCATGCATTCATTCATTACCTCACTCACTCACAAACCTTTATTGAGGGTTTACAACATGCCAGGCACTATAATAAGAACTGAAGACACAGCAGAGTACAAAATGGACCAAATCCCTGCCCCCAACGGGTTCATATTCTAGTGGAGGGATATAGATGATACACACACAAATAAGGTCATATTTAATATGTCAGAATGTGTCAGGAAAAATAAAGCAGAGTAGGGAGGGTTAGGAAATGCTGCAGGGGGATGGTTGTTTTGTGTGGGGAGATCTGAGAAGGCCTCACTGGGAAGGTGTTCTATGAACAGAGACCTGAATGCAAGGATGGAGGGAGTCAGCCACGTGGATGTTTGGAAGAAGAGAATTCCAGGCACAAGGAGCCACAGGGGTACAAAGGCGCTGGGGCTGGAACATAGTTGTCCTGTAACAGGAACACAGTGGGAGCCAGAACACCAGGAACGTGTGATGAGGCCAGAGTTAAGCGTACTGAAGGGAGATGGCAGAACAGATATCCGAGAAGGACGAGGCTGGGGAGGGCGTGCAGCCCGTGTTAGGCCTTGTAGGTCACTGTAAGGCCTTCATGCCTGAGGCTGCTGGGGAGGCAGCCAGAGTCTTCTCTCATTCCCTCTGCAGTTACTTCTTCAACATCCAGTATTCATATCCGCACAGCACCCACTCTGTGCTAGTTATTCTCTCCGTGGTGTCAGTCACACACCACCCTCTGTGCTCTCAAGGAACTCAAAATCAAGTGGGGGTAGACAGGCATTCATTCAATAAACCCTCCAAAGTCAGACCACTGCCCTGGAGAGTGATGGGGAGAAGAGGCTTTAAGGGACACTGAGGTGGTCTGGCAATCAGGGAAGGCTGCCTGAGGAAGGAGTGGAGGAAAGAGCTGGGCGTTTGGCAGGTGGCAGCATGGCCCCTTCTAGGAGCTGAGAGAAGCCAGTGCGGCTGCAGGTCGGAGAGTGAAGGGGAGCATGGCGGGCATGTGCAGCTGGAACTGTGGGCTGGGGCTCCCCACACCTTGTGGGCTGGGTAGGGCTCCTCCTTTCTCCTGTGTGCAAGGAGGCCTCTGAAGTGGGCAAAGCAGGGAATGACACAATCATATATGCAATTGGACTGGATCACTTTGGCTGCCCCCATGGAGGGGGCATCAGAGTAGATTTGGGGCCACCTGTTAAGAGGCTATTATACAGTTATCAAGCTGAAAAATTATAGTTGCTTTGCCCTATTTACCATAGCCAAGACATGCATAAAGAAGATGTGTTTTATATATGTGTGTGTGTTATATATATGTTATATATATGTGTTATATGTATATATATATACACTACCCAGCCATAAAAGAGAATGAAATAATGCCATTTGCAGCAACACAGATGGACGTAGAGATTATCATACTAAGTGAAATACATCAGACAGAGAAAGACCAATACCCTATGACAATACTTATATGTGGAATCTAACATATGACACAAATGAACTTATTTACAAAACAGAAATAGACTCACAGACATAGAAAACAAACTTACGGTTGCCAAAAGGGATAGTAGGGGGAGAGATAAATTAGGAGTTTGGGATTAGCAGATACAAACTACTATATATAAAATAGATAAACAACAAGGTCCTACTGTATCGCATAGGGAACTATTTTCAATATCTTGTAATAAACTATAATGGAAAGGAATATGAAAAAGAAATATATATATATAAAAATATATATGTAACTGAAGCACTGTGCTGTACACCAGAAACTAACACAACATTGTAAATTAACTATACTTAAATTGAAAAAAATAAAATTATAGTTGCTTTGATGAGAGTAGAGGAAGGGAGGCCTGAGGTTGGTGGCTGCACCCAAGAATATTTTGCAGGTAGGATTGAGAAGACTTGGTAGAAAGATGAGGCAGGAGGTGTAAGGGAGAAGAAGGCATCAAAATGCCTCTGAGGTTTGGGATTTGTGCCCCCAGATGAAGGGCAACCAGGGTGCTGGCAGGAGGGTGAAAGCCTTGGCAGGTCACACTGCTGGGATCTGCTGGAACAGGAGCCTTGCTGGTAAGGACCACAGCTGAGTTCCCTCCCCAGCGCCTGGCTCCTGACCTGGTCGACCGCAGGTGCGGGGTCAGTGCAGCGTTGAGGGTCCCTTCAAGCCAGTCTCCCTCGAGAGGGTCAGGAGACAACCTGACAGCAAACAGAGCTGGCCAAAGTGGAGGGCCATCCAAACTCAGTTTGGAAGCGATGAGAATAAGGCTTGAAATATCTGGGGTGGGGTGGCGTTTCTGCAACGAACAGTGAAAATGTGGCCATGGGGCTTCCCTGGTGGCACAGTGGTTGAGTCCGCCTGCCGATGCAGGCGACACGGGTTCGTGCCCCGGTCCGGGAAGATCCCACATGCCATGGAGCGGCTGGGCCCGTGAGCCATGGCCACTGAGCCTGCGCGTCTGTAGCCTGTGCTCCGCAACGGAAGAGGCCACAACAGTGAGAGGCCCGTGTACCCTCCCACCAAAAAAAAAAGTGGCCATGACTTTACCCATCAACTTCTCAAGGTGGCTTTTGACTGCCTGAGTCCCCCTCCTTTCACGCCTTCCCTCCAGTCTCTCTCTCGGTGATGATCCCTCCTTTCCCTCTAAGAGCCTGTTTCCAGAGTTCACTTTGGGAGGGATCCTCCAAGCTCCTTCCTACTTAAAGCCTCTGCACATACTGTCCTTTGTGTTGTGAGTGCCTGTCCCTCCACCCTGCCCCACCTCGGTAACTCCTTCTGTCCTTCTGTACCACTTGTCCCCTGCTCAGGTAGCCTTCCCAGAGCCCCTGGCCTAAATTATTCATTCCCACAGCATCCTGTACTTGTCCTGTGTGGCCCTTCTCACCGCTGTCATGAATTCCATATTCTTGTCCTTTTCTCTCCCTCTCAGTAGTTTATGGTCCCCTTTTCCTGGAACTGGGCCAGCACAGAGTTGTGTTCAATGACCAGTTACTGAGTGAACGGATGAATGAATGGGCTGGGGTTATGCAGTCTTAGGGCTGGATGAACCACCAACAAACTCATATTTTCCAAAAGTATTTCGGAAAGAAGAGATTTGGCTTGACACTCCCTAGGCATATCTGCGTTTTATGAGAGGAAGCAAACCTTGGGCTAAAGGAATGCACCTCTTGTAATGGAGAAAGTATTTTAAAAATATTAAATGCCTGTGGTTTTCATCCAACTCCTCTATAAATAATGTTGTCTACAGCCATCCTCCCGTGATTGCTCCAGTGAAAGGTGAATGTCACCTTGGGAACGAATATGCTATGAGGTAGGAAATGCCCAGACTGGACAAGAAGAGGAAGGAGAAAGCCCCTTCCTGGCAGGTGAGAGGTGAGTGGAAAGTGAAGGGCGTGGTCGTGTAGGGGATGCAAGCAATGTGGCACCGGAGGACCACCCTCCTTAGGGCTGGGACAACTGTCTCTACATAAGTAACAGCTTGAATGTCCAGATGGGATAGATCATTGGGAGGCTGTGGTTCTGGGAGCAAAGCAGACACCAGCAGCTGCCTTGCAGAAGGCACTAGCGAGTACTCAGAAGGCACAGTGTGGACAAGGGGTCCCCTCTCCCCAATGTCATAAACACGAAGACTAGACAGGACTATTTGAACTCAGAGGAGACGCTTCAAACTGAGGAAGTGGAGTCGTCTTTAAATAGCAAGCTTGAAATATCCATTCCTGAAGCCACCACCCAACATGCATCCCCAGTGGCAAGAGGTTTGGGGAAAGGAGAAGATCAGTTATACAAGATAAAGCTGCTACTTTTTCTTTGTACCTCTGAGTAGCAGTGTGATTGAAATGGCCATCCCCCTGCCTCCACACCCTGTGATGGTAGAACCTTAGGCTGGCCTTAATATTACACCAAAAGATGTTTGCCTGTTGGCACCATCCCAGCCACCCAACAATTCCAAGCCTGCTTTCTTCTCCATGATGTGCTTTGCCCCCTCATCCTCTTCCATCCCTTTTGCAATGACGATGCCCAGCACTGAATGACCGCAGTAGTCCAACAGCAAATATGAAGTGGGGGTCTTGGGGCTGAGCTGGACAGGTTCCTGGTCTTCCAGCTCAGCTTCCCAGGCCCCCAGACTCTTTTACCTGAGACAGTGATGCACAGCGACCATGGAGGTGTGTGTGTCTGCATCCACCCATCCTTCCTTATGTCCGAGATGGGCTGTCTCAGCCTCACCTGTCCATGTGCAGATGCCGGAGCCTTGGCTACATCCAACCATGCCCTCACAGGTTCTGTACTCTTAGTCTCTTTAAGTGAGCACACTGACTCCACCATTCTCTTACGTGGACACTCTTGCCTACAGATCCCACTGCTAAAAATTAATACCCGGTCTTTCAGTTCCTGGCTCATCCTCTGGTTCACTTCAATTACTCTCTGCTCCTACTAGGAGTTAAATATTCCTGTCATGGCTTGACCCCTTTGAAAATGTCTGATGGTCGTATCATAAAACAATGGGGAGGCAGTTTAATTGAATCCTTTTTTTAAACTGCATATTCACATCTGATGCAGAATAATAATGCTTAGCACTCACAAGAGAACTTTTCATCTTCAAAGCACGCTGCTACCATTAAAGGCCACATTTGCCGAAGATAGATTCGCTTTCCTTTGTGTCACGCTGAATCACATCAGATTGAATTTAGAGGGGA
Organism: Globicephala melas; assembly: GCF_963455315.2. NCBI lineage: Eukaryota > Metazoa > Chordata > Mammalia > Artiodactyla > Delphinidae > Globicephala > Globicephala melas. Next base: position 33,589,153 of record NC_083332.1, on the reverse strand, counting down.
CAAGTAGCAGGGGACGCCTTAAAATGCTGAGTTGTGCTTGAAAACAGGCTGAAAATAAGCACTGGAGAGATCTCAGGATAATTGTCGTTTCCATCTCAATTCCTCTCAGTTGTGTCCCGGTCATGCCTTCTTCTTATTTCCTTTTTTGGGCAAGATAGGGTATATGATGCTGCAGGAACAAACCATCCCCTGATTGCAAAGGCTTAAGATGTCAGAAGTTGATTTCTGACTCATGCTACATATCCAGTGGCTCACCTGGGGCTCTGCTCCATTTCTCCTCTGTACGAGGGACCCGAGATGTACGTGTGGCCCAGCAATTGAGATGATGACAAATGTCATTCAAAGGAAAAGAGAGAGTGTGGGCAATCACACACTGGTTCTTTAAAGTTTCCACCTGGAATTGGCACATGCCACTTCTGGTCACAATTCATTGGCAAGCAAGTCATATGGTCACATCTCTCATAAGCCTGAGACCTGTCACGACCTTCTAAATCTCTCTCTGATCACTTTCCTTCCTCTTCATTTCTACCAAGCCCACCAGCCTCTCTCCTTGCCTAGACTTCTGCAGGAGTTCCTATCTGATTTCCCTAAATTCATTCTTGTTTCTTTCTCTCGATCTGCTGTCCGTACTCCAATCCGAGTGAATGTTTCAGTATGCAAATCTGATTTCATTGCCCTCATCTCAAGTTAAACCATTTCACTGGCTTTCCATTGCTCTTAAAACACAGACCCTCCCGCCTGGTGTCCGACAGATGAATGGATAAAGAAGATATGGTACATATATACAATGGAATATTACTCAGCCATAAAAAGGAATGAAACTGGGTCATTTGTAGAGACATGGATGGACCTGGAGACTGTCATACAGAGTAAGTCAGAAAGAGAAAAACAAATATCGTCTATTAACGCATATATGTGGAATCTAGAAAAATGGTGCAGATGAACCAGTTTGCAAGGGAGAAATAGAGACACAGATGTAGAGAACAAATGTATGGACACCAAGGGGGGAAAGGGGGTGGTGGATGAATTGGGAGATTGGGATTGACATATATACACTAATATGTATAAAATAGATAACTAATGAGAACCTGCTGTATAGCACAGGGAACTCCACTTTGCTGTACAGTAGAAACTAACACAACATTGTAAAACAACTATATCCCAATTAAAAAACAAAACAAATCACAGACACCCCCCACCACTCCCTGCCAGCCTCATCTCAAGTCACACTTCCTATCACTCTCCTTCTGTGGCCTCGTTTTGTTTCTGTTCAGCTGTGTATTCCCACAGCCTAATCACATAGTGCTTGGCACTCCATACATGTTGATTGACTCAATGAACAAATGAATGCGTGAATTTCTCTCAAGTTTGTCTCCCATTTCTATTTGCCCAAATATCCAGTTCAGGTCAAAGACAAATCCCTTTGTGTACTTTCCTTATGACGTTTATCTTATGCTTCCTTAGTCTACAATCATTGTGAATTTGTCTCTCCTTCTCCTGTGGTGCCTAGGACTTTCAGAGCCTTGCCCATCATAGACACTTAGCATATGGCGTTAAATAGACCTGAAGTAGCTAAACTCACCCTTTCTGGTTCTGATACAGAAGGAAGTCTGCACGGTGTCCCTGTCATACCCCGTGGGGTCTGGCTCTGCCCGTCTCCCTGACCTCATCCTCATCTCTGCCTCTTCACCCCATTCATCCCTCTCTAAAGGACGCTCTAGCCCCAGGTCTTTGCATGATTGTCTCCCTCAATTAATTCAGGTAACTACTCAAATCTCTCCAGAAAAGTCTTCCTAATCAAAAATGGCACAGCCGGGCTTCCCTGGTGGCACAGTGGTTGAGAGTCCTGCCGATGCGGTACGCGGGCCTCTCACTGTTGTGGCCTCTCCCCTTGCGGAGCACAGGCTCTGGATGCGCAGGCTCAGCGGCCATGGCTCACGGGCCCAGCCGCTCCGCGGCGTGTGGGATCCTCCCGGACCGGGGCACGAACCCGTGTCCCCCGCATCGTCAGGCGGACTCTCAACCACTGCGCCACCAGGGAAGCCCGGCACACCCTTTTTTCTATTTTTAAGTCATTCTCTCTTTCTAAATTGTTTATTACAGCTTTTATAAGGGCATGTTATATAAATATAAGTAAATAAATATTTATTTTCTGACCCTTCATTGGGATGTATATTCCACGAGGATGGGAGCCGTTGCTTATCATAATATCTTCAGCCTCTGGAATGGTGCTTGGCACAGAGGAGATCAATGAACACCTGTGAATGAATGAATGATTATTAATTATGATGCCAACTAACTGGCTAGTTTTGTCACTGGGGGAAATAATTAAGAGATTTAACTTGATGGTTTGATATTTTGGTTGTAGTGTAACAGGTATTTTCTAGTTGTTCTTGCAGGAATAGTTGGGATTGTCTTTCAAATTTCAATCTATTTCTCTTTCCACTTCCGTGTCTCTTTCTGACTCTGCCTCTCACTTTCTCAACCAAAAGTCTTACACAAATATACACATACATCTCCTCAGAACAACTTTATTAGATCATTAGCTGAGGTGATGGAAAGTTGACTCTCTTTGATTTCATTCTTCATGTGTTGTAAATTTCAAATAAATTAAGCTCATCCCAAGAAAACAAAGTATTCATTTTGCAGTTTTCTGAGAATTATTGGAACCAGGTCTTCAACACGAGATATGAGTCTATAAATATTTCCAATCCTTAAAGCAGTAATTACATTTAGGTGCTGATTCACATGTAAATACTTTCATATTTCCACCACATGCATGTTGGAGTGTACACATTTTTCTTTTTTTCTTGTTCTTTTTTTTTTCTTCAGAAAAGCATATAAAATACAAATCTTTCTACTTCAAAGTGGCAGCAGAGGAGTTAGAGTTCTAAATATTCTCTGATTTGGAATGGTGTTCCACTAGCATGAAACCAACATTTCATCAAAGTGGTTTGCTTCAATCAGGGTTGTACCAGTGAGATATAAATTATAAATCATATCTTCTGTTTTACATGGGAAACAGGAACTCGGAGGTGGATCGCGCTCGAACAGATGGACTCGAGGTGGTTTCATGTTTTCTGCTTATGTTTTGCTTCTAATGTCGTTTTCAAAGATTCCATCATTAACTTCAGAGGCGCCCAGGCAAAGAACTTTCAACAACTAAATATGGGTTTTGGCAAAGGTTCCAGCTGCCAAACAAGGCAGGGTGGCGTGGGGTGCCTGGGAAGCACAAACAGACCAGAGGGGTGGGCACAGGGAAGGGGGAACAGCAGGGGACAGAGAAGGGACATCCCCCCCACTGCATTCGCAGTTCCCCTCAGGGAAGTAATGTGGGACTGACTTTATCTGCATCCCGTTGATTACACTGGGCTCCGGTTTCCTAGCTATTCAGTATTCAGAATCAGTAATAGGAGGAGTTTGGACCGAATCGGGGCTGATATGCTGTGATTCTGCTGTATAAGGTGTTGAATGTTGAAATACTATTTGTTAAAAAGCCCCCTCTAGGGACTTCCCTGGTGGTCCAGGAGTTAAGACTCCGCACTTCCACTGCAGGGGGCGCGGGTCCCATCCTTGGTCGGGGAACTAAGATTCCCACACGCCTTGTGGTACGCCAAAAAAAAAAAAAAAAAGCCCCCTCTATTGGTTTCCTGGAGCTGCTATAACAAATAACCAAAGGCTGGGGGCTTAACACAACAGAAATGTATTCTCTTACTGTTTTGGAGGCTAGACGTCCAAAATCAAGGTGTGAGCAGGGTCGTGCTCCCTCTGAAGGCTTTAGGAGAGAGTCCTTCTTTGCCTCTTCCGATTTCTGGTGGCCCCAGATGTTCCTTGGCTCGTGGCAGCGTCAATGCTGTCTGTGCCTCCATCTTCACGTGGCCTTCTCCGTGTGTCTCTGTGTCCCCTCTTCTTCTTTTTTTAATTTTCATTTTATTTTATTTTATTTTTGCGGTACGCGGGCCTCTCACCGCCGTGGCCTCTCCCGCTGCGGAGCACAGGCTCCGGACGCGCAGGCTCAGCGGCCATGGCTCACGGGCCCAGCCCTCCGCGGCATGTGGGATCCTCCCGGACCGGGGCACGAACCCGCGTCCCCTGCATCGGCAGGTGGACTCTGTACCACTGCGTCACCAGGGAAGCCCCCCTCTTCTTCTTATAAAGGGCACCAGATGATTTCATCTTGTGATCCTTAACTAATAACATCTGCAAAGACCTTATTTTCTAACTAAGTTTGCCTTTCTGAGGTTGTGGATGAACATGAATTTGGGGGGGGGCACTATCTCACACAGGACACCCTCTGAATGCCTCTGCTGTGCTGGCTTTCTTGGCTCTTTCCTTGGACTCCCTGAACCTGCCCTGCATCCAGCAAGTAAAGTATTATTTCCTGGCACAGCAGGGCACCTCAGGACCCCGCTCCATGCCTCTGGATAGGACTAGAGGATCCGAAGGGCCCTGTCTGCTCTGGCATTCTGACCCAGCCAACAGCACAGACAGTACAAGGGGAGAGCAGAGATGAGCCCGGGGAGGACCAAAGAGGCTTCAGACGTAGGTGGAGGGAAGACGTGATTGGGGAGCGTATTCTGGGAAGACTGGGACCCAGTGCTGTGGTGTGTACATGTGTGTACGTGAGTGTGTGTGTGCACGTGTAGCCGGGGTGGAGGTGTGTGTTGAGAGCAACCTCTGCTTAGCCACACTGGATGCCTTCACTATGTGACCGGGCAAACGAGGTTTTCGTACACCGAACCTTTTACCTGTGTTGTTTCTTCGCCTGGAGCGTTCTTCTTCCTCTTCTTAGGCTGTATTCCTCATCCTTCAAGGCTTTCTGGAATTTGGTTCATAATGATTGTGCTGAGGATCCATTCCTTGTATTTCCCCTGCTCTGAACTAGGAGGCAAGGAGAGGTGGGGCCAGAGCCCTGCAGGCTACATTTCCCAGGTCCTGAGTCAGCTGGATTCAACCAATGGGAGGCACTGCTGGGCCCTGGAGGGTGGGAGGAAGGGAGAAGCCAGGGTATTTTTCCCCTCCCTCTCTGCCTCTGGTGGGGTCTCCAGCAGCAGCTGTGTCTCCTCCAGAGTTCCAGTTTCCTTGGGCTGACCTTCAGTAGTTCCATCTTTCTCTGGGTCATGCCTGGCCCCTGGCTCGCATAACCCCCCCTCCTCCCTTTGTCTCTCCAGCTTAGGGGTGGTACCTGCATCCTGCTATTGTTAAGATCTCAGCTGCTTCCCAATCCCATGTCTGACTTTCTCTACCATAGGTAACCAGTTCCCTGTATTAAATTCGCTCTGTTTTAAATACTCAGACTATTTGACTGAAGTGCCTTTGTTGTAGCACCATCCACACTGGTTTGCCGTTCAGCTATTTATCTCTCTGCCTCTCCAACGAGATGATGAATTTGAAATGAGCAGGACCTGTGTTTTCCTGATTTTTGGACCCTCTCCCAGATCAGAGCCTTCTTCTCCCATCCTGCCCTGTCCAGGGCTTTTCACAGAGTAGGTTTCCATTACCTGTCTGTTGGTTTAATGAAGAAATGGTAGACAAGATCAGCTTTCCACAAGCCTGAAAACTGGAGAGACTGTCTTCTCTTTCCTTGACACAATTTACAGGAGTCTTTTCTTTGCCTAGCACTTGTCACAGTGTATCGTTGTAGCTATTTGCATGTTCATTTGATTAAGGTCTATCTTTTCTCTTTATCCTCAAGGAGCAAAGCATGGAGCAGTTGGCTGAGCCCACTACATTGTGCTAGCACAGGGCCTAGCAGATAATAAGTGCTCATGAAAACTTTACTAAATGAACTATGGATAGTTCAGGCGGGCTTTCAGAATTTCTAATTGCTTTGATCTTAAAGAGAAAACTTTGCTTACTTTGGAATAAAAGGGAAAATATATTGGAAATAAATAAAATTGAAAGACAGAGAAAGTATTTAAAAATATTTTTGCTTGCATGACCAAAATAATGTTTCCCTTTCACTCTTACTGACTATTACAGATTTTATCTCAGTTGACTTTAGAGATCTCTGTTAAACAGGGAAAGAGAAAGATTATTTCCCCTCCTGCAGCTGCAGAGACATGGGCAGGGCCTTTCTTCCCCATCATTCTGTGACTCTCAGGGTGACCCTTTGCTGAACCCTGCACTTATCAGACTCCAGTATTTTGTAGGTTACACATCTGAGTCTCTCACAAGCAGGAGGGCAGGAACTGTGCTGGGTCATTAGTGCTGATCACAAACGCTCCAGTTCTTCCCTTCTTCCAGCACGTGGTAGGATTGCACTTCCAGGCCCCCGTAAAGGTAGGCATGGCAATGACATGCGAGCAGAAGGGACACGTGTCACTTCCAGAAGGAAGCTTAAAGAGTGAATGCGTGATTTACTACATCCTTTTCCCACTCTTGCAGAAATGCAGAAGCTCCTGTCCAGCCTGGGTCCCTGAGAAATTAAGAGGAGCAGAGCCCCCTGCTGACCTGTGACGTCAACTCCCTGTTTCACCGTTCTGAGATGCTTGTTTTTGTAGCATGATCCAACATCTCCTGACTGATATTCATACCTCATTCACTTTTCTAGCTCCTGGATCCAGGACAGTACCTGACATATTATGGGCCCTCAATAATTATTTGCCAAATTAATAAATGAATGAAGACAGAGTCCTTACCTTCCAAAGGAACAGTTTTCATGTGAGTCAACTGAGTAGGAAGGAGGTGAGGGTGGGAATAGAGAAAATGCCAAAGGTGAGTTTGTTGTAGAAGTAGATGGATTAATTCCCAAACTGGAATGCTAGCACCTGTCCAATCCTGTCTCCTTGGCAGGCTTAAAGATTAAAATATAACTCTCTTGATATTGACTTTAGCAGTGCCTTGGTAGTTAAAAAAATTTAAAAAGGCAGAAAAAAGAATTAATACTTGACTGCTGAGCTAAAACGAGACAGAGGAATCAACAGGTGGTGAGTAATCCACTCCCCTCCCCTCATTTCTTTTCTCATGGCTTAATTAATTAATTTTGAAAAATTGAATTAATTTACAATATTATATTATTTTCAGGTGTGCAGCATAGTGATTCAGTATTTTTGCAAATTATACTCCATTAAAATGTATAACATGAGAATGGCTATAAATCCCTGTGCTGTACAATATATCCATGTAACTTATCTATTTTATACATTGTAGTTTGTATCTCTTAATCCCATACCCCTACCTTGCCCCTCCCCTATGCACTCTCCCCACTGGTAACCACTAGTTTGTTTTCTTTATCTGTGAGTCTCTTTCTGTTTTGCATATACATTTGGGTTTTCTTAAATTTTTTATTTATTTTATTTTTTTTTTTTGGCTGCGTTGGGTCTTCGTTGCTGCGCACGGGCTTTCTCTAGTTGCGGCGAGCGAGGGTTTCTCTTCATTGTCGTGGGTGGGCTTTTCATTGCGGTGGCTTCTCTTGTTGTGGAGCACAGGCTCTAGGCACACGGGCTTCAGTAGGTGGGGCATGTGGGCTCTGTAGTTGTGGCTCGCGGGCTCTAGAGCGCAGGCTCGGTAGCTGTGGCGCACGGGCTTAGCTGCTCTGCGGCACATGGGATCTTCCCAGACCAGGGATTGAACCTGTGTCACCTGCACTGGCAGGCGGATTCTTAACTACTGCGCCACCAGAGGAGTCCCTGTTTTTTTTTTTAGATTCCACATATAAGTGATATCATAGTGTATTTGTCTTTCTCTGTCTGCCTTATTTCGCTAAGCATAACATTCTCTAGGTTCATCCAGACCAGGGCTTAATTTAGTTGGGCTAATTTATCTGCTCTCCATTGCTCTTGTCTATTCACAGATTCCTCCTGGGGTTTAGTCTGCAGATATGGTGAGTAGTTACTAGGCGCCAGCTCCTGGCTTAGGTAATAGGCGATACAACGTGATCTATTCTCTTTAGAAACTCACAGTTGCGTAGGGAGAAAGGCCCAAGGTAGGTGCTGTCACGCCCAGGCCCAAGATGCTTGGGGGAACCCCACTCAGCACCTGCAAGAAGTAACTGTGCATTTCCCCCTAAAGTCCTCAGAACCTTGATTCCTTACTCCTCCAAAGTCCTTTAAATTGCTGCCTCATCCTTGACCAGCACAGCAACTCTTGGAAAGAGGAAAGGCAAGTCGTATTCTCTTTATTTGCAAGATGGGGAAGCAGAGGCACTGAGGGAGTAGGACATTCATCCAAGGTCAGTGTCGGAGCTGGGGTGGGGACTTTGTGGTCAAGATTTCTAGAGTCAGAGGAGACCAACCCCTCATTTCTAGGCAAAGAAACCAGTCCAGCACAGACCAGTGGCTTCGTCAAGGCCACTGGACTAGTTCTCTGGGTCTGCAAGATTCCAGGATGTGTCTTATCCAAGCCACACAGGCTATTTAAAAAGCCAGGTTCACATTGATTGGTTTTGCTTCAAATCAAAACCAACTAGATACAAGAGTCAGAAACATCAGGCAGACGACTGCCTTCTCAAGACCCTCCTCGCCCTGACATGCACGGATGAAACAGACCTGATTCTGGCCCGCATGCTGAGTGGACTTCCTAACAGCCCGGTATGCCAGTTGCACATAATCAATGTTGTTGGTTGTTTGTGCCAGCGTCCCTTAACACCAGAAGCCGAGGAGGCAGGTGGATAATTTTGCACTGGGGGAGAAGGAAAGCAGGCCTACCAGGTATCTGTTACTCGGAGAGAGATGAAAGAGAATCAGCAGGTTCTCTTCGAAGCTGAAAACAGCCCGCGTCACGTGGATGGCCGGCCAGCTGGGCGACAGGAATTTCTTCCACTGTGGTTGACCGGACCAGGAAAACTTCTCTGGGCTGCTTGTGTTAATAGGTTGTTAATGATTGATGCGGGGGTCTTTTATGTCACCAAATGAAAGGCAGAAACAAGGGGCCCGACTTTGGAGTTGATGACTAGACCAGCACTTGTTCCGTGCAAAGGCGGAATTTTAAAACATTTATGTTGGCTGAGCTTGAGCTGGGCTACACAACAGCTCGTTGGAGGAATGAAACGATCTTCTCTGGTGCTCGCCTTCCTTTGTTCTTTCACTCAGACATTAAAAATACAGCAGGCTAAAAGGAGAAAATAAATTTCAAAGATCCTGCTAGATGTCAGGTGCAAAGAGGAGGCGAGATGCGGGGTGAGTTTGCTAAACAGATAAAGCAAGTGGGTAGGGACGTGTAGTAGATTCTTTGGAGACAGAGACCTCACGCTGTCCAGCCTCCTTGGGGTATTTCTTATACACGGACCTAGTGCACCTGCTACCCTATTTCCTGGGTTAGGGTTTTTTACAGAGCATTCTAGAGTGCCGTAGTGAAATAGCTTTTGTCTGTGCTCTTGTCTCTGAGAGTGGCTTGGATACTTCAAAACAATAAACTTGTTTATTGATGTATAATATAAATACAGAAAAGTAATTTCTGGAAATCACGAATGTGCACCTTTATATGTATACGTGTTCACTAATTGAATACACCCGTGTAACCCCCACTGGCATCAGTGAACAGAACATTAGTTTGGACACGTATTATTGCTTTGGAACTCTCTTCCCATTGCAGATCAGATTCTCACATACTTTGATAATAACTAGGGTGACCATATAATTTATCTTCCCAACTGGGAAACCTTTGGGAGTAAAAATGTACAACAGGCATACATTGGAATTGTCCCAGGAAGCTAGGATATGTGCTCACCGTACCAATAACAACAGCAAACATTTATCCAGCGCTGTGTTCTTGAGTCTCCATTTGGTACTGCTGTGCACCATCCTTTTGCTGCCTTCTCTCCCTGCTCTGGGATCCAGGACGTGGACTCTTGTGTACCACATATCTGCGTTTCATTGCCCTTTGGCTTCAGCCAGTGGGAAGCCCAACAGGAGATCCTAGGTTGGGAGGAGAGAGAAGTGGGAGCATTTCTTTCTTGCTCCCTCCCTCCACTGGCGCAGCATCTCTGGCTGTGGCTTCTTCCTTCCATGTCTACAGCTCTTGCCAGGTTGGCCCTCCTCCAAGCCCCAGTCCTCCCTGACCTCCACTAGCACAATTTCCTCTCCTTGACTTTCAGGGCTAAGAGATGGAGCAGTTTTTCTCTACTGCTAGTTTTTAGGTGCTTGGTTCCTACACCTGCCCAGACCTCTGTGAGTAGTTCCTTCATTGTAGCTTTCTCATTGGAACCTCCCAAGTGAATTGTTTCTCGCCAGGATCCTGACTGATACAACTGCTTGCTATGAGCCACTACTTTATCCACATCAACTCATTATGTCCTTACAATAGTCCGTGAAGTGATGACTATTGTTATCTCCTTTTCGTAGATAACAGACTAAGGACAGAGATGTTAAATCATTTACTAAGACATACGGGGAGAAAGTAGTGTCATCGATTCTTATAGGAGTGACTGGAATCTAGGGACAGTGAGATAGGTCTTTCTCAGAACGGCACTCAAACCGATGACTTCGGGGCCTCTGACCACATCCCGTAATGACCCGGCAGCTCCTAGCAGTTCAGTGCAAACCCTGCAATTCAGAGAAGAGACTCAGATAAGAATAAGACTCATGCTGGCTTTCATCAGACAGGTAAAGCATCGACCGTCTACATTTTTGTCTTTTTGAGCCATTGCTTTAATATTGTAGAGCAGTAAGGTCACCAGACCTGGAGCATCAGCTCCTCCTGGGAATTTGCTAAAAATGTGAAATCCTGGGCCTCACCCCAGACCTACTGAATCAGATAATCTGCAGTGGGGTCCAGCAACCTGTATTTTAAGAAGCCCCTGGGGGGATACTGATGCCCTGGCCCTTGGGCTCTTGCAGCTTCCTGCCTGAAGCCTGACCCTATCTGGCTTTCAGAGTTCCTTGGGATTTCCCAAATTCTTTCTTTTTCTGATGGGATTGAGAATAAGTGAGTAGATGACATGAAACCCTCAGTATCCCTGCCTTCCTGCTTCCCCTGTGGACCCCATCTCTATGTGTGCAGCTGTTAAAATCATTGAAGAAGTTGTTCATGAATATTTCAGGGCCTCAGACAAATCCCGAGTCTGATTAGAAGAGCACAGAGGGAAGAACCCCAGAACTGGCTGCCCTTACAGGCTGTTGCAATAGAACTAGGTATTTATTCATTGAATCCTTGTGGGGCCCCCAAGTCTGGAAGGAGGAGGTCTTGGTCAACCTCTTTCTGATGAAGGGTAGAGGTTATGAAGGGTAGAGGTGATGGCTGACCTCCTCCATGCCCAGAAGTTTCTAGAGGAAGACTGATGGGGACTTTCTCAACACTGTGATTTATGTGGGGCTCCATTACTTGGCGATAAGTAACAGAAACTAAATTAAAGAGAAACAAAAGAAATTTATTAGAAGGTGTATCAGTTAGGGTTCAATCAAAGAAACAAAACCAGTAGAGGATATATATTAAGAGGTTTATTGCAAGGAATCGGCTGGCTAAGCAAGTCCTAAATCTGAAGGATAGGCCATCAGGAAGGGCAGGCTGGAACTGTCAGACATGGGCTGAAGCTGTCGTCCACAGGAAGGATTTCTTCTCTTCTAGAAAGCCTCCATTCTGCTCTTAAGGCCTTTCACCAGATTGAATCAGCCCTGCCCAGATTATCTAGTATAATCTCCCTATCAAAAGTCAACTGATTAGGGACCTTAATCACATCCACAAATTCCTTCATAGTAGCACTGATGTTAATATTTGATTAAATAACTGGAGACTGTAGCCTAGCCACATGGACTCATAAAACTGACCATCAGAGAAGGGCATGGAATAGTTCCAAGAATAAAGGAAAAGCCACACTAAAAGAATCAAGGACTTTTCTAAAATCCAAGTAGCAGGTGTGCATGGAATTCTTCTTCTGGGAACCATATTTAGGGAGAAGAGTTCCAAACAATTTTGACCTCATATGATTTCTCTCCCAGTTACAATTCTTGGATTGATGTGATACCTTCAATTCAATTCCTTTATTCCCTCTATACATTTGCCCTCTCTCACAAGGAGAACAGTGGCTCCCAACAATATTGCTATATTGACTCATTTGCCCTATCTTACAATACACACAAAATCATTTCAGATTTGCTACCTGGATACTCCTATGGACAAAAGATGCTTTAAGTAAAGTTCAAGGTTTCTTTTTACTTATTTTGTTCTTAGACTATATCCCACAATACGTGAATAGTCAGAATATTATATTCAGAAGTTGCTAGAAGTACTTTTTGTGTGGGTGTGTGGTTATATTATCATCGTGATATATAGTTCAGTTCATTCATATCTCTTTGATTTCAATGTTAGGGTTTGCTTTCTAGACCCTTTTAAATTTAATTCTGTTCTTTTAAAATATTCACAAGGTTCAAACGTCAGAGCCTTATTTAAAAGTGTGTATTCAGTAAAGTCTCCTTCCCATCCCCCTCTCTTTTGCCCTTTTCCAGCCCATCATAATAAGAAACAATTTTCATTCATTTCTGGTTTACCTTTCCTCAGTTTCTTTTTACAAAAATACGATATATATATATATGTTCTCATTTCCTCATGTTTCTTACACAAAAGTTAGCATTTATATACATTAAATTAAAAAAAATTGTGGTAAAAAATACATACACAAAACTTACCATCTTAACCATCTTAAGTGTATGTTCAGTGCTGTTAAATATATTCACACTGATGTGCAACAAAGCTTTAGAATTTTTTCATTTTTCCAAACTAAAACTCTATACCCATTCATTTCCCTCTCCCTGCAGCCTTTGGCAGCCACCGTACTTACTGTTTCTTTTTTTTTTTTTAATTCAAACTGATCATATTCTTTATTTTATTTTCATTTTTTAATTTTTGGCCGTGCTGCGCAGCTTGTGGGATCTTAGTTCCACGACCAGGGGTTGAACCCGAGGCCCCAGCAGTGAAAGCACTGAGTCCTAACCACTGGACCTCCGGGGAACTTTCCATGCTTATTGTTTCTGTGAAACAGACTAGCAGTCCCGTTGAGTCAAAGGAGGGGAGACCAGTGAGGGTGGTTGGCCTTCAGTGTCTCAATTGTCATAGCACCAGGCAGAGTGGAAATGTTATCATAATGACGCAGATGAAGAAACAGAGACTTGGGCTCTAGTCGGGGAATCAGACCCAAAAAAGTAAATAAATGAAAACATGGCCAGTTGTCATAAAAGCCATGAGAAAAGATAAAATGAGGCTGACATGGGAGTTGTGGGAGAATCTAGGGAGGACTCTATTCAAAAGAGTAAGAAGGAGTTAGCTAAGAGAAGAAAGGAGCAGGAGGGGATCATATCAGGTGGTGGGAACAGCATGTACAAAGGCCCTGAGTCAGGAATGTGTGGACTGTGCTGGAGAAGCCGAGGGAAAGAGTTTGGGTTTTACTCTAAGTAGCTCCCTCTATCTCCCATTTCACATGCACATGCATGTGCTGCGTTAGCTCCAGTTCAGCTGTTCCGTTCTTTGGGGTAGAACGTGGAGCCATTTCTTAATTGCTCTATATTTAGCTTTGTTTAAAAATCTATAATTTAAAAACCGCCAAGGGTTGGGCTGGTAATTGAGTTTCCATGGTCCATTTACTCCTTGGCCTTTGCTCCTGAGCTGGCCTACCATGGTGACGGCGTGTGCCAGTCCCAATGGAAGTATTTGTTAGCAGAATATCTGCTCCCCCAGAGCTGACCCGGCTCTAGTTACCAAATCCCCAAACTAATCTCAGGGCCTCTTAGTTTAGTTTCCTACAAAGGGGGGCTGGAGAGGGACAGCAGAATACCTGGGGCTTAGTGGAGTGGGTGGAGAATAGCATCACAGGTCTGGTATCAATTTAAGCCTAGGCTGTGCTATTTATAAACCACATTGCTTCCTGTCTCTGGGCCTCAGTTTCCTCGCCTATCAAATGGATTAGATGAAATCAGGTGTCCTGAATCTAGAAGGTACTCTTATTTACTATTAGTGGGATTGTCAATTGGTACATCTTGTTGCAGGGTTGTTTGACAATATCACAATTTTAAAGGCACTTTCTCTCTGTTCCAGCAGGTCCACCTCTAAGAATCTTTCTTCCAGATGTGCTCACACTTTTGTACAGTTAAGCATGCACTGTTTGTAAGAGCAAAGGATCGGAAACCACCTGAATGTCCATCATTAGGGAACTGGTTATATAAATTACGGTGCGTCCGTACAAAGGAATATTATGCAGCCTTTGAAAAGAGGGTGGCAGCTCTCTTTATATGGATAAGGTAGGGTGCCTAAAATGTATCATTGTGTAAAGTGGCAAAATATTAGTGCATTTGTGGTTTTTGAAAAGGTAATGACGTAATATGTTTTCCTGGCCTATTGTATCCCTAGAAAGAGAAGGTACTGGTAACAGTGGTTGTCACAGGAGCCTTCAGGACAGAGTGGGAGGGAGGGTCCTTTTCACTACATATACCATCGGTAAAACTTGAAGTATTTCCCAAATGCATAATTAATCAATTAAATAAAAATTTAAAATATTTTAAATGTCTACAGAACCCAGATAGGTAACGTAAGTGACTGAAACAGGCTAGGAGTGAAATGCCAGGGAGCAGTGGGGATGTTGGTGACCTGGAGTGCTCAAGTCCACAGAAAGGGGCAGCTGCCAACCTCACTTGACTGTGCCCATGGGGCAGGGGACCAGTGTAGCCAGACCTGATTTCCCAAGAGAAATAGAAATTGACGTTTTAATGTGAACTCTTCTGATGCTTAAGTGTTGGCAACTGGTTAAAACTCTGATAAACAAAACAAAACTCTGTGGGTCCAGAAAGTCTGGGGCCAGCATTGGTTTCTGGCATCCAGTTGGTAGCTGATGTATTAGGTGCTTTTTTTTTTTTTTTTCTCAGTACGTGGGCCTCCCACTGCTGTGGCCTCCCCCACTGCGGAGCACAGGCTCCGGACGTGCAGGCTCAGCGGCCATGGCTCACGGGCCCAGCCGCTCCGCGGCATGTGGGATCTTCCCGGAGCGGGGCACGAACCCGTGTCCCCTGCATTGACAGGAGGACTCTCAACCACTGCACCACCAGGGAAGCCCTATTAGGCGCTTTTTACGTTTCCTTTCAGTTTTGACAGTCCTCTGCCCGGGGCAACTGCAGCCACTGCACACGTATTTGCAAGCATAAAATGGGTTCTTTTCAGGTTGTTACTAGTAACTGTGCAAATGGTGGCCCTGGCACAGTGATGGCTCCACACCAGCTGCCATGGTAAATGGAGAAAGCACTGGGCTTTAGTAAACACGGGATGCTTGACTGGAGGCCAGCCTTGGTTTTTTCATCTATGAAATGGAGACAACCACCAACTTGCCCTGCCTGTAGTTGTAAGGATCATATGAATTGTTGAATATGAGAGTGTTTTGAAAGTGGCAGGGTGTGGGTATGACGTTGTTTCAAGGACACAAAGCCTGGGTGGTCAGCATCAGCCCTCCCGGTCACTTTCCTTCCATCTCCCATGCTCACGGGACCTTGGAGAGTTTTCAGTCCCATAGAGGAAGTTCAGCGAAGCCAGTTACGCCCATCCAGACCCCAATCCTACTCCAGCAAATTCACCAACCCTAAATGGATAAACATGCACGCCTGTGTTCAAGCTCACATCCTCCCAACATATTAGAATGGAAACGCTGTTTAGTAAGAACTGTGTTTGAGCCCAGAAAGAGGTTATTTTCTACCACCTGTGAAATGTCTTGACCCAGAAACAAAAAAATGTTCCCATTAGAGCAGTGCAGAAACCTACAGCAGAGCCAAAATTTCTGAAGCAGTCCCTGTTTTTGCCCTAATATCAATATGCTTTTATTGTCTACATTTATACAGTGGTGAGTAGATAAGAGCCTCCTTTAGTGTGGCTGAAGTTCTGAGCTCCACAAGAAAGATGTTAGCATTCAGCAGGCAGTAAATAATGTATTAAAAAGCAATTATTTATCTCTTTCCCTCTAATGGCTAGTAGCTGCCTGTTTCCCCTTGAATGGATCTGTTTCCTAGACTATAGCTCTCAAAAAACATAATAATAAAGCTGGCCTTTCTAAATAAGAACACTGATTATGGAGGATGCTTTGCTGGGTTCGCAGGGACTGTGAAGTGTCTGGTCAGTGCTGTGCAGAGAATGTGATTATCTCCTCACACAAGGCTCCCCTGGAACGATCCAGAAAGAGAAGCCTCAAAGACACACTTGAAAGATGATGGTAAGAGTGGAATGCATCAGTCAACTTGGGAGGGACACCATCACCGTGTTTCCCCAATGATGGGCCTGATGCAAGTCTGAAGAGAGAGCTCTTTGTATAAAACACTCGAATGCAAATCAACACTGGAGCCTGCAAGCTCCCCGCGCCTTGGCCCCGCCTGATCGAGATGCTTCTGGACTTCAGCAGAACCTGGAGGCCAGAATGACGCCTCTCTTCACATCACTAATGAATTCGCGGCCGGGCGTCTCAGACTCTCATCTCCTCTGCCTGCGTCTCCTCAGTCCCTGTCCAGCCAGCCTGGGGACCATTGAGCAGTCACTGCTGTGCTGAGTGTCAGGCGCTGGGAGCTTTCAGCCTCCAATCAGCCAAACCAGTGATTTGGAAACAGAAAGAGGCAGTTTCAGGATTTGAACCCAGGACTTGCTACCTCCAACGCCCAAGTTCTTTCCACTAAGGAAACCTCCTGGGCTTCTAATTGTTTAGGAAAAAAAAAGATAAGTCCGTAGCCTGGCATTCAAGGTCTCAGTTCCCCTGACCCTTCTTATATCTGCCAGCATCTCCGAACCGGCACAGACAGCCTCTGCGCTTACCGTTTCTGGAGCGCTCTTTGAACTATGTTGCAAGTGCCCTTTATCTGGGATCCTGGTCCCTCATCTCTCCTCTTTTATGCTGCTCATGGCTTAACCTAAGCTCTGGGAAGCCTGCCCTCTCCTCTTCATTGTGGGGTATGCAGCCTGGTCCTATGCTAGACCTTCTGCATGTCTGAATCACCCCTGCCCCACCCCCATCCATCACAGAGCACACCTATAGCAATATTCCATTTTCCCTATAGTTCTTGTCCAACTATTACACTTGGCCTAGAAGAAATGCTTTGGTTCTAGCCCCAGTTTTACTATTTGTAAACTTTGTGATGTTTGGCAAGTGAGAATTGCTTCCCTGCCTCACTTTTCTCATTTTGATGGAATAACAATCTGTGGTCTGTTAACAGAGTTCTTGGGGGTGGGGAAAGAGACAATAAGATAACTGAAAACCATGTTGGAACTTGTAAAATAAGTTGTATCATTATAACCATTACACGTTTTGAATTTTTCTCCGTCACATTTCGCCCATCAAATGTTCCTGTGAAAAGGAGGTAGGAGAAAGCATTTTCGCAGTTTTTATAGATGGGAAAACAGGACGCTATAAAGCCTGAGTGACTGATTTAAAGACGAAACAGAATAGAAACAGAGCCCTGAGAGGGTCTTTAACTTCCTAACTTTTTGCCTTTTCGTTAGATTACAGGTCTCTTTAACAGTCCTCCTGTTCTTATTCTCAGAGAAAGAGTACTTTTAATGACTCAAATTCAGAAAGCTTTTAGTGAGTATGTACTTTGCACCAGAAAGAGATTCAATGGTTCGGGCTGGCTCAAGGAGCCTTAGTTTATTAGTTTCAGCCCAAGAGATGGAGCTACAGTAAGAGCTTAGAGAGGAGGTAGGATAGACCAGTGGTCGGGCATGTGGGCTGCCTGCCCCTTCGTCCACTGCACCACTGACCAGCTGGGCAACATTGGGCATGTTGGTTACCTGCACATTGTCTCAGTTTCCTCATCCGTTAAAGAGTATCCCTGAAGTCTTAATACTTGTAAAGTGCTCAGAGCAATGCCTCAATTACTACTACTGTTCCTTTGCACAACATATATTAGGTAAATGCCTACAGGGCAGTAGGCATTGTTTTAGGCACTGGGCATACAGCAGTGAAGAGAACAAGAAGTCCCTGCTCTCGTGGGGCTTATAGTCACAAAGGCAGGCAAAAATAAACACATCAATGAATACAAACATTTTAAAGTCATTGGGTTAGCTTTTCTTACAAACTGTCATTTTATAGATTATTACCTTTTTCACTTGATTTTATTGGCAGAGAATGTGAACAGTTATTGGGTCATTGATTCTAGATTTCTAAACTCATTTTCTAAAGATCCCGATTTTATATTGGTGTTTCACTGCTGATCGCTCACTAGAAAATAGCCACCCAGGAGACAATCCTACTGTAGCCTGGAACTAAAACCAGTTTGGTTTTTTGATACTAAATGGTATAAACTCTGGGTTTGCTTAAATTGGGACTTGCAAACTTAAATTACTGCTGAGGTCAGGTGAGTCACATCAAAAGAAGCAGCCGGCTGGGACTGGGCCTGGGAGACTGCTGTCACATGGGGAAGTGGACCCAGTAAGGCCAGATCTTCTGACATTTTTCTGAGATGGGACAATTCAGAAATTTTTGTATGAAATGTCCAGATTTTTGTTTAGTGGAAACACATTCACCTTTAAGATGAAGCTGTTGAATTAGGCCTAGTGTGGATTAAACAGAACCCTTCTGTAGGCCAAGTTCAGCCTGAGAACCACCAGTCTGCAAAGATCCTTGGTTTATATCACTGCATATGATTTTCAACTTTGTCCTAAACTGCCCTGCCGTTTGAAGACACTGCAGTTTCCTTCCTTTTGTCCGTCTCTTTCCCCAGCATCATCTGTGGCAGCAGTCCTTGTAAACAGATGTTCTGTGCCAGGTCATTGCAGCACCGGAGAGGCTGGTGAGCTTGGGTAGTGGAATCCTCTCCGTGGCAGCCTGTTTTTCGGAGGGTCTTAGAGTCCATCTGAGCTTGGGGAAAAGAACCCAGTCCTGCTTTCCCAGCTTTAATAATCACTGACTCTTTGTACTTTCCATCTTTCTGGTGATGTTTGTTTTCTTTGCATATTAATATGTCCCACAGAAGAATGCTTAAATCCAAGAGGGAGCAGGCGTGGGGAATGTGTACAGACACATTCATAGTCCTTCTGGCATAATACAGATGAAACCGGAACCCCTTGGGCCTCCTCTGCTTACCCCAGACATCCAGGAGACTTTGGCTCTTTGTTTTCCAAAGATTACAGGATTAGAGTCACTGGTCACCCTGTCCCAGAATATAATCAGCCGCATGGCTGAGCGGGGCTCAATTCTGCGCCAATGGTGAGTGACTGGCAGAGAATTTGGGGCCAGGCCTCTATATGAGTGAGTGAGTCTTTATTCCTGCGGTCTCGGAGCCAAGGAAGGCAGCTTTGAATCATAACAAGCTTTTCAAGGCTTTGGACTCTGGCCTTCACCAAATGGAATTCAGAGGTGATGAGTATGAATTTTGACTGGTATTTTGAAGCAGCTCTTTCAGCAAACCCACAAAACCCCATCAACTTTGATGGGAGCGGTTCTGAAAGTTGAGCGTGCGTTGGAATCACCTGGAGGGCTTGGAAACACAGGTTTCTGGCCCCTCTTCCAGATTTTGATTCAAAAGGTCTAGGATAGGACCTATCCTACCTCCGGGAAACTTGCATTTTTGGCCAATTTCTAGGTGATGTTGATGGTGAGGTCCAGGGATCACAC